>NC_048573.1:27056987-27656987 GCF_013265735.2 Oncorhynchus mykiss | reverse complement strand
TGTTCCCTTTGTCTAGGTGGGAAAAGGCAGTGTGGAGTGTGATTGAGATTGCGTCATTTGTGGATTTCTTGAGGTATGCAAATTGGAGTGGGTCTAGGGTTTCCGGCATGATGGTATTGATGTGAGCCATGACCAGCCTTTCAAAGCACTTCATGGCTACCGACGTGAATGCTACAGGGCAGTAATCATTTAGGCATCAGTTATCTTCGCTATCTTGGGCACAGGGACTATGGTGGTCTGTATTACAGACTCGGTCATGGAGAGGCTGAAAATGTCAGTGAAGACACTTGCCAGTTGGTCCGTGCATGCTTTGAGTACATGTCCTGGTAATCCAATTCCGTATTGAGCGAGTCACTGGTACTTCCTGATTTAGTTTTTGCTCATACGCAGGAATCAGGAGGATAGAATTATGGTCAGATTTGCCAAATGGACGGCGAGGGAGAGCTTTAAGTTTGCCTGCATTAAACTTCCCGGCCACTAGGGGCACCTCTTCTGGATGAGCATTTTCTTGTTTGCTTAAGGCCTTACACAGCTCGCTGAGTGCGGTATTAGTGGCAGCATTGGTTTCTGGTGGGAAATATACAGCTAAGAATAATATAGATGAGAACTCTATTGGTAGATAGTGTGGTCTACAGCTTATCATAAGGTATTCTACCTCAGGCAAGCAATACCTCGAGACTTCTTCAATTGCGCACCAGCAGTTATTGACAAATAGACACACACCCCCGCCCCTTGTCTTACCAGACATAGCTGCTCTGTCCTGCCAATACATGGAGAAGCCAGCCATCTCTATATTATCTTGGTGAAACATAAGATATTACAGTTTTTAATGTCCCGTTGGTAAGTCTTAATCATAGATCGTCCAGTTTGATTTCCAATTATTGCACGTTGGCCAATACTAGAATGTCATTGTATGCTGTAGCATTAAGATTTCCCTTCACTGGAACTAAGGGGCCTGAACCATGAAAAATAGCCGAAGACCATTTTTCCTTCTCCACCAAACTTTACAGTTGTCTCTATGCATTGGGGTATTTAGCGTTCTCCCGGCATCCACCAGAAACGTCCGTCGGTCAGCCAGATGGTGAAGCGTGATTCATCACTCCAGTGCTTCAGAGTCCAATGGTCGCGAGCTTTACACCACACCAGCCGACGCTTGGCATTGCACATGGTGATCTTAGGCTTGTGTGCGGCTGCTCGGCCATGGAAACCCATTTCATAAAGCTCCTGACGAACAGTTATTGTGCAGACGTTGCTTCCAGAGGCAGTTTGGAGCTCAGTAGTGAGTGATGCAACCGAGGACAAGCTCTGTGAGCTTGTGTGGCCTACCACTTCACGGCTGAGCCGTTGTTTCTCCTAGACGTTTCCACTTCACAATAATAGCACTTACAGTTGACCGGGGCAGCTCGAGCAGGGCAGAAATTTGACGAACCGACTTGGTGCCACATTTAAAGTCACTGAGCTCTTCAGTAAGTTCATTCTACTGACAATGTCTATGGAGATTGCATGGCTGGGTGCTCGAATTTATACCTGTCAGTAACGGGTGTGGCTGAAATAGCCGAATCCACTAATTTGAAGGGGTGTCCACATACATAATAATGCATTTAAATTGACTGATTTCTTTATATGAACTGTGACTCTGTAAAATCTTTGAAATTGTAGTATGTTGCATTTATATTTTTGTTCAGTATAAATAAAAAAATTGTGGGGGGTGGGGCACAGTTTGGGAACCACTGCATAGAACACATACTCTATGTATGTAGTGAGAAGATCATTTGAACCTCTGCTCACCCAGTTGGCGAGTTTCACTATGGTGAGCCTCTGGGATATAAATATACTGCAGATTAAAATAAGAAAAGCAAAGCTTTGGAAGACATCTCTCACTGGTAGGAAGACAGGTAAAATCCATACGAGTGATACACCGTTTCGTCAACATGAAAGAGGATGGCATTGGCATTTCTCTACAAGTAGGGTGAGTCCACATGTTTTTCTACTTGCACGAACACACACAGAAATCAGAAGCTTGGACAGCCACGTCATATTTAGCTTACGTTGATTGGACTAATTGTCTCAGGTAGGAAGACAGGTCAAATCAAATCAAATTATATTTGTCACATACACATGGTTAGCAGATGTTAATGCGAGTGTAGCGAAACGCTTGTGCTTCTAGTTCTGACAATGCAGTAATAACCAACGAGTAATCTAACCTAACAATTCCACAACTACTACCTTATACACACAAGTGTAAAGGGATAAAGAATATGAACATAAAGACATATGAATGAGTGATGGTACAGAACGGCATAGGCAAGATGCAGTAGATGGTATAGAGTACAGTATATATATATATATATATGAGAAGAGTAATGTAGGGTATATAAACATAGTGGCATAGTTTAAAGTGGCTAGTGATACATTTTTCCATCAATTTCCATCAATTCCCTTATTAAAGTGGCTGGAGTTGAGTCAGTATGTTGGCAGCAGCCACTCAATGTTAGTGGTGGCTGTTTAACAGTCTGATGGCCTTGAGATAGAAGCTGTTTTTCAGTCTCTCGGTCCCTACTTTGATGAACCTGTACTGACCTCGCCTTCTGTATGATAGCGGGGTGAACAGGCAGTGGCTCAGTTGGTTGTTGTCCTTGATGATCTTTATGGCCTTGCTGTGACATCGGGTGGTGTAGGTGTCCTGGAGGGCAGGTAGTTTGACCCCGGTGATGTGTTACGGTTGTGGGCGGAGCAGTTGCCGTACCAGGCGGTGATACAGCCCGGCAGGATGCTCTCGATTGTGCATCTGTCGAAGTTTGTGAGTGCTTTTGGTGATAAGCCAAATTTCTTCTGAGGTTGAAGAGGCGCACCTGCGCCTTCTTCACAACGCTGTCTGTGTGGGTGGAGCAATTCAGTTTGTCCGTGATGTGTACGCCGAGGAACTTAAAACTTTCCACCTCCTCCACCACTGTACCGTCGATGTGGATAGGGGGGTGCTCCCTCTGCTGTTTCCTGAAGTCCACAATCATCTCCTTTGTTTTGTTGACGTTGAGTGTGAGGTTATTTTCCTGCACCACACTCCGAGGGCTCTCACCTCCTCCCTGTAGGCCGCCTCGTCGTTGTTGGTAATCAAGCCTACCACTGTCGTGTCGTCCGCAAACTTGATGATTGAGTTGGAGGCGTGCATGGCCACGCAGTCGTGGGTGAACAGGGAGTACAGGAAAGGGCTCAGAACGCACCATTGTGGGGCCCCAGTGTTGAGGATCAGCGGGGTGGAGATGTTGTTACCTACCCTCACCACCTGGGGGCGGCCCGTCAGGAAGTCCAGTACCCAGTTGCACAGGGTGGGGTCGAGACCCAGGGACGAGTTTGGAGGGTATTATGGTGTTAATTGCTGAGCTGTAGTCGATGAACAGCATTCTCACATAGGTATTCCTCTTGTCCAGATGGGTTAGCGCCATGTGCAGTGTGGTTGCGATTGCGTCGTCTGTGGACCTATTGGGGCGGTAAACAAATTGGAGTGGGTCTAGGGTGTCAGGTAGGGTGGAGGTGATATGGTCCTTGACTAGTCTCTCAAAGCACTTCATGATGACAGAAGTGAGTGCTACGGGGCGGTAGTCGTTTAGCTCAGTTACCTTAGCCTTCTTGGGAACAGGAACAATGGTGGCCCTCTTGAAGCATGTGGGAACAGCAGACTGGGATAAGGATTGATTGAATATGTCCGTAAACACACCAGCCAGCTGGTCTGCGCATGCTCCGAGGACGCGGCTGGGGTTTGCCGTCTGGGCCTGCAGCCTTGCGAGGGTTAACACGTTTAAATGTTTTACTCACGTGGGATGCAGTGAAGGAGAGCCCGCAGGTTTTGGTAGCAGGCCGTGTCAGTGGCACTGTATTGTCCTCAAAGCGAGCAAAAAAGTTATTTAGTCTGTCTGGGAGCAAGACATCCTGGTCCGCGACGGGGCTTGTTTTCTTTATAATCCGTGATTGACTGCAGACCCTGCCACATACCTCGTGTCTGAGCCGTTGAATTGCGACTCTACTTTGTCTCTATATTGACACTTAGCTTGTTTGATTGCCTTGCGGAGGGAATAGCTACACTGTTTGTATTTGGTCACGTTTCCCGGTCACCTTGCCCTGATTAAAAGCAGTGGTTCGCGCTTTCAGTTTCGTGCGAATGCTGCCATCAATCCACGGTTTCTGGTTTGGGAATGTTTTAATTGTTGCTGTGGGTATAGCATCGCCGATGCACTTTCTAATGAACTCCATACGAGTGAGTCACTGGCTATATAAGTACTACGCCATTTCATCTGACTCTGTAGTTTCATTTTAATAATAAATGGACAGATAATTATGTAATTACATCATAGGGCCAGGAGTTTTTCCTGACTTGACTGCAATCCCTAGCAGGAAAAACTCTGGACATTTCAACTTAAACCTAATCATGACACAAGTTCTAAATGGAAGATGCTGAGACAACTGATAACATGGACTATAATGTCACAAAGAGAATATGTGATGTAAGCATATTATACAATAGAAACAGAGGGAGGAAAGACAGACTTATTACCTGAGTAGGAATCTGTGTCTTCCTTGATGTATGTCTTAATTCCCTTAACAGCTGTTGCCTCTGAGCCGATAAGAGATGCCAACACTCTCTAATGGAATCTCATATCCCCTGCATGAGGGAGGGACAGTGTGTGTGTGTGTGATAATATTTTATATCCCCTGCATGAGGGCACTGAGGTCAGCCGAATTTGGATTGCGCCTCGGATTAATGAGTCTGATTTTACAGTGAGCAGGTGTTGCCATTGTAATTAGTCAGCAGGTCAGAGACATCCAGTGTGGTGGATATGAGGCTCTATCCTCACACAGCATTATCCCCAGGGAGAGGGAGGCGGGTGTGTGTGTGGAGGGGGGGGGGACTTGAAACGCCCCAACAACAATCCCTCCTCTATTGCCCTATGGACCCCAGAGGCATTTGGCATAGGCATTTGGCATAGGCTATGGATCATTTGATACGGAGTGGGAAGCCTGTCCACTAGCCTTCCATAGTACAGTAACTACTTGTGCCAGGAAGATCGTTCTAGTTGAAGTCAAAGTTAGACGTCACCCCCCATATTACAAACTATGTGTTGTGATAATTGCGTTGTTTGCTTTTACAACCTGTTCATTCACATGCCTTGCGACCGTGATGTATAGGCCTCAAGGCCGAGACAATAATACGACAGTGGCAGAATAAATTCAACCACACCTTTGTTTTATCACAAAAACGGATAGCAACCTCTGTCTGGTGAAGTCCACGACGCATATTGCATGTAACAGACATGACCTACAGCATGGTCAAGCAAGGTAATGTTTATGACATGTTCTAACTACTAAACAACTATTGATTTAAAACCACAGAGAGTTACCACAAGTCACAAAGAGAACAGGAGCTGCCTCAACTATTCCAGCACCATTTCAACTTCAACATCATCAAATCACCTCTGCCCAGTCTAATACAGTGACAACTAAAAGATACCAAAAAACAATTTAGTCCAATTAACAGAAGCTAAATATGATGTGGCTGTCCAAGCTTCTGATTTCTGTTTGTGTGCGCGCAAGTAGAAAAACATGTTGATACTTTAACTTTTTTTTGTCAAGGGATGCCAAATGCTCACTGGCTTCTCTTGCATTCAATGCTACAAGTGAGGACAATATAATTAGCATTACACGTAAGTCAGTTTTTACCATCCCGTCTTTGGTCTCTATGAGAGTTTCACATATTGTATCTGAAAATGGTGACATGCCAAATGGTGCTAACCAGAGAAATGTAATTGCCTTTTCATTTCCTAATAGATATAATCCAATATTTGAGTCTCCTGTTGTTCTGAAATCTCAAAGTAATCTGACTTGTGTTGAAACTCCGTATGATTTTTAAATGCAGAAAAACTGACATTTTTACATCTTAATATTTGTAGTTTATTACCTAAAATGGATAATGTGGGCCTCAGGAAGACCCTGATATTTTTATTGTACCTGAGACCTTGGTTAACTGATTAAACCCCGTTTCTATGGATGGTTACAATGTGTTTAGGGCTGATAGGAAAGGCAAAGGTGGTGGTGTTGCTATTTCCACAAGGAATGTTATAGAAAAATATATTAAAATTTGAACCAGCTGATTACAAAACTTGAAGGACCCAACGAAATCAACTTTGATTGACCTCATCTTTACAAATACTCCAGAGAAATATGCTGGGAGTTGGGTATTTGTATTAGATATTAGTGACCACTGTCCCATTGTATTTTTTTAAAAACCTTTATTTAACTAGGCAAGTCAGTTCAGAACAAATTCTTATTTTCAATGACGGCCTAGGAACCTGTTCAGGGGCAGAACGACAGATTTGTACCTTGTCAGCTCGGGGATTTGAACTTGCAACCTTCTGGTTACTAGTCCAACGTTCTAACCACTAGGCTACCCTGCCCTGATAAACATGCTCCCTTTAAAAAAAAAATTAAAAAAATCGACGCTGCTGTGCTTGGCGGCGGCCTTGGTGGTTTCATTTCCGATATCGATGGTGGCAGTGGCAAATTAGTTAGTTAGAGCTAAATAGGCTAATAACACTAATGCCTTTTATAGCTAGCTAAGAAGATAACTAAACTATGTAGTGGTGGGGCGAGGCAGAGTCGAGTGAAGCAGCTTCAACTGTAAGCCTGACCCGTCCTTATAAATCAAATATTACAGGCGGAGGCGTATCTCGTTATTCACGGAGCCTACCATAGATGAGCAGTGTTCCCCCCGCTTTTTATGAAAACCCAAAGGAGTCCTACCAAACCACCCAGTAGTTTTCCATAACCCCCTACACACAAACAAACTCTGCAGCGTGCTCTTTCCCTGGTACCGACACGTCGCAGCAGAGATACAGATTTGGCGCCAACCTGTCACTCAATCACTTGAACTGTTTTGCTATTTTTAAATTGGGGACATAAAACTAAAACGGAGTTGGCACAAGTCTCAACTGAGAGAGTATTTTAACTTTTTGCATTATTTGTTGGTTTGGCAATGCCACTGTCAGCCAGAGAAACATGCTGAGAAGGATTATTACCACAGCAAGCAAGGTACTTGGAGTCAAACAGACAGGCCTGGATGAGATCTTTAAGGTCAGGGCCCTCCGTAA
This sequence comes from Oncorhynchus mykiss, assembly GCF_013265735.2. NCBI lineage: Eukaryota > Metazoa > Chordata > Actinopteri > Salmoniformes > Salmonidae > Oncorhynchus > Oncorhynchus mykiss. Next base: position 27,649,848 of record NC_048573.1, on the reverse strand, counting down.
GGCTCACAAAATCATTTTAGACCCAAGTCACCCCCTGTACCTGGACTTTGAATTACTCTCCTCTGGGCGCAGGTATAGGGCACCCCTCAGCAGGAAAAACAGAATGAGACAATCATTTGTGCCAGGTGTGATATCCCTCCTAAATAGCTCGGGCGAATGTTCCCATTGACTCAGTAAGGCCAACAGGCTAGTCTTTTCTTCTTTGTTTTATTTCTTATTTCTTACTATCATTATTTTTATTGGTGCGTAACTGTTATGAAAGTTGTATTGTCAATTTTGTTTTTAAAACGCCACTTTAAATGTGTACATGACACTGCAACAAAATTTCCCCATGGGGACAATAAAGTCAGTAAGTAAGTAAGTAAGTAAATAAGTAGAGGGCTGAGGCCCTTTTTGCCCCCTCGTGGAGCCGGGCACAACTCCCTCGCTCTTTCTTCTCGCTTTCCCCAGTCTGTCCTCAACATTGTCACTGATTGCCACGGCCCTCGAAAAAATTGAGGAAGAGAGACATTGCGAAGGAGGGGATCAATAGGCAGGTAGTCTGGGTTGAAGAGGCCACTTTGTTTGGGGGGGGGGCAGAATGGAGGGATATAGTTATGGTAGTCATCAACCCACACTGCCCCTAATCTAAACAATTCAGTTACAAACTGGAGATACAGCTTTGAAAGTAAATTTCATGAAGTATGTTTGAAGAGCCTGTAACACTAGGGTAGATTATCACATGTCCACAGATTACTGTATCTAACCAGGATGACTAGCTTATTCACCATGGGATTTGAAGTACTAGGAACTTGGGTGTTATGAAGGATATGGGCCAATATACAGTAATACTTCTCTATGGTTTCTGAGCAACTGAGCCATCACCCTCTGTCTCACTGCAATAATCTGAGAGTACAGTTAAGAGGGGTTAGGATTTAGAGAACAAGAAACACCACATCTGGAAGCTGCAGAAGGAAGGCCCGTAAAATGTTTAAATAACCAGAACCATACATCAGTGTGAATGGTAACCTACAGATGGCATTCCAATGGCTGCCAAGACTCAAATCATTGGTGTAAAAACCTTCAGTATTGATACGTCGTAATTCACGGGGTTATTTCATAGTCGTACCCATATTCTGGTGAGGAGGAATCTAAATGACAAACAGGCGAAGATATCAAGCTTTATTGGAGTAATGCTGGCAACTCCATAATCAGCTCCTTTCATAAGAGACAGTATGTGGAATTGAATGTGACACAGACATCATAAAAATAAAAAAAAACATGATGGGAGTCTCATGTAGGCCTACATCCACGCGTATGACACACACTCTCACTCTACAGCCAGCTAGCGTCGCCTCTAGCGCTAATTAATTTAGATTAAAATGAACATAGAGATCAACGTTGGAGGACGCAGTGCTGATTGCATCAGAGGCTGCTTGCTTGCGCCCACACCGCCCCGTTCAGATCCGTACAAAAAAAAAAATGTAGGGACCGAGTAATGTTCGCTCTCCCTTGAGACGTTTTTCCCGATGCCTGATTCACAGCCATTGAACATGGGCAGCGTTAGAGAAAGAGTTTTGCAAAGTGTACGACAACAGATAAAGAAAATGGGTGAGGCACAGTACGATAAAGGCCACGGTGGACTTGAGTGTGGCGCAGAAACTACGCAGGTGGAATAACTAGAACACCATCAGAAAACATAATAAGAAGCCATGCTTGATGGATCCAGACCACAGAAATAAAGATAGGGAATGGAGATAACATCTAAAAAAAAAAATTACAAAAAAAAAATACTCCTCCCAGGACATATTGTTAAATTCAAAATAACTGTGTGGGGATGACAAACTAAATAAATCAGCGTACCGCACACACCATCGCATACACACACACTCTCAGGAGAGCTACTACAGAATAATGGATACTACTTTCAGCAAGCTATAGTTTCAGCCAACGAGGTGTCCTCACATCCCCTTTCTGCAATGGCTGATTACCATGCTCAAAACCTCAGGCCATCTGTGCGTCTACTCATCCCCAGGATGACTATAACAAAGAGACAACTTTCCATTGTGTAAAAGTGTCTGCAGCACCACTGAATGGAGCCTGGCCTTGAACTAATGATTAAATCATTTGCTGGGCTGTTCTTGTGACGACACAAGTGTGTTATTAAGTCTGCCAGGAACAATATACACATAGATTTTAGTCACACAACTAAAGTATTTGTATAAGGACTGAGAGGAAAGATGTCTTACCTGGTCATTATAAGAAAATCAAGACAAATTAAATTTGATGATCAATACCATATGGACTATAGGTCTAGCTTATATGATTGGCTAACTTTCAGCACCCAAAAGGACGTTTGGAAATCTGACATCAGAAACAGACTCAATACAATCATTACATAGAGCACTCAACGACTTGGGACAGATACAGGAATTCAAACATTCAGTCATTGATTTAAGTGAAAAGCACAACATCGGGCACAAAAACATGACAAAACACCCAGAGAGGATTTATAAAATTAGCTAGTTTATTTCTGAATGACTGAGATTATTTTTTTGCAGTGTGCGATTTCTATAAGATCCCATAAAAGATTGTCATCATAAAAACACTGGCCATTCAAGATTGGTAAGTCTCCCCCCAAAAAATGGCATTGCACACACAAAATACACATGCACATATCAGTACATTCAAGTCCATGTCACCAAAATAGATTTGATTTATAAAATAAAGTCTTCAATAAAAACATCTGAATATTGTTTTTTGTGTGTGTGTTTTTTTTTACAACCGGGTCAGAGTCATAGCACGTATTCGACGAGTCTGAAAAATCCAAGCTTTAAAATCATTCTGTTGTGTGGTTTTACTAAAATAGCAGAGCTACATATTCAGTTACAAAAATATATATATATATATATATTCCTGTATCTACTGCTGTGTGTCCGCTCTATGCATATACTCTAAGTCACTACTTAGAGTACTGTTGATACGATTGTTTGAGAGAAAAATGAAGAAAAAACACATACAACAGCAGGAAAGTGGAGTCAGCATTTCTGAAGCCTAGTTATGTCTACCGGATTTCAATTCAAGTCAATGACAGGAAAATAAAGTAAAAGCAGTGGTGAGAAGTAGCCTGAAGTGTGAATCCTAAGGCAGGATCCATACAATACGAGCCAGGGACAATCTTCACAAAAAAAATGTATTTTCCAAAAGGGGACAATGTTGATGATGTGGGAGAATGATAAACAACGGTTGAGCGCAGATGAAACGTGATTGTATTGAAACATCTCTCTACGTGTGCTTCTTCTGACCCTACCGAATACAAATTCAACACAGCTTCGACATTGGAGGCGTGAATGTGTGAATTTCGACAACAAAGTAAATCTATCAGCTACCTGAACCTGACAAGCCTGTCTCTGTAGGGGTAAACATCTCTGATTCTGCGTACCGGTGATTGATTGAACTCCCAAAATGGTTTTGTAGGGGCTAGGCCAACGCCTCAGGCCAAAACATTCAAGGGCATCATTTTGGATGTGAGACGGAGACAGCAAGATAGTTTAGAGTTTGACTCGAAAAAGAAAGGCTAGAGTCTTTGTTTAATTGATCAGAGAGAATGCGCAACAGAGAGACAGGTAGCTATCTAAGTTCTTCGGGTCAAACTCCCCTTTCCTCTCTAGGACTATTTCCAACTACTCGATTGGGACGGGGCGCCGTCTGATGAGAGGAAGAGGAAATAACAGAATAAGAAAAGAACTGATTGGTTTTTCAAGTGACGGATGACCACCCATCAGAGTAACTTAATGAACGGATGTGCGAAGGGCCCAGGTTCCTGTGATTCACATTTCTACAGCACGACACCCAGACATGGTACTCTGGCGCTCTCTGGCGTACATTTTAGATCATTACAGCTGGTCTGGATTCATGCACCTTGCAGGTTCATTCAAGAGAATGTATATTAAAACCTTCAACTTGGGGATATATGGCCCATCTGAGGTCGGCTTAAACAAACAATCTACTCAAAATACTGGCTGATCATTATTCTGATGTCAAAACCTCCAAGCACCATAGTATTTAACATTTCATCTCTAAACGACAGGAATGGGCATATATACTTTTTTATTCACATATATACAGCTATTTCAGATAATTCCCTGATTTTGGTCCTTTTCCAACCACTAAGTTATTGCTGAAGAGCGTAATGTAACTACTTCATAGATTATACAGTACACATGCTGACTGACAACTCGGAGCTGCTGTGGTAGAAAGCTTCACAGATCTATCTTTCTGTCAGTGAATGTTAAGAGCCTTTTGCAGGGGCCTCTCGAAAAATATGGATCCAATTTACACAGTGAAGTCTGTTTACAAAATGATTAGTTAATTCATTTACCTTGACATCACATTTCAATACATTCAGTGTGATGCAATCTTCTAGTTTATAAACCCCTCTACACTTCTGGTCTAGTCAACTGGAGTTGTTACATAGTATTGCGCCGGGTTCATAAAAAGGGAGAAAAGTCCATTAGCGTTCCCCGTAAAAATCCACAACCCACCAAGCATTTCGCTACACCCGCAGTAACATCTGCTAAATACGTGTAAAATTTGGTTAAAAAAACAAACAAAAAAACACATTTTCACTTAAACCAGCTGTCTATACAGTGAAATGGACTACAATGTTCACAGCCTGGTCAAATAAGTAAAGTATTTTCAAAAAAATTATGCAAAGTTTCAGTTGAGATGAGTGAGTAAGTGGATAAACATTGCGATGTAACACTGTCGGAGTCTGTACATTATCTTCTTTTGGAGTATAGCTCGGTGTGCGCGAAGAATGTAAACGTGCCGTCTTGTCTGACATCCGTATTGCACCATGTAGCAGCATGCTAAGTAGTGGGTAGATAGCATTCAAAACTACATATATATGAAAACACCCGATTGTTCTAGAGGGTTTGAGTCCCTTGAGGGGGAAACGGTCTGTCATCGCACCCCAGCTTAAGGTAATTCCCCCTTTAAACACTCAAATAAAATTAACATAGATAACCCTGGGTAGAACTGTGTGTGAAGCGAATGGTAGGGGCCCAGAGTTTTTCCTGACCAGGTTCACATGGTCAGGGAAATACTCCTGGCCCAACAAATGAGCAATGGTATTGTTAGCTTAGTGATTATAGGCTTCTGTCTGCATGACTTGGAATGGATATTTGGAATGAGCGTCAACTAGAGTGAATGATTGAACACAGGGCTAGGTAAAGACTGTACCCTTTGTGATATCGCCTAACACGAATTGTCTGGCGTCTTAAACAGTTGGATAGAAATGCTTTGCAGCCAATTCACACATCAGCTTGAGCTAAAAGCTGAGAGAATCGTGGCTAAACTGTCATTGAAGAGGTAATGGAAAAAAAAAGTCCAACCCTTTACAATAGTAACAATACTGTCCAACCCTCAACATCCCCCACCAATAAAACAAATAAACACTACATTATAGAAACATGCAGATGTGTAAATAAATACTCGTATTCAGCATCTAGGACCTATGAAAACACTGACGTATTCACCACGAATCTCTAGAGTATTACTACTACAGCGCCTCGTGTCACAGCCAGATAGTGTTCCTTGTTGAGTCTACACTACAGACCACATAGGCCAGCCTATTGACTGACTGGCTAACTGACTGACTGAAAGCCAATGCGACCTGAACATAAGGAATGGCTATTTAAGTTACCCTGCTCCCCCCCAGCAGCATATATAGTAGAGACAACCCATAGCATTGAGTGTCCATACCTGACATACCCTAAACCCTCACCTCTGCTCACCTTCCCACATCCCACCAGAGAAATCAGACTCAAGCGGGCATGACCGAAGACCTAAAACACCCCTCGTTCTTGGACCGCTCCTCCTTTCGGCTGGTGGTGGTGACCCGCTCAGTGGATAGGTCCATCTAATACAGAGGGGTGTTTGGTGGGGGTGGGATCAGGAGACGCAGAGGGAACTGGGGACGGAGGCGAGGGTGCAGACGGGGGTGGGAAGGCCGTAGAAGATGGGGTCTGTGAGGGGGAAGAGGAGAAGAAGGAAAAGGAGGACCCCCAGCAAGTAGCAGGACAGGACGGTGAGACGATGGGGGTGCTCCAGGGCCATGCCAAGGGCAGGGAAGCCCATGTGGTTACAGAACGAGTGGCACAGCACCGGCCCCACCAGGTGACCTGATGACCAGAGGGGAAGGGAATGACAAGACTGCATATAATGCATACAGGTTGGTATTACAATACACAGTAGGTGCGGATGGGGTGAGTTAGCCCCAAACAATGTGAAGCGCCTTGAGACACAGCATTTATGTAGAGCTTTCACCACCTAAAATAAAATGAATCATATATTAGGCGTGTGTGTGTTTTCTGTACACCAGAAAGAGAGAAGCTGTAGGCTCACCTGTCCTGATGAATATGAAGGCAGTGTAAGCTCCAAAGACAGCAGTGTAGGAGAACTGGAATACTGCAAAGCAAACAGCACAACAAGTCATTAACTAACCCCTCCTATACAATCTAATGGTGCATGGGAAAAAGAAAGGCATAACAAACTAGCAGCACATGGAAGTGAAGGTAGAGGAACAATGAATATCGTATGGTCCTTACCTGCAGCGAGAAAGATCCCAGACAGGGTGCCCTGTCTGAAACGCAGCAGCTCGATCACATGATGGAAGTGGGCTGCGAAGAAAACCGTTGACATTTTGCACAAGCAAAATAACCATTATATTTCAAATAGATGAGAAGGGCACATTATCCTATGAGAGTTCAGAGTATTGCAACTCACAATTGATTGCATCCAGCAGTTTACAAAACACAGGTTCAATCATATTCCCCTTATAAATGCTCATCTTCGCATATATACACCGCAAATTTAAATGTGGTACATGGCACTGACATATACTTACATAGAGACACACAGTTTAAGAGTTGTTCTAATTGATTTGCTATTTCTTTCAGTTGGGATCGAGGAAAGATCTAGAAGATCCCCCTGTGCTGTTTTTAGGTGGGACTCACCAACTCCGAAGAAGAGGGGGCAGGTGAAGATGGCAGTGGAAGGACTGGTGCAGGGTACCAGCATGGGCAGCATACAGGCCCTGAACACCAGCTCCTCAGTCAGAGGGGCCACCACCTGGTTCCTCAGCCAGCGCATGTCACTGAGGCACAGAGCCCAGAACCACGGGTCTGTGGAAGGGAGAGAAAGCTTTAGAGATGATGATGTACGCGATAATGTGCATGTGAGAGAGATAATGTACATGTCCAGGAAAAATGGATGCACTTAGGGCTGAATCCTACTTTGAGATTGGCACACTTAACTTATAAATCATGCATTGGTGTCAGTGGGAGGTTTGAACAAAACTCAAGTTAAGCGTGCAAATCTTAGGTAAAAATTTAGGCCATAATCTAAATTTGACATATAGCAGAAATGAATCGTCTCCACTCCAGGATAACACAGTAATAGACATATTGGGTGAATAATAATCTCCAGACAGTATCTCACCAAAGGTGACCCGTATCCCATCTATGAAGCCCCAGGGGCAGTCCATAGCCAGCTGGATCAGGGGGCCAACGAACAGCACCTACCAGAGCAAAGGTCAGAGGTCAACTAACGGTCTGACCATAGGCAGAGGTTGATCAAAGAAAGTTTCAATTACCATGGTGAGGAGCAGAGGCAGTATGATGGCTGGGATGAGGCCCTCAAAGCGAATGCCCATCAGAGCCAGCAACGAGGGACCAGGCTGTGGAAGAACAAAAGGATGGAATTCATGGAATTGTTTTCATGCGTATTAGGGATGTGAACGTTTAAACGTTAAGACTTTAAACAAAATTGGGATTCTTAACGTTAAGAAAAATTGCAAATCAAAAAACAGCTTTGATGTTTTTCTTGCCCCGAAAAATTAAAAGCACAGTGCAGTAATCCCAAAACCTTATATTCTGTGTTATAGCCTAACTAGACGCCAGGCTATAAAGGCCTGGGGAAAGTTGTGTAATTTAAAGGTAGGAAGTAAACATGATTGTGGGTCAATTTCCACAACAACTAACAACTCAGTATCCTAGGCCCTGCTTTACTGAGGTTGAGACCTTACAAGCCAAAAGAATTGCAAGATACAGCTTTTGATTCATGATTGGACTAGCACATGGTTTTGACTCCATCTGCCTGGTGGACGACCTGCCTATACTGTGCCCCTCTCTCTCCGTCCCTCGCTCACTGTGAAAGATGCGAGTGTGTGTGTTCTCGGAAGTACGGCAACTAAATCAGTCGCCTGTTTCAAAAATACTGAATTCCTAGTGGAATCTAATATGGACACAAAGAAATGGGAGTCAATGTGCAAGGAGTCGAGGAATCAATTACTTGAGTCGACACTACGTCATCCAAAGTTTAAGACGCCAGTGCATCGGTTAGCGGGAGCCCAAACCAATCCAAATAAAAGGCATGCAGCCCTAAGAAAAATGCTTCAAACGTTACGAATCTGCGTTTAAATTTTTATATACAATTTTTTTTTTTCCAGATGACTTGAATCTGTAGTGACGGAATTGTTGAGTCCTCTCCTTCAGCCTAACATGTATGCATGTAACTGCATATGACAATGATCTACAAGTCGGATAACAACTGTGCCCACAGTGCGGGAGACGCATAACAACTGTGCCCACAGTGCGGGAGACGCAGCTGCTCACTCCAACGAGAAGGCGGCCTACCCTATCCCTGTTCTAATTAGAGGTCGACCGACTATGATTTTTCAACGCCGATAACGATTGGAGGACCAAAAAAAGCCAATACCGATTAAATCGGATGATTTTATATATACACTGCTCAAAAAAATAAAGGGAACACTTAAACACAATGTAACTCCAAGTCAATCACACTCTGAAATCAAACTATCCACTTAGGAAGCAACACTGATTGACAATAAATTTCACATGCTGTTGTGAAAATTGAATAGACAACAGGTGGAAATTATAAGCAATTAGCAAGACACCCCCAATAAAGGAGTGGTTCTGCAGGTGGTGACCACAGACCACTTCTCAGTTCCTATGCTTCCTGGCTGATGTTTTGGTCACTTTTGAATGCTGGCGGTACTGTCACTCTAGTGGTAGCATGAGACGGAGTCTACAACCCACACAAGTGGCTCAGGTAGTGCAGCTCATCCAGGATGGCACATCAATGCGAGCTGTGGCAAGAAGGTTTGCTGTGTCTGTCAGCGTAGTGTCAAGAGCATGGAGGCGCCACCAGGAGACAGGCCAGTACATCAGGAGACGTGGAGGAGGCCGTAGGAGGGCAACAACCCAGCAGCAGGACCGCTACCTCCGCCTTTGTGCAAGGAGGAGCAGGAGCAGCACTGCCAGAGCCCTGCAAAATGACCCCCAGCAGGCCACATGTGCATGTGTCTGCTCAAACGGTCAGAAACAGACTCCATGAGGGTGGTATGAGGGCCCGACATCCACAGGTGGGGGTTGTGCTTACAGCCCAACACTGTGCAGGACGTTTGGCATTTGCCAGAGAACACCAAGATTGGCAAATTCGCCACTGGCGCCCTGTGCTTTTCACAGATGAAAGCAGGTTCACACTGAGCACATGTGACAGACGTGACAGTCTGGAGACGCCGTGGAGAACGTTCTGCTGCCTGCAACATCCTCCAGCATGACCGGTTTGGCGGTGGGTCAGTCATGGTGTGGGGTGGCATTTCTTTGGGGGGCCGCACAGCCCTCCATGTGCTCGCCAGAGGTAGCCTGACTGCCATTAAGTACCGAGATGAGATCCTCAGACCCCTTGTGAGACCATATGCTGGTGCGGTTGGCCCTGGGTTCCTCCTAATGCAAGACAATGCTAGACCTCATGTGGCTGGAGTGTGTCAGCAGTTCCTGCAAGAGGAAGGCATTGACGCTATGGACTGGCCCGCCCGTTCCCCAGACCTGAATCCAATTGAGCACATCTGGGACATCATGTCTCGCTCCATCCACCAACGCCACGTTGCACCACAGACTGTCCAGGAGTTGGCGGATGCTTTAGTCCAGGTCTGGGAGGAGATCCCTCAGGAGATCATCTGCCACCTCATCAGGAGCATGCCCAGGCGTTGTAGGGAGGTCATACAGACACGTGGAGACCACACACACTACTGAGCCTCATTTTGACTTGTTTTAAGGACATTACATCAAAGTTGGATCAGCCTGTAGTGTGGTTTTCCACTTTAATTTTGAGTGTGACTCCAAATCCAGACCTCCATGGGTTGATAAAAATTATCAATGGAAATCAAATTTGTGATTGTTGTCAGCACATTCAACTATGTAAAGAAAAAAGTATTTTATAAGAATATTTAATTCATTCAGATTTAGGATATGTTATTTTAGTGTTCCCTTAATTTTTTTGAGCAGTGTCTATATGCTCCAAAATTACTGGCACCCCAGTAACTGAGCCTTGACTTTGTTGTTCTTAAGCCATTTTGCCACAACTTTGGAAGTATGCTTGGGGTCATTGTCCATTTGGAAGACCCATTTGTGACCACGCTTTAACAAGCTTTAAAGAGCACCCGTCCTTCCTGCAGCAAAGCACCCCCACAACATGATGCTGCCACCCCGTGTTTCAAAGTTGGGATGGTGTTCTTTGGCTTGCAAGCCTCCCCCTTTTCCCTCCAAACATAACGATGGTCATTATGGCCAAACAGTTCTATTTTTGTTTAATCAGACCAGAGGACATTTCTCCAAAAAGTACAATATTTGTCCCCATGTGCAGTTGCAAACCGTAGTCTGGCTTTTTTATGGCGGTTTTTGAACAGTGGCTTCTTCCTTGTCGAGTGGCCTTTTAAGGTTATGTCGATATAGGATTTGTTTAGCTGTGGATAGATACTTTTGTACCCGTATCCTCCAGCATCTCCACAAGGTCTTTTGCTGTTGTTCTGAGATTGATTTGCACTTTTCGCACCAAAGTAAGGTCATCTCTAGGAGACAAAACCTTCAGGTGTTTGGAAATTGCTCCCAAGGATGAACCAGACTTGTGGAGGTCTACAATTTATTTTCTGAGGTCTTGGCTGATTTCTTTTATCAGAAGCTTCTAAAGCCATGACATAATTTTCTGGAATTTTCCAAGCTGTTTAAAGGCACAGTCAACTTAGTGTATGTAAACTTCTGACCCACTGGAATTGTGATACAGTAAATTAAGTGAAATAATCTGTCCGGAAACAGTTGTTGGAAAAATAACTTGTGTCATGCACAAAGTAGATGTGCATTGACTTGCCAAAACTATAGTTTGTTAACAAGAAATTTGTAGAGGGGTTGAAAAACGAGTTTTAATAACTCCAACCTAAGTGTATGTAAACTTCAACTGTACATACATACATGCATACATGCATACATATATACACACACACACACAAAGCCATCGATCACGTGACACCACTCATTCCTATGTAAAGTCTCATTAGCGCATTGAAGCCAAATTAAGTCGGTTAAAATGGCGACTCATGGAGACATAGCATGTGCAGTTTGAGCTACTCCAGGGCCTTTTCTCATTTGGGCAAAAGCCAGTTTTCCCTCCGATGTGACCCGTAAACCGATAAGTGGTTGAGGAGAGCATCAATACATTAAGTAGGCAAATGGAAGACGGTCCTCCCCTCATGGTAGTCTCCTTTTGGCAAGGAAGTGTTTCCAACCAGAGTCCTTTGCAGAAGAGTTTTGAAATCTGTTTTCTCTAACATTTAATAATTATATTCTACTTATACTTCTATAAAAATGTATTTCACAACTAGCAATTTTATTTTTTATTACTTTATACATATTTTGGGATTCCACCCTGTAAACGTTATTTGCCTGATGACCGCGATTGGAGAAGGGGAGTCTTTCCCTCTCCTCAATTACCTTTGACCCTTTTCAAAAGGTCAACAGGTGTATTAGAAGCAATTATTGGTACTATCATTGCTGCCCCTACCCCCCCCCAAAAAAATACAAAGATTGCAATTTTTCTGTTCACTATAAATGGGGGGATCCTGTTTTCTGCAAACAATGCCTGCATTAATACGGTCGGCCCTGAACTTCCATGGACTCAATGAGAAGGGTCACTCTCCCCTGATTAAAACAGATCAAAGATTTTTTACCAAATTCGTAGTCAATGCACTTTGCCTTTGTAGGGCAGTATAGCAGTCGCCTATAGCTGGGCTCCATAAAGCAGCCTGCGATGTCCGGGTTTGGCCGTCATTGTAAATAAGAATTTGTTCTTAACTGACTTGCCTAGTTAAATAAAAGGTTGCTGAGACAGTGCTGTGTAGAGACTCACCATCACACCAGTGTACATTTTCCATGCCCACACGAAGACAGGCGACACGGCAGATACAATCAGGACACTAGTGAATCGCCTCTTGATAACGGCCGGGTGGTCTCTGTGGGGCAAGCATGTGATGGACACAAACAGACAAGTGTCAAAATTACATTTTGTAAACAAACAAACCCCTCAAGAACACTGTAGTTCAGCAGGAAACAAAATCAATTAACCCAGATGCGTTTGATTGCTTGCTAGTGTAACGGATGTGAAACGGCTAGCTTAGTTAGCGGTGCACGCTAAATAGCATTTCAATCGGTGACGTCACTTGCTCTGAGACCTTGAAGTAGTAGCTCTGCGAGGGCCGCGGCTTTTGTGGAGCGATGGGTAAATAGCATTTCAATCGGTGACGTCACTTGCTCTGAGACCTTGAAGTAGTAGCTCTGCAAGGGCCGCGGCTTTTGTGGAGCGATGGGTAACGACGCTTCGAGGGTGACTGTTGTTGATGTGTGCAGAGGGTCCCTGGTTCGCGCCCGGGTATGGGCGAGGGGACGGTCTAAACTTATACTGTTACACTAATTAACCAACAAATACTGGAATAAGTGAAGGCTTCTGGTCAAACAGATGTAAAAGGGTTCTTAGAACCAGAAAAAGTCGGCCTATTAAAAACACAAAAACAGAATAAATGTTGAAGTTAAGACCCCTGATAACTAATATCAACATGTATTTAATTTTGCTGAAATTATTTGCCTTCTGTAAATTTAAGAAATATTGCCTAGTGTCTTGTCATTCTGTTATCTGTCATCTTGAAGATACAGTGCCTTGCGAAAGTATTCGGCCCCCTTGAACTTTGCGACCTTTTGCCACATTTCAGGCTTCAAACAAAGATATAAAACTGTATTTTTTTGTGAAGAATCAACAACAAGTGGGACACAATCATGAAGTGGAACGACATTTATTGGATATTTCAAACTTTTTTAACAAATCAAAAACTGAAAAATTGGGCGTGCAAAATTATTCAGACCCCTTAAGTTAATACTTTGTAGCGCCACCTTTTGCTGCGATTACAGCTGTAAGTCGCTTGGGGTATGTCTCTATCAGTTTTGCACATCGAGAGACTGAAATGTTTTCCCATTCCTCCTTGCAAAACAGCTCGAGCTCAGTGAGGTTGGATGGAGAGCATTTGTGAACAGCAGTTTTCAGTTCTTTCCAAAGATTCTCGATTGGATTCAGGTCTGGACTTTGACTTGGCCATTCTAACACCTGGATATGTTTATTTTTGAACCATTCCATTGTAGATTTTGCTTTATGTTTTGGATCATTGTCTTGTTGGAAGACAAATCTCCGTCCCAGTCTCAGGTCTTTTGCAGACTCCATCAGGTTTTCTTCCAGAATGGTCCTGTATTTGGCTCCATCCATCTTCCCATCAATTTTAACCATCTTCCCTGTCCCTGCTGAAGAAAAGCAGGCCCAAACCATGATGCTGCCACCACCATGTTTGACAGTGGGGATGGTGTGTTCAGCTGTGTTGCTTTTACGCCAAACATAACGTTTTGCATTGTTGCCAAAAAGTTCAATTTTGGTTTCATCTGACCAGAGCACCTTCCTTCACATGTTTGGTGTGTCTCCCAGGTGGCTTGTGGCAAACTTTAAACGACACTTTTTATGGATATCTTTAAGAAATTGCTTTCTTTTTGCCACTCTTCCATAAAGGCCAGATTTGTGCAATATACGACTGATTGTTGTCCTATGGACAGAGTCTCCCACCTCAGCTGTAGATCTCTGCAGTTCATCCAGAGTGATCATGGGCCTCTTGGCTGCATCTCTGATCAGTCTTCTCCTTGTATGAGCTGAAAGTTTAGAGGGACGGCCAGGTCTTGGTAGATTTGCAGTGGTCTGATACTCCTTCCATTTCAATATTATCGCTTGCACAGTGCTCCTTGGGATGTTTAAAGCTTGGGAAATCTTTTTGTATCCAAATCCGGCTTTAAACTTCTTCACAACAGTATCTCGGACCTGCCTGGTGTGTTCCTTGTTCTTCATGATGCTCTCTGCGCTTTTGACGGACCTCTGAGACTATCACAGTGCAGGTGCATTTATACGGAGACTTGATTACACACAGGTGGATTGTATTTATCATTATTAGTCATTTAGGTCAACATTGGATCATTCAGAGATCCTCACTGAACTTCTGGAGAGAGTTTGCTGCACTGAAAGTAAAGGGGCTGAATAATTTTGCACACCCAATTTTTCAGTTTTTGATTTGTTAAAAAAGTTTGAAATATCCAATAAATGTCGTTCCACTTCATGATTGTGTCCCACTTGTTGTTTATTCTTCACAAAAAAATACAGTTTTATATCTTTATGTTTGAAGCCTGAAATGTGGCAAAAGGTCGCAAAGATCAAGGGGGCCGAATACTTTCGCAAGGCACTGTATTTCCTCATTTCTCTCCCACATGAGATAGAAAAAATACTAGTTGGTAGGTCTAACTATCAATTTTGTTTATGATTTCTTAAGTGATTCAAATGTGTCATTCTGTTACAAAATCCGTAACTGAATAAATCTTTAACAGAATGACAGTCACCAACCAGATGGATCACCTGCTACTGTCCTCCCTTCCACAGGTGTTAATCCACTTCACTTACTGTAGTATATAACCAAAATAGTTGTTTTTTTTTAAACACACGGTGTCATCTTATAGCTGACATCCTATTCTTTCTGCTGACATCTTTTAATCTTAATTCAGAGTAGATATTTAACAGGGTTTTTTTTGAAAATGTGGGTCACAAACTGAGGGAGATTCTGTCATTCTGTTACAAAACTTTGCATCTGCACTGTTCTTAAGTCAAATGTTTTTGTAAAATGTTCAGGGGAAATTGTTAAAAGCAGTCCTTGTGCATAGAGTTGTATGGCTTCTTCAAACTTTGGAATACATTTTTGGTGTTTGGCATACGTTTGAAGGTGAAAAATCAGAGTTCGGCCATCGCTCAGCCATATTTTTTTATGTACATATTAATTCCTTTACACTTGTGTGTATAAGGTAGCTGTTGTGAAATTGTTAGATTACTTGTTAGATATTACTGCATGGTCGGAACTAGCCGCACAAGCATTTCGCTACACTCGCATTAACGTCTGCTAACCATGTGTATGTGACCAATAACATTTCAATTGAGTCTCAGCGTCATTCTGTTACGATGGAATTTCCCCCAGACTGCTGCACGAAAGCCATGCTAGCTATTTAGTTCCCTAATTTAGGTAGCTAGCTACCACCTAACATGCGCCGACAGCCTAGCTTACTACAGCTCCCACATTCCTCTACAGCATTTTCTACGAATCAAGAAATGTAATAAACACAAGGCTTACCTGGGTAAGTCACTTCTCCATACGTATAAACTCCCGACGTAGGAGCAGGCAAGCAGCAAACAGGACAGTACAGACACCCAGCATATTCCGTCTGGAGGCACAAACTCGCCATTGCCGCGCCACACTTGGTTTGACATAAGATTTGGCGTTAAATCGTCATCCTCTACCATGGCGAGGGGACAGGGTCAATGGTTGTGTTTAAACGACGAGCTTATGTCGTGATGTAGTAATTCCTTGACCACTTTAATTCGTGAAAAGATTCATAAAAACAAGATAAGAAAAATGTCAGTTCTCGATCACATATCCTGGCGGTATAATATAACGTCATCACGTTGCGTCGGCTGCACACCTTCCCATGATCAATGCACTGAGGATCAATCATAGGGTGCGTTCGTAAATTTACTTTGGAGTGCCAGAGAGCGCTCAGGGCTCGCTCTTGGGCGTTCGTACATTCAGAGCGTTGTCAGATGGTTAGTTCGTAAATTCAGAGCGCACACTGGACGCTCTGGCCGAGGAGTAAGGGTTGGTCCGAGGGTTCTGATCTCACAACGGCAATCAAGCACCCAAGCTAACTCCAGACATATATGAGAGAACACCTCCCTCATCCTGACCATTTTACTCGCCCTGGCAGAGCTGGTTAGGCAGTTTTCATATTATCCAGAGCGTTGGTGACTGTAACTGTTCTGCTGTTTTTTTTGTCGACGTTTACTGACACCGGCCATATTCAACCTGTGTTGAGCGTTCATAAATTCATCAGTTATTCTGCGCTCTGGTACACTCCGACGAGTGCTCTGAAATCGGAGTAGATAGCCAGAGTGAATTTATGAACGAACCCATAGAGTCCCACAGAGGAGAGCTGTGCTCGAATACCCATACTAACAAACGGTATACTACATACTTAATGAGTATATACTATTAGCTCATTTTGGTATACTGTTAACGAACGGTATCCTTTCAATTGAGCATACTAGCTTCGCCTGTCTACCGGAAGTCGATGCTGTTGCTATGCAACCTCTTGCTAGCTTGTTAGCGTAACAAATTACTAGCAAGACATTTTATGACTGGGTGTGTTGGAAAATTCAATCTGGAGTGCCTGAAAATTTGCATCTGGTCGTTTGTAAATTCAGAGCGTTTTCAGATTGTCTGTTTGTAAATTCAGAGCAGAGCGCACAATGGATGCTCTGGCCGAGGAGTAGGGTTGACCCTAGTGTGCACCCAAGCTAAAAGGAGATTGCTCTGAAATCAGAGTAGATAGAGAAAGTGAATTTACAAAAGCACCCGAGTGTCCATTGAGAACTCACAATGGTTACACCACTTAGCGAAAAATGACGGGAATGACGGGAATAATCAAGTCAATAAACATTGGGTAGTTAATTAGATAGCATATAGTTAATATACTGGCAAGTTTGATGCATTAGTAGTCAACTAACGTTAGGTAGCTAGCTGACATACCAGTACATGTAATGATATGCTAGGATGGTTCGCAAGGATAGCATAGCTAACAAATTGTCAGCCAACATAACGTGTAAGGTAACTGATTTGAAAAGTCATTAATTTATTACATTGCTCAACATTTTCTTAACATTTGTCATAATTAATTAAAACAGTGAATTCCTCTCTCGTTGGACTTCGGCTGCCATTTTCTTCAAATCTGAAAACGATGTGAAGCCACGCCTTTTCTGAAGAATTGAATTATGGGCCCTAAAAGCACAGAAATAGTGTTCACTGCTTGTGTACTTTGTATTTTGGAGAATGAATTATGACATCTGGGAACTTTTGGCATATTAACTATATCCATTCTATGACCAATAAGCATACTATGTACTCAAATTACGTCAGACATAGCACGGTTAGTGCAGTTAGTATGAATATTCGAACACAACTGAGATGTCATAATACCCATAAAACCTAGCGGTCAAACAGGGAAATGGTTCCAATTGTTTTCCACCATTCATGTTTCCGACATGGTATTTTAGGAACACGTAAAATAAGGGCTGTGTCGAGTGTAGGCTTCCCCTAATGTGATGTTTTAATAACCGTGTAAATCTCTCTCGGACAAGGTGACTTTTATTTACTCTCAGATTCATAAATGCTAATTACCATCAAAGTAGACATCATGCAAAACTACAAATCCCTGCAAGCTCCTGCACGTCATCTCTAGCTGGCACCTTTGCTAACAGGTATTGTGTCAATTTAAAACTTGCATAAGACACTTCACAGAATTTTCTATTTTTAAAAACGTAGCAAATGTATTCATTGCTACATTTAGCTAACGTTAGTTCATCCAAAGATTCTTACATTTTCCTCAATTTGGCAGTCTTGTCCAGATCATCATGGCATTTGTAGTTCTTTTATGATAGCCACATTAGCAGCTAATTAGTGTTTAATTTTTCAAGAGGGCACGACAAAGCCCAGGAGAATGAAAAGATTTGGCATGGGTCCTCAGATCCTCAAAGGTTTTACAGCTACATCATCAAGAGACTGGTTGCATCACTGCCTGGTATGGTAACTGCTCGGCCTCCGACCGCAAGGCACTCCAGAGGGTAGTGCGTACGGCCCAGTACATCACTGGGGCCAAGCTTCCTGCCATCCAGGACCTCTATACCAGTCGGTGTCGGAGGATGGCCCTAAAAATTGTCAAGACTCCAGCCACCCTAGTCATGGACTGTTCTCTCTGCTACTGCACAGCAACCGGTACCGGAGCGCCAAGTATAGGTCCAAGAGACTTCTTAACAGCTTCTACCCTTAAAGCCATAAGACTCCTGAACAGCTAATCAAAGGGCTAACAAGGCCCCTGTTTTACGCTGCTGCTACTCTCTGTTTATTATCTATGCATATTCATCTTAACTATACCTACATGTACATATTACCTCAATTACCTTGACTAACCGGTGCCCCCGTACATTGACTCTGTACCGGTACCCCCTGTATATAGTCTCTCTATTGTTATTTTACTGCTGCTGTTTAATTATTATTATTTTTTATATTTTTTTATTTACTTAACACTTTTTTAAACTGAAATTATTGTTGGTTAAGGGCTTGTAAGCATTTCACTGTAAGGTCTACCTGTTGTATTCAGCGCATGTGACAAATAACATTTTATTTGTTTGGAGTCCACCTGTGGTAAATTCAATTGATTGGACATGATTTGGAAGGCACATACCTGTCTATATAAGGTCCCACAGTTGACAGTGCATATCAGAGCAAAAACCAAGCCATGAGGTCGAAGGAATTGTCCGTAGAGCTCAAGACAGGATTGTGCTGAGGCACAGATCTGGGGAAGGGTACCAAAACATTTTTACAGTGCCAAGCGTCACATCTGGAGGATACCTGGCACCATCACTACGGTGAAGCATGGTGGTGGCAGAATCATGCTGTGGGTATGTTTTTCATTAGCAGGGACTGGGAGACTAGTCAGGATCGAGGGAAAGATGAAGGGAGCAAAGTACAGAAATATCCTTGATGAAAACATGCTCCAGAGCTTTCAGGACTTCAGACTGGGGTGACGGTTCACATTCCAACAGGACAACGAACCTAAGCACACAGCCAAGACAAAACAGGAGTGGCTTCGGGTTAAGTCTCTGAATGTCCTTGAGTGGCCCAGCCAGAGCCCGGACTTAAACCTGGAGTAGAGGTCGACCGATTATGATTTTTCAGCGCCGATACAGATACCGATTATTGGAGGACCAAAAAAAGCCGATACCGATTAATCGGACATTTTTTTAAATGTATTTGTAATAATGACAATTACAACAATACTGAATGAACACTTATTTTAACTTAATATAATACATCAATAAAATCAATTTAGCCTCAAATAAATAATGAAACATGCTCAAATTGGTTTAAATAATGCAAAAACAAAGTGTTGGAGAAGAAAGTAAAAGTGCAATATGTGCCATGTAAAAAAGTTAACGTTTAAGTTCCTTGCTCAGAACATGAGAACATATGAAAGTTGGTGGTTCCTTTTAACATGAGACTTCAATATTCCGAGGTAAGAGGTTTTAGGTTGTAGTTAATATAGTATTTATAGGACTATTTCTCTCTATACCATTTGAATTTCATATACCTTTGACTATTGGATGTTCTTAGAGGCACTTTAGTATTGCCAGTGTAACAGTATAGCTTCTGTCCCTCTCCTCGCCCCTACCTGGGCTCGAACCAGGAACACATCGACAACAGCCACCCTCGAAGCAGAGTTACCCATCGCTCCACAAAAGCCGCGGTTGAAACGCTATTAGCGCGCACCCCGCTAAATAGCTAGCCATTTCACATCGGTTACACCAGCCTAATCTCGGGAGTTGATAGGCTTGAAGTCAGAAAGCTGCTGGCAAAACGCATGAAAGTGCTGTTTGAATTAATGTTTACGAGCCTGCTGCTGCCTACCATCGCTCAGTCAGACTGCTCTATCACAATCGGACAATTTTTGTATTTTTATTATTATTATGTTTTCTTCTCGGGGCTCTATAACTATATCTATTGTTCTTATTTTTGTTGTTGTTGTGTGATTTGGATTAATCCCCTCTACCACACGGAACCCCACTAATCTACTGACCGAACGCAAGAGGTGGCTAACAACATACCTCCATCCTATGCTAGCTTGCTACCGATGGCCTGGCTAGCTGTCTAAATCGCCGTGACCCTCAACCAACCTCTCCACTCACTGGACCCTTTTGATCACTCGACTAAGCATGCCTCTCCTTAATGTCAATATGTCTTGTCCATTGCTGTTCTGGTTAGTGTTTATTGGCTTATTTCACTGTAGAGCCTCTAGTCCTGCTCACTATACCTTATCCAACCTATTAGTTCCACCACCCACACATGCAATGACATCTCCTGGTTTCAATGATGTTTCTAGAGACAATATCTCTCTCTTCATCACTCAATACCTAGGTTTACCTCCACTGTATTCACATCCTACCTTACCTTTGTCTGTACATTATACCTTGATGCTATTTTATCGCCCCCAGAAACCTCCTTTTACTCTCTGTTCCAGACGTTCTAGACGACCAATTCTTATTGCTTTTAGCCGCACCCTTATTCTACTCCTCCTATGTTCCTCTGGCGATGTAGAGGTGAATCCAGGCCCTGCAGTGCCTAGCTCCACTCCTATTCCCCAGGCGCTCTCTTTTGACGACTTCTGTAACCGTAATAGCCTTGGTTTCATGCATGTTAACATTAGAAGCCTCCTCCCTAAGTTTGTTCTATTCACTGCTTTAGCACACTCTGCCAACCCGGATGTTCTAGCTGTGTCTGAATCCTGGCTTAGGAAGACCACCAAAAATTCAGACATTTTAATTCCAAACTACAACATTTTCAGACAAGATAGAACTGCCAAAGGGGGCGGTGTTGCAATCTACTGCAAAGATAGGCTGCAGAGTTCTGTCCTACTATCCAGGTCTGTGCCCAAAAAATTTGAACTTCTACTTTTAAAAATCCACCTCTCTAAAAACAAGTCTCTCACCGTTGCCGCCTGCTATAGACCACCCTCTGCCCCCAGCTGTGCTCTGGACACCATATGTGAACTGATTGCCCCCCATCTATCTTCAGAGCTCGTGCTGCTAGGCGACCTAAACTGGAACATGCTTAACACCCCAGCCATCCTACAATCTAAACTTGATGCCCTCAATCTCACACAAATTATCAATGAACCTACCAGGTACCTCCCCAAAGCCTTAAACACGGGCACCCTCATAGATATCATCCTAACCAACTTCCCCTCTAAATACACCTCTGCTGTCTTCAACCAAGATCTCAGCGATCACTGCCTCATTGCCTGCATCCGTAATGGGTCAGCGGTCAAACGACCTCCTCTCATCACTGTAAAACGCTCCCTGAAACACTTCAGCGAGCAGGCCTTTCTAATCAACCTGGCCGGGGTATCCTGGAAGGATATTGACCTCATCCCGTCAGTAGAGGATGCCTGGATATTTTTAAAAAATGCCTTCCTAACCATCTTAAATAAATATGCCCCATTCAAGAAATTTAGAACCAGGAACAGATATAGCCCTTGGTTCTCCCCAGACCTGACTGCCCTTAACCAACACAAAAACATCCTATGGCGTTCTGCATTAGCATCGAACAGCCCCCGTGATATGCAGCTGTTCAGGGAAGCTAGAAACCATTATACACAGGCAGTTAGAAAAGCCAAGGCTAGCTTTTTCAAGCAGAAATTTGCTTCTTGCAACACTAACTCAAAAAAGTTCTGGGACACTGTAAAGTCCATGGAGAATAAGAACACCTCCTCCCAGCTGCCCACTGCACTGAAGATAGGAAACACTGTCACCACTGATAAATCCACCATAATTGAAAATTTCAATAAGCATTTTTCTACTGCTGGCCATGCTTTCCACCTGGCTACTCCTACCCCTGTCAACAGCACTGCACCCCCAACAGCAACTCGCCCAAGCCTTCCCCATTTCTCCTTCTCCCAAATCCATTCAGCTGATGTTCTGAAAGAGCTGCAAAATCTGGACCCCTACAAATCAGCCGGGCTAGACAATCTGGACCCTTTCTTTCTAAAATTATCTGCCGAAATTGTTGCCACCCCTATTACTAGCCTGTTCAACCTCTCTTTCGTGTCGTCTGAGATTCCCAAAGATTGGAAAGCAGCTGCGGTCATCCCCCTCTTCAAAGGGGGGGACACTCTTGACCCAAACTGCTACAGACCTATATCTATCCTACCATGCCTTTCTAAGGTCTTCGAAAGCCAAGTCAACAAACAGATTACTGACCATTTCGAATCTCACCATACCTTCTCTGCTATGCAATCTGGTTTCAGAGCTGGTCATGGGTGCACCTCAGCCACGCTCAAGGTCCTAAACGATATCTTAACCGCCATCGATAAGAAACATTACTGTGCAGCCGTATTCATTGATCTGGCCAAGGCTTTCGACTCTGTCAATCACCACATCCTCATCGGCAGACTCAACAGCCTTGGTTTCTCAAATGATTGCCTCGCCTGGTTCACCAACTACTTCTCTGATAGAGTTCAGTGTGTCAAATCGGAGGGTCTGTTGTCCGGACCTCTGGCAGTCTCTATGGGGGTGCCACAGGGTTCAATTCTTGGACCGACTCTCTTCTCTGTATACATCAATGAGGTCGCTCTTGCTGCTGGTGAGTCTCTGATCCACCTCTACGCAGACGACACCATTCTGTATACTTCCGGCCCTTCTTTGGACACTGTGTTAACAACCCTCCAGGAAAGCTTCAATGCCATACAACTCTCCTTCCGTGGCCTCCAATTGCTCTTAAATACAAGTAAAACTAAATGCATGCTCTTCAACCGATCGCTACCTGCACCTACCCGCCTGTCCAACATCACTACTCTGGACGGCTCTGACTTAGAATACGTGGACAACTACAAATACTTAGGTGTCTGGTTCGACTGTAAACTCTCCTTCCAGACCCATATCAAACATCTCCAATCCAAAGTTAAATCTAGAATTGGCTTCCTATTTCGCAACAAAGCATCCTTCACTCATGCTGCCAAACATACCCTTGTAAAACTGACCATCCTACCAATCCTCGACTTTGGCGATGTCATTTACAAAATAGCCTCCAATACCCTACTCAACAAATTGGATGCAGTCTATCACAGTGCAATCCGTTTTGTCACCAAAGCCCCATATACTACCCACCATTGCGACCTGTACGCTCTCGTTGGCTGGCCCTCGCTTCATACTCGTCGCCAAACCCACTGGCTCCATGTCATCTACAAGACCCTGCTAGGTAAAGTCCCCCCTTATCTCAGCTCGCTGGTCACCATAGCATCTCCCACCTGTAGCACACGCTCCAGCAGGTATATCTCTCTAGTCACCCCCAAAACCAATTCTTTCTTTGGCCTCCTCTCTTTCCAGTTCTCTGCTGCCAATGACTGGAACGAACTACAAAAATCTCTGAAACTGGAAACACTTATCTCCCTCACTAGCTTTAAGCACCAACTGTCAGAGCAGCTCACAGATTACTGCACCTGTACATAGCCCACCTATAATTTAGCCCAAACAACTACCTCTTTCCCAACTGTATTTAATTTATTTATTTATTTTGCTCCTTTGCACCCCATTATTTTTATTTCTACTTTGCACATTCTTCCATTGCAAAACTACCATTCCAGTGTTTTACTTGCTATATTGTATTTACCTTGCCACCATGGCCTTTTTTGCCTTTACCTCCCTTCTCACCTCATTTGCTCACATTGTATATAGACTTGTTTATACTGTATTATTGACTGTATGTTTGTTTTACTCCATGTGTAACTCTGTGTCGTTGTATCTGTCGAACTGCTTTGCTTTATCTTGGCCAGGTCGCAATTGTAAATGAGAACTTGTTCTCAACTTGCCTACCTGGTTAAATAAAGGTAAAAATAAAAAATAAATAAACATATCAAATCATTGACTTAATTATAACATAATAACACACAGAAATACGGGCCTTTGGTCATTAATATGGTCGAATCCGGAAACCATAATTTCGAAAACAAAACATTTATTATTTCAGTGAAATACGGAACCGCTCAGTATTTTATCTAACAGGTGGTATCCCTAAATCTAAATATTCCTGTTACATTGTACAACCTTCAATGTTTTGTCATAATTACGTAAAATACAGGCAAATGAGCCAGGCTGCCCAAACTGTTGCATATACCCTGACTCTGCGTCACACAATTTCACCTGCTAACCTGGATTTCTTTTAGCTAAATATGCAGGTTTAAAAATATATACTTCTGTGTGTTGATTTTAAGAAAGGCATTGGTGTTTATGGTTAGGTACAGTCGTCCAACGATTGTGCTTTTGTTAAATCATCGCCCTGCGTTGCATTTATTATATGCAACACAGGACACGCTAGATAAACTAGTAATATCATCAACCATGTGTAGTTAACTAGTGATTATGATTTATTGATTGATTGTTTTTTATAAGATAAGTTTAATGCTAGCTAGCAACTTAGCTTGGCTTCTACTGCATTCGCGTAACAGGCAGGCTCCTCGTGGAGTGCATTGAGAGGCAGGTGGTTAGAGCGTTGGACTAGTTAACCGTAAGGTTGCAAGATTGAATCCCAGAGCTGACAAGGTAAAAATCTGTCGTTCTGCCCCTGAACAAGGCAGTTAACCCACCGTTCCTAGGCCGTCATTGAAAATAAGAATGTGTTCTTAACTGACTTGCCTAGTTAAATAAAGGTGTCCAAAAATTAATCGGCCATTCCGATTAATCAGTCGACCTCTACTCTGGAGAGACCTTAAAATAGCTGTGCATCAAAGCTACCAATCCTACCTGACAGCGCTTGAGAGGATCTGCAGAGAAGAATGGGAGAAACTCCCCAAATACAGCTGTGCCAAGCTTGTAGTGTCATACCCAAGAAGACTCAAGGTAAATGTTGCAATTCTTCAGCCATTCCCAAACCTGAGACCAAAAACAAGCTACATACATTTTGGACAGTACCAAAACAAGACGACATCTAATGATTCTGTCTCTTCACAACAAAATCTTCAGAACAGGATGGTTGTATCCCCCATATAAATAACATTATAATGTTTGCAAGAATTTTGTTTAATAATTCAATTGAAAAACAGCTGTACATTTTTTGGTCCATAAAATGAAACTGGTATGCTTTTTTTATACAGTACCAGTCAAAAGTTTGGACACACCTACTCATTCCAGGGTTTTTCTTTATTTTTTACTGTTTTCTACATTGTAGAATAATAGTGAAGACATCAAAACTATGAAATAACACAAATGGAATCATGTAGTAACCAAAAAAGTGTTAAACAAATCAAAATATATTTTACCTTTGAGATTCTTCAAAGTAGCCACCCTTTGCCTTGATGACAGCTTTGCACACTCTTGGCATTCTCTCAACCAGCTTCACCTGGAACCCATTTCATGAAGGTCAGGACAAACACGTTGTTTCCAGAGGCCGTTTGGATCTCTGTAGTGAGTGTTGCAACCGAGAACAGATGATTTTTTACACGCTAAACGCTTTAACACTCAACACTCGTTCTGTGAGCTTGTGTGGCCTACCACTTCAGGGCTGAGCCGTTGTTGCTCCTATAAGTTTCCATTCCATTCCATAACAGCACTTACAGGTGACCTGGGAAGCTGTAGCAGGGCAGACATTTGACTAACTGACTTGTTTAAATGTAGACTTTTGGCCATGTAGTGTATTTTCTGTTATTTTCCCTTGGAAAGTGGTAGCACATACGTTTTTAAGCAAGTCAACAGATTGCTCTTTCTTCAATTTTACAACCTCTATTTTCACATCTCCCTATAATATAGAGCTAGAGGTGTTTCTTTAAAAAAAAAATACATGATCATTCACACAGAATAATCTACACACTGCCTTGGCAACTGTACCTTCCTGAACAGCGCCTCTTTACAGTAGCCTACCAACTGTACTGTACAAGCATCATGCGCATGGGCTGGGATCAGCAGGTAGGTGGAGCCAGCACATTGTGCAAATCTTACGCAAGAATCGCGGAATCCTGATCAACCGCAGAGAGGCAATAATGTGGGCGATGGCGTGTCGGCGTTACTCCTGTGTTTTTTCCAAGGTAGAGCGCTAAAGAGAGATGGGCGTGACAACGGGCTGTCTGGACCACGAATAGTCTCCGGGAGGAAAGAGCATCTCGCAGTCTCCGATGTACCCGATGACAACGGAGAGGCAATGCCGACTGTCGGGTCCAATGGTTGTTCCATCCAACATACCTTCGCAGGTGGTGTTTTAACAACGGCACGACGTCCGATATTGAGGCCGCACGGGGATTGACACAATCCAAAAGGGAATAAAAAAATCTAACGGACCTCCTTCGGCACACATTAGCGGGTATTTATTGATTAATTTGCCAACCTGTTCAATTAGGCTACTGTCCATCAATGTGTGTTTCGGTGCTGAAGTGGTTTGACAATTGGCCCGTCTTATGTCTTTTTTTATTTTCTTACATTCATGATAGCAGATCGGATAGGCTATTCTGTTGTCTCTGCGTGTGTGCTTGCGTGCGTGGCGATGTCTTGTTATTGTAGTATTTATTGTCTGTGCAGTGGATTCCCTCGTGTACTTCCCTGCCTCAAAGACTGCTGTGCTATGGAGCAGAGAAACGTTAAAACAAATAAGCAATTATTACAATGGGTAGGCTATTAAAAAAAACACTAACCTCAGTAGGCCTAAAGATATTGTAATTACCTGCCCATCATAATCACTTTTCACCATAACATGTCATTTTTTAATATAGCCCAACATATTTTTTTCGTGCGATGGTTCTTTCATCAAGCCTACATTAAAACAAGGTTTTAATAGCTGCAATTTTTATATCCAACTGAAATGTCATCTTCCATGCTATTACGGCTATGATTATAATGAGCAAAATGACAAGTCCTTGATTAAAATTATTGCGTCTCCTTGGCTATAGCGATCATAGGCGTCCGTCGTGAGCATAACAGAGGGACACGCAATCCTCTGCAATCTGGCCCTTGAAGGCACAGAGCAGAACCAGCCATGATCATGTTCTCAGTGCCCAAGTCAGTGTGTAGCTTCGTTGGTTTATATTACATATGTTTAGCTTAGCCTTATCGCATAGCTGAAGGACTCTGAGCATAGCCTATTTATTCTGGTTAGGTGTTTGGCAAATTATGTTATTTGGGGAGGCCTGCTTGCTGAGAAAACAAAATCCTATACGCATGATGGTAATGGGGAACAAGATGGCTCACAACTCCCTCAGACTTTGGAGTGCAAGTATACATTGTGGAACCTGGAAGTGTAAAAATATTATTGAGCAGGTTTGGTTCCATTATGGCCTCTTGTCCAACACACACAAAAATATATATCATTGTTTAAGATAAAATAAGCTGTATAGATAAAGATCTTAGAAATTAACAAAGGTCCCAGTCTAACAAAGCTGTGTTAATTTGCCATATACTGTATTATGTGCACAGTATAACACAAACACTCACACACACACACAAATCAAATCCAAATGTATTGGTCTCGTACACATATTTTGCAAATGTTATCGCAGGTTTAGTGAAATGCTTTTGTTCCTAGCTCCAACAGTGCAGTAATAGCCTACCTAACAATACAAAGCATAGACTTAAGAAATATAAAAAAATATTAGAACAAGCAATGTCAGAGTCTGGAATATAAATACAGCACCAGTCAAAAGTTTGGACACACCTACTCATTCCAGGGTTATTCATTTTTTTTTTTACAATTTTCTACATTGTAGAATAATAGTGAAGACATCAAAACTATGACATAACACATATGAAATCACATAGCAACCAAAAACGTGTTAAACAAATTAAAAGATTATATTTGAGATTCTTCAAAGTTGCCACCCTTTGCCTTGATGACAGCTTTACACACTCTTGGCATTCTCTCAACCAGCTTCATGAGGTAGTCACCTGGAATGCATTTCAATTAACAGGTGTGCCTTGTTAAAAGTCAATTTGTAGAATTTATTTCCTTAATGCTTTGAGCCAATCAGTTGTGTGACAAGGTAGGGGTGGTATACAGAAGATAGCCCTGTTTGGTAAAAGTCCATATTATGGCAAGAACATCTCAAATAAGCAAAGAGAAATGACAGTCCATTATTAATTTAAGACATAAAGGTCAGTCAATCTGGAAAATTTCAACTCGTGGTCGAATTGCTGGGGGAAAAAAAGTACTAAAGGACACCAATAAGAAGAAGAGACTTGCTTGGGCCAAGAAACACGAGCAATGGATATTAGACCGGTGGAAATCTGATGAGTCCAAATTTGCGATTTTTGGATCCAACCGCCGTGTTTTTGTGAGACGCAGAGTAGGTGTGGTTCCCACCGTGAATCATGGAAGAGGAGGTGTGAGTGTGTTGGGGTGCTTTGCTGGTGACACGGTCTGTGATTTATTTAGAATTCAAGACGCGCTTAATCAGCATGGCTACCACAGCATTCTGCAGCAATACCCCATCCCATCTGGCTTGCGCTTAGTGGGACTATCATTTGTTTTTCAACAGGACAATGACCCAACATCCCTCCAGGCTGTGTGAGGGCTATTTGACCAAGAAGGAGAGTGATGGAGTGCTGCATCAAATTACCTGGCCTCCACAATCACCCGACCTCAACCCAATTGAGATGGTTTGGGCTAAGTTGGACCACAGAGTGAAGAAAAATCAGCTAACAAGCGCTCAGCATATGTGGGAACTCCTACAAGACTGTTGGAAAATCATTCCAGGTGATGCTGGATGCGAGAATGCCAAGAGTGTGCAAAGTTGTCATCAAGGCAAACGGTGGCTACTTTAATCTCAAATATAAAATATATTTAGATTTTTTTAACACTTTATTGGTTACGACATGATTCCATATGTGTTATTTCATAGTTTTGATGTCTTCACTATTATTCTACAATGTAGAAAATAATAAAAATAAAGAAAAACCCTTGAATGAGAAGGTGTGTCCAAACTTTGGACTGGTACTGTTTACATGTATATGATGGTGTGTATACAGTAGACATTATGGACACACACACACACACACACACACACACACACACACACACAGGTTTGCAGCATCTCATATCTCGTTCTCAATTTGTATGTTATATATAACCAGTTTCCTATTCCCCATCATGTACTGTAGTTTTGCTGTGGTCTTGCTGTGCTTGTTAAAGAGGCCTCGATGTTCTCCTGCTGTGTCCTCGCTAGAGCCTACTGGGAATCTGTCTGTTTTGTTTCTCTTTTGCCTGCCCCTGTTCCTCCTCCTATTCTTCCTCTTCCCCCTATAGGGTAAATACACAACTTCATTAATACTGTTTACAACTTCAAAGAGTAAATACAGACAATCCTAATGAGTAAATTCCTCACACTTAAGCATAATCCCATTCAAAATGCGTGCTTCACAGTCTTGTTAAATGGACTTCTGTCTACAGTCGCACAGATGAATCCTGCATGACTGATGCTTACTCGTACAGGCAGTCCGTAAGCTGGTTGTCTGCTGTGACACGTGGGAGAAAGAGAGAGAGACAGACTGAGAGAAAGAGAGAGCGAGAGAGGGATAGAGAAAGACAGTGAGGACAAGTGACGGGGGAGAGAGGAAGAGAGGAGAGTGGGATAGCGAGAGGGTGAGTATTGAGGAAAGGAGAAAAAGAGAGGGTGAGAGAGAGAGAGAGGGTGAGTCAGAGTGTGTGTGTGGTATCGGTGAAGAGGTGATGAGGTAACTGAGCGGCCCACCTGTGTGTCTTCTTGTAAAGCCAGAGGGGTCAAGCAGGTAGGTGGAGGTGGCAATAACACAGAGAGATTACATAACGTATACTTACCGACAAAATACTACGAAGTCTTAAGGGGAACCTTAGGCCAAGTGTAGGCCGAAGCCATTTGAACCATTGAGATATACGTATATTAACCCTGTGCATTTTAGCTATTGAGATATGAACCCATTTTAACCTGACAAAGAGTAGTCTCAGTAAAGGAAGAGAACATCCTCAACTCTGAACATGTAAAAAGGGTGCTTGGAACCGATAATCAATTACCTAAAAAAATGTAAATAACACCTGGCAAAGATACCCCAATGTGACTCTGGGGGAATACAATGTGTTGTCACTGAACAAGGGCCCCTTTTCCGAGAAGATACAGACAAAAAACTTGGACTAAGATGTAGTATGGGATGGATGGTTGAACCTGGTAATGGATGATGTTGTTGTCGCTGTTGTTGTCTCCGAGTTTGACTAAGCACTCTATTGGGATACCACAGGCTCTATTATGCCTGTGTGCCAGCTTGATGTGAAAGGAGGATTTCTTTACTCAGAATATTTGTCTCCTAGTGTAGAATATTGTGTGAGTGATTTTTCTAACCTGGTGAAGGTGGAACCCTCTTGAAGTTTGTTGGAAAGACACACACACAATCTCACACGCGCACACACACTTTCTCTCAGTCTCTGAGGTAGTATGTTGTTCCCTCTCCATTAATGGCATCATAGCACCCACTGCACTGCACAGCACTAGCCCGGTCACAGACTTTATCAGGCAGGCCCATTAGTACACAACACCAGTGCTATCGGGCTTTGTGTCTGCTTCGATAACAGGTGACACCTTGGCCACCATAGACCATGACCGACAATTGACTGGCAATCAATGCAATAACTCAGGTTTTTTCCGACAGTGTCGTATGTCCTCATGTGCCTGTGCATACTGTGTAGGTTAGATAGCCTCTGTCAGCTAGCATTGGACATGTTTGGGAATTGTGGTGGTGGTGATATGAATTTAAACATACCAGTAGAGTAGAGTTACGGCATATCTCAGTTTATCTCCTGCCAAACATCTGGCTTTTCTTAGCAAGGTGCTAAATCGGAGTCCCTCGTTACCATGTTTTCGTCGGGTTGCATACCACGATAAAATGTTGCAGATAGTATCACAGCTACCCTGACAGTACGGTCATGTGCAGCGGGAAATGTATTCCCAGTGATATCCGGTATCAGGACGAAGCTGACACGAGGCAATACCATGGAATTCACTGCAGTACACTCTGAGAGAAAAAAAAGGTGCTATCTAGAACCAAAACGGGTTTTTGGGCTGTCCCCCTTGGATAACCCTTTGAATAACCCCTTTTGGTTCCAGGTAGAAGAACTCTCTTTTTCGGTTTCACCACTGCTACAAATGTTAAACCACAAACCATCAGTGAATGGAAATTGTTGCCTCTATAATCGTATGCAATTGATATGGCTACATTTCTCCAGATATGGGAGAAAATTAAAAAATAAGTGCAAAAAGATGTCTGGAAAGGAGTAAAATGTGATCAATGTTGTCAGGAATTCATATTTTATTCCTGAGATCACTTCCTGGTGTGTATATTTAGCTCTCTGTTCATTTGTTACTGGATGGAGATGGAAGAGCTTCACCCCTCCATTTCACTCCTCTCTCATTTTCTCTCTCTCTCTCTCTCTCACCCACACACACTCACCCTTCCTCTGCAGTAGGAGGAGAGAGAATTGTGGGTGAATTGTGGTGAAGAAGAGTGAGGGAGGGAGACATTTGGAGAAAGGGGGAGCTTAGGTTGAAGAATGTTCTTAATGAAACCAACCAAAGATAATATAACAAACTTTAGATTACGTTGTGATACCCTGTGTAATAACTGCAATGGAAATCGTGAAACACGTCGCTATGTTTCATTGTTTTCCTTTGTGTCTGTTGACCTGTGTATTATCGGTGGTCGCTATTCCTTTCCGGTCTCTATAGCTACCATCCCAGTCTTTTACTGTGGACTGCATTTCTATCTCTCTTTATCTCTCTCTCTCTATTATTCCATTTCCCTTTGTCTTCCTTTGTCACACAGATTTTCTTTGTTCCTCTGTCTCTTTCTCTCAATAACCCCCTCCCACCCTCTACCTCTCTCTCTCTCTCTCTCTCTTTTTCTCTCTCTCTCTCTCTGTCTCTCTCCACTCCCAGGTTGTGGCAGTGGGTTGATTAGAAAGTGCGTGGCAGAGAACAGGTAATCCATCACCCTGCCAAACCCCTGCACCGGCGAGCATGCGCACACACACACTGTCTCACACACACACCGCCCACGCACACCGTGTGTCCCCTCTCTGTCCCGTTGTCTGTCTGCCTCCATCCCTCCTATTCTCATTGCCCATCTCTGGTTTCCCATTTTGCCCTTTGGTTTTAGTGTCATGCTTTAGGTCTGTCTGTGCTTGTACACATCAGTGCAAGGTACCTTGTATCTCCACCTCTCATTTCTCTCCACCTCTCAATCCTCCTCCTCCATCCATCCATCCAGCCATGCCGCCATGGTTTTTCTATTTCAGTCTCATCCTCCTCTCCCTACTCAACCCCTCCCCTCCCTCTTTCTTTCACTCCCTTTACCTCCCCTGTGTCCATTCTTTCTCTCCATCCTACTCCTATAACACTCCATCTCCCAGCCATAGCAATGGAGAGCCGTAATGAAATGGCGACCGCCTGCCTAAATCTGCTCTCTGTCGTCCATCATCTCATTACGAGGGGATGTTCTCTGTGTTGGCCTCCGATTAGACGTGTTTATATCGAATAAAGTCTAATGTTCACATCGTGATGCAATTGACAACTCGCCGGAACAGCTGTGGTCCCCATGCTCTTGTCTGGTCTGGCCGTTCATTTTGAGGGATGGGGCTTTGAGGTTGGACTGCCCAAACTCAAGATTATATAGGATATCAGACACATAGACAGAATGAGAATGTCAGTTCTAGTTAATCTATTTCTGTGATCAGACAATTTGTACTTCTGGGGGAAGATAACATATAGCAGAGTTGGAATTCCAGTCTGTTTATAACCATAACATGTTTTTGTTGTTGTTGTGTAGGTATGCCATGTTCATGATCCATAAAGAGTGAACAAGGCATTGGTCTGTTATGGCTGGCTGTGTGATGTCACTGGCTTCATTGGATTCGTGGTGTAGGTGGTCTCGCCCACTTTTGATTGATAATAGGGTATTTATAATAAACATTGGCATAGAACCTGTGTTTGCCTCATTGCCAACACAGACAGGGAATGCAGAGATTTTTTTTTTTTGACTTGTGTACATTTGCAAATGTCAAGGGATTTAAATGTAAATAGACATTTTACTGTATATGGACACCCACTGTTTGAGGAGATCATTATCTTTCCTTTATTCACAATTCATGTGATGTGATGCTTGTTTCTGTAAAGCACCACTAGAATGTATCCCTGTGCTATTATACAAT
Source organism: Oncorhynchus mykiss (assembly GCF_013265735.2). Classification (NCBI taxonomy): domain Eukaryota; kingdom Metazoa; phylum Chordata; class Actinopteri; order Salmoniformes; family Salmonidae; genus Oncorhynchus; species Oncorhynchus mykiss. The sequence continues at coordinate 27,616,577 of NC_048573.1, read as the reverse complement.
TGCATTAGACTATCATAAAAAACTATTTTTAATCCAATTCCTTTAATGCCAAGTGCTTGTTTTCATTTGACAGTGCTCCCAATCGAACCATTGAAATGCCACAGCCAGCCAGGCAGCCATAAACCTTTTGTAAAAACTGAAAACCAATCATGTTGAACCCAGAGAAAAGTTGCAGCTCTCACAGGGTTTGTTAAGAATCTCGGACACGACAGAACATCGATTGATGGTTATCTGGTTGTTAACTTTAAAAGCTTTGGGAAACATGTTCTCTTGTTTTGAGTGATTCTTGGCCCTACAAAGGACTATAGTAACACTTGCCAATGGCCATAGAACTTGAGTTCATTTAACAATGGTAGGATATGTCAGACAGAGACACAATGTGGTACAAGCTGAGGCTGTAGATTTAGGCGTTTAACTGCCTGCGTGAAAATGCTTGGCTCACTTGTACCCATCTAGTCCTATTCGTTTTGCCTGTCTAGCGTGCGCGCGCACACACACACACACACACACACACACACACGCCCACACACACACACTCTGCAAATGCACCAAGTCAGCAAAGAAAAGAGAGTACTTCTGTTTTGTCACATAATGCAGTATGACAATTAAACTTCTAAGTATAGCGACAGCATCGTGATGACTGTCTGAGTAGGACCACAAATGCTGCGTCTTTGTTTAAAGGCCATGTATATTTGAATATTTAACTCTTTGATGCGCTGATGATACATCGGTGACTGCCTACAGCTGTATCCTTGTCTTGGTGCACTGATTGTCTTGAGTGTCTCTTATATCTCTTTCTGTCTCTCTCGCTCTCTCCCTTGCCTTTCGCTCCCTCCCTCTTCTCTCCCTCCCAGCTGTGAGCCCACATTGTGGCCGGCGGGCATGGTTTTGGAGGGTAGCTCGGAGGCCCTGTGTCCCCCGCCCTCACTGGAGCTGCGCCCGTCCTGCAACAAGAGCCAGCCCTCGCCTCCCCTGGGCTCATGCTCCACGCCCCACGACGGACTCTTCCCCGGGGACAAGGAGCCCGTCAAATACGGGGAGCTCATCGTCTTAGGGTGGGTTACCTGTCCCTCTGTGTGTGTGTGTGTTGGTGGGTGGGTGTTTCTGTGCGTGTTTGCTTATGTGTCTTCAACAGTGGTTAATATGTACAACAGTTGCCCATACCATTCATCTCATCCCAGACTGTGTTATACACGCCATGCCTTGAAGAAGAGTTATTTATATGGACTCATAAGTCTCAGTGGTTGTGTGTACACTCTTAAGCTATCCTTGTCAGTTAGAAGAAACCCCCCTTCCTACCTTCTTTACAAAGCCAAAAAGACTAGCCCTTGCAGCTCCTAGACACACACAGTATCTATCTTTCTTTCCGTTTCAGTGGCTCATAAAAAAAAAGAGCTCATTTGACTCCCTTACAATGATGCCATTGTAAGAGTCATGGGGCAGAATAGGCAAATTACACCCTCAACTGCCGAGAGAGAGAGAGAGGGAGAGAGAGAGAATTGTAGACTCATGTCTTACTCACTCATACAGTGATGGTATATAATAATTGTGGATAATGAGTAAGGCTGAATATTCTATGGATTTTATTAAGAGGGAGTGTAATGCCAGCTGCAGACATTTTATGAGCCCTATCCAATCATGACATGGGAAGGTAATAGGCAGGACATAGGCAGACTAACCCATATAGGGAATATTCCCCTCAGAACCAAATTAATCTTTATGGATTGAGATTCAAGCCATTTGGTCCAGTTTTAAAGGAATAGTTTACCCCAAAGTGTGTCACATGTTCACATCTCATAGGTAGTCTAAAGTTGTTGTCTAATTTGTTGTGTAGATCCAATTATATGTATTAGGACAATACATGCAAGCCTCAATCCCAACTGAATGGGGAAGATAGGCTGCCAACTAATACAAATGTAAAGTATATTTGGTTGTATATTGAAAAAGTGTGTTATATTATGGCCCATACTGTACTCAGGCACAATGGTTCCTTGGCCAATGGGGACAAGGGGCGAAGGAGAAGTCGCCTGGCCCTCTACAAGAGACCCAAAGCCAACGGGGTCAAACCTGATGTCATCCACAATGTCTCCACCCCTCTGGTGTCAAAGGTGAGATGTCACTGTCTAAATCACATTAGATTTAGACAGTCTTTCACAGTTTGAAACACTATTTAATAATTCTAGAAATGTTTACTCATTAACTCTAGAAATGTTCTGTGTGCAGGAATGAAAAGTACAAACTGTATGTACGACTCTGTTTATATCAACGCTTACCACATATGGTACTAATACATTTCCAAGCAGGCAAAACTTTTGGGATGCCCTTTCCTGAGTAGCTGGCCGTATGACCTGGTTCCTGTATATGTGTGTGTTCTGCATCAACAGGCCCTCAGCAACAAAAGCCAGCACAGCATCTCTTACACCCTGTCCAGGAGTCACTCGGTCATTGTAGAGTACACTCATGACACCAACACAGACATGTTTCAGGTGAGTCCTCTTTTATATTACCTACACATGACATGCCAAGTCAGCCAGAGCCCCAACACTTCAGCACGACAATGACCTGGAAACTGACAACAGAGTGTGTGCATCCTAAATGACATTTCCTATTTAGTGCTCTACTTTTGACCAGTGCCCATAGGGGTCAACGTCTGTGCATCACATGAGGAATAAGGGTACTGTTTGGGGGGCGCACACCGTCAGAAGAGGAGCGAGGAGAGGGTTTATTTCCTGTGTGTTAGATAGCAGACTCCCACTCTCCCCTCCCACTCTCCTTTCGGACAGCGACAGACTGCTCTAGCTGTCTATCTCTCATCCCAGTGATGAATGAAGGAGTCCAAACTCCTGCGGGCAGAATGGATCTGAGGTGCTGCAGGCTCCAGGGCTGCGGTCCCATCTGTTCATCTGTCTGCTCTCTCTCTCCAACCAGGGGCTGTGACAAGGCTGCCATGTTATCTCCTGGCAGCCTGGGAGGAAACAAAACTTGTTTGCTGGTATGTTGTGGGCATTTCTCCACAACACTCCAGATGATACCCTGACTTCAGTGGGATTGAAATGGAATTGAGTTTTTCTACCACCCTCCTCCCCAAAGACATGTTTCTACTCATATACCCTATTCTATTCTATTCTATTCTACTCTATTCTACTGTACTTTTTTCTATAATTCTATTAACCATGAATCTCCCTCTATCTCCTATGGCCTACCTCGCCCTACAGATCGGGCGTTCTACAGAGAGCATGATTGACTTTGTGGTGACGGACACAGCGGGCAGCAGCACCAGTGGTGGTGGCGGTGGGTGGCAGGTCCAGGGGGCGGCAGGCGAGGGGGTCGGAGGAGGAGGAGGGGGGCAGTCGGCCCAGAGCACAATCTCCCGCTACGCGTGCCGCATAATGTGCGAGCGCAACGCCCCTTACACGGCCCGCATCTACGCCGCCGGCTTCGACTCCTCCAAAAACATCTTCCTGGGGGTGAGTCGCGGTGATGGCCACAGTGTGAGTGACAGCATGGGCGACATCACACCCCGACCGTGTCATCGCGGTGATGAGCGTCACCACGTGTGATATACTGTGGAGATTGATTGAAGTCCTGGAGGAAATGGTGGTGTGGTGTGTAGGAGTTGTTAGTGGGTGTGTGAATGTTCACCATGTGGTCTACTTCTTGGGCAATATTTATTCGAGGTGTATATTCATACACAAATTACCCGTCTGTACTGGTAAAAAAAAATTGAAATCTCTTGGCCCCATCCTATGCGCGCGCGCACACACACACACACACACACACACACACATACACACACACACACACACACACACACACACACACACACACATTCCACTGGTGCGTCTTCTTCGCCTTAGGGCTATTGCCTCTCATTGGCTGGTTGGCCCAGCGCCCAACCACAAAAACAGCCCTAGCCTCACTTTGTTTAGAGATAAGACTATCAATGGTAAATATCAATAGACACACGTCCGGGACTGCCAGGCCGCATTTGCTTTCAGGCTCTGAGGGACACGGCTTTTTTAATGGATTGGATTTATGACAGCATTGTTGGATTCTATACACACACGTTCGCTCAAACTGCAGAGAAATGGGAATTATGGGAATCAAGGAGCCGTGATTAAATTGATACAGTGTATGTGTGCAGTGGTGGGGAAAGTACTCAATTGTCATACTTGAGGAAAAGTAAAGATTCCTTAATAGAAAATGAGTCAATTAAAAGTGAAAGTCAACCAGTAAAATACTACTTGAGTAAAAGTATAGAAGTATCTGGTTTTAAATGTACAGTGATGGAAAAAATACTCAATTGTCATACTAGAGTAAAAGTAAATGCTAGACTTCAAATTCCTTATGTTAAACCTGTCTAGGACTGGGGAACCCTGTTCCACTAGCCAGAACCCCTCGCCAAACCAATGAAATTGCAGGGCGCCAAATACAAATCAACAGACATCTCATAAATCCAATTTCTCAAACATACAAGTATTAGGTACCATTTTAAAGATAAAATTCTCTTTAATCCAGCCACAGTGTCTGATTTCAAAAATGCATTACAGCGAAAGCTCCACAAACGATTATGTTAGGTCACCACCAACTCACAGAAAATCCCAGCCATTTTTCCAGCCAAAGAGTGGAGTCACAAAAAGCAGAAATAGAGATAAAATGAATCACTAACCTTTGATGTTCTTCATCAGATAACATTCATAGGACTTCATGTTACACAATACATGTATGTTTTGTTCGGTAAAGTTCATATTTATATCCCTAAATCTTATTTTACATTGGTGTGTTACGTTCAATAGTTCTAAAACATGCAGTGATATTGCAGAGAGCCACATGAATTCACAGAAATACTCATAATAAATGTTGATGAAAATACAACTATTATACATAGAACTTTAGATACACTTCTCCTTAATGCAACCGCTGTGTCAGATTTCAACAAAAACTTTACCGAAAAAGCACAATCTGAGAACAGCGCTCAGAGCCCAAACCAGCCAGAGAAATATTCACCATGTTGGGTAGTCAACATTATTCATAAATAACATTATAAATATTCACTTCCCTTTGATGATCTTCATCAGAATGCACTCCCAGGAATCGCAGTTCCACAATAAATGCTTGTTTTGTTCGATAATGTCCATCATTTATGTCCAATAGCTTCTTTTGCTAGGGTGTTTGGTAAACAAATCCAAAAGCGCGATCTGGTCCATTCGGACGAAACGTTCAAAAAGTTATATTACAGGTCGAAGAAACTTGTCAAACTAAGTATAGAATCAATCTTTAGGATGTTTTTATCATAAAAGTTCAATAATGTTGCAACCGGAGAATTCCATTGTCTGTAGAAAAGCCATGGAACGAGAGCTAGCTCTCGTGACCGGGCGTCTTGAGCCTGTGACACTCTGCCACAGCACCACTTCAGAGTAAGAGCCTGAAACAACGTTCTAAAGATGGTTGACATCTAGTGGAAGCCTTAGGAAGTGCAATTTGACCCATATCTCACTGTGTATTCGATAGGGATAAGTTCAAAAACTACAAACTTTTTCTCAGGTTTTTGCCTGCCATATGAGTTCTGTTATACTCACAGACATCATTCAAACAGTTTTAGAAACTTCAGAGTGTTTTCTATCCAATACTACTAATAATATGCATATATTAGCATCTGGGACTGAGTAGGAGGCAGTTCACTCTGGGCACGCTATTCATCCAAAAGTGAAAATGCTGTCCCCTATCCCAAAGAAGTTTTAAGTAAACTAGACGGCACAATTGTCTTAATTTACGGACAGTCAGGGGCACACTCCAACACTCAGACATCATTTACAAATGAAGTATTTGTGTTTAGTGAGTCCGCCAGATCAGAGGCAGTAGGGAGGACAACGCGTTATATTGATAGATGTGTGAATTGGACAATATTGCTGTCCTTCCTGAGTATTTGAAACGTAACAAGTACTTTTGAGTGTCAAGAAAAGGTATGGGAATAAAAAGGTACATATCTTCTTTAGGAATATAGTGGAGTAAAAAGTTGTCCAAAATATAAATAGTTAAGTACAGATACGCACATGCGTTTATTGGGGTATGTGAGTGACGTGTGTGTTAGAGCTGGGAATTGCCAGCGACCTCACGGTACAATACTATCACGATACTTCGGCACCGATACGTTATGTGTTGTGATGCTCACGATTCTCACACTTCTGTATGTACTGTGTTATGATTCAATACTGTGATTTTATTGCGATTTGATGTCCCAAACCTATTTCCCACCATACGGTAAATGTCCGCTGCAGGGGGACAAGAGAGAGCCATAAGAAAACTAGTATTGATCAGTCACGGAAATAAAAGTGCTGAAAACAAATTGGCTCCCTAATTTAAAAAGAAGATGAAGAACAAGCTATGAAGGAAAAATACTGCAGTTTTGGTGCCGCTACAGTCAACTAGTGCAAAAATAATATCCCGATATGTAACTGTATCCGTCAAACACTTCTGTCTATATCTGCGTGCAAGTATGTGCACATACGCTTGTGTTTGTGTGTGTGCGTGTGCTTGCCCGCACGTGTGCATGGGAGTGTGAGTGTTTGCTGAAAACCACTCCAATCAGCAAACACAACAATACACTGCATTAAAATTACAGTGCAGTGGTCCAGTGCAGTGAAGTAGAGGGGGGTTGCTTGTGTTTGATCCATTCTGGCAGAGGCACTCAGTTCCCCCCCTTCTCCCTGTCTTCCCCCATCCCCCTCGCCCATACAGGGAATGAGTTATCGAAGGGGTTCTGCGAGATGAACATGGAGTGTAAATGGAGAAAGAGAGAGAGTTGGCACGGGAGAGATGGGAAGGCCATTTGGGGGGGGGGGTGAAGGGAGAGGGGGCCATTGTCATTGTGGAAGACATTGGAGGCAGGAGTCCAGCTGTACTCATCTCCATCGATGGGAGTCGGCCCTAGGGTCAGAGTCAGACACACTGTGCTGCCACACCGCCAGTCGGCCACTGACCTCCACTAGCATTTGATTATGAGGGGCAGGAATGGCGGCCATATTGGATTAGATGAAGGAAGGCGGTAATGTTTTTGAAACGATTGACTGGTCAATGTTCGTCGCGTGCCAACAGTGACCAAGGGCAATGACAGGATAGTTCATATACCAGACAGAGTTATGATATACTTACATATGCTTTAGTGGATATCACACAAGAAATAAGTGTTTATACTGAAAATGGTTTTCGATGACTACAGATATACAACAAAATGATGGCATCGATGACAACGATAGCATGACACCACATGCGACCTTTTTGACACTGCAAAGGACAAACAAATAGGACATTGTGTCCACGTCGTGACATCATCATGCGATAACATCCGGATGACTAACCTAACCCCACCACATAGACTTGCGTAATTCATCTTAGCATCATAGCATGTGGCCGGTGCAAGACATACAGGAGAGAAACCTCAGAACCCTCAAGAGCTGCTAGCTGCTGTCAATGAAGCGAAGGCTGAATAACCTCCGCACGGCTCCCTCCTCTACAACTGGCACACACACAATGTCCTTGGCAGACAGCGGAGTCAGGCAGGCAGCTCGGCCCACTGCTACTGTGGAGGTGGAGAGGGAGCGAGGGATGGAGAGAGAGTAGGAGGGATGGAGAGCGGGAGAGAGGGGGAGAGAGAGAGAGAGAGAGGGATAGATGGATGGATGGAGGTAGAAAGGAAGTTTATTCAAAATATTGGGACATAAATGTTCTGAAAGGCTTATACAATAACACTGGTTGAATGGCTTGTCGTCATGCCTGCTTTGAAAGGTATGCCCACTGACAGAAAATATCATAACACTGCCACTGCAGGGACTGAATGCCCTGCAATGTTTATGTGTGTGTGTGCATTGCTGTGTGTTCGTCAGTATAGTGGTCCTACTCTGGTCTAAATATAGCAGTGCAGAAAAGCAATGTTAGCTGTTTATTTTCTCTCTCTCTCGCTCTCTCCCTCTCCCTTACTCTCTTTCTGCCTCTTCCTCTCCTTCTACCCCCTTATCTCTCTCTTTATCTATCTCTGCTTTTATCCATCACTGTCCCTCACCTTGGCTCTCTGTCTGTCTGTTTGTGTGTGGGTCTCTCAGGAGCGGGCTGCCAAATGGCGAACGTCAGACGGCTTGATGGACGGCCTGACCACCAATGGCGTGCTGGTGATGCACCCGGCGGGAGACTTTGTGTCGGAGCCGGCGCCAGGCGTGTGGCGGGAGATCTCGGTGTGCGGGAACGTCTTCGCCCTGCGGGAGACGCGCTCGGCCCAACAGAGGGGAAAATTGGTGAGGGGGAGGTCGTCATCAGTGGGGGGGGGGAATAAAGCCTCAAACCTGTCTGGTTATCAGGACTACTGTTATATCTGCAGTTATCTGATGATCATGTGTGTGTACAGTCGTGGCCAAAAGTTTTGAGAATGACACAAATATTAATTTACACAAAGTTTGCTGCTTCAGTGTCAGAGTTACGATATACTTGGAATACTGAAGTATAATTACAAGCATTTCATAAGTGTCAAAGGCTTTTATTGACAATTACATGAAGTTGATGCAAAGAGTCAATATTTGCAGTGTTGACCCTTCTTTTTCAAGACCTCTTCAATGCGCCCTGGCATGCTGTCAATTAACTTCTGGGCCACATCCTGACTGATGGCAGCCCATTCTTGCATAATCAATGCTTGGAGTTTGTCAGAATTTGTGGGTTTTTGTTTGTCCACCCGCCTCTTGAGGATTGACCACAAGTTCTCAATGGGATTAAGGTATGGGGAGTTTCCTGGCCATGGACCCAAAATATCGATGTTTTGTTCCCCGAGCCACTTAGTTATCACTTTTGCCTTATGGCAATGTGCTCCATCATGCTGGAGAAGGCATTGTTTGTCACCAAACTGTTCCTGGATGGTTGGGAGAAGTTGCTCTCGGAGGATGTGTTGGTACCATTCTTTATTCATGGCTGTGTTCTTAGGCAGAATTGTGAGTGAGCCCACTCCCTTGGCTGAGAAGCAACCCCACACATGAATGGTCTCAGAATGCTTTACTGTTGGCATGACACAGGACTGATGGTAGTGCTCAACATTGTCTTCTCCGGACAAGCTTTTTTCTGGCTGCCCCAAACAATCGGAAAGGGGGTTAATCAGAGAAAATCACTTTACCCCAGTACTTACCTTTTGCAGAATATCAGTCTGTCCCTGATGTTTTTCCTGGAGAGAAGTGGCTTCTTTGCTGCCCTTCTTGACACCAGGCCATCCTCCAAATGTCTTCGCCTCACTGTGCGTGCAGATACACTCACACCTGCCTGCTGCCATTCCTGAGCAAACTCTGTATTGGTGGTGCCTAATCCCGCAGCTGAATCAATTTTAGGAGACGGTCCTGGCGCTTGCTGGACCTTCTTGGGTTCCCTGAAGCCTTCTTCACAACAATTGATCCGCTCTCCTTGAAGTTCTTGATGATCCGATAAATGGTTGATTTAGGTGCAATCTTACTGGCAGCAATATCCTTGCTTGTGAAGCCCTTTTTGTGCAAAGCAATGATGACGGCACGTGTTTCCTTGCAGGTAACTATGGTTGACAGAGGAAGAACAATGATTCCAAGCACCACCCTCCTTTTGAAGCTTCCACTGTGTTATTCGAACTCAATCAGCATGACAGAGTGATCTCCAGCCTTGTCCTCGTCAACATTCACACCTGTGTTAATGAGAGAATCGCTGACAGGATGTCAGCTGGTCCTTTTGTGGCAGGGTAGGTAGGCTAGTTGAGAACAAGTTCTCATTTGCAACTGCGACCTGGCCAAGATGAAGCAAAGCAGTGTGACAGAGACAACACAGAGTTACGCATGGAGTAAATAATAAACAAGCCAATAACACAATAAATGGGTCAATGACACAGTAGGAAAAAAAAGTCAGTGTGTGCAAAAGGCATGAGGAGGTAGGCAATAAATAGGCCATAGGAGCGAATAATTACAATTTAGCAGATTAACACTGGAGTGATAAATGAGCAGATTATGATGTGCAAGTAGAGAGTGTGCAAAAGAGCAGAAAAGTAAATAAAACAAAAAAAATATGGGGATGAGGTAGGTAGATTGGGTGGGCTATTTACAGATGGACTATGTACAGCTGCAGTGATCGGTTAGCTGCTCAGATAGTTGATGTTTAAAGTTGGTGAGCGATTTTTGCAATTCGTTCCAGTCACTGGCAGCAGAGAACTGGAAGGAAAGGCGGCCAAATGAGGTGTTGGCTTTGGGGATGATCAGTGAGATATACCTACTGGAACGTGTGCTACGGGTGGGTGTTGTTATCGTGACCAGTGAACTGAGATAAGGCAGAGCTTTACCTAGCATAGACTTATAGATGACCTGGAGCCAGTGGGTCTGGCGATGAATATGTAGCGAGGGCCAGCCGACTAGAGCATACAGGACGCAGTGGTGGGTGGTATAAGGTGATTTGGTAACAAAACGGATGGCACTGTGATAGACTGCATCCAGTTTGCTGAGTAGAGTGTTGGAAGCTATTTTGTAGATGACATCGCCGATGTCGAGGATCGGTAGGATAGTCCATTTTATTAGGGTAAGTTTGGCGGCGCGAGTGAAGGAGACTTTGTTGCGAAATAGAAAGCCGATTCTAGATTTGATTTTTGATTGAAGATGTTTAATATGAGTCTGGAAAGAGAGTTCACAGTCTAGCCAGACATCTAGGTGTTTATAGTTGTCCACATATTCTAGGTCGGAACCGTCCAGGGTGGTGATGCTAGTCGGGCGGGCGGGTGCGGGCAGCGAATGGTTGAAAAGCATGCATTTGGTTTTACTAGCATTTAAGAGCAGTTGGAGGCCACGGAAGAAGTGTTGTATGGCACTGAAGCTTGTTTGGAGGTTAGTTAGCACAGTGTCCAAGGATGGGCCAGAAGTATACTGAATGGTGTCATCTGCGTAGAGGTGGATCAGGGAATCGCCCGCAGCAAGAGCGACATCATTGAGATATACAGAGAAAAGAGAATTTAACCCTGTGGTACCCCCATAGAGACTGCCAGAGGTCCGGACAACATGCCCTCCGATTTGACACACTGAACTCTGTCTGCAAAGTAGTTGGTGAACCAGGCGAGGCAGTCATTATAAAAACCAAGGGTATTGAGTCTGCCGATAAGAATACGGTGATTGACAATGTCGAAAGCCTTGGCCAGGTTGATGAAGACGGCTGCACAGTACTGTCTTTTATCGTTGGCGGTTATGATCACTCTTCATCTGATCACTCTTCATAACATTCTGGAGTAAATGCAAATTGCCATCATACAAACTGAGGCAGCAGACAGAATTCTCCGTGTCATCCTCAAAACTTTTGCCCACGACTGTATATGTGTGTGTGTGTGTGTATATATATATATATATATATATATAAAAACTATGAAATAACACATATGGAATCAAGTAGCCACCCTTTGCCTTGATGACAGCTTTGCACACTCTTAGCATTCTCTCAACCAGCTTCACCTGGAATGCTTTTCCAACAGTCTTGAAGGAGTTCCCACATATGCTGAGCACTTGTTGGCCGCTTTTGGCCCTTCACTCTGTGGTCCAACTTATCCCAAACCATCTCAATTGGGTTGAGGTCGGGGGATTGTGGAGGCCAGGTCACCTGATGCAGCACTCCATCACTCTCCTTCTTTGTCAAATAGCCCTTACACACCCTGGAGGTGTGTTGGGTCATTGTCCTGTTGAAAAACAAATGATAGTCCCACTAAGCGCAAACCAGATGGGATGGCGTATCGCTGCAGAATGCTGTGGTAGCCATGCTGGTTAAGTGTGACTTAAATTCTATGTAAATCACAGACAGTGTTACCAGCAAAGCACCATCACACCTCCTCCTCCATGCTTCACGGTGGGAACAACACATGTGGAGATCATCTGTTCACCTACTCTGGTGGTTGAAATCAAGAATCTCAAATTTGGACTCATCAGACCAAACGACAGATTTCCACCGGTCTAATGTCCATTGCTCGTGTTTCTTGGCACAAGCAGGCATCTTCTTCTTATTGGTGTCCTTTAGTAGTGGTTTCTTTGCGGCAATTCGACCATGAAGGTCTGATTCACGCAGTCTCCTCTGAACAGTGTGTCTGTTACTTCAACTCTGTGAAGCATTTATTTAAGATTCAATCGGAGGCTGGTAACTAATGAACTTATCCTCTGCAGCAGATGTAACTCTGGGTCTTCCTTTCCTGTGGCGGTCCTCTTGAGAGACAGTTTCATCATCGCGCTTGATGGTTTTTGCGAGTGCACTCGAAGAAACATTCAAAGTTGTTCCGGATTGACTGACCTTCATTTCTTAATGTAATGATGGACTGTCGTTTCTCTTTGCCTATTTGAGCTGTTCTTGCCATAATATGGACTTGGTGTTTTACCAAATAGGGCTATCTTCTGTCTACCACCCCTACCTTGTCACAACACAACTGATTGGCTCCAATGCATTAAGAAGGAAAGATATTCCACAAATTAACTTTTAACAAGGCACACCTGTTAATTGAAATGCATTCCAGGTGACTACCTCAGGAAGCTGGTTGAGAGAATGCCAAGAGTGTGCAAAGTTGTCATCAATGCAAAGGGTAGCTACTTTGAAGAATCTCAAAAATAAAATCTATTTTGATTTGTTTAACACTTTTTTAGTTACTACATGATTCCATGTGTTAAATAGTTTTGATGTCTTCTCTACTTTTCTGCAATGTAGAAAATAGTCAAATAAAGAAAGACCATTGAATGAGTACATGTGTCCCAACTTTTGACTGGTGTAATATATACAGTGCCTTGCGAAAGTATTCGGCCCCCTTGAACTTTGCGACCTTTTGCCACATTTCAGGCTTCAAACATAAAGTGGGACACAATCATGAAGTGGAACGAGATTTATTGGATATTTCAAACTTTTTTAACAAATCAAAAACTGAAAAATTGGCGTGCAAAATTATTCAGCCCCCTTAAGTTAATACTTTGTAGCGCCACCTTTTGCTGCGATTACAGCTGTAAGTCGCTTGGGGTATGTCTATCAGTTTTGCACATCGAGAGACTGACATTTTTTCCCATTCCTCCTTGCAAAACAGCTCGAGCTCAGTGAGGTTGGATGGAGAGCATTTGTGAACAGCAGTTTTCAGTTCTTTCCACAGATTCTCGATTTGATTCAGGTCTGGACTTTCACTTGGCCATTCCAACACCTGGATATGTTTATTTTTGAACCATTCCATTGCAGATTTTGCTTTATGTTTTGGATCATTTTCTTGTTGGAAGACACATCTCCGTCCCAGTCTCAGGTCTTTTGCAGACTCCATCAGTTTTTCTTCCAGAATGGTCCTGTATTTGGCTCCATCCATCTTCCCATCAATTTTAACCATCTTCCCTGTCCCTGCTGAAGAAAAGCAGGCCGAAACCATGATGCTGCCACCACCATGTTTGACAGTGGGGATGGTGTGTTCAGCTGTGTTGCTTTTACGCCAAACATAACGTTTTGCATTGTTGCCAAAAAAGTTCCATTTTGGTTTCATCTGACCAGAGCACCTTCTTCCACATGTTTGGTGTGTCTCCCAGGTGGCTTATGGCAAACTTTAAACAACACTTTTTATGGATATCTTTAAGAAATGGCTTTCTTCTTGCCACTCTTCCATAAAGGCCAGATTTGAGCAATATACGACTGATTGTTGTCCTATGGACAGAGTCTCCCACCTCAGCTGTAGATCTCTGCAGTTCATCCAGAGTGATCATGGGCCTCTTGGCTGCATCTCTGATCAGTCTTCTCCTTGTATGAGCTGAAAGTTTAGAGGGACGGCCAGGTCTTGGTAGATTTGCAGTGGTCTGATACTCCTTCCATTTCAATATTATCGCTTGCACAGTGCTCCTTGGGATGTTTAAAGCTTGGGAAATCTTTTTGTATCCAAATCCGGCTTTAAACTTCTTCACAACAGTATCTCGGACCTGCCTGGTGTGTTCCTTGTTCTTCATGATGCTCTCTGCGCTTTTAACAGACCTCTGAGACTATCACAGTGCAGGTGCATTTATACGGAGACTTGATTACACACAGGTGGATTGTATTTATCATCATTAGTCATTTAGGTCAACATTGGATCATTCAGAGATCCTCACTGAACTTCTGGAGAGAGTTTGCTGCACTGAAAGTAAAGGGGCTGAATAATTTTGCACGCCCAATTTTTCAGTTTTTGATTTGTTAAAAAAGTTTTAAATATCCAATAAATGTCGTTCCACTTCATGATTGTGTCCCACTTGTTGTTGATTCTTCACAAAAAAATACAGTTTTATATCTTTATGTTTGAAGCCTGAAATGTGGCAAAAGGTCGCAAAGTTCAAGGGGGCCGAATACTTTCGCAAGGCACTGTATATATATATGTGTGTGTTTGTGTGTGTGGTTAAATTAAGGACTGCACAGTCAGGCTAAACATCTGATGAGCTTTAGAGTTTCCCAACTATGAGTTATGAATGATTTTTTATTAATCAATCATTAAAGTTTGATTCGATTCTTGATGGTATGCGACAGGGTAGGATGATCACAGTGCCAGAAAGTGGTCGTAGGATAGGGAAACAAAAAACATTTTTTAGTCAAAGGCACAGAAAAAAGAAACAATGTATGCAAATAATTATGGTTTGACAGTTACAGTATTGTCTGTACCTGTTTACAAATCCTCCCCTTAATCCTCCTCCCCACCCCGTTTCCCTCCAGGTGGAGAACGAGTCCAACACCCTGCAGGACGGCTCTTTGATTGACCTGTGCGGTGCCACCCTCCTGTGGCGTACCCCGATGGGCCTGCGCCGCACCCCCACCCTCAAGCAGCTGGAGTCCCTCCGCCAGGAGCTGAATGCCGCCCGGCCCCAGTGCCCCGTGGGTTTTAACACCCTGGCCTTCCCCAGCCTGGCCCGGCGAGAGATTGTTGACAAGAAGCAGCCCTGGGTCTATGTCAACTGTGGTCACGTGCACGGCTACCACAACTGGGGCTACCGGAAAGACAAGGGCCACAACGTGGGCCCCGGGGGGACGGCTCCGGCGAGTACCGGGGAGAGGGAGTGCCCCATGTGCCGGCGCGTGGGCCCCTACGTGCCCCTGTGGCTTGGCTGCGAGGGCGGGCTGTACCTGGACGCTGGGCCACCGACGCACGCCTTCTGCCCCTGCGGCCACGTGTGCTCTGAAAAAACTGTGGCGGGCTGGAGCCAAATCCCGCTGCCGCACGGAACGCACGCCTTCCATGCCGCATGCCCCTTCTGCGGCACCTGGCTGACGGGCGAGCAGGGGCACATCAAACTCATCTTTCAGGGGCCCGTCGACTGAGGCCGGAGCTGAGTGGCTGAGATAAGGGGCAGGCTAGAGGGAAGGTGGACTGGGGAAATGTCTAAAAGGACTGTCTGTAAGGAAACGTGAAGGGACAAAAATAGCCAAGACTGTCGAAATGACGATGGCCTGAACCGAAGAAGAGAGGCAAACGTGATGGAAGTAGATGATGCATAAATGGCATTTGAGTTGTATTTGGGGAAGATGTAAATAAAAGGTGTTGAAATGAATACGTGACTGGTGTTTGGTGATCTTTGGAATACTGATTGTAGGTTAAAAAAAAAAAGCGTGTCATCCGACGCATAGTTTCATCATTAGATGTGATTTCAATATTTGAAAATGTGAAATTCATGGTGAACTAGCTGTTGTTTCAGTTAATCCAGATGAATCAGATCTCATGATAAAACCATCCATTGTATCAGTGTGTTTACAGTTCTAAAACAATGGGTTTAAAGCACTTGATTCCCCATTGACTCCATGTTAGAGCTAGATCTGCAAACTGTTTCTATCCTGGTGATTGACTCCTTAGATTGGATTCATCTGAATTCCTACACCAGGTCACCAAAATCAGCTAATTGATGACGTGATTGCCATCCACTTGAGGAAACCTATCCTGTGAGGTTTGATTTTAACCTTCGCCAGGGTCCATCTCTCTCTTTGTCTCCCCTGAGGAGCGTCTGGTACCCAGCTCCCAGTCTGCAGCGCCGCCACCAACACCAACGCTATAAATAACTCACTCAAGGTCACCAGCGCCCCACCACCACAGGGCCACGTCAGGAGAAGAGAGGGAGGAATGGGGGGAGGGAGGACGAAGGACAATGGGTCAGTTTAGTAATGAGATTCCACATACTGTAGGTCAGGTCAATGAGCACATCACGCTCAAAATCAGTACAAATTGCACTGGAATTATTTTTAATAATGGCCTAATTCTAAGCCTGAAATGCTATACATTTAGACCAATGTCTGGGTGAAAATGATGCATTTGCCATATATCACACAACCATACAGTAGCGTCATTGAATTCAACATACAATGTGAAGTTTTTTACACACATTCCTGCAATTCTCCACTGTAGTGACTTCTAGGTTTCTCATTATGTGATGCAAATAGCACTGGAAAGGGATTAGCTGGTATGTTTTTGCTGAGAGGGTCTTCTTACTGCAGACACTGTGCCGACTGCAGCAGTAGTCCTAAGAGGGATGTCTGCAGTACTTTATATTAGACCGACTAAAAAAGAGCCAGCATTTCCCTGCCCACAGCGCAAACACTCCTCCCCAGCAATATGTGAATTATTCCATTTGAAGCATCTCCATATTGAACGCATTCCTTCATACTCATGCGGTGTTAGAGCAGAGTACACCTTTAGATGAGAAGCTGCCTGGGTCTTCTTCAGTCTGACTGTTTATTTGAGTGATATATATATATACACACACACACACATATATACACACATACATATATGCATGTCAAGGACAAAGTAGAGATGACAGGCAGGCTGCGAGGCAGATACTGGATGTGTTCAGGGTACTGAGCGACCACATGCAGAGGAGACACACACTAGCTGACATGGACTTGTATGTATTAACACGTACACATTCACACACCTAACACCACCGGTGCGCTGATAACACAGAGTACATGTGGGAAATTTTTAAAAAAAGGGACAGTTCACCCATGTTGACATTGATCTTTTTTTATTATTATTATATATATATTTATAATATGTACAGAAGAAAAAAAACGCGATGAAAATCAGCAGTGAGACAGAGCACCAAAGTGGACAAGCGAAAAACAGAAAAGGGAAAAAAAAAGTGCAGACGACCAGGAGAGGACCTGCACGATGCTCGGTATTAAAAAGACCAGTGCGTTGTTCCTTTATTAAGCCACGGAAGAGCAACAAAGTAGTGTGACAATGACATGGAAAAACATTCTAGGGATTCTAGCAAGATTCTAGTTCCGTCATAATCACATTCACGAGCAAGCTCCAAACCAGAGCCCGCCCCTAACTCCACACCCCATGTGTTGTCCCACCCACATTTCCTAAACCCCTCCCTCTTATCTTTCGAACAGACCAGACGACACAATATTACCACAGTATATTTTCAATTCATATATTAAAATCAGTAGAATATGAAGACGTCGTGGAAGGAAAAAGCACATTCAGAACATATCAAAAGGAGACTCACGCTGTTACGGCGTGAAATGTCCATTTTATGTCCATTTTAGCATGTCCGTGTGACCAAGTGTGCGTGCGTCTTGTTTGTGGAGTTTCAAACAATCGTTTCATTCGCAGAAGGGCTCATGTAAGATTTGAGGGAAAAGCCAGAAAGCAAGCCTGTGTTCAGAGAGCAGGAATGTTACACACACAAACAGCCCCCACCCCTCACCTCCTTACTACTGATCCCTCCCTTCCTACCAGTGACAGTCAGCTGATTACTACCAGATTCTCAAATTCATCACACCAAACTGCCTAAGCATAAAATGAGCCAGCACAATCCAGTCCGGTTGAGTCTTGCATTGTGTCACGGGGTTTAGCCTAGTTTTCCCACCCTATCTGTAAGGGCTCTTCTAAAAATACAAGGGCTAAGGCTACTGTATCTACTACCCTACATATAAAAAGAGTCACAACTTATCTAAACCTGCTGTTCACACTTAATCAGATTCTGCATTCTGCCCTAACATCACTCTTCTAGACATGAATGCCATTGACTGGTTTGGTAGCCATATGCTGCGGACAGCAAGAGCTCACTAACTCATCGGTATTAATTGGATATCGCAGTTTGTAGAGGCTGAAACTGCACTTTGCAATTGCATGGGGAATGCATAGCATACTCACTACCTGGAGTTCTGAGCCCGGAGGACAAGGCCGTGCCACCTTAAGTGCTGAGGAATTTCAAGTCTCTCTCGAAGACCAACCCGGGAACACCAGGAATGCTCCCAAAGTCCAAGCGAGATTCCGTTATCAATGATGAGTAGTTCGAACCGGGTCACAAAGAACATCGTTGGATTCGTTGAGTTTGAATAATTAAGAGGAGGTTGATGGGAGTTCATATCCGGTCTGCATGGCAAGACCAGTCAGTCCCTCTTAACCCCGAACGCTCAAGCACAGAGTCGAACACTTCAACCCAATGAACCAGAACCTAGGACCGCGACCATGCTCTAGGAACGTAACCATGATGACGTAACACGATCAAACCCAATGACCAAATAGCATGACCATAACATGCTTATATAGTTGTCGTAAAAGTAAGAACCTCTGTCTACACTTTACATAGCTATAAAGCCATACAGGTACAAGATTAGAACTGTTACACACACACACAACTGGATGATTTCAGACTGTCAAGACCAAGACAAGGGAAAACCATAAAGACAAAAGGAATATCACTTTCCAGGTCTAGTCCGGGTTCTCAGCATGTCACCCTAATTCCCACCAAAGGCAGAGAATAGATCTTCCCAAAGTCCGATTGTAACCGTGCCTACTTCTACAGTCGTAAACGGTCTTGTAAAAGAAAAGGGTTGAAAACTGAGGTTGTAATAATCAACGAATGCCAATTGCCTTTGTTGCCTAGAACACAAACGCTTAGAGGCCTTGTTCACTCTACTGCAGCGCATTCAATTAAAAACCACCAGTGTTGGTTAAGGTCAGGGGTTGAAGGGTTTTCTCCACATCCCTGCAAGGACCCATAGTTCCATAGGAATGGCGCTGAAAAATAACACACTGCCATGAGAACCATGCGGACAGACTGGGAAGGGAACGGCGCAGGCGAGGATACTGTAGGAGGGGGAGATCAGGACAGCCGGAACCATTAACACACATTCTGACTCGCCGAACACTTAATGTCTTAGGCTATATAGAGGCTACAGGAACCAGCAGTTGACAATGAAGAACACTATTCACGCAATGATCTAAAGAGAGCGCTTCTGAGGTAATGAGTTGACATGTGGTCATAGTACAGTATTGAGACTTCGGTCTGAGTAGGGACTCCACTTGAACATAATTAGCTAGGTCAGGACATCTTGGGCCATTTAAACCGTGACGCACTGGCTACGCTTCTTAACAACCACACTAACTGACATGAAACCGTGACAACCATAAAGGAAATGCACTGTGGGACACGTGACGACAGAGAGGGGGGTGGAAACACGGTCTGAGAAGTCGGTCATGGCCAAGGCAAAGAGAACCTGTGGTGCGACTGTGACATGCTACACAAGTTAAGCATGCGGTCAGTATCTTTAAGAGACCAGTAAGGCACAGGAGGGAACAGTAGCTTTCTTAGACAAACTCCCCCGACCCGGTCAAACTTAGCAACAACCAAAAAACATCCCAACCGACCCACCCACCCAATAACGTAAGTTTGACAGCATTTCAAGCAAAAAGAAATATAAAATAAAATCATTGTAATAATACCTATGAAACAATATGAATAATAATCTATTAAGATGAACACAGAATGTAGGATATTGCCAATGTGTGGTGTCAAGAGTAATGTGTATTAAATCGTTGTTGAATATCAGTTGCATTGCCCAAGCCCCTATCTACGCCCGCCCCTAACCTAGTACTACAGTATGTCATGCCCCGTTATCTGTGTGTGTGTGTACTGTCTGTGTATGTTGAAGAACCACTTGGGTATATTTAAGCAATAAGGCCCGAGGGGTTGTGGTATATGGCCAATATACCACCGCGAGGGCT
Source organism: Oncorhynchus mykiss (assembly GCF_013265735.2). NCBI lineage: Eukaryota > Metazoa > Chordata > Actinopteri > Salmoniformes > Salmonidae > Oncorhynchus > Oncorhynchus mykiss. The sequence continues at coordinate 27,596,581 of NC_048573.1, read as the reverse complement.
GTTCTTAGGCAAGACGCAACGCAGAGTCCCTGGACACAGCCCTTAGCCGTGGTATATTGGCCATGTCGCAAACCCCAGAGGTGCCTCATTGCTATTATAAAACTGGATACCAACGTAATTAGAGCAGTAAAAAGAAATGTTTTGTCACACCCGTGGCAGACGGTCTGATTCTCCACAGTTGTCAGCAAATCAGCATTCAGGGCTGATTTATAATGTAATATATAGTGTCATGACGACTTAAAGACATACAAACATGACCTAAGCGTATCTCACATATTTATGTGTTATTTTTTTATTCTTCAATATGTGAAATCCTAACAGGAGTGATGTGGGCTAACTAACACCATATACTACAGAACTGAAAAGAAATGTCTTGCGCTCTCCCTTTCTCTCACTACATCCTCCATTCTGCATGTGGAGGGATGGAGGGAGAGGGAATGGAGTGATTCCAAGTTTGACCAAAAGCTCTCATGATCTGCATGGAGTGTCAAATCAACCTAAAGCACGCGGTCTATGAGAAGTCCCACCACCCCCAGAATACCCTCTTCACACAGACTGCAGTGTATGAGTCTCTCCCCCGTCTGCTGATGCCTTCATTCACTTCAGGCAGAAAAAGAGAACGATTAGAGGTGCTTGGGGGAAAGCACAACAAATGGGCATCCCCATCATTTAATAACATCGATGACTCACCACTGCCTCACTAGAATGTTAGTACGCTGGTAGTGGCACACAACTGTCTGCTTTCTGCTCCAATGCCAATTCAGTTTGTATAATGGTTGGATAGTCATGAATACATGAGTGTTACTATTGCATTTGAGCCATAAAACGTGGACCAGACGGTGTCCGTGACTCAATCTATGCTGTAGACAGACTTAAGATGACTACAAGGCCCCCCAACATATAAAATAGGCCCAATAGACAGATGACTACTGTAGCACACTAAACTTAATTTTGCTATATGACTTTCACTGGGTTGCAATGAAAGACATAACCTGAAGGAAAGAGAGACCCATACCTGTGACTATCTCGAATGGGAGAATCACTCCGATCCACTTTCAGTGTGTGTGTGTGTGTGTGTGTGTGAGCGATAAGCGCTCGCCAGAATCTAAAACCTAATCTTCTATCACCCAGTTCCCCTCTAAATCAATACCAATCTTTTCTCATATCTGTTTACCTTCCTGCCTCATCACTCAGCAAAAATGAAAAAAAAAAAAATCCTCAAACCCCCCCTCACCCCTACCTACCTAACTATTTTTCCCCATTCGCTTTTTTAGGGGAGATAGTTTAAGTCAGTCCGCAGTTCTAGCCCTTCAACTCCTCCCCTCCATCCCTTTCTCTCAACCTCTCCCTGACCACCCATCCCTCACTTAACCCTGTTCCCATTGGTTCTCTGTAGGGTAAGACAAAGGTAGATGGAAGGGAGGCTGAGGGGTGAAGAGTGGAGGGAGAGGTGGAGGAGGTGAAGCCCCGGGCAGAGAGGGACGGGAGGAGGTGGTGAGCATCCAGAACCGGGTCCGGTTTAACAGCATCCCCCGCCAGACTGCCTAACCGGGGTGCTGTCTATCTTCAGGTTGGGCTTGTCCCCGCCGGCCGTGGCCCCGGGTCCCATCCTCTTCTTAATCTCAGCAGCCATGGTCATGAAGGCCTGCTCCACGTTGGTGGCGTTCTTGGCACTGGTCTCCAGGAATGGGATGGCCAGGGAGTCGGCAAACTCCTGCAGGCGGCAGACAGGAAGAGAATAGATAGGGGTTAAACATAAATATAAAAACATACAAGGTAATGCCCAGCTGTTGTAGCAATGACCATGTGGAAAATAATAATAATTTCAAAAAAAAAACAGTATTATGTCCATTAAATATAAAGCAATACGATACTGCAGGGAGGGACAGAAAGGATTAAAAAAAAATGTAGGTATTGTGTGAAGTGTCTCAATGTGAACAGTACGTTCTGTAATTTTGTAAGAGTTAAAAATGCATTCAATGAAAATTGTAAATAAAGTTAAAGATCCAATATTACGCTATTGATCACCTCAGGAGCCAACTCGATTTTGTATTCCCACATTGATGAGGAAATAGCTTTCTAGAGAAATCGACTGCTCAAAACAACAAAATTAACTGTTTTGTGTAGTATGTTTTGTGAAGTGCCCAGAACCTTTTGATGAATGAATCATTTCAAAATTGCAGGCTGTATGTCTGATATGAGTTCCCATAACTTACAAGCTAGGTAGTATGCCTTAGGGATATGGTTTCGCTATTAACTGTGTGCGCCCAAACCATTCAAAAGATATGATACATTTGACCGGAGATAATATCTTCTTTGCTTGAGGCGTCACCACAGACCAGGGTTCGATCCCAGGCGGTGTCACAACCGGCCTTGACTGGGAGTCCCAGAGGGCTGCGCACAATTGGCTCAGCATCATTCGGGTTAGGGGAGCGTTTGGCGGGGCTACTTGGCTCATCGCGCTCTAGCGACTCCTTGTGGCGGTCCATGTCAGCCTGCAGGCGCTTCGGTCATCAGTTGAACGGTGTTTCCTCTGACACAGTGTGGCTGGCTTCCGGGTTAAGCAGGAGGGTGTTAAGCGCGGTTTGGCGGGTCATGTTTCGGAGGACGCATGACACGACCGAGCCCGTTGGTGAGTTGCAGCGATGAGACAAGATCGTAATTGGATCGCAATTGGATATCACGATATTGGGGAGAAAAATATTATATAATAAAATAGCGGACTGCGAGAAGCCTATTTGTTTGATACACCATATATACACAAAAGTATGTGGACACCTTCAAATTAGTGGATTAGGCTATTTCAGCCACATGTTCAAAATGAAGTACACAGTCATGCAATCTCCATAGACAAACATTGACAGTAGAATGGCCTTACTGAAGAGCTCAGTGACTTTCACGTGGCACCGTCATAGGATGCCACCTTTCCAACAAGTCAGTGTGTCAAATTTCTGCCCTGCTAGAGCTGCTCCAGTCAACTGTAAGTGCTGTTATTGTGAAGTGGAAATGCCGAAGAGCAACAACGAAGTGGTAAGCCACACAAGCTCACAGAACGGGAACACTGAGTGCTGAAGAAGGTAGTATGTAAAAATCGTCTGTCCTCGGTTGCAACACTCACTACCGAGTTCCAAACTGCCTCTGGAAGCAACGTTAACACAAGAACCGGTCGTCGGGAGCGTCATGAAATGGGTCTCCATGGCCGAAAAGCCCCACACAAGCCTAAGATCACCATGCGCAGTGCCAAGCGTCGGCTGGAGTAGTGTAAAGGTCGCCGCCATTGGACCTTGGAGCAGTGGAAACATTCTTTGGAGTGACAAATCACGCTTCACCATCTGGCAGTCCGACGGGCAAGTCTGGGTTTGGCAGATGCCAGGGGAACGCTACCTGCCCGAATGCATAGCGCCAAATGTAAAGTTTGGTGGAGGAAGAATAATGGTCTGCAGCTGTGTTTCATGGTTCGGGCTAGACCCCTTAGTTCCACTGAAGGGAAATCTTAACGCTACAGCATTCAATTGCATTCTAGACGATTCTGTGCTTCCAACTTAGTGGCAACAATTTGGGGAAGGCCCTTTCCTGTTTCAGCAGGACAACGCCCCCATGCAGAAAGCGAGGTCCATACTTTTTAGTATGTCACTTCTTCACAGTTTTGCTGGTGTAGCTACTTCTTTGAAATCTATTATGCTTACTTGCGCCTCCGAAAATAAATATGACAAGAAGCTAAGCATTTTTTTAGCCATTCGTGTAGGTAAGTTGCGTCATGGACATGTTGATTGTATGTCATAAAAAGGAGAATAGGCTATACTGAAATGTCCCTTGCCTCAATTATTCTGTCATTTTAGTCGTGTGCACAAGCTGCTATGCAGAAATGGTAAGGGGACTCTCAGAAAATCGTAAAAGTAAAATATCTTGCCTATATACAGTAAGGTGACACATTTTGACACAACATGTCAGCCTCAACCACCTTTAGATGTTTGTTGAAAGTGAGGCGACTTGAAGTAATTCATTGTTATAGGGTGAATATTTTAAAATCCCTTCCACTTGGGAAACAGGCCTCCCTGCAGGACTAACTTCAAGCCCTATTTTAAAAGGGATTGTTCACCCACATTATTATTTTAAAATGTGTGGGTTTTTTTTTCTTCCCCCCAACACAATTCTGAGTAGATCTAATCTCTTAATGTTCATCCCAAAGTGCACCTGATGGATGCATTCATGCAGCAGTTGAAATTACATTTTTCTTCCGGGGGATGCCCCCAGAACCCTCTATTAGGGTTCCCCCTCTGGCTTTGGGGTAAGCCGCCAATGTCGTCAAATCATAGAAATGCCCCTGTAGCCATACCTTGGCTGTTGTGTAGTCCACCACTTTCTTGGTGGTGAGGTCACACTTGTTCCCCACCAACAGCTTGTTGACGTTCTCGCTCGCGTAGCGGTCGATCTCCTGCAGCCACTGCTTCACGTTGTTGTAGGACTCCTACAGCACACAGGACAGAATGAGATTAGTCACACAGTGCATGGCTGCCTATCCTACAGGCAGGTGAGAAACAGTGGACATTTTTTTGTGATTTTTACCCTTAAGAGTCTAAGCCCTGTCTGACAAACACCGCTCTAGCTCTGTGTCACCTTTCACCGCGGATGCGGAAGTGCGACATCGGCGGATGCGGTGGATTGAGAGGCATCCAATGCTAGCTTAAACTGAAAGATTTTTATGGGGATTTCTTATTTTATCAGGCCAATTAGACATTTTAGAAAGTCAGAAGAACTTGGGAAGTACAATATTTGACTACAAAAATACACAGACTATTAAGCTTAGTTCTAAGCATTGATCCCCCTCGAACTAATAACCCACCTGATCTGTGACATCGTAGACCACGATGATGCCGTGGGCGCCCCTGTAGTAACTGGAGGTGATGGTGCGGAACCTCTCCTGACCAGCAGTGTCCCACTGGAAGAGAGGGAGTGGAGAAATACAAAAGAGAGCGGGAGGGGAGAGATAGTTGTTTAATGCAAACCAACAAAACATTCTAATTTAAATAACTAACACACACACACACACCTGTCATCACCCAAGTTCCATTCATTCCTGTCTTGAAAACACTTGGAATAGCACTAGTTAGGCATCTATGGACATTAGAATACCACACTAACATCTATAGTTCGACTCCTTGCATCAAAAGAGCCATGGTGGGAACAGAACTGGATCCCAGGCCTGTTGTATAGCTTTAGGGCGAGGTGTTAAACTACACACCAAACACAGGACATAAAACTAAGCAACATAACTAGGTTACTGAACCGTTTCTCAAATCTAATCAAGCCTTTATAACATCAGGAGTTGGCGGGGGGGGGAGCCGCTCCTCCTGTTTTACCAGATGTATTCGTTTGGAATGGTACAGCCTTTTCTCCTACCAAAACAGTATCCGATTACATCCTATTAGACTATAATAGTTCACACAATCACGCGAGCGGTGCAAAATAGATCACACAGCTGTGAGCGGTGCAAAACCCTCAAATGTTCATCATAACAGCAATAGCTGGGGCTAGAGCTTCCTAATTAAAACGAAGCGTTCCCAACAGCCACCCCTTATTTGTAATTGGTGGTGTGGGTGTGGGTAGCGGCACGTTGCAGTGTTGATCGTGTCAGACTCACAATCTGCAGTTTGATGGTCTTGCCGTCCAGCTCGATGGTGCGGATCTTGAAGTCTACGCCGATGGTGCTGATGTAGCTCTCCGTGTAGGTGTCATCCTGAAGAAGAGGAAGGAGTTACAGACGGCAGAAGAGAGAGAGAGAGAACAGTCAAGACAGATTCTGGAAGCTGCATTTTGACAAAAGGCACCGACACGACACTTACTAAATAACTGTGTACAGTCATAGCATACGGTAACGATACTTACAGCAAACCGGAGCAGAAGACAGGACTTTCCCACACCGGAGTCACCAATAAGGAGGAGCTTGAACAGGTAGTCACTGAAATTAAAGCATCCAGCATTAGACCAAAGACTAGACATACTAAACAGTGTTGCTACTTAACTCCAGTCATAAGCCCTACTGATTTTATGTTGTGTCAGTTTCTTCCACTTCGGACAGAATTCTAGGCTAAGGCCCAATAGAGAGGAAGAGAGGAAGTGTGGGGAAATACACTCCTGAGAAACACTCCTGAGGCAACCAACCGATTGACCAATATCAAGTTGTGTTCAAGCAACTACTTCTAAATAGGACATTTAGCAGGGCCACAGCCGGTACATGGTGAACTCATTTACCAATACGGAACTCTCAGAAATGTTTGTGAGTAAGTAAATAGTATGCTGTAGTACTTTCACATCAACTCTCTCAGCAAAACAAGGTCACATGCATTTGACACACTTCCACTGCACAGAAGTGGCGCAATGACAGAGCTATTCTTGTGTCTACTGAAATTGAGATGTGGCATGTTTTTCTGCCAAAGAACGTCCAATGCTATGGAAACTAACACAGGCTGCATGTATGTGGCAATCTCTTCCCCAAACGCAGCCTTTGATGTGATGTGGCGATGTCTCCCACATTCACGAATATAGGTAACGTTAACGTTATTCACAGAAGCTTCTACAACAAATCACCTATGCTTTCTGAGTCGGCGTCCATAAGCCTTCTATGTACCGAGACCGCATATGTTGGCTAAATTGCTATCACCCGGCACATAGCCAATCTATTCGTAAAGTAAGCAAGTAGAAACCTATGTTTTGGCCCTAACATAACGTTAGTTAGCTAGCTAACGTTACACACCAACGTTAGAGACAAAGGAGAGAGCGCCATCACAGAACGGAGGGTGTGTGTTTGTTAATGACAAAGCGATCTCAAAGCAAGCATTGGTGTTTGTTAGCTAGATCTCCAAAGGCAGCAAGACAGCTTTGCTACTGTAAGTTAGTGGGCCGGTATGACGTTTCAGCACCACGTCCTATTCCTCCGGTCGCTACCGCACAAAGCAGGGGATCTGTGCGCGTGTTCTCTCATTTCAGAGCCACACACACACACAAGTGACAGATGTTTGAGGGACTAACTAGCTATGTCCATTGACAACAATTACATTCTAGCTAGCTATTTGTATGTAAAAACGTATGCTAGCTAGCCATCTATCGTTAGCCGACAATGTGGCACGAACAAGCGATCAGCCTGACGTTGGCTGAATATTAGTTAAATAAAGCTCGACTCACATTTATGGAATTGCCCTAATACAATAAAACTACAATAACGTGTTCGATCTATGCATATAAGATTACAAAAGGAAAGGGAGTGTAAAATATAGAGTGGTTGTGTTGGCGGTAGAGTCTACTCACTATTCTGGATTCATGATTTGACTGACGTTCGGGATATGTTTCTATCGGCGATTTCAATGTTCCTTCCTCCTCTCTCTCACTCCGCTTTCACAGGCAAATATGGATTGTCGGTCTCAATATCCAAGGCACTTGGATGTCTTTCACCGTATTTTCTAACTCCCCTTGTCCTTCTTGGCTGTCTAATCGTTACGAGGCTATATAACGTTTACAGACATTCCTATTTTCGTCTGATTTGACAGGTTTATTTTCTTCTTTTCTTTCTTTCTGTGTCCGCTCTTCGCTCAAAGTACAAGATGGCTGCGCAGGTGCGGCAGTGACATCAAATGACGTGGCACTACGGACAAATCTAGAATGTGTCTGAATGCTGGAAGTTGTAGTTCAAAGTCTGCCTAGACATGGGGGACTTTGTATTTATTTAACCTTTATTTAACAAGGCAAGTCAGTTAAGAACAAATTATTATTTACAATGACTGCCTACCAAAAGGCTGGGGGGCTGGGATTAAACATTTAAAATAAATTAAGTAAAAATAATGTACAATATTGTCACATGCGCCGAAAACAACATGTAATCAGTGTTAAGAAACTATTTACTAAATAAACTGATGTAAACAATAAGGGAAAAAAGAAAAGAAGAAGAAAAAACAAAAATGTAAAATAATTAAAGAGCAACAATAAAATAACAGTAACGAGGCTATATACAGGTGGTACCGGTACAGAGTCAAAGTGCGGGGGCACCGGTTAGTCGAGGTAATTGAGGTAATATGTACATGTAGGTACAGTGACTATGCATAGATAATAAACAGAGAGTAGCAGCAACGTAAACATGGGGGAGGCCTTGCAAATAGTCTGGGTAGCCATTTTGTTAGCTGTTCAGGAGTCTTATGGCTTGGGGTTAGAAGCTGTTAAGAAGAGTTGGTGCTCCAGTACCTCTTGCCGTGAGGTAGCAGAAAGAACAGTCTGTGACTAGGGTGGTTGGAGTCTGGCAATTTTTATGCATCCTCTGACACCGCCTGGTATAGTGGTCCTGGCGGGCAGGAAACTTGGCCCCAGTGATGTACTGGGGTTGTACGCACTACCCTCTGTAGTGCCTTCCAGTTGGAGGCCGAACAGTTGCCACACCAGGCAGTGATGCAACCAGTTGGTTGCTCTCGATGGTGCAACTGTAGAACTTTTTGAGGATGTGAGGACCCATGCCAAATCTTGTCAGGAATAGGCATTGTAGTGCCCTCTTCACGACTGTCTTGATGTGTTTGGACCATGATAGCTCGTTGGTGATGTGGGTACCAACGAACTTGAAGTTCTCAACCTGCTCCACTACAGCCCCGTTTATGAGAATAGGGGTGTGCTCGGCCCTCCGTTTCCTGTAATTTTCCTGCAGTTCACGATCATCTCCTTTGTCATGATCATGTTGAGGGAGAGGTTGTTATCCTAGCACCACACTGCCAGGTCTCTGACCTCCTCCTATAGGCTGTCTCATCGTTGTCGGTGATCAGGCCTACCACTGATGTGACATCGGAAAACTTAATGATGGTGTTGGAGTCGTGCTTGTCCATGCAGTCATGGGTGAACAGGGATTACAGGAGGGGACTGATCACGCACCCCTGAGGGGCCCCCGTGTTGGGGATCAGTGTGGCAGATGTGTTGTTACCTACCTTACCACCTGGGGGCGGCCCCTCAGGAAGTGCAGGATACAGTTGCAGAGGGAGATGTTTAGTCCCAGGGTCCTTAGCTTAGTGATCAAATCAAATCAAATGTATTTATATAGCCCTTCGTATATCAGCTGATATCTCAAAGTGCTGTACAGAAACCCAGCCTAAAACCCCAAACAGCAAGCAATGCAGGTGTAGAAGCACGGTGGCTAGGAAAAACTCCCTAGGAAGGCCAAAACCTAGGAAGAAACCTAGAGAGGAACCAGGCTATGTGGGGTGGCCAGTCCTCTTCTGGCTGTGCCGGGTGGAGATTATAACAGAACATGGCCAAGATGTTCAAATGTTCATAAATGACCAGCATGGTCCAATAATAATAAGGCAGAACAGTTGAAACTGGAGCAGCAGCACGGCCAGGTGGACTGGGGACCGCAAGGAGTCATCATGTCAGGTAGTGAGAGAGAGAAAGAAAGAGAGAAAGAGAGAATTAGAGAGAGCACACTTAAATTCACACAGGACACCGAATAGGACAGGAGAAGTACTCCAGATATAACAAACTGACCCTAGCCCCCAACACATAAACTACTGCAGCATAAATACTGGAGGCTGAGACAGGAGGGGTCAGGAGACACTGTGACCCCATCCGAGGATACCCTCGGACAGTGCCAAACAGGAAGGATATAACCCCACCCACTTTGCCAAAGCACAGCCCCCACACCACTAGAGGGATATCTTCAACGACCAACTTACCATCCTGAGACAAGGCCGAGTATAGCCCACAAAGATCTCTGCCACGGCACAACCCAAGGGGGGGCGCCAACCCAGACAGGAAGATCACATCAGTGACTCAACCCACTCAAGTGACGCACCCCTCCTAGGGACGGTATGAAAGAGCCCCAGTAAGCCAGTGACTCAGCCCCTGTAATAGGGTTAGAGGCAGAGAATCCCAGTGGAAAGAGGGGAACCGGCCAGGCAGAGACAGCAATCATATGACCCACTGAAGAGATGAGTCTTCAGTAAAGACTTAAAGGTTGAGACCGAGTTTGCGTCTCTTACATGGGTAGGCAGACCATTCCATAAAAATTGAGCTCTATGGGAGAAAGCCCTGCCTCCAGCTGTTTGCTTAGAAATTCTAGGGACAATTAGGAGGCCTGCGTCTTGTGACCGTAGCGTACGTGTAGGTATGTACGGCAGGACCAAATCAGAGAGATAGGTAGGAGCAAGCCCATGTAATGCTTTGTAGGTTAGCAGTAAAACCTTGAAATCAGCCCTTGCCTTGACAGGAAGCCAGTGTAGGGAGGCTAGCACTGGAGTAATATGATATATATTTTTGGTTCTAGTCAGGATTCTAGCAGCCGTATTTAGCACTAACTGAAGTTTATTTAGTGCTTTATCCGGGTAGCCGGATTAATTTTTCTGCATCATTTTTGGACAGAAAGTTTCAGATTTTTGCAATGTTACGTAGATGGAAAAAAGCTGTCCTTGATGAGCTTTGAGGTCACTATGGTGTTGAACGCTGAGCTGTAGTCAATGAATAGCATTCTCACGTAGGTGTTCCTTTTGTCCAGGTGGGAAAGAGCTGTTTGGAGTGCAATAGAGATTGTGCGCTGAACAACTGTCAAGTGTCTTCACTGACATTGGGGCCGTATGCAAATTTGGCTGGGTTTAGGGTTTCTGGAATAATGGTGTTGTGAGCCATGACCAACCCTATCAAAGCAGTTCGTGACTACAGATGCGAGTGCTACGGGCCGGTAGTCATTGAGGCATTGAGGCAGGTTACCTTGGTGATCTTGGGCACAGGGACTATGGTGGTCTGCTTGAAACATGTTGGTATTACAGACTCGGTCAGGGACAGGTTGAAAATGTCAGTGAAGACACTTGACAGTTGGTCAGCTCATGCTCGGAGGACACATCCTGGTAGTCCGACTTTGTGAATGTTGACCTGTTTAAAGTTCTTACTCACATCGGCTACTGAAAGCGTGATCACAGAGTAATCCGGAACAGCTGGTGCTTGCATGTATGCTTCAGCGTTGCTTGCCTCGAAGCGTGCGTAGAAGTAATTTAGCTCATCTGGTAGGCTCGTGTCACTGGGTAGCTCATGGCTGTGCTTCCCTTTGTAGTCTGTAATAGTTTGCAAGCCCTGCCACATCCAACAAGCATCGGAGACGGTGTAGTACGATTCAATCTTAGTCCTGTATTGACGCTTTTCCTTTTTGATGGTTTGTCAGAGAGCATAGCAGGATTTCTTATAAGCGTACGGGTCAGTGTCCCGCTCCTTGAAAGTGGCAGCTCTACCCTTTAGCTCAGTGCGGATGTTGTCTGTAATCCATGGCTTCTGGTTGGGGTATGTAGATACAGTCACTGTGGGGACGACGTCATCAATGCACTTATTGATGAAGCCAGTGACTGATGTGGTGTACTCTTCAATGCCATTTCAAGAATCCAAGAACATATTCCGATCTGTACTAGCAAAACAGTCCTGTAGCTTAACATCTGCGTCATCTGACCACTTCTGTATTGAGCTAGTCACGGGTACTTCCTGCTTTAGTTTTTGCTTGTAAGCAGGAATCAGGAGGATAGAGATGGTCAGATTTTCCAAATGGAGGGCGCGGGAGAGCTTTGTACTCGTCTCTATGTGTGGAATAAAGGTGGTCCAGTTTTTTCCCCTCTAATTGCACATAGAAATGAGGTAAAACAGATGTAAGTTTCCTTGCATTAATGTCACTAGGAGTGCCGCCTCTGGATGAGCATTTTCTTGTTTGCTTATGGCCTTATACAGCTCATTGAGTGCAGTCTTAGTGCCAGCATCGGTCTGTGGTGGTAAATAGACAGCTACGAAAAATATAGATGAAAACTCTCTTGGTAAAAGTGTGGTCTATAGCTTATCATGAGATACTCTACCTCAGGTGAGCAAAACCTTGAGACTTCCTTAATATTAGATTTAGTGCACCAGCTGTTATTGACAAGTAGACACAGACCACCACCCCTTGTTTTACCGGAGGCAGCTGTGCTATCTTGCCGATGCACGGAAAACCCAGCCAGCTGTATGTTATCCATGTCTTCGTTCAGCCACGACTCGGTGAAACACAAGATATTACAGTATTTAATGTCCCGTTGGTAGGATAGTCTTGATCGGAGCTCATCCAGTTTATTATCCAGTGATTGCACATTGGCTAATAGGACTGATGGTAGAGGCAGGTTACCCACTCGCTGTCGGATTCTTACACGGCACCCCGACTACGACCCGACCGTCTCTTCTTCATGCAAATTATGTGGATTTGGGCCTTGTCCGGTGTCTGAAGTAAATTCTTTGCATGCGAAAATCTTTGTCCAGTATGAGGTGAGTAATCACTGTTCAGAGCCCGTAAAACGGGAGCCGTTATATCAGTGTGGGGATTCGATTAATCCAGGACCTGGTGAAAGTTGGTTACATTTGTTTTGGACAAGGGCTGACTCCCAGGCGTGAGCCAGGTGCCCCATTCAAAGCCTGTGACAAAAGTAGTGTAATTAAGCACGTGGAGTAATGTGTAGGATTATGTGCTTTCACATGCCAAAGTGATTGCTTTTGATAAAAACGCTTCATCTGCCTTCCTAATGAAAACTAGTTTGAAAATTCAAACATATATTTTATGTAAAAGATGTTCATAACATGACCTAGCAGCGCAGATTACTGTTCGAATTGAGAAGGGCGCTCTTCCCTCACTGCTTTTGCCTGTTCACGTCAAGGGCCATAGACCGGTGCCTGGCGGCATAATCGAATCCGCCCATTACCTCCCGGACCCTTCACCAAATTCGGGGCCGTCTGATTGGTCCAGAAACCGATGGACTGGGCCACAGCCAGAAACGTGGGTAAAGCAGTGGTTTGAAAATTCGTCATTGGCTTTGATACTCTGATTGGTTAGAGAAAATCCAATCACTGATTACTTTGTTTTGTACAACGCTCCTCGTGCCCCTCGTCACCACAAACGACTTCAATGATGGCAGTCTCAGACTAAAGTATGTAGCGAACCACAAAGTAGCGGAATTATTTAGTGTGAGTCGTTAGGCTAGTAATGCCCAGCTGTTGTAATCTGCCTGCAACACACACACACAGAGATACACTGTACATATTTTATTAGGATACCCATTTTGCAGCAGCTACTCTTCCTGGGGTCCACACAAAACATGAAACATAATACAGAATGACATAACACAGAACATCAATAGACAAGAACAGCTCAAGGACAGTACTCCATACATTTAAAAAAAAGGCACACTACATATCACTGTCATGTACTGTCATGTTGTGTCTTGTCTCTGTCCTTTCCCTTCACCCTGTCTCCCTCTGCTGGTCGTTGTTAGGTTACCTTTTCTCCCCCGCTTTCCCCCAGCTGTTCCTTGTCTCCTCTTGACTACCTCGTCACCCCTTCTCCCACCTGTTCCCCTTTTCCCTCTGATTAGTCCCCTATATCTCTCTCTGTTTTTGTTCCTGTCCTTGTCGGATTCTTGTTTGTTGTGTTTCATGCCTGAACCAGACTGTCGTCATGTTTGCTGTAACCTTGTCTTGTCCTGTCGGAATCTGCCGGTCCGTCTGAGCCTACCTATGTTTGGTAATTAAAGAAGCTCTGTTTAAGTTAATTCGCTTTTGGGTCCTCATTCACGCACCGTAACAGAAGAATCCGACCAAGAATGGACCCAGCGACTTCGGATCCTCTCCACTCAGCCGTCGGGATCCAGGGAGCGATGCTAGGCAGACACGAGCAGGAAGTGTCTGCTGCTCGACATGCCGTTGAGACCCTGGCCACCCAAGTCTCCAACCTCACAGAACAGGTTCACCATCTCCACCTCGATCCACCGGCCACTTCCAGGGCTTTCGAATCTCCGGAGCCCAGAATCAATAACCCGCCGTGTTACTCTGGGGAGCCCACTGAATGCCGCTCGTTCCTCACCCAGTGTGATATTGTGTTTTCTCTCCAGCCCAACACTTACTCCAGGAGCACTGCTCGTGTCGCCTACGTCATATCTCTCCTTATTGGACGGGCTCGTGAGTGGGGCACGGCAATCTGGGAGGCAAGGGCTGAGTGTACTAACCAGTATCAGGACTTTAAGGAGGAGATGATACGGGTTTTTGATCGATCTGTTTTTGGGGAGGAGGCTTCCAGGGCCCTGTCTTCCCTATGTCAAGGCAATCGATCCATAACAGACTACTCTATTGAGTTTCGCACTCTTGCTGTCTCCAGTGGCTGGAACGAGCCGGCCTTGCTCGCTCGTCTTCTGGAGGGTCTCCGCGCAGAGGTAAAGGATGAGATTCTCTCCCGGGAGGTTCCTTCCAGCGTGGATTCCTTGATTGAACTCGCTATTCGCATTGAGCGACGGGTTGATCTTCGTCACCGAGCTCGTGGAAAGGAGCTCGCGCTCTCCGTCGCTCCCCTCTCCGCATCACTACCATCTTCCTCTGCCGGCTCGGGTGCTGAGCCCATGCAGCTGGGAGGTATCCGCATCTCGACTAAGGAGAGGGAACGGAGAATCACCAACCGCCTCTGTCTCTATTGCGGTTCCGCTGGTCATTTTGTCACTTCATGTCCAGTAAAAGGCCAGAGCTCGTCAGTAAGCGGAGGGCTACTGGTGAGCGCTACTACTCCTGTCTCTCCTTCAAGATCCTGCACTACCTTGTCGGTCCATCTACGCTGGACCGGTTCGTCAGCTTCCTGCAGTGCCTTAATAGACTCTGGGGCGGAGGGCTGTTTTATGGACGAGACCTGGGCTCGGGAACATGACATTCCTCTCAGACAGTTAAAGGAGCCCACGGCCTTGTTCGCCCTGGATGGTAGTCCTCTCCCCAGGATTCAGCGTGAGACGCTACCTTTAACCCTCACTGTTTCTGGTAATCATAGTGAAACCATTTCTTTTTTAATTTTTCGTTCACCTTTTACACCTGTTGTTTTGGGCCATCCCTGGCTAGTTTGTCATAATCCTTCCATTAATTGGTCTAGTAATTCTATCCTCTCCTGGAACGTCTCTTGTCATGTGAAATGTTTATTGTCTGCTATCCCTCCTGTTTCCTCTGTCTCTTCTTCACAGGAGGAGCCTGGTGATTTGACAGGGGTGCCGGAGGAATATCACGATCTGCGCACG
Organism: Oncorhynchus mykiss; assembly: GCF_013265735.2. Classification (NCBI taxonomy): domain Eukaryota; kingdom Metazoa; phylum Chordata; class Actinopteri; order Salmoniformes; family Salmonidae; genus Oncorhynchus; species Oncorhynchus mykiss. The sequence goes on along the minus strand of NC_048573.1, from coordinate 27,581,516 downwards.
GTGTTCAGTCGGTCCAGGGCCACCTCTCTTCCTCCACACCGGTCGTATGATTGTAGTATTGATCTCCTTCCGGGAACCACCCCCCCCCGGGGTAGACTATACTCTCTGTCGGCTCCCGAACGTAAGGCTCTCAAAGATTATTTGTCTGTAGCTCTTGACGCCGGTACCATAGTCCCCTCCTCCTCTCCCGCCGGAGCGGGGTTTTTTTTTGTCAAGAAGAAGGACGGGTCTCTGCGCCCCTGCATAGATTATCGAGGGCTGAATGACATAACAGTGAAGAATCGTTATCCGCTTCCTCTTATGTCTTCAGCCTTCGAGATCCTGCAGGGAGCCAGGTTTTTCACTAAGTTGGACCTTCGTAACGCTTACCATCTCGTGCGCATCAGGGAGGGGGACGAGTGGAAGACGGCGTTTAACACTCCGTTAGGGCACTTTGAATACCGGGTCCTTCCTTTCGGCCTCGCTAACGCTCCAGCTGTCTTTCAGGCATTAGTCAATGATGTCCTGAGAGACATGCTGAACATCTTTGTTTTCGTTTACCTTGACGATATCCTGATTTTTTCACCGTCACTCCAGATTCATGTTCAGCACGTTCGACGTGTCCTCCAGCGCCTTTTAGAGAATTGTCTTTTTGTGAAGGCTGAGAAGTGCACTTTTCATGCCTCCTCCGTCACATTTCTCGGTTCTGTTATTTCCGCTGAAGGCATTAAGATGGATCCCGCTAAGGTCCAAGCTGTCATTGATTGGCCCGTCCCTAAGTCACGCGTCGAGCTGCAGCGCTTTCTCGGCTTCGCGAACTTCTATCGTCGTTTCATCTGTAATTTCGGTCAGGTGGCAGCTCCTCTCACAGCCCTTACTTCTGTCAAGACGTGCTTTAAGTGGTCCGTTTCCGCCCAGGGAGCTTTTGATCTCCTCAAGAATCGTTTTACATCCGCTCCTATCCTTGTTACACCTGACGTTTCTAGACAGTTCGTTGTCGAGGTTGACGCGTCAGAGGTGGGCGTGGGAGCCATTCTTTCTCAGCGCTCCCTCTCTGACGACAAGGTCCACCCATGCGCGTATTTTTCTCATCGCCTGTCGCCGTCGGAACGTAACTATGATGTGGGTAACCGCGAACTGCTCGCCATCCGGTTAGCCCTAGGCGAATGGCGACAGTGGTTGGAGGGGGCGACCGTTCCTTTTGTCGTTTGGACTGACCATAGGAACCTTGAGTACATCCGTTCTGCCAAACGACTTAATGCGCGTCAGGCGCGTTGGGCGCTGTTTTTCGCTCGTTTCGAGTTCGTGATTTCTTATCGTCCGGGCTCTAAGAACACCAAGCCTGATGCTTTGTCTCGTCTCTTCAGTTCTTCAGTAGCCTCCACTGACCCCGAGGGGATTCTCCCTGAGGGGCGTGTTGTCGGGTTGACTGTCTGGGGAATTGAGAGGCAGGTAAACAAGCGCTCACTCACACTCCGTCGCCGCGCGCTTGTCCTAGGAACCTTCTTTTCGTTCCCGTTCCTACTCGTCTGGCCGTTCTTCAGTGGGCTCACTCTGCCAAGTTAGCCGGCCACCCTGGCGTTCGGGGTACGCTTGCTTCCATTCGCCAGCGTTTTTGGTGGCCCACCCGGGAGCATGACACGCGTTGTTTCGTGGCTGCTTGTTCGGTCTGCGCGCAGACTAAGTCCGGTAACTCTCCTCCTGCCGGCCGTCTCAGGCCGCTTCCTATTCCCTCTCGACCGTGGTCTCACATCGCCTTAGATTTTGTCACCGGACTGCCTTCGTCAGCGGGGAAGACTGTTATTCTTACGGTTGTCGATAGGTTCTCTAAGGCGGCTCATTTCATTCCCCTTGCTAAGCTTCCTTCTGCTAAAGAGACGGCACAAATCATCATCGAGAATGTTTTCAGAATTCATGGCCTTCCGTCAGACGTCGTTTCGGACAGAGGTCCGCAATTCACGTCTCAATTTTGGAGGGAGTTTTGCCGTTTGATTGGGGCTTCCGTCAGTCTCTCTTCCGGCTTTCACCCCCAGTCTAACGGTCAAGCAGAACGGGCCAATCAGACTATTGGTCGCATCTTACGCAGTCTTTCTTTTCGCAACCCTGCGTCTTGGTCAGAACAGCTCCCCTGGGCAGAATACGCCCACAACTCGCTTCCTTCGTCTGCGACCGGGCTATCTCCTTTTCAGAGTAGCCTCGGGTACCAGCCTCCGCTGTTCTCATCTCAGTTCGCCGAGTCCAGCGTCCCCTCCGCTCAGGCTTTTGTCCAACGTTGCGAGCGCACCTGGAAGAGGGTCAGGTCTGCACTTTGCCGTTATAGGACGCAGACTGTGAGGGCTGCTAATAAGCGTAGAACTAAGAGTCCTAGATATTGTCGCGGTCAGAGAGTTTGGCTCTCCACTCAGAACCTTCCCCTTAAGACGGCTTCTCGCAAGTTGACCCCGCGGTTCATTGGTCCGTTCCGTATTTCTCGGGTCATTAATCCTGTCGCAGTTCGACTTCTTCTTCCGCGATACCTTCGTCGCGTCCACCCGGTCTTCCATGTCTCCTGCATCAAGCCCGTCCTTCGCGCCCCCGCTCGTCTTCCCCCCCCCCCCCCCCATCCTTGTCGAGGGCGCACCCATCTACAGGGTCCGTAGAATTTTGGACATGCGTCCTCGGGGCCGTGGTCACCAGTACCTCGTAGATTGGGAGGGGTACGGTCCTGAGGAGAGGAGTTGGGTTCCCTCTCGGGACGTGCTGGACCGTGCGCTGATCGAGGATTTCCTCCGTTGCCGCCAGGTTTCCTCCTCGAGTGCGCCAGGAGGCGCTCGGTGAGTGGGGGGGTACTGTCATGTACTGTCATGTTGTGTCTTGTCTCTGTCCTTTCCCTTCACCCTGTCTCCCTCTGCTGGTCGTTGTTAGGTTACCTTTTCTCCCCCGCTTTCCCCCAGCTGTTCCTTGTCTCCTCTTGACTACCTCGTCACCCCTTCTCCCACCTGTTCCCCTTTTCCCTCTGATTAGTCCCCTATATCTCTCTCTGTTTTTGTTCCTGTCCTTGTCGGATTCTTGTTTGTTGTGTTTCATGCCTGAACCAGACTGTCGTCATGTTTGCTGTAACCTTGTCTTGTCCTGTCGGAATCTGCCGGTCCGTCTGAGCCTACCTATGTTTGGTAATTAAAGAAGCTCTGTTTAAGTTAATTCGCTTTTGGGTCCTCATTCACGCACCGTAACAATCAATGCATACACACAAACTATCTAGGTCAAACAGGGGAGAGGCGTTGTGTCATGAGGTGTTGCTTTATCTGGGGGTTTTTTAAACCAGGGTTGCTGTTTATTCGAGCAATATGAGATGGAAGGAAGTTCCATGCAATAAGGGCTCTATATAATACTGTACGCTTTCTTGAATTTGTTCTGGATTTGAGGACTGTAAAAAGACCCCTGGTGGCATGTCTGGTAGGATAAGTGTGTGTGTCAGAGCTGTGTGTGAGTTGACTATGAAAACTATTTCAGATTTTCAACACATTGTTTCTTATAAAAAGAAGAAGTAATGCAGTCAGTCAATCCTAAACACTTAGCCAAGAGAGACTGGCATGCATAGTATTTATATCAGCCCTCTGATTACAATGAAGAGCAAAATGTGCCACTCTGTTCTGGGCTAGCTGCAGCTTAACTAGGTCTTTCCTTGCTGCACTGGACCACAACGGCTGGACAATAATCAAGATTAGACTAAACCATAAAAAAGTGTTAAGGTGATTTGAATTGATTGATATTTGATATGTTGAGTTGTGCACTGATCTCTAACCACAGAGCTAACACATTGAATAAATACATTCAAACACGCTTGGATTACTGTAGTTGACAGAACATAAAACACCAAACTGACTGAAACACAAAAACACCAGAGCACGGTTTAAAGAACAGATTATCTGTCACAAAAAGCATCTATAAAAACACCCACAGCTCTTTCATTATCCATTGTCTTCACAGCGGATCCACTTTTAATACCCAGCAGATATCCTTCCTCCTCCTTCTCTTCCTTGGGTGAGTCCTCGTCCTCTTTCTTGGGTGGAGTTTTAGCAGTAACCACAAACCCACATGTTCCCTACCGTGCCCTCCTCGAAAATCGAGGCTGCTGTGTCCTCCGTGCTCGTTGGCACCCCATTGGCAGCCTACAGGCCCTGGTTTATGTATTGGGCCTCCTGGCTAGCCTCCAGTGGTGGCAGCTCACACAGAAGGGCTTTCAGCCTCTCCCCAAGCTCCCTGAAACCAGGCCTCTGTCCCAGTTCCATGTGCCAAAAACTCAGTATCACCTCATACCTGGGGGGAGAGAGATAACTAGATATATAGTGCAGAAAGAAGAAGAGAAATGGAGAGAGACAGAACAAAGGAAAAGTGAGACAGTACAGTACCAGAAAGAGGGAAAGGAAGATGGATTGAGATAGAGAAGGGGAGGGAGAGAGGCAAGGGGGGACATCTGATTAATTACACAGACAATGTCACCTCTGTGTACATGCTCAACACTCAGTTACAGCCTATTGTGCTTAAGGCTCACATTGATTTAATTAGTAAGGGCTGCAGAATTACAGGGGCGGTCCAGAAGCTAGCCAATAAATATTAAGGGGAGAAACCAGCAGCATGTTACTTTGGGGCTCCCAAGTGGTCTAAGGCACTGGATCTCGGTGCATGAGGTGCCACTACAGTCCCTGGTACGATTCCAGGCTGTATCACATCCGGGTGTTATTGGGAGTCCCATAGGGCAGTGTACAATTGGCCCAGCGTTGTCCGGGGTAGGCCACCATTGTAAATAAGAATTTGTTCTTAACTGACTTGCCTAGTTAAATAAAGGTTACATAGTTACATAAAAACATTTTTATTTTATTTTTTACAAACGGGGCCCAAGTTGTCAACAACTCTTTGTGAATCTGAAAACTGGGTGAATCACTAAATACAGCAAATTATGTGTGAACGTTGGTGCAAAAAAATATTTTAACGTATGTTCATATTCCTTTAAATATAAATCATAGTTCTCAATGAATTATTGCACTCACACATTCAACTGCAAACAGTGGCTAATGGCTACCGTATCTATGGTCACAAAACTAGCATCAGCTGCTGTGAACATGCACTGAGCTACATAACATAACATGTGATTCCGTCACATGTGATGTCACACTACTAAACTAGACTAGAATAAAGTGAGGACTCACAGTTTCTCATCACACTAAGGTGGTTTGAATCGGTGTCCAGTGTTCAGCATCTTCAGGAGCTGATAGTTGTGGACTCCAGGATACGGTGTCCTTTCCCTAGACACTATCTCCCACATGGTGACCCCAAATGACCACTGTAGTAGAGGGACAGACACGCACGCACAAACACACACAAACACACACACACTTTCTTCAATTAAAACATGATTTGATATAACAGCCAGTTATAAACATGCATTCATTATGATCAGCCTCTGCTAGCGAATTAGTCAGGCCTTTTCATGGACAGGTCACATGGTCAGGAAAAACTCCTGGCACTACTTATGAGTCAGTCAGATTCCAGTGATCTCTTAGTCATCCGAGTCAGGTGTGACTTACCACGGCACTATTGCTGTTAAAGATGGACTCTAATAGGCTCTCTATGGCCACCCACTTGACCGGCATGCGGATGGCCACTGTCTGCCTGTAGTATTTGTTGCTGTATATCTTCTTGGAGAGTCAGCAACACAAACGCACGCAAGTCATCCCCCAACCTAGGAAAGTCACACACGTATGCAGGCAGGCACGCAGACACACACACACACACACACACACACACACACACACACACACACACACACACACACACACACACACACACACACACACCAATTATGACAGGTAGTCAACTACATTATACACTTTTCATACATATACTTACAGCAACAAAGAAAACATGTTCAACATTGCATGATCATCTGTAGGCCTATTCATTATGGCTTGCTTTGTTTCAATTGAGTTTCCAACAACTGTATCCATCCATCCCACAATTCTAATATCTATGGCTTTATACTATGTCCATGAACACCCTTATCCATCCTCATTGAAATTGTTGGTAGCGTCCATCTCAAAGTAAGTCCAAGCTGAATACAAATGGTGTGGGCAGATGCAGTCTTCCTTTGAACAAGGAGGCCTTATGTGGGGCTCCCATGTATGTACACTGACTGAATGGCATCCCCTGGTGGACTCACATGCAGTTGCAGTTTCGTGCAGCCAGGTCCCTGTACAAAAACCCCTTCGAACTCAGATACTCCATCCCTACTGCAATGTCAACCATGAAGCGCAGGAGACTCTGGTGGGGCACAAACTGTGAGGAGGGGAGAGGTAATAATTTATAATACACATATTAGTCAGAGACTAGAGACTTCTCTTCCAAGATGGCGTAGCAGTCAGACTTTGTCTTGTCCCGTGTATATATAGTTTTTAATCTCAATTTCAACATACTGTTCTGCAACCCGCCTCACCCAATGTGGTATGGATCTGCTATTTTTTATACTTTAGAACCGGAACCCCCATCAGTAGCTAGCCAGCTAACTAGTTACTGGCTAGTAGTCAGTTAGCCACTGCTAGCGGTCATCACCGTTAACTAGGACTTCAGCCAGCCTCAGCCCGGTCAATTCCTTCCAGTCTGCATAGAGCGATATCAACCCTGAGCATATCGGACAGATTTTTCTCTATCACATCTCTGGATTCCTACCGCAGGCTCTGAACCTTTACACCGGATCATCGCAGCTAGCTAGCTGCTATCCGACTGGCTACTCCTGGCTAGCGTCTATGTCCCAAAGCAAGCACCAGTTAGCCTGGAGCTAGCCTCGAGCTAGGCCCAACTCCCGGCTAGCCGAAGAGATCCATCAGACATTTCCTGGGCTTCAATCCCTTTTATGCCAATTGGCCTGGACCCTTTGCTTGCCGACACGGAGCCCCGCCGATCCATCACAACTGGTCTGCCGACGTAACTGTTTGAGGGGGTTTCAACAGGCTCGCCCGTTGCGACATCCCCCTGACGCCCATCTGCTAGCCCCGGCCTGCCGTGTGTCCAGCTCGCCTAGCTACTCACTGGACCCTATGATCACTCGGCTACACATGCCTCTCCCTAATGTCAATATGCCTTGTCTATTGCTGTTTTGGTTAGTGATTCTTGTCTTATTTCACCCTAGAGCCTCCAGCCCTGCTCAATATGCCTTAGCTAGCCCTTTTGTTCCACCCCACACTCATGCGGTGACTTCACCTGGCTTAAATGGTGCCTCTAGAGAAAAAATCTCTCTCATCGTCACTCAATGCCTAGCTTTACCTCCACTGTACTCACATCCTACCATACCCTTGTCTGTACATTATGCCTTGAATCTATTCTTCTGCGCCCAGAAATCTGCTCCTTTTACTCTCTGTTCCGAAAGCACTAGACGACCAGTTCTTATAGCCTTTAGCAGTACCCTTATCCTACTCCTCCTCTGTTCCTCTGGTGATGTAGAGGTTAACCCAGGCCCTGCAGCCCCCAGCACCACTCCCATTCCCAAGGCACTCTCATTTGTTGACTTCTGTAATCATAAAAGCCTTCTCCCAAAATGTGTTTTATTCACTGCTTTAGCACACTCCGCCAACCCAGATGTCCTAGCCATGTCTGAATCCTGGCTTAGGAAGGCCACCAAAAATCCTGAAATTTCCATCCCTAACGATAACATTTTCCAACAAGATAGAACTGCCAAAGGGGGCGGAGTTGCAATCTACTGCAGAGATAGCCTGCAGAGTTCTGTCATACTATCCAGGTCTGTGCCCAAAAAATTAGAGCTTCTACTTTTAAAAATCCACCTTTCCAGAAACAAGTCTCTCACCATTGCCGCTTGCTATAGACCCCTCCTCAGCCGCCAGCTGTGCCCTGGACACCATATGTGAATTGATCCCCCCCCATCTATCTTCAGAGTTCGTACTGTTAGGTGACCTAAACTGGGACATGCTTAACACCCCAGCCGTCCTACAGTCTAAGCTAGATGCCTTCAATCTCACACAAATTATCAAGGAACCTACCAGGCACAATCCTAAAGCCGTAACCATGGGCACCCTCTTAGATATCATCCTGACCAACTTTCCCTCTAAGTACACCTCTGCGGTCTTCAACCAAGATCTCAGCGATCACTGCCTCATTGCCTGCGTGCGTAACGAGTCCGAGGTCAAATGGCCATCCCTCATAACTGTCAAACGCTCCCTAAAACACTTTAGCGAACAGGCCTTTCTAATCGACCTGGCCCGGGTATCCTGGAAGGATATTGACCTCATCCCGTCAGTAGATGCCTGGTTGCTCTTCAAAAGTGCTGTCCTCACCACCATAATAACAATTTTAGATCTAACTTCATATATCTACAACTTTTTCCAAATGTAAAAACATTTGAGCAACTTACCACAAAATCGTTTTGTTGAAATTTCTACAAAAGTTGTGATGACACAGAGGACATTTTCTGTTGAGCAAGAGCAGTGGCAGCTAGGGAAAGTGTTGGGAATGTTGTTTTTTGGGGGGGGGAATTACCCCCCCCCCCATTTTCCACAACTATGCTGGGGTTAGAGTGTTGGACTAGTAACTGGAAGGTTGCATGTTCAAACCCCCAAGCTGACAAGGTACAAATCTGTCATTCTGCCCCTGAACAGGCAGTTAACCCACTGTTCCTAGGCCGTCATTGAAAATAAGAATTTGTTCTTAACTGACTTGCCTAGTTAAATAAAGGTACAATTAAAATAAAATATGCTAGAGTGGCTAATGCTAGTCCCGGATGTTGCATATGGTGTTCAGCCATCAAGTTGCAGAAGTCTGTTTTTTCATCCCTTGTCTGATAGATTCAAAATAATCTGTGTTTAATTAGATGTATTCAGTGGTGTAGTGGAGGGTACACGCAGGTATACGTTATGTACCTACTTATATATACTGAATTTCCCACTGATACTTATTCGTATCAAAGTAGTGTAGTGGAAGTATACCCCATATCAATTAATAGGGTTGGTGGAACAGATTGGAATGTGTTAGCTTAAAATGTTGATAAACTATTATTTCTTCACATTTTCAGCGTAGCAATGTACACACGGTCTACACATGAATGTTCCAAAATTCAATTAGCAGGAAAACACTGTTCTAAGGAAGACAAGAAATATTACAAATATGTGTTGTGATAATTGCGTTATTTACTCTATAACCTGTTAGTTCATATGCCATGTGACCGTGATATATAGGCCTAAGGGCAGAGACAATAATACACTGTGGCGGAATAAATTCAACCACACCTTTATTTCATCACAAAACCAGAGAGCAACATCTGTCCGGTGAATTCCACAAAAACATACTGCATGTAACAGACAGTTACATGACCTATTGCATGGTCAAGCAAGTTAATGTTTCTGACATTTTTGGACCACTTAACAACTATATTTAGAACCACGGAGAGTTTTTTTTAAATGTTGTTTTATTTCACCTTAATTTAACCAGGTAGGCCAGTTGAGAACAAGTTCTCATTTACAACTGCCGACCTGGCCAAGATAAAGCAATATTTCAATATCCTCAAATCACCTATGCTTAGTCTAATACAGTGACAACAAAAAGATACCTAACAAAAATGTAGTCCAATCAACGTAAGCTAAATATGTTGTGATTGTCCATGGTTCTAATTTCTGTGTGTGTGCAAGTAGAAAAACATGTTGACTCACCTTACTTGTAGAGAAATGTCAATTGCCATCCTCTCTTTCATGTTGCTGGGTCGCGTCCATAGAGTAGATACAGAAACAAAAGACTGAACAACTGGGTCGCGTCCATAGAGTAGATACAGAAACAAAAGACTGAACAACTGGGTCGCGTCCATAGAGTAGATACAGAAACAAAAGACTGAACAACTGGGTCGCGTCCATAGAGTAGATACAGAAACAAAAGACTGAACAACTGGGTTGTGTCCATGGAGTAGATACAGAAAAAAAAGACTGAACAACTGGGTCGCATCTCTGGCAACGAGACCAATGGAAACCCTATATTTGTTTCGGGACTATATCTTGTGGAAGGATGAAATAGTATGAATAAATTAATCAAAATAAAGTTTTTAATGAAAATGTGTCAATCATTATGTCAATCACAACACCATGCCAATATATCCTCCAAACATCGGCTTCTCTGGCATTATCATTTAATTAGCATTAGGATACTGCTAGAACAATTTAAAAGGAAACGATTATTAATCTAATAAATGTGACAGTATATCCTACAGTACAGTGAATTGCATTGAGAGGAGCTTGAACACCTGAGTGACTTACCTTCTTCAGAGGTTGTTTGCGCAAAAGGTACCGACACCATATATCCATCACCAAAGTACAACATTCTACCTGATGGCCGACATTGTCTGCACACTTCAAAGTCTTCTCAACGTCTGCCAATAGAAATCCGAACACACTGTCCTCCAGCAATGAAGAGGTGGCCAAGCTAGCACATTTGATTCCTTGAAAGTTGTGGGAACGTAATGTTTTTGGTTTCACATTGTTTGTGGGAATTAAGCCATATGTTTACGGACCGGTAAAACTTTTAAAAACATTCTTAAAACAGAATGCCTGTTCTGGGAACTTTATTTTTAGGATGCAGGGAGGTTCTGGGAACGTTTTATTTTGGTTCCTTGAAAGTTATCCGGGAGGTTTTATTAACACTGAGAACGGAAAGAAATGGGTTATTTGGAGGTTTTTGAAAAACTTCCTTAAAACCTTCACTGAATTATTCAATGGGACTTTTAACACTGCTAGCTTATAACTATAAGTGCAGATAGAACACATGGAAATTAATTTCCTTAGGCATACATACACATATTTTTGTAATTGTGACACAGCATCAGTGAGATTTGAGCCTATAATATTCAGTTCTCTGTCCATGGAATTAGTCCAATGCACCACCATGATTTTTAATTGATTTACTTATTTAACCTTTATTTAACTAGGCAAGTCAGTTAAGAACAAATTCTTATTTACAATGATGGCCTATCAAAAGGCAAAAGCCCTCCTCAAGCTCTAAACCCTCAGAGGTAGTAATCACACCTGTGGGGAGAGGGACATTCTTCGTTCCAAACCACATGACCTTTGTTTTGGAGGTGTTCAGAGCAAGGTTAAGGGCAGAGAAAGCTTGTTGGACACTAAGAAAGCTTTGTTGTAGAGCGTTTACCACAAAATCCAGGGAGGGGCCAGCTGAGTATAAGACTGTATCATCTGCATATAAATGGATGAGAGAGCTTCCTACTGCCTGAGCTATGTTGTTGATGTAAATTGAGAAGAGCGTGGGGCCTAGGTTCGAGCCTTGGGGTACTCCCTTGGTGACATGCAGTGGCTGAGATGGCAGATGTTCTGACTTTATACACTGCACTCATGGAGAGAAGTAGTTAGCAAACCAGGCCAAAGACCCCTCAGAGACACCAATATTCCTTAGCCGGCCCACAAGAATGGAATGGTCTACCACATCAAAAGCTTTGGCCAAGTCAATCAAAATAGCAGCACAACATTGCTTAGAATCAAGGACAATGGTGACATCATTGAGGACCTTTAAGGTTGCAGTGACACATCCATAACCTGAGCGGAAACCAGATTGCATATCAGAGAGAATACTATAGACATCAAGAAAGCCAGTCAGTTGATTATTGACATATTTTTCCAACACTTTTGATAAGCAGGCCAAAATAGAAATTGTCCTATAACAGTTAAGATCATCTTGATCTCCCCGTTTGTATCGGGATTCGTCCTCCTCTGACAAGGAGTATGAGAGATCGGACCAATATGCAGCGTGGTACGTGTTCGTCATGTTTTATTGAACAAAATCACTGAACACGAAAATACAAAATAACAAATAGAAAGACAGAAACGAAAACCGAAACAGTTCCATGTGGAACACACAGACACAGAAAACAATCACCCACAAAACACAATAGAAACCAGGCACCCTAAATATGGTTCTCAATCAGGGACAACGATTGACAGCTGCCTCTGATTGAGAACCATACCAGGCCAAACACAGAAATGGCAAATCATAGACAAACTAATATAGATAACCCACCCAACTCACGCCCTGACCATACTAAAACAAAAGACAAAACAAAGGAACTAAGGTCAGAATGTGACACTCTTTAAATAAAGGACGAACCGTGGCTGCCTTCCAAGCAATGGGAACCTCCCCAGAGAGGAGAGAGGTTAAAAAGGTCAGAGAGAGGCTTGGCGATTATAGGGGTAGCAACCTTAAAGAAGAAAGGCTCTAAACCATCTGACCCAGATGGTTTTTTGGGGTCAAGTGTAAGGAGCTCCTTTAGCACCTCGGATTCAGTGACCGCCTGCAGGGAGAAATTTTGTAGTGGGGCAAGGGAGAAAGAGGGAGGAGCATTAGAGCCTGGACTTGAACCCAGAATATCTAGTGGCCCAGCTAGCACTGCAATGCAGTGCCTTAGACCACTGCACCACTCCGGAAGCCACCATGTGCTTCTTGTCAGTAACAGCCACATCATCAACTTTAAGGGGCATGTGCAGCTGTGAGGAGGAGGGTTTATTCTCTAGGTCTTTAAACTTTTTCCAGAACTTCTTGGTGTTAGACCCACAGAGAGAGAACTGCTCCTTAAAGAAACTAACTTTGGCCTTCCCGATAGCCTGAGTGTTCTTATTTCTCATTTGCCTGAATGAGAGCCAGTCAGCATGAGTATGCGCCTTTCGCCAAACGCAATTCTTGAGTTGGAGTAACTCTACAAGATCACGGTCGATCCAGGGGCTGAACCTGTTTTTAATTCTCATTTTCTTTATAGAGGCATGTTTGTTAACAATATCACTGAAAATATTAAGAAGGTCCAAGCGTCTTCGACAGAGGGAATCAAGCTGATTCTATACCAATTTACAGAGGCCAGGTCATGAAGGAAGGCTTGCTCATTAAAGCTTTTTAGCAAGCGTCAATGACAAATCAGGACAGGTCGTGTCACTGAGCAGCCATTACGAACACAGGCTGTAAAACAGTGATCACTAAGGTCATTACAGGAAACACCAGACTGATACCTATCAGGATTATTTGTGAGGATAATGTCGAGCCTTTTAGCCTTTTCTGTATGTTTGGAGTCATACCTTGGGGTATTGCTAATAATCTGAGAAAGATTTAGGGAGTCCCATTGCTTTAGGACTTGGTCAGGTAGTTTAAGCATGTCCCAGTTGAGGTCACCTAGCAGGACAAATTCAGACTTAGTGTATGGGGCCAGGAGAGAGCTGAGGGCAGGTAGGGTACAGGCCGGTGCTGATGGAGGTCGATAGCACACAGCAACGAAGAGCTATTTGAAAGTTTAATGCTTAAAACCAGCAAATCAAATTGTTTGGGAACAGACTTGGTGGAGACAACCGAGCACTGAAGGTGATCCTTGGTAAAGATTGCCACTCCCTCACCTTTGGAAGATCTGTCTTGCCGAAAAAGGTTATGACCAGAAAGGTTAACATCAGTATTCAAAACACTCTTTCTTAACCACGTCTCAGTAATGACCAACACATCTGGATTGGAGCTGTGAACCCACACTTTCAATTGATCCATTTTCGTTAATAAACTTCAAGTGTTAATGTGCAGAAAACCCAGGCTTTGACGAGAGCAGAAATCAGTGAAACAGATATCAGAGCACAAGTCAGAATTGGGGCTAGTAACAGTAGATGGGCCAGGGTGTACATGCACATTTCCAGATATCATCAACAGTATTACAATCAAGGCACGGCAGAGGACAGGGAGCGCTCTGCAGTATTTATTGATGAGAATAGAATTTGCATTAGCTGGCAACAAGATCATATTATACAGCAATTTCATCAGGTAACATGAATACAAAGCCGGTGAGAGGTGGTTAGACTAGAGTGGGAGGCCAAAAGTCATTGTAACCAATAGAGAGTCAGAATCCCGAGTCTGGGAACAAACATAGTCTGTCCCACGGTTAGGTAAACAAGAAAATTCAGTCAACAAAGCATGCAGGAGTCATGAGGCAAATACCAAAATGCACCAAAAATATATAATGACTTAGGGCTAGCCATTGTAAGTTCAGAGTCACTCGACCCAACAATGCCTGTGTGCTGGAGGCGAGCAAAAGCTAAGGAGGGAGGGGGGAGTGTGGTATGGGTACCTGTACCAGACAGGGTAAGACAACCAGGGCAGACGGTGAACAGATTGCCAGATGGAATCCAAGCAGCAGTGCAGCAGACAATGGGAGTAGGTGTCACACCCACTTGGGAGAAGCTTTTATTTCTGTGGGCAGATTTCTTGTAGAAAAGGCCAGTGGATGGTCTCTGAACATCATGAGGGGGCTTCAAGGCCTCTGTATTTGGGTGGGGTGGCCTGCCATTTGTTGGGCTCAAAGGGTTTGAACCACTCACTTCACACCTCAGTGATAATTGAAGTTGTATCTGGTCTGTCTCAGTTCCAGGTTGGATGGTATATTTATACTTCCAGGTAATTTTGTCCTTAATTAGTGTTGTAGGTTTGTAGTTTTGATCTGGAGTGAATGTTATGCTGTGGAGGGTAGCATCCTGTATATGTCCCTGCTGAAAAATTCAAGTTTATCTAACTCCAGGATGAAGCTAGCATTCCATCGTTGTTTATGTCTGCAAAGCTGTTAATTTTAGTCTATTCAAAAATCACCCATTTCATAGGAAACATGCACCCATTAAGATCAGGTGTGGCCAATTAGTGGGCGCGACCAACACACTTAACAAGATAGAGGATCGAGACAGTTTTGTTCATGCTGAGAAGGAAATGTATATGATTTTAAATAACATTCTTTGAACATTCTCTGAACTTTACAAAGTGTTCTTCTCTGAACGTTACTAAAGTGTTCTTGTGGTTTTTATGGAAAGCTTTCTTTACATTCTTTGAATAATATGAGAACATGACTTTAAATAGAAACATGAGGGAACCTGTAGGAAACATTATGCTGAAGCACTGAAAATCTAACATAAGACTTTAATTATTTATTTTATCTCCCCAATTTCAATCTTGTCTCATCGCTGCAACTCCCCAATGGACTCGGGAGGCGAAGGTCGAGTCATGTGTCATCCGAAACATGGCCCACCAAACCTTGCTTCTTAACACACACACACCCACCCCCACTTAAGCCAGAAGCCAGCCACACCAATGTGACGAAGGAAACACCATTCAACTGACGGCCGAGGTCAGCCAGCAGGCACTCGGCCCGCCAAAAGAAGTTGCTAGAGCGCGATGAGTCAAGTAAAGCACCCCGGCCAAATCCCCTCTAACCCAGATGACGCTGGGCCAATTGTGCACCGCCTTTGGGACTCCCGATAACAGCTGGTTGTGATACAGCCCGGGATTAAATCCGGGTCTGTAGGGACGTCTCTAGCACTGTGATGCAGTGCCTTAGACCATTGAGCCACTCGGGAGGCCCAGAACATTGTTTCTTAATGTTCTTGCAACAATTTGAGAACATTACTTTAAATAGAACCATGAGAAAACCTGTAGGAGACGTTATGCTTTAGTACTAAAATTTCCACAGAGCAATGTTGTTTCTTAACATTCTTGCAACAATTTGAGAACATTCCCAATGTTAAACCAGTTGTAGAACATTACCAAAATTGAAATGAAATGTAACCACATTTGAACTTTTAGGAAACTTTCTGTTAAAGGTGCAATATGCAGAAATCACTCCGCCATTTCCTGGTTGCTAAAATTCGAATAGTTAGGCTAATTTCAGTTTATGTGACAAAACAAGCAGTCATTGTGTAGAGAATCATTGTACCATCCAAACCCCTGTGAAATATATTTTCCATAACTAAAAATCTAATGTTTTCATCTATTTGAAACTGGTGTAGAAAACCGAAAGTAAAATACGCAAAAATGAAACCTAGAAACAGGAAGCATAGAAATAGCACACATAGAACATATCTACCGGTTCTTGGACTTGCTTTCAATGAAAATGACAGATCTATAACTCACATTTCTGTGTGAATGTGGTCGGGTTGCTCAAAAAGTTACATATTGTAGCTTTAAAGGGATGAAATAGCAAGAAAATAGTTTGTCAAGTTCCTTAAAAGTGCTGAGAATGCTCCAAAGCCAAGCAACTATCCTGCACTATTCCCAGAAAGTTGTGGGGCGGTTGTATGCTAAATAACCATATGGTTCTCAGAAAGTTATGGGCTAGTTGGGTTGTTCCTCAAATCCCATATACACTGAAGCAGCGAGGATAGGGTCCCGGTTTCTGGTACATGGGGTAATATAACTAATATTTCTAATGTTGACAAAGCTTTGTGGCTATGGGGGACGTATGTGAGGAACACTGTGTAGCCAAAGTGTCACGCCCTGATCTGTTTCACCTGTCTTTGTAATTGTTTCCATCCCCTCCAGGTGTCGCCCATCTTCCCCATTATCCCCTGTGTATTTATACCTGTGTTCTCTGTTTGTCTGTTGCCAGTTCATCTTGTTTGTCAAGCTTACCAGCATTTGTCCTGTCAGCTCCTGTCTTTTCCCAGCCTCTCTTTTTCTCACCCATCCTGGTTTTTGACCCTTGTCTGTCCTGAAGCTGAACCCGCCCGCCTGACCACTCTGCCTGACCCTGAGCCTGCCTGCCTGCCTGCCATCCTGTGCTTTTGCCTATGTTGCTGTAATCAACATTGTTACTTCGTCACGGTCTGAATCTGGGTCTTACCTTATCCTGATACAAAAACACTCAATTTGAGCGGTTTGAGCCTGCTTCCTAAATGAGTAAACAAAATGAACTATTAATTGTTTATAGGAAAGATAACTTTTCTCACTTATAATCCCTCACTCTTTCGTACTTTCAAATGCTCTCTTTACACTTTGAAAAATAAAATAAAACATCTTAATAAACAACTGAAATACAAAAGGTTCTCTATAGCTTGTTGAGTCTTTGTTTGCTTGTGAGGTCAGAGCAGTACACAGAAAGGTACACCTTGGCCAGTACATGATTCTTTGACATAAGACAATAAGGGGTTACAAGATATTGTGTCAGGAGTGGGCAGTCCTGCTTTGTTCCCGAGATTCAATCTCTTTTCCATTATCTAACAGGAAAACACATTACAACATGATCCAGCACCCAATCTAATCAACATTCCTTAAATGGGGCACCTCTCTGAATCAGAGGGGTTGGGTTAAATGCGGAAGACACACTTCAGTTGAATGCATTCAGTTGTACAATTGACTAGGTATCCCTCGTTCCCTTACTTCAGATTAACACAGTTTGTATTGTTGTTCCCTTAGAGTTCTAGGCCTACAGCTCTGTGCACTGGACTAACTGAATCCTCATGGTGCCCATAGGCACTGCAAGGCCTGTTAGTGAGACTACCAATGAGGACAAACTCATTGGAATGGAAATGAATGAGTAAAAACAACCTGAATGGAAATAGTAACCACACATTGGTTCACTGACACTGGCATTGGCTTTCATGATAGTAAGTAGACGGAGCATGCCTATGCTCACTCATGGCTAAAGTTACACTACATGGCCAACATTATGTGGACACCCCTTCAAATTTGTGGATTCTGCTATTTCAGCCACACCTGTTGCTGACAGTTATATCAAATCAAGCACACAGCCATGCAATCTCCATAGACAAACATTGGCGAAAGAATGGCCTTACTGAAGAGCTCAGTGACTTTCAACGTGGCACCGTCATGGGATGCCACCTTTCCAACAAGTCAGTTTGTCACATTTCTGCCCTGCTAGAGCAGCCCCGGTCAACTGTAAGTGCTGTTATTGTGAAGTGGAAATGTATAAGAGCAACAACGGCTAAGCCGCGAAGTGGTAGGCCACACAAGGTCACAGAACAGGACCGTTGAGTGCTAAAGCACACAGCGTGTAAAAATCAACACTCGCTAGAGTTCCAAAAGGACACATCAGACACATGGAAGCAACATCAGGACAATAACTGTTCGTCAGGAGCTTCAAGAAATGGGTTTCCATGGCCGAGCAGCCGCACACAAGCCTAAGATCACCATGTGCAATGCCAAGCGTTGGCTGGAGTGGTGTAAAGCTTGCCGCCATTGGACTCTGGAGCAGTAGAAACGCATTCTCTGGAGTGATGAATCATGCTTCACCATCTGGCAGCGCGACTGACAAATCTGGGTTTGGCAGATGCCAGGAGAACGCTACCTGCCCGAATGCATAGTGCCAACTGTAAAGTTTGGAGGAGGAATAATGGTCTTGGAGGAGGAATAATGGGCTGCTTTTCATGGTTCGGGCTAGACCCCTTAGTTCCACTGAAGGGAAATCTTAACGCTACAGCATACAATGGCATTCTAGACGATTCTGTGTTTCCAACTTTGTGGCTACAGTTTGTGGAAGGCCCTTTCCCATTTCAGCATGACAATGCCCCTGTGCACAAAGCGAGGTCCATACAGAAATGGTTTGTCGAGATTGGTTTGGAACAACTTGACTGGACTGCACAGAGCCCTGACCTCCACCCCATCGAACACCTTTGGGATGAATTGGAACACCGACTGCGAGCCAGGCCTAATCGCCCAACATCAGTGCCCGACCTCACTAATGCTCTCGTGGCTGAATGGAAGCAAGTCCCCGCAGCAATGTTCCAAAAACATCTGGTGGAAAGCCTTCCCAGAAGAGTGGAGGCTGTTCAAGCCGTAAAGGGGGGACCAACTCCATATTAATGCCCATAATTTTGGAATGAGATCTTCGACGTGCAGGTGTCCACATACTTTTGGCTATGTAGTGTACAGTCGTGGCCAAAAGTTTTAAGAATGGCACAAATATTAATTTTCACAAAGTCTGCTGCCTCAGTTTGTATGATGGCAATTTGGATATACTCCGGAATGTTATGAAGAGTGATCAGATGAATTGCAATTAATTGAAAAGTCCCTCTTTGCCATGCAAATGAACTGAATTCCCAAAAAACATTTCCACTGCATTTCAGCCCTGCCACAAAAGGACCAGCTGACATCATGTCAGTGATTCTCTCGTTAACACAGGTGTGAGTGTTGACGAGGACAAGGCTGGAGATCACTTTGTCATGCTGATTGAGTTAGAATAACAGACTGGAAGCTTCAAAGGAGGGTGGTGCTTGGAATAATTGTTCTTCCTCTGTCAACTGTGGTTACGTGCCGTCATCATTGCTTTGCACAAAAATGGCTTCACAGGCAAGGATATTGCACCTAAATGACAGACTGATATTCTGCAAAAGGTACAGGGATTCGACTGCTGAG
Organism: Oncorhynchus mykiss; assembly: GCF_013265735.2. NCBI lineage: Eukaryota > Metazoa > Chordata > Actinopteri > Salmoniformes > Salmonidae > Oncorhynchus > Oncorhynchus mykiss. The sequence goes on along the minus strand of NC_048573.1, from coordinate 27,562,346 downwards.
GACTCTGGTAGTCATTTTCTTTGATGAATCCCCTTTCCGATTGTTTGGGGCACCTGGAAAAAAACTTGTCCGGAGAAGAGAAGGTGAGCTCTACCATCAGTCTTGTGTCATGCTAACAGTAAAGTATCCTGAGACCATTCATGTGTGGGCTTGTTTCTCAGCCAAGGGAGTGGGCTTACTCAAAATTTTGCAGAAGAACACACTCATGAATAAAGAATGGAACACATCCTCCGAGAGCAACTTCTCACAAACCATCCAGGAACAGTTTGGTGACGAGCAATGCCTTTTCCAGCATGATGGAACACCTTGCCATAAGGCAAAAGTGATAACTAAGTGGCTCGGGGAACAAAACATCGATATTTTGGGTCCATGGCATGGAAACTCCCCAGACCCTTATTCCCACTGAAAACTTGTGGTCAATCCTCAAGAGGCAGGTAGACAAACAAAAACCCACAAATTCTGACAAACTCCAAGCATTGATCAGTCAGGATGTGGCCCAGAAGTTCATTGACAGCATGCCAGGGTGAATTGCAGAGGTCTTGAAAAAGAAGGGTCAACAGTGCAAATATTGACTCTTTGCATCAACTTCATGTAATTGTCAATAAAAGCCTTTGACACGTATGAAATGCTTGTAATTATACTTCAGTATTCCATAGTAACATCTGACAAAAATATCTAAAGACACTGAGGCAGAAAATTTGTGGAAATTAATATTTGTGTCATTCTCAAAACTTTTGGCCACGACTCTATGTATCCACCTTGAAGTGTAAGGATTCATGAATGATTTCCATATAAAAATGTTGCATTAAATAGACGCATTGTGGTTTCTCCGAGTCATCCAAAATAGCTTTTATTTTCCAAACATTACAAATAGTGCAAATGTACGTAACATTAAAACAAACAAAAAAAATCCCCAAAAAGCTATTTCAGAAAACTCAAAAGCACATTTCTCAAACTCACACAGGGAATAGTAAACATTACCACAGTAACTAACAGCAGGGTGGTAGAGGAGGCACAGACTGGAACACAAGTTCAAACACTTCACCGTCAATTTTTTTTTCACTCTCAGTCAAATGGCATCCCAAAATCACTCAGGACAGAGTCTAGTTTTTACTCTGTTGTGTTGCGCCACAGAGGTCAAGCTAATATCAACCTCTGGTCCAATCTTGGCCAAATGATCGTAATACTGTTGTAAGGAAGTGCTGGTGTTTTAATCTTAGAATATTTTTCTGCAAAAGTAAAGTGTATTTTTTTTTAGACCGTGTTAGGGTTAATTGTTTACTGCATACACTTTTGCACATTACATCCTCTGTCATAACAACGTGCATAAGACTATATATAGTAATACTACAAAACATGCATTTGCCTGATGTTTTATGTTCTGAATATTGCTGTTCTCTAGTATTTTTAGATCATTTCATTTTCAGACTCCACAGCTTCTGCGTCAATTCATTGAATTAATAAAACAACAAAACCCAATCAATGGAAACAAGACATTACAAGGCTAATGTCACAAAACAGTAACTGAACTCAAACTCACTGCATAAACATATCCAGACCTGGAACAAAGTTCCTACTTCCAGTCATTTTTTTAAAACTATGGGTCTGGTCAAAAGGCACATTTGACAGGCTGGATCTGTAAGATTATCTGTTGAATACCGATTCAATAAATAAAACCATAAATTATTTTGGATAAGTTAAAACGGTTTTGTTCTTTCAGACACCGAGCTGTAGGGTACGAAACTTGCTACCGTATAGACTCCACAGTTCTTTTCCCTTTCCTCCCTACAATCTCCCACTCTGGTTAAACATTTAACATCTTCAATACCAAGACCTTGTCGACAATGTCCGTTTTCTTCTTTCCTCGACGTCGATAAACAATCAAGACAACAGATGTTTGCTGTGTGCCGTCTGCACAGGGCAAGCCAACACACTGCAAGAAATAAGAAAGATCCTTTTTTTTTTTTTGCAATATTTGTTTGGCACAAGTTGAGTACTTCCCGTCCATCTCTCCATTGTAATTGGCAATAAATCACAGACCGCTCCTGTCAGCTTCATGTAACTGTAGGTGAAGACGGGTGAATCAATCCACCTGCTGCATGGGCCTAAAGTTGGTCTTTGTTATACATAGTAACTGGAGCCCTGTCCCGTCCACAATATGCCATTCAGTGGAAAACACCTTCTATATGTAACCCATGAAACAATACACTACTGTAACAGATTCTACAGTAAGGCAACTATCTGGTGATAGGTTAGTTAGGGATATGTCTTTGTGACCCGACGTTAATACACAAAATAGATTGCACTCACAATGACACGCATCAGCGGCACACATTCGCACGCACAAACACAGGTACACACAAACTCTGCATCCATATAGAAAATGACGCGACAAGAAAAACACTTCAATCCAATCAAAACACAATCTGAAAGGGCAAAGCGACTGATGATAACCAGTCATAGGTTGGATTGAGGCTCAGTCATATCATGGAGGGGTGTGGGGGGAGGGACGTTTTCCGTCCTCTTAGTGCAGTCACATAACACTGTTCTCAATCTCTTCCATGCTGTGCTGATGTCATGAGCCACACACATACAGCATCAGTCCCAAAGTGCACCCAGGTGACCTTCCACAGGGCTGCCTGGTTCAGGTGTGTCCGGCGCCAGGCCTCACTGCAGCACACACTTCTCCTCCTTGCTTTTCTTGCTGTACTTCCTGCGTCTCTGCTCCAGGCCTCTCTCCAGCCTCTCATCCTCCTCCAGAGCCCTAGGCACAGAGGACAGGGAGATAGACCTGCTAGAACAGTAGTCCCATAGCAAATAGTCCCTCTATCGGACTTAGGTTCAACCGTGTGGCAGTGGAAGACAAAGCTCACAAAGACACCTGATATCTCATTCACCCCATCGCATACTGTCAACCCATATATTAACAGATGGATACACCCGTGGTTTATGTTTAGCAGAGGGTGTCAAGTGTTTTGCTGTGTGTGTTCAGCATGTGTGACTCAGCTGGGCCAGGGGACTGTGTCCCAATTGGCACCCTATTCCCTATATAGTACACTACTTTTGACCTGGGGCCATTTGGGCTCTAAGTAGTGCACTAAATAGGGCAGGGATCATCAATTAGATTCAACCGTGGGCCGATTTTATCTTGAGCGGATGGTCGGGACCAGAACTTAATTACAAATTATTTGTAGACTGCAAATGGACCGCAAGAAGCCCAAACAGATCAAATATTTGACTAAAACATAATGATTTCAAACCTTGCGTAGAAACTTGTACATGATCACGTGTCTCTCTATTATGTGTGGGAATACTTGGGAACAGATTCCAAAAATTAAAATAACTTGCAGCTGTTTTCCTGGTCTTTTTTACAGTATTTTATGTCCAACCATGAAAATAAATAAATGTTGTTTTTTTTGCTCATAAACTTGAGGGGCCAAATATGCAGACATGGCCGTCTCACCCTCTCTCCTTGGCATCCATGTCGTGGACCAGCTCGTCCCTCAGGTTGACCAGAGACACCAGCTCCTGCAGTAGCAGCTGCTCCCTGTGCTTATGGGCCGCTGTCTTCTGCCACTCTGGAGGACAGAAAGAAGGGAGTGGAAGAGTGGATGCGGAGGAGAGGAAGACAGGGAAAGAGTGATACAGGATGGAGGGTGGTACAGAGTAGAAAAAGAGTTGTTGCGTTGCCAATGTGCAATTTAGTTCCATGACCAGCTTTTTCTTGGATCCTTAGTCTTTCTCCTTTTTTTTACTCTATTGGCTTTCACCTTGCTCTAATAACATTCTAATAGCGTGTGAAACATAACAAGAATGTAGTTCCCCTGTAGCTTACTTTTAAACTTCTCTTTAAAGATCAATGAAATATATATATTTATTTTTTTGACCCCTTTTTCTCTACCATTTCGTGATATCCAATTGGTAGTTACAGTCTTGTCCCATCGCTGCAACTCCTGTGCGGACTCGAGAGAGGCGAAGTTCGAGAGCCATGCGTCCTCCGAAACAGGACCCTGCCAAGCCGGACTGCTTCTTGACACACTGCTCACTTATCGCGGAAGCCAGCCGCACCAATGTGTCGGAGGAACGGGAACGCCACGCCCGCCACAGGAGTCGCAAGAGCGTGATGGGACAAGGACATCCCAGCCGGGCAAACCCTCCCCTAACCCGGACGACTCTGGGCCAATTGTGCGTTGCGTCATTGGGTCTCTATTGGTCGCAGCCGGCTGCGACATAGCCCGGGATCGAACATGGATCTGTATTGACACCTCAAGCACTGCAGTGCCTTAGACCGCTGCGCCACTCGGGAGGACCTCTTTAAAGATCTAGAACCTAATGATGAAACTGGAAGTAAATAAAGGATTCAGATAAATTATGACATTAAAGAAAGGATCACTTCCTCAAACCAACTCAAGGGCAGATACCACTTGGCACAGATGAACTAGCGTGAGTCAATCACGCGCAAAGCTTACCGCCATACTTCAGATTCCCTTTGCAGACTCAAAGCTAGAATCCTTAGCTGCTACATCCATTTTTGGACTCAGAAATTGATGATATATATACCCATTGATTCTTGAAGAATAGGACTTATAAACGCCTCGTGAGCTTAGTTCAACTGTCGAACCCCATAAGCGTGTCTTACTCTAATGTTTGTAAACAACGTAAATGCCTCAAAACATGGTTAAAAACTGTACATTTGATCTCATGTATGGTCAGTCATTGCATTAATTAGCTCTGTCTATGAATTTGAGAGGGGTTACATTCATCCAGCCCCATCCCTTAGCTTTTTAGACAAACAGGGGAGGGGGAAATACATTGTGATTGTTTCAATTAAGGATTTGAGCTTTAAGACAGATTCTTGCTATTGTATGTCACTATGACCAAAGAGTTGCACCATGAATCTTGTAGCTCAGTATATCGGTACTGCAGTTTTACCTTCAATAGCCATCATGTCTCTCAGTTCTCGGTTCAGCATCTCAAACCTCGTTTCCAGGTTCTGCTCTTCTTGTCTGTGGAGCGGAATAACTTTTGGTTAGATCAATGTCACGGATCTATAATATGTCAGAGTTGTTTAAAGCACAAGGTAACGGTGGAGAACACGGCGGGGATGGTGGAGCTTACAGTAGCTGCAGTTGGTCTTGTCTCCTGATGAGGGCGTTCTTCTTGTTGACCAGAGTGAACCACTCCTGAATCAGCTTCTCCTCCTGCATCTTGTCACTACCTACATGTATGGAGACAGAGAGGGCATCATTATAAAGAAGAAGCCTTGAAAATACTGAACATTTATTCAAGGGTATTTTTCTTTCTCTTTCTTCACCCCCTCCCTCCCTCCCTCCCTCCACTCCCCCATCACCTGACTCCATCAGTCGGCGTAGTCTCCTTTCCACTATGTCTGCCCTGCTGTCAATGTGCTTCTGTTCCGTCTCCAGGGCCTTCATCTCACTCAGTGCATACTGGCTGGCGTCCTGGGCACGCACGCACGCACACAGGCACACACACACACACGCACACGCACACACATACTTCCTTCATATACAGAACATTGGTATTTCCTTGATGCACGTAAGTGTTTATGACAGCGGCAGGCAGGGATTTGTGAAAGTGACAGACCTGGCACCCCTCCTCAGCCGGTCGTCCTTCTTCACCAGCTTCCCATTCTATATGGAAAATACACACAAGCACAGTGTAAGGAAATACATAGGAGCATAATGCAGTAGCTCCACTGAGCAATTACTAGACGAGCATTAAAGTGGCAAACTAGACTGCGATGGCAAGAGGCAATTAGCATAGTGTGATAGGCCAAGGACTGATCCTAATGACAGGAAACCATCAAAGTAATTAGAGTGAGTGATGCCAATGCTCAGGGGGTGGATGAGCCAAGTACAGCAAAGAAAACTGTGATGACTTGTGTCTGTACTCTCTCTCTCTCTCTCTCTCTCTCTCTCTCTCTCTCTCCTAGCCACTGCACCTCTGATGGGTGTTGTGCAATCAAAGTTCCTGGGAAAATGGAGACTCAGTAAGTCTGTGTGGGTGTAAACTCCAATAACATCCTACAAAATCAATATACTGTACGTACCTGTTTCTGATTTCCTTCTGGTAGCTCCACCCTCTTCCTGACCTGTAGCAACCTGTAAATACAACAAAGGAATCACTCTCAGAGATGGAGAAAGAGAGATAGCAGATTAAGTGGCCGAAAGTGGAGAGAGAGAGAGAGAGAGAGAGAGATAGCAGATTAAGTGGCAGAAAGTGGAGAGAGGAGCGAGACAGAGAAAGAGATCGTAGGCCGCTTACCCCGGGTGTGTCTGCCTCGTCTATTGACCTGCGTTGCGACCGCCGCTTCTTAACCAGATCTGCATCCTTTAGCTGGGAGAACCCAGACTTGGCAGATAAGAAGTGTGTCCTGGGGGGTGCGACGGGGGCCTGGGCCCCTCCTCCTGCCCCTGCAGCCTGTAGCCGTTTGGTTCTAGGGGGCGGGACCACGTCCCCATTGGTGCCCCCCTTAGTGTCACTATACGCCTCCTTCTCTGCAGCGCCCCCATTGGTGTTCATTGTGAGGGTCTCATCTTGGATCCGTTGACAGTAGCGTGCAGCGGCCTCCGGGTCGGGGCCCTCCCTGCTCTCCCCGGCCACGCCGTAGCTGGACTCCCTGCTGTCCGCCTCTATGTGCAGCACGCTCAGCTCCTGGCCCAAGAAGTAGGTGCGGATCTGGTTGAGGTAGGTCATGACGATGAGGCGGTCAGGGACGGCCAGGAGGGCCATGTCTGAGGGCTCCATCAGCCGAGAAATGCCCAGCTCAGCAAAGCCGTCGAAAGCCTGGGGGTTAAAGAGGAGACGGGGTGGATGGGTAAAATGCAGTAGTACTTAAGTAAGTTACTACTTAAGTTGTTTTTTGGGGGTCTCTGTACTTTACCATTTCTATTTTTGACAACTTTTACTTTTTCTCCACTACATTCCGAAAGAAAAGAATGTACTTTTACTCCATACATTTTCAGGACAGAAACATTTACCTACAAGAGAACATCCCTGGTCATCCCTACTGCCTCTGATCTGGCGGTCTCACTAACCATAAGTGTTGGAGTGTGCCCCTGGCTATATAAAATAATAAAACAAGAAAATCATGCTGTCTGGTTTGCTTAATATAAGAAATGATTTATACTTTTACTTTTGAGACTTAGACTGTCATGTTTACATGAATTCTGATTATTTCCAGGGATATATCCTGAACATCCTGAAATATATGTAAATATCTTTGTTAGAAATGATATTATATTTCCCTTGACGGAGTAATGCAGAATGTAAAAAATGGCTCAACTCACCCCACTCTCCCCTACAGTAAACGCACTCAAAAATGTAAGTATATTTAAAACCAAAAACTTTTACTCAAGTACTATTTTACTGGGTGACTTTCCCTTTTACTTGACTCATTTTCTATTAGGAAATCTTTACTTTTGGGTACTTTTTTCACCACTGGTAAAATGTTCAGGTGGTAAACACTTCATGATAATAATTCTAGGCCTAGGAAATGATGGGTTAGCACATTATACTCTGACTGATTATCACACGCCGAAATAACATGTCGGAAATCACCTTCTTGTTGTTGCGCTTGATGTCATAAGGGTCCAGCATCTCAAAGTTTCTAAGTAGCGAAAAGAGAGAAGAAAAAAATCGATACACAAGAACAGGAAACAAGTTCACACAAAAAAATGATCATGATGTCATTTTCAAAGGTTAAAGAAACCATAACATAATGCCTGTTTATGTTCTAGGTCTAAGCTCTCCACAGACGGTACCTACATCCTGTCCGGGTGGAAGTGGTGTAGAAGGGCACAGAAGGCCAGGCCGTTCCTCCAGGATGTGCTGAAGTTAGTGATCTTGACCCCCTTGTGTTCTTTGGTGGCCTCCTGACACCACTCCAGTAGTGACTGGCTGGAAGTGACCAGGCCAGGACTGGCCATGAGGCCCTAAAACAACACGAAATCAAATATAATAGGTCAATTCGGAGTTAAATCTATGGTATAGAAATGACCAGGTATCACATAGCAATAACTACAAAAAAAGTGTTGTTTTGTCATTGACAAAATTGACAGTTATGATGGTGGTAAGGAGTCAACATTTATGATGGTGCTACGGGTAAACATTTATGATGGTGGTAAGGGTAAACATTTCATAAGTCAATGATGAAACAAAATGGATGGTGGAAGATTGGTCAACTGATACGACTATAAATAGCGTACTTCTGGAGAAGCAGCACTGTCTTGACCCATTTCCTGAGAGTTTGCAGGTCTGCGTTCAGGCGTTGTTGGCTCCTCTGCTGCCTCCTGCTGCCTAAAAAGAGAAAGACAGGGATTTAATATGACTTGACTACGCAGCAACAATGTTTTGCTCTGGATTTCGTTCTTCAAACTGTTTAGTAGCAAGCAACACATTTAAAACAATTGCAATGGATGAAATATATGGCATATTCTCAAACAGTTCATTTTCATGCAAGCATAGTAGCAGTAGTAGTAGAATTAAAAACAACTAGGGGAGAGAGTGGTAAGTTGAGCTAAAGGGGTAAGTTGAGTCACCCTTGTTTCTAATCATTATACCAAAGATTTAGGAAGAGGTCATCATTCCATGGAGTACGTGAAGAAATAACCCACATGGGAAAAAGTGCAAAGCAATTTACGATTCTCACTAAGACTCATTTATTGCATTAGAGGTTTCATGACGCTTGTATCTAAACCAAAAGGAGATCTTTAAAGATCAGTTGGGGTCTCCATAAGCTTCAATATGCGGTCCTTAACCTAGTATGAAAGCGCATCCTTGAAGCTGTATGGGAAAATATAGTCAAAATGTATGTTGAGCCAATAGCCATGGTTGGAGTAAATTGAGCCAATGGTTGAGCCAATAGCCATGGTTGGGGTAAATTGAGCCAATGGTTGAGCCAATAGCCATGGTTGGAGTAAATTGAGCCAATGGTTGAGCCAATAGCCATGGTTGGGGTAAATTGAGCCAATGGTTGAGCCATTGGCAAGTGTTTTCTTCCCAGACATAATGCAAGGCATTATCACTGGAGTATGAGGCAACAACAGGGCCTGGCTTATGTTATAAGTTGGGTTTTTTTAAGTACAAAGTGTTTGTTCGGTGTTAAGCCTGTGTTAAAAGATACTTAAAATGATTAAAAGACAAAAAGCTATTTTTGATTGTGTTGAATTGTGTTTGGGAAATAAAGACAGACATGATTTTAAAAATGTAGTGGTAATATTTCATTCAGTACAGACATTTGTAGGCGGCTTGATTTACCCCGTTCCCACGGCTCAACTTACCCCGTCCCACGGCTCAACTTACCCCGTCCCACGGCTCAACTTACCCCATACCCGGACCGGAGTAAATTGTGCCAAATTACCACTTTTTTGGACAAGCTATGTTTTCAAAACGGTCATGTTTACATGAATTCTGATTATTTCCAGGGATACACAACATCCTGAAATATATGTAAATATCTTTGTTAGAAATAATACATTATTTCCCTTGACGGAGTGATGCTGATCGTTAATGTCTAAACTTACCCCACTCTCCCCTACATGTAAATGCACTCAAAAATTTAAACACGTCACGCAACCACTCTTTTGCACGTGTGTCCAACATAACATACAGTACCTCTCTTCATCTAAGCCACCGGCAGCTACGTCTACTGACTCAAAGCCAAAGTCCACCTCTTCAACCCCCATGTATTTTCTCTCGATCTCCATCTTCTCTGTCTCTTTGGCTCCCTTAACATGTAACCAGTCGTCCTCAGCTGGTGTAGCAGTGGTTGGAGAGGTCTGGTCAAGAACTTCTGCCTCTGATCCCCTCTCAATGTCCTCACTAACAGTGTCTGCGAAGAACTTAGGGGTTTCTGTGAAGGACTGAGTGACAATGGCAGTATCTGTAAAGGTCAAGCTCTCCATGCTCTCCTCCAGTCCCTTCTCAAAGACAGTTTCTGCCTCTGAACCCCTCTCAATGTCCTCACTTACAGTATCTGTGAAAGCCACAGTGACCATAGCGGTATCTGTGAAGGTCCAGCTCTCCCCACTCTCCTCCAGTCCCTTTTCACAGACAATAACTTCTGGTGATATCTCCTCTGAGTGAAGAATTGTGACAAAGCTCCCTTCGGAGACCATGCTTGAGGTTAATGATATTGAACCCTCTGTGGCTTCCTGACTGGTGACTTGTTTGTCTTCCTGAGAGAGAGACAACGAGCCCTCAAGGGAATCGGTCTGCCTAGTGAATGAGGAGTCCATTGAAGGAGTTCCATCGGAGAAAGAGGAACTGAGGCGTTTTTTCGAGCGGGGAACTGGAACTGGCACGCTTGATTGTTCTATGTTTAGTCTACTCCTCCTCCTACGCAGAGGAGCAACCACCACTTCACCAGACGCTGCAGGCTGGCACCCAGGGGGTACGGGAGGAAGACTACTGCTCCTCTTGCTGCGTCGAGGTGGTTCCAGCACAGAGGCTGAGGCTGCAAGTGAACGTCCTCTCTCTCTGGTAGAATCGTTGTCATGCCAGGTCTTTGGTCTGGTACTATCTAAATGGACAGGTGGGGTCGGGTCTCGTTTCCCACGAGGCTTTGGGACTGGTAAGTACTCCTGCTTGTCCTCAGTCTTTACTTCTGGCGCAGTGTCCTCTGTCGATACCTTCTGAGCTGCACTGTAATGGAAAACTGTAATTTATGCGCTAATTTGGGGTATTATCAATAGTAAAATACTGTGAAGCATGACACTGCAGTTATACTGTAAATTATGGTGCATTGTGGGAAATTGTTGTGGGTGGGGAAATAATTGGTGTATTTTGAATGGTACTGTAATTCCATTCCAAAGAATACAGTACCGTACTGTATTTTGGGAGCGCCAAAAACCTTTTGACCACTAGTGGGTGCATGGTATTGTTGTTTCTGGCTCATTAACATATTTTGAGGCATGTCTTGTAAGAGGCTATATTTTTTGCACCTGTTAGAGAGAGCTGTACCAATTGAACTGGTATGTGGTAGTAGTGCCCCATCAAATTAAAATATATAGGGGACAGGATTGGAGTTGCAACAAGTCTTAAACCTTTAATGGTTGAGCATTTTGCCTTGTCCTTTTGGTCTGTTTTGCCCTGTAGTCATAGCCTGTTTAGGAGCCTTTGTTAAGGCCTCTAGAAGTGGAAGTGATATAAAACACCAAATATTTATTTGATATGTTGCGATATGTAAACACATTACCTAGCAGCCAACCTGCTCGCACCAATCCCATGTAATTACAGTAAAATCATGTGAAATACAAACCCCAATCCCCACAATGAATTTCATTCTTCCCTCCATCCATCCATCCATTCATTCATCCATTCGATTACGGCAGCATTGACTTTTTTCACAGTATAATACAGTCAATTCTACGGTATTGTATGGTATGTCATTGTACAGTAATTGCTTTGATACTGTTTTAAGATTACAGTAGGTGTACTGCAATATGAAATACATGAACTTACTTGTCAATGAGCGGCCTATAAATTACTGTCAAATTCACGGCAACCCCTTCAAAGTGTGGCTTATCTTCAACTGGCTCAGTGGCCATTTCTGTGACTTTCTGAGACTGCAACTCAGTCTCAACCTTTTCAATCGAGTCGATCATCATATCCTCTATCTGGGATGGTGCTGCAGACCCCTGGTTGGCAGCATTCAGGGCCTCTACAACCACATCTTCTGCTTTGCCTGATTCCACTGGGGGAGAATTTGTTTTCTTGCTGCGCCTTGGCGGGGCTATTTTTCTGATGATCAAGAGGGGGGCAGTCTCTCTCACACCAAAGTCCGTGTACGACTCTGTCGGTACATGATCTGGTGTTAGGGGAACAGTTGTGACCTGACCAGTAGCACTCTCTAAATCGTCAGCTTTCTGTCGATGTTCGGTAGAGAAAGACGCTTTCCCTGTGCGCTGAGGTGGAATCAGCTTGGTGACCGCCTGGGCAATCAAATTCTCTGGCTCATCAGCCTTCTGAGTTGGCTGTGGTAGAATCAGTTCAGTGGCTCCCTGGCCAAGTTTCTCTGAAGGTTCTGCACTGGAGGCTCTAGAGGTTCTCCTTGGGCGCGGAGGTGGGACCAGGCTAGTTGCCTGTGTTGATGTGTCTTTAGTGAAGCTTTCCTTTCTCCTCAAAGGTCGGTGTGGAGACTCTGCTGGAAGACTACGGTCTCTTTTCTTAGTACGGCAAGGAGGGACCACTTCTGTGTGCGCCTGGACAGGGGCCTCAGCTTTCTGTTTGGGCTCTGTTGAAAGACTACGGTCTCTTTTACTGCCAGGCCGTGATGGGACCACCTGAGGAGCTGCCTGGGCAGCGAAACCCTTCTGACCATCAGCTTTCTCTAGAGGTTCTAGAAGATACCTGTCTTTTCTCTTCGGACAGCAGGAAGTGACTACATCAATGGGCTTCTGTGCAGACACATTCTCAGATTTTTGTTTGCGCTCTGGACTGAGGCTGTCTTTTCTCCTTAGAGGCTGTGAAGGGACTACATTAAATACAATCCCTTGATCATCAGCTTCCTGTTGAGTTTCTGGAGGAAGACTTCCCTCTTTTTTCTTCACACGATGAGGAGCGACCAGTTTAGTTGTTACCTGTGCAGCGACATCCTGGGTAGCCACACTTCCTTGGCCATCTGCTTTTTGTTGAGACTCTCGTGGAAGGGATCTTTTTTTCTTTCTGCCTCTCTGAGGGGGGGCAACTTCTGATTGTGTTTCAACTGATGTGACTGGGGTGACAGTCTGATCATCAGAGGGTTTATCTGGTATGGGTACTATATATTCTTCAGACTTGTCCTCTACCAGCAACTTGTCTGCAGTAGGTTGTGAGGTAGGGCCGGAGGCTTCTTCTGTGATTGTGTGTTGGGGGCTTAAAGAAAAAAAAATACAGTCATGACTCAGGTCTTGCTATAGAATTAGAATCCATTCCAGGCCTAACTTCTCACTTTAAACAATGTTTCTCGGTTTAATTATATTATCAACAAAAAAAAACCTTTCAACAATGATTTTTCACAAAAGCCACATTCCATAAGCCAGCAAATGACTAAATAGAGACAGTTGCAAACCCAAGTCCACAGAGGAGACACTGAAGTGTTACAAGAGAACAACTCAACACAGTGACCAGTATTAACTCATACAAATCGTCCATGTTCCTTTGCTTGAATTACAAACATGCGCTCACACACATATATTTGTTACGCGTCTGACATAGCGGCATAAACACTGCAAAAGACACTGATGACCTGGACCCACAAACAAGTGTCTTAAGCGTCAAGAAGCAGCTTAAACCCATCCAACATTCTGTACTGTAGACTTGTCCATCACAGTTCACTGAGTAGCAAACATTGCTGAGCAAAACATTATGCGAACAAGAGACAATGTTACAACTGCAAGTAAACGAATTTGGATTCTCAAACCGTGCAGGCAAATAGTTCCGAGACGGGTTTGCTGCCATGACACTCACCCCTTGTCCAGGTGTGATGAAGGTGATAATTCTGTCTCGATAGGTGACCTTGCTGAAAAAACTTCAACATCATCCTGCACTTTGAACGTTGACTTCTCCCCTATTTGTGCCCATGAGTCAAGGGTAACCTCTTCTTCCCCAGTTACCGCAAACTCTCCTCTGGAGATCTCAGTAAGGTCAGCCTCCGTCAACGGCGGCCATTTTCTCATACTGCTTGGGCCTTCGACTCCAATGAACCCATCCTCACTGTTTTGTCTCACTGCCGATGGAGAGTTGGATTGCTTGTCTTCCACCGTCAACAAGGATGGCTCAGGTGTGGTTGGGAGCTCTATAGGATTGGTTTCACCCTCAACATGCGATGCCTCTCCAGACACTGCTTCCTGAACAAGGATAGATATATCTGGGACAGGATCAGAGGAGCTCTCTGATGGGACTGCACTGTCCTCTGGATCCACAACACCACTGTCTACATCTTCTGTTGGAGGTGAACCAGACGGACCCAAAATGGCTGCTACTGTTTCATAACTGTGAGAGAGGGATACTAACAGTAAGTGAGGGATTGAACCCTAAAACAAGAGTGATACACATTTGGAGCATGCCAACCATACACAAAGTCTCAAGTCTTCTCAGAAATCAAGGCGAATAAACACAGATCGCTCAAACTTCAATCATCAAGAAATTGATTTTATTAATCGCATACGAAATTTGCTCGAAGTTCTAAAATTGAACCAAACTGTGATTTTTCAATCCATGATGAAGATCAAAAATAGAAAATGCCATCACATGCAAACAGAAATCTTAACAACTCTAGTGAACATGACGGTGATACTGGTGAATATAATAACCTTCAGTGGACTCATGAGTCAGAATGCTTCTACTTTCTAAAAAGAAAACACACTACACATTTTGCCTCACACCAATCTCCCACTTACCCTCTGGAGAAGACATCAACAATATTCTGTAGAAGGCCAGAGGCCTCCTCTGGCTTCTCTGCCACAGAACCATCAGCCTCCAGCACCTCCCACCCCAAGACTAGCTCTGGTTCTGACACTGCTGAGGGCTTTGGGATCTCCTCAGGTGTGGACTTCTCTATTTGTGGGCTGCTGAGGACACTAACATGAGAGGTGAACATTGAAAAGAACATCCCCACAGAATCCATGCCACACACAGAAAAACACACAGTCATTGGCATGCACCACAATGACTCACCCGTCACAAATTCACTAAGAATTTCAATCCATAATTATTGACCGCCATGTAAGAGGCTCACAGACCTAAAACACATCTCAGATGCAGAGCATCTTGAAAATGACCAAAAGCCATGCAGTCTTTAAAACTAACTTTTCAGTGTTTCCAGATTCCTATGAAATACGACCTAGAATGAATTACAATAAGAGTGAAATAGTTTTCCTTCCAAAAATGATAATTAAGTATGTTATAAAGCAGCTTTTCTCTGTTGGAATGGTATGGGAGTACCCTGAACAACAGAATGGTGTGGGCGTGTACCGGTCATAGAAATATTCATGAGAGTAGACCGCTGATTGGCCAGCTCATAGCAAGCACTTTTGAAACAGTCTGTTTGAGATAGAAGTTACCGGTGGGTTTTTTCTCTCTCTCATTCATGCTTTGGCCACAAATACGATTATAAGATGAGTCGACAACATTATTTGGGTTTGAGTCAACAGAATATTCACTTTTCAAAGTGAGATTTTCACTGGACAGTTAGTTCAGAGATTTGCCAGAGCTCAAATACCTGGCTTTCCAGTGGCCATGGCAGACCAAATAAGACAAACAACAACACATCACTACCACTACCACTGCAATCCATGCAGAAAGTCATATGCTCAAACACTTACCCCTTATCTAGAACATACTCTGCTGGTTCTCCAGCAACCTCTTTCTCCTTTGTCTGCATACTTGTCTCTTAAAAACCAAAAGCAAAATAATGTTGCTTTCCACTTGCAATGTGAGTCACTGGAAATAGAATATGACATTCTTAACCACACACGTCTTACCATGTGCCTCTACAGACTCTGGACTGTGAGGGGGCACAGATGGAAAACCAGGAACGCTTGCTGCCTCGGGGCAAGATGGTGCCAGTGCAACCATAGTTTTAAGGCCTTCATCTCCAACTGCACTGCCTAGGTCAGGCTTGGAAAGTACAGTATCCTCTGACCTATCCTTCAAGGGTTTTTCATACAATGGCTGCATAGAACTCACAGATTCTTCTCCCTGGGCCAGAGCTAATTCAATTGCCTGTCTAGAAGGTAATCCAGCTACTGTAGATTCATTTGTACAAGATGGGTGTAGAGCAGACATGGTTTGTTCTTCCATTGCTTTAGGTTGTGGTAAGGACAGGAACCCAGGAGTGAGACTCTCACGTGCCACTATATTTTTCATATTTCCTTTGAATTCTGCGGACCTATCTTGGATTCTTATGGTCTCATCTTTCAGTGTCTTCTCAAACAGAGGCTTCTGTTCAACCTGTGAATTTCCTGTCGGGGCTTTGGCCGTAGTTGGCAAACCTGGTAGACTGGAGATTTTGGGGCACGATTGTGTGAAATCCACACTATTTACTTCCTTCTTAGGTTGTGGTGCAGAGGGGAAGCTAGGAATCCCGGCTGCTTCTGTGCAACATGGCACCAAAGCAACCATTGTTCTTGTTTTGTCAATGTCTTCTTTTGATCCATCTTCTGGGAGAATGTTTTCTTCTTTCTTCTTCAAGAGCTCAAACATAGGCTTGGGGTCTAAATATGTAGCCCCCTCAGTGGATGCAAAACCAGGGAGACTGGAAACTTTAGCGAAAGTGGGCACAAGACTCAACATACTTATATCTACCTCAGCTTTGGGATGTGGTGCAGAGGGGAAGCCAGGAATACTTGCTGCAGTAGGGCATGATGGTACCAGATCCACCATTCCTTTCATTTCTTGTTTGTCTTTTTCTGATATTTCCATTAATAAAATCAGCTTCTTCATTTGCTTCTCCCATAATGGTTGATGCTCCTTGGGTGGAGCTGTGTGCCAATCTTTTCCTT
This sequence comes from Oncorhynchus mykiss, assembly GCF_013265735.2. Lineage (NCBI taxonomy): Eukaryota > Metazoa > Chordata > Actinopteri > Salmoniformes > Salmonidae > Oncorhynchus > Oncorhynchus mykiss. The sequence goes on along the minus strand of NC_048573.1, from coordinate 27,545,838 downwards.
CAGTTTGCTGATTGGATGGGAAACCTGCAATACTGGAGACATTTGGACATGAAAGACAGATAATACTTGGTCCATAATATACCTCTTTGGGTTGTGGTACAGATGGGAAACCAGGGGTACGAGCCACTTTTGGACAAGATGGTACCAGAGATACTATTCCTTTCATCTTGGCTTTGTCTATTTCTGATCTTTCCGTTATCACAACTGGCTTCACCTCCATGTGCTTCTCCCATAATGGCTGATGATCCTCAGGCAGATCTGTGTGCCAATAATGTTTGTCAGTTCGCTGACGGGATGGGAAACCTGCAATACTGGAGACTTTTGGACACAATGGCAGAAGGTTGACAATACTTGGCCCATAATAGACCTCTTTGGGTTGCGGTACAGATGGGAAACCAGGCACCAGAGACATTTTTGGACAGGATGGAACCAGAGCCACTATTCCTTTCATACTTTCTTTGTCTATTTCTGATCTTTCCATTATAACAACAGGCTTCACCTTCATTTGCTTATCCCATAATGGCTGATGATCCTCAGGCAGATCTGTGTGCCAATCTTTGCTGTCAGTTTGCTGACGGGATGGGAAACCGGCAATGCTGGAGATTTTTGGACATGATAGACCGATCATACTTGGCCCATAATATACTACTTTGGGTTGTGGTACAGATGGGAAACCAGGGATACGAGCCACTTTCGGACAAGATGGTACCAGAGCCAACATTTCTTTCATATCTTGTTTCTGTTTTTCTGATATTTCCATCAATAACATCATCTTCTTCTTCATTTGCTTCTCCCATAATGGCTGATGATCCTCAGGCAGATCTGTGTGCCAATCTTTGCTGTCAGTTTGCTGACGGGATGGGAAACCGGCAATACTGGAGATTTTTGGACATGATAGACCGATCATACTTGGCCCATAATAGACCTCTTTGGGTTGCGGTACAGATGGGAAACCAGGCACCAAAGACATTTTTGGACAGGATGGAACCAGAGCCACTATTCCTTTCATACTTTCTTTGTCTATTTCTGATCTTTCCATTATAACAACAGGCTTCACCTTCATTTGCTTCTCCCATAATGGCTGATGATCCTCAGGCAGATCTGTGTGCCAATCTTTGCTGTCAGTTCGCTGACAGGATGGGAAACCTGCCATACTGGAGACATTTGGACACAATGGAAGAAGGTTGACAATACTTGGCCCATAATATACTACTTTGGGTTGTGGTACAGATGGGAAACCAGGGATACGAGCCACTTTCGGACAAGATGGTACCAGAGCCAACATTTCTTTCATATCTTGTTTCTGTTTTTCTGATATTTCCATCAATAACATCATCTTCTTCTTCATTTGCTTCTCCCATAATGGCTGATGATCCTCAGGCTGATCTGTGTGCCAATCTTTGCTGTCAGTTTGCTGACGGGATGGGAAACCGGCAATACGGGAGACTTTTGGACATGATAGACCGATCATACTTGGCCCATAATAGACCTCTTTGGGTTGCGGTACAGATGGGAAACCAGGCACCAGAGACATTTTTGGACAGGATGGAACCAGAGCCACTATTCCTTTCATACTTTCTTTGTCTATTTCTGATCTTTCCATTATAACAACAGGCTTCACCTTCATTTGCTTATCCCATAATGGCTGATGATCCTCAGGCAGATCTGTGTGCCAATCTTTGCTGTCAGTTTGCTGACGGGATGGGAAACCGGCAATGCTGGAGATTTTTGGACATGATAGACCGATCATACTTGGCCCATAATATACTACTTTGGGTTGTGGTACAGATGGGAAACCAGGGATACGAGCCACTTTCGGACAAGATGGTACCAGAGCCAACATTTCTTTCATATCTTGTTTCTGTTTTTCTGATATTTCCATCAATAACATCATCTTCTTCTTCATTTGCTTCTCCCATAATGGCTGATGATCCTCAGGCTGATCTGTGTGCCAATCTTTGCTGTCAGTTTGCTGACGGGATGGGAAACCGGCAATACGGGAGACTTTTGGACATGATAGACCGATCATACTTGGCCCATAATAGACCTCTTTGGGTTGCGGTACAGATGGGAAACCAGGCACCAGAGACATTTTTGGACAGGATGGAACCAGAGCCACTATTCCTTTCATACTTTCTTTGTCTATTTCTGATCTTTCCATTATAACAACAGGCTTCACCTTCATTTTCTTCTCCCATAATGGCTGATGATCCTCGGGCAGATCTGTGTGCCAATCTTTTCTGTCAGTTTGCTGACGGGATGGGAAACCGGCAATACTGGAGACTTTTGGACATGATAGACTGACAATACTTGGCCCATAATATACCTCTTTGGGTTGTGATACAGATGGGAAACCAGGAGTGTGAGCCACTTTGGGACAAGATGGTACCAGAGCCACCATTCCTTTCGTCTTGGCTTGGTCTTTTTCTGACCTTTCCATTTTCAAATCTGGGTTCACCGTCATTTGTTTCTCCCAAAATGGCTGATGATCCTGGGGCAGATCTGTGTGCCAATCTTTTCTGTCAGTTTGCTGACGAGATGGGAAACCTGCAATACTGGAGACTTTTGGACACAATGAAAGAAGGCTGAGTATAGTTGGCTCAAAATATATCTCTTGGGGTTGCGGTACAGAGGGGAAGCCAGGAATCATGGATGCTTCTGGGCAACATGGCACCAATGCAACCTTTGCTTTCATTTTTTCAATGTCTTCCTTCCTAAATTTGTCTTTTGGAAAAACTTCTTCTTTCTTATTCTTCTGCAAGTGCTCAAACATAGGCTTGGGGTCAACAAGCCACTCTAATGTTGTAATCCCCTCAGTAGATGTGAAACCAGGGAGACAGGAAACTTCAGGGAAAGTGGGAAGACTCAACATATTGGGTTGTGGTGCAGACGGGAAGCCAGGGATCCTTGCAGCGTCAGGACATGAAGGCCGCATTGAAAAGTTGGTTTTAATTTCCTCTTTGTCTACCTTTAAGCTGTCAATAATGACTTTCCTATCCTTTAATGGTATCTTGAACAATGAGCTCTGATCAACAACCCACCCTGCTTCCCTATCCTTCTCAATGGATGGAAAACCAGGGAGACTAGAAACTTTAGGGCAGGAGGGAACAAGATTCACACTACTTGTCCCCACTTCAGCTTCTGGATGTGGTGCAGAGGGGAAACCAGGAATCAGGCATGGTTTTGGGCAACATGGCATCAAAGGAACCATTGCTGTCATTTTTTCACTGTCTTCTTTTGATCTGTCCTTTGGAAAAACAGTTTCTTCTTCTTTCTTCTTCTTTTTCTCCAAGTGCTCAAACATATGCTTAGGGTCAACAAGCCACTCTAATGTTGCAGCCCCCTCAGTGGATGCGAAACCCGGGAGACTGGATACTTTAGGACAAGTGGGCACAAGACTCAACATACTTAGATCTACCTCAGCTTTGGGGTGTGGTGCAGAGGGGAAGCCGGGAATACTTTCTGCAGTAGGGCACGATAGCTCCACAGTCACCATGTGTTTCATTAGCTCTTCTTGTAATCTGTCCAAATGTGGACTGGACCTAATGGTCACCCCTTCTTTCCCCTTCACTGTCTTCTCACAAATTGCCTCAGTGTTGACTGTACACTCCTCTACCTGACTTTCAAGAGAAGGGAATATGAGTGTGCCAGCCACTCTTGGCATTAGATCTGCCATGTTAGGTTCCCTCTCTACCTCGACTTCTTTGGACAGTTGTGTAGACGGAAAGCCTGGAATGCTGGCAGTTCTTGGGCAAGATGGGACTATATCTGCCATAAATCTCACCATGTCTCTCTCCTCTTTTGATCTATCCATGGCCAGCTGTGGACCGTCCTTTGTTGGTTTCTCCCATAATATGCTCGTGTCCACTGGGCAGTCTTCCAATTGAGCCTCTGAAAAGGACGCTTGAGTGGATGGAAACCCTGGTGCACTGGCAACTCTTGGTGATGATGAAGCCATATTTTGAGGTCTGAGGAGAGGGTAAACCAAGGTCAGAGGTGACTATAACAACCATGAAAGCAGCGTTTTCAACTAAGAACAAAGCAATCAATAGGAAATGACCATCAAAACAATCACACACAAACCAAAACTCATGCTCAAACATGATCTGACCATTCACAAAAATTACAATTAATAATGCAAACATTTCAATCAAGATAAAGCCAATCTAAGTGTATAAACACCACACAATCAAATGTAAAGGATTTTTCAAAACAATGCTTGCAAAAATGTATACTGAACAAAAATATAAATGCAACATGCAACAATTTCAAAGATTTTACTGAGTTACAGTTCATATAAGGAAATCAGTAAATTTAAATAAATTCATTAGGCCCTAATCTATGGATTTTACATGACTGGGAATACAGATATGCATCTGTTGGTCACAGATACCTTAAAAAAGGTAGGGGTGTGGATCAGAAAACCAGTCAGCTCGACACATCTCCTTCACATAGAGTTGATCAGGCTGTTGATTGTGGCCTGTGGAATGTTGTCCCACTCCTCTTCAATGGCTATGCGAACTAGAAAACATTGTCGTACACGTCAATCCACAGCATCCCAAACATGCTCAATGGGCGACATGTCTGGTGAGTATACATGCCATGGAAGAACTAGGACATTTCCAGCTTCCAGGAATTGTGTACAGATCCTTGCGACATGGCCTTGCGTTATAATGCTGAAACATGAGGTGATGGCGGCAGATGAATGGCGCAACAATGGACCTCAGGATCTCGTCACGGTATCTCCGTACATTTAAATTGCCATAGATAAAATGCAATTGTGTTCGTTGCCCGTACCTTATGCCTGCCCATACCATAACCCCACCGCCACCATGGGGCACTCTATTCTCAACGCTGACATCAGCAAACCGGTCGCCCACACGACGCCATACACGGGGTCTGCCATCTGCCCGGTACAGTTGAACCTGGGATTAATCCGTGAAGGGAACACTTCTCCAGCGTGCCAGTGGCCATCGAAGGTGAGCATTCGCCCACTGAAGTCGGTTACGATGGCAAATTGCAGTCAGGTCAAGACCGTTTATGACAATTTGTGCAGAAATGATTTTTTTGTGCAAACCCACAGTTTCATCAGCTGTCCGTGTGGCTGGTCTTAGACGATCCCGCGGGTGAAGAAGCCGGATGTGGAGGTCCTGGGCTAGCGTGGTTACACATGGTCTGCGGTTCTGAAGCCGGTTGGATGTAGTGACAAATTCTCCAAAATTACGTTGCAGACAGCATATGGTAGAGAAATTAACATTACATTCTCTGGCAACAGCTCTTGTGGACATTCCTCCAGTCAGCATGCCAATTTCACACTCCCTCAAACCTTCAGACATCTGTGGCATTGTGCTGTGTGACAAAACGGCACATTTCAGAGTGGACTTTTATTTTCCCCAGCACAAGTTTCACCTGTGTAATATGTCAGGCTGTGTCAAGCTGTTTAATCAGCTTCTTGATATGCCACACCTGTCAGGTGGATCGATTATCTTGGCAAAGGATAAATGCACACTAATGACTAACATTTTAGAAAAAACATTTTTTGTGCGTTTGGAACATTTCTGGGATCTTTATTTCAGCTCATGAAAAATGGGACCAACACTTTACATGTTGCATTTATATTATTGCTCAGTATATATATTCATCAAAATTGTAACTGATAATGCAAAATATTGGCGAATTCAATTAAGTCTAGAAGCACAAATCTTACAATTTACGATTTCATACCATTCCTGCATTTGGCTAATGCTCTGTTTAAGTTATGTTAAATCCAAACTCCAAAAACAGCCATAGGAATGCAACACCATGCAGATCAACACAACTAAACCAGCACCATGCTGGCAGGTAGTGAGGTTGAGCGCTGTGGCCCTTTCACACTTACCGCATCTCATAAACTTTCACCTGCCTAGCCACAGTAACCTCGTCCTTCCCAGAATGCTCTATTCCAGAGACTGACTCTAAGACTTCCTCTACCGCTTCTTCCTCACATATCATGTCCAAGTCTTCTACAACTTGATACTCTACTAGTGCCACAACCTCACACGCCATCTGGCTATGTGAAATTTCTTTTGGCTCATTGTCAACAGCTGCTCCCATCCCATACGGTAATGGCTGTCCCCCTTGAGTGGGAGAATGACACGAAGGGCTGAAAGAGAGTGACAGGAAGTGAGCGACCAAATAAATGGGAAGAATTACACAGTGAAAAGCACAGGGCATGCACCTTGCAAGAATAGTGCAAAAACACAGTAGTGTCAGTCAGATGTGGAGGAGATGGTGCACAAGCATTATTATAAGCAGCCAAACGAGAACAGCTGCACTCCTGCAGCAAACCAACACAACCCACCTCTCTCTGACAGTCAAGAACAATGGCATGTCTGTAGGAATGGAGTGCCACATTCGGCAGTGCAAGTGTCTGAAAACAGAGTTGAAATGCAAGTGTTTCATACTCTATCTGACAGGCAACTGACAGGCAGAGAAATGTGTTTTAAAGTCTCACAAAAGTGCCATAACGCAGATTTAGAATAGTCTGCTCTCCTACTCCCACTCACTCACCCTCTTTCTAGAACGCCCACTTCTTGCGCCTCATATTGGGTCTGAATGACACCCTCTTCCTTGAGCCTCTCCAAAACTGAGCCATGTTTAAATTCTTGTTTGTTCTCATTCACCACTGATTCGATTCGTTTGGGTTTGTGGCTAAGCTCTGTTTGGCCCTCCTTGCAGTCATATATCTCCTCTGCCCATTCCATCCTTTCACCTCGACTTGACTGTTGATTTATAGACGAATCACTGTCGAGAGGCATTTGATAACGTGTCGATGGAAAGCCAGGGTCAATGGCCTCACTTGGGCAAGATGCCAACATAGACACCATTCCCTTCTCTAATTCATCATGAGTGGGTGCCAGAGACTGCACTGTTTTCTCTTTCAGTGACTTTTCCCAAAATGGCTTCTCCTCCACAGGACACTGATGAATTGGAGGATCCTCTTGATTTTGCGTCTTTGTGGATGGAATTCCTTGGACATGTGTAACCATTGGGCAAGTTAACAAAAGACTGGGCATGTTTGGCTCTTGTTCTTCTATAGGCCATGGTGCTGATGGAAAGCCATGTATACTAGCGTCTTTTGGGCAAGATAGTAACATAGCTGCCATTCCTTTGGCATCATCTGCTCTACTGACTCCAATAGCTGGAATCTCTTTCTGTGTTTGCTGCCATAATGGTCCATCTTCCACAGCCCAGTTCTCTACTAAAACCTTATCTACTTTCTCTGGTTGTAAAGAGGGAAAGCCAGAGACTTTGGCAACATTGGAGCATGATGATTTAACTGTAGCAGTGATGTATTGCTTTGTCTTGGGTCTTGGGGCAGAGGGAAAACCAGGTATTTTGGCTTCTTCTGGACATGTTGGCTCCAGGGCCATCATATGTCTGTCAAACTCTTTGTCATTTTTTAATCTACTTATAACTGGGGATGAAAGTACAGTCACAGAGAGCCTCGCCTTCACTGGCTTCTCTAACAATGGCTTTTGGTCAGCTGGCCAACCCTTAACTGGATCCTGCTCTGCTAGTTCTATCTTTATGGATGGGAGCCCAATGACATTAGAAATGTTGGGGCAAGATAGCACAATATTCACCATACTTGGAAGCTTCTCTACAATGAGCTGTGACACAGATGGAAAGCCCGGACTTAGAGCAACACTTGCGCAGGATGGTACAAGAGATAACATTGCCTTTTTCATGCGTGTGTCTCTGTAACAACAGTCTCCCTCAAATGGAGAGCATTCCAGAGTCTCCAGAGTATTAGCAACCCTCGTTGGTGGTGTCTCCCAGAGTACACTCTTGAATGTCGGCCAGCCCTCTACATAAGCGTGATCAGACATGACTGACTGTCTTGAAGGGAAACCAATTATACTAGAAACTTCCGGGCAAGATGGGGAAAGACTAGTCATGCATGGCTTTTTCTCGGCTTCAACATGAGCCTCTTTTGCTCGTGGACCCGATGGGAAGTTAGTAAGGGTGGCTTTTGCTGGGCATGACAGCACAATACTTGTCAATATTTCTCTGTCTCTAAATGACATTTCCTCAGATGGACAAATCTGAAGAGATGGGAAACCTGGATTCAAAGCAACACATGGACATGATGGTATAAGAGATAACATTGCCTTTATCATGACTTTGTCTCTGTAACAACAGTCTCCCTCAAATGGAGAGCATTCTAGAGTATTAGCAACCCTCGTTGGTGATTTCTCCCAGACTACACCCTTGACCATTGGCCAGCCCTCTACATAACCATCATCCAACATGATCAATTGTCTTGAAGGAAAACCAATGATACGAGACACTTCCGGACAAGATGGGAAAAGGGAAGTCATGCATGGCTCTTTTTCTACTTCAACGTGAGAGGCTTTGGCTTGTGGAGCCGATGGGAAGCCAGGAAGGGTGGCTTTGGCTGGGCATGATGGTACCATACTTGTCATTATTTCTCTGTCTCTGAATGACATATCCTCAACTGGAGAAAGCTGGAGATTAAGCCCCTCTCCTTTCCTCAGCGATTTAACCCAAAATGTCTCCCTGTCAACATGCCAGCCATCATGTCCTGCCTTGGATGGACGTCTTGAGGGGAAACCTGAAGCCCTTGAATATTTCGGGCAGGTAGGCCATAGACATACCATGCTTGGGATCACCCTAATATGAGCCCTATCCGACTTGTGCCGTGACGATGAGGGAAAGCCTGGAATGGTGGCTTTTATTGGGCAAGGTGGTAACATAGACACCATAATTGTAATCATCGCTCTCTCTTTGAATGATAATGTTTGCACGGGACAAAAGGATAGTGTGCCTCTATTATTTAATGGCCTCTCCCACAGTGGCCTCTTGTCTACACACCAGCCATCTTTATCTGAATTGATAGGAAGTCTCGAAGGTAAGCCAGAAACTTTAGAAACTTTAGGACAAGTCTGCAGAAGACTGATCATGCTTGGTGTGTCTGCAAACTTATTCGCCGGTACAGAGGGGAAGCCTGGATTCACAGATGCTTCAGGACAAGATGGCATCAAAGCAAACATTGCTTTCATTTTGTCAATGTCTTGCTTTGATCCGTCTTTTGGAAAAACGTCTTCCTTCTTCTGCAAGTGGTCAAACATAGGCTTGGGGTCAACAAACCACTCTAACGTTGTACCCCCCTCAGTGGATGCGAGACCCGGTAGGTTGGAAACGTTAGGGAACGTGGGAACAAGACTCAACCTACTGGGTTGTGGTGCAGATGGGAAGCCAGGGATCCGAGCAGCATGAGGGCATGATTGCCTCAAATGAATGTTGATTTTCATTTCCTCTTTGTCTGCTTTTGAGCTGTCAAAAATTACTTTCCTCTCCTTTGGTGGTCTCTTGTAAAATGGCCTCTCATCAACTACCCACCCTGTTTCCCTATTCCCCTCAATGGATGGAAAACCTGGGAGACTAGAAGTTTTAGGGCAGGAGGGAACAATATGCATCATACTTGGTGTCTCCTCAGCCTTTTTGCGTGGTGCAGAAGGGAAACCAGGAATCATGGATTCTACTGGGCAACATGGCACCAAAGCAACCATTGCTTTCATTTTTTCAGTGTCTTCTTTTGGTCGGTCTTTTGGAAAAATGTCTTCTTCCTTTTCCTTCTTTTGCAAGTATTCAAACATAGACTTGGGGTCAACAAGCCACTCTAATGTTGTAGGCCCTTCAATGGATGCGAAACCCGGGAGACTGGAAACTTTTGGGCAAGCAGGAACAAGACTCAACATACTAAGATCTACCTCAGCTTTGGGATGTGGTGCAGAGGGAAAACCAGGAATCCTGGCCTTCTTCGGGCAAGATGGTAACATATCTACCATGTTATGTGTAACGTCTTTGTTGTCATGTGGCATTGCCTGTACCAAAGAAACTGTTATTTTCTTAAATGGCTTCTCCAAAAGTGTTATCCAGTTAGCATGCCAGACAACATTTTCAGACTTTGGCAGATGTCTAGAAGGTAAACCAAAAACTCTGGAAAATCTAGGACAAGTAGGCAGAAGGTTCATCATAATTGGCTCTTGCCTTGGTGCAGAGGGGAAGCCAGGAATACTGGCTGCTCTTGGGCAGGATGGTGTAAGAGCAAGCATGGTGCTGGCCATTTCACTATCATTATAGACTGTGCCAACATTATCTAATAATCCTGACCTTTTTCTTGGTGAAATGTTCAAATAATCTTTATCTACTGACCAATCTGGTGCCTGATTCAGATCCAAAGCTGGCAATCCAGAAACAGTCGATACCTTTGGGCAAGTAGGCACAAGATTCACCATACTTGGGGTTTCTACTGATCTCTGCCTTGGTGCAGAAGGGAAGCCAGGTACACTGGTTCTCCTGGGGCAAGATGGTACCATAGCTACCATGTGTTTCAGATCTTTGTCTCTATCATGAGCTGGAGAAATTTCTAGAATTGGCACACCCCTTTCCCTCAACGGCTTCTCCCATAGTGGCACTCTGTCCACAAGCCAATATTCATCTCTAGACCTGATTCGCTCTATAGAGGGTAAACCAGAAACCTTAGAAAGTTTAGGGCAAGTAGTCAGAAGACTGATCATACTTGGTGTGTCTTCTAGCTTCGACTGTGGTGCAGAGGGGAAGCCAGGTATACTGGTCTTCCAGGGGCAGGATGGTGACAAAGCTACCATATTTTCCACAATTTCCGTATCATGATAGACTGTGTCAATATCGTCCAAATGGAACATTGATTCTTCTGGCCTTTCTCTAGATGGCAACAGTAACTCTTTATCAACTGGCCACTCTACTGTTTGTGTCTGTTCGATAGCTGCCAATCCAGGAACGCTAGATACCCTTGGACAATTTGGCATTATGTTAACCATACTTGGCTCTTGCCTTGGTGCAGATGGAAAGCCAGGGACACTAGCCTTCCTTGGGCAAGATGGTAATATGGCCACCATATTTTTCATTAGCTCATTGTCCTTGTGTGGCATTTCCTGCATTAGACATGCTGTTCTCTTCCTCAATGGTCTCTCCAAGAGTGGCCTGCTGTTAGCATGCCACTCAACATTTGCAGACTTATTTGGCTGTTTGGAGGGTAAACCAGAAATTCTAGCCAGTCTAGGGCAAGTAGGCAGAAGGTTAACCATATTCGGCTCCTGCGTTGGTGCAGAAGGGAAGCCAGGAATACTGGCCTTCCTGGGGCAAGATGGTATCATAGCTACCATATGTTTTACCATATATGTTTCATGAGCTGGATAAATTTGTTGAATCGTTACATCCAATTCCCTCAATGTCTTCTCCCAGATTGGCATTCTGTCCACAATCCAATTTTCATGTCTAGACATTGTTGGGTGTTTGGAGGGTAAACCAGAAATTCTGGCCAATCTAGGGCAAGTAGGCAGAAGGTTAACCATGCTTGGTTCATGCCTTAATGCTGAGGCGATGCCAGGAATACTGGCTGCGTTTGGGCAGGATGGTTTCAGAGATGCCATGTTTGTGACCACTTCACTATTATGATCAACTCTGCCATCATTCTCCAAATGGAACATTGATTCATCAGGCCATTCTCTGGGTGACAGTGACTTTTTGTCAACTGGTAATTCTACTATTTGTGTCTGTTCTATAATTGCCAATCCAGGAACTTTAGATACCCTTGAACAAGTAAGCATTATGTTAACCATACTTGGCTCTTGCCTTGGTGCAGATGGGAAGCCAGGAATACTAGCCTTCCTTGGGCAAGTTGTCAACATGGCTACCATGTCTTTCAGAATTTCAGTGTCTTTGAATGCCATTTCCTGATCTTGTAAAAAAGGTCCTTCTCTTTTCTTCAATGGCTTCTCCCACAGTGGACTGCAGTCCACTTTCCAGTCAATATCATCTGAATTGTTTGGAAGTCTAGAGGGTAAACCAGGTACTCTGGGAAGTTTATGGCAAGTAGGATGAAGACTGAGGATATTTGACTCTTGACTTGGCATAGATTCTACACCAGCTACACCAGCCTTTTCCAGGCAAGATGGTAAGAGAGGAACCACAAGTTCATTGTGCTCATATGACGTTGCATGTGCTACAGAAAGTGAAGGGATCAGCTCAACTGTTTTCCTCAATGGCTTTTCTATTATTGGCCGTCTGATAGCATGCCAGTAGTCAGGTTCTGACTCAGTTGGATGTCTAGAGGGTAAACCAGAAACTCTGGAAAGTTTAGGGCAAGTAGGAAGAAGATCATACTTCATGATCATTCTTGGGGATCCTAGCCTCTGCTTCAGTTTTGAAGGAAAGCCAGGAATACTGGCCTTCCTTGGGCACGATGGTAACATGGCTACCATATATTTCAACATCATTTTGTCTTTATATGCAATGGTAAGAGCTGAAGAAATTGGTTGAATCATCACATCCATTTTCCTCAATGGCTTTTCCCACAGTGGCTTTCTGTCCACAAGCCAATCAGCATCTCTAGAACTGATTGGCTGTTTGGAGGGTAAACCAGAAACCATAGAAAGTCTAGGGCATGTAGACAGAAGACTGGTCATACTTGGTGTGCCTACTAGCTTCTGCCTAGATGCAGAGGGTAAACCTGGAATCCTGGCCTTATTCGGGCAAGATGGTAACATATCTACCATATTTTTGGTAAGTTCTTTGTCCTTTTGTTGCATTTCCTGCTCTACAGAAAGTGCTCTGTTCTTCAATGGTCTCTCCAAAATAGGCCTACTGTTAGCATGCCAGTCAACATTATCTGACTTAATTGGCAGTTTAGAGGGTAAACCAGAAACTCTGGCCATTAAAGGGCATGTAGGCAGAAGGTTAACCATATTCAGTTCAGATTCAGAAAACTTTCTTGTCCCAACATTGGGCAATTTAGTAGGCTCTTGCATTGTTTCAGATGGGAAGCCAGGAATACTGGCTGTTTTGGGGCAGGATGGTTTAAGATCCACCATTTTCTTGACCTTTTCACTATCATTATAAACTGTGCCAACATCCTCTAAACGGACCATCAATAATTCTACTACTTTAGGTAACTTATTAAACAGAGCCTTTGTATCTACTGGCCAGTCTACTGTCTTTGCCGGGTCTATGGTTGGCAGTCCAGGAACTCTAGATACACTTGGGCAAGTTGGCATTATGTTAACCATGCTTGGCACAACCTGAGCTTTGGGCCTTGGAACAGATTGAAAACCAGGAATAGTACTCTCACTTGGACAAAATGGGACAAGCACTACCATACGTTTCAACATTTCTTTGTCTCCATACACTTGGTCTAAAGCAATTGACGACGAAAGCTCAATAACCGTCTTCTCATCATGTGGTCTCTCCCATTTCAGCTTTTTATCCACACTCCAACCTACAGCCTCAGCCCCTTCAGTCTCCTTTGGTTTCCTAGAGGCCAAACCAGGTGCACTGGATACACTTGTGCAAGATTGCACTAGATTCACCAAACTTGGTTCCATTTGTGTTTTGGGTGGTGGCACTGGTCTTTCTGTTTTGGGTGGTGATGCTGGTCTTTCTGTTTTGGGTGGTGGTGCTGGTCTTTCTGTTTTGGGTGGTGATGCTGGTCTTTCTGTTTTGGGTGGTGGTGCTGGTCTTTCTGTTTTGGGTGGTGGTGCTGAGGGGAACCCAGGAACACTGGCTACCCTTGGACAACTTGGCAACATGGCAGCCATACTTTCCATTACTTTCTGGTCCTCATCCGATGTTTCAGGGGCAGGGGTGATAATTGGTGTTCCTTTCAGGGGCTTCTCCCATAATGGACTTTTATCAATGGGCCATTCTTCGGGTCGGGCCTTATATCTGTTCCTAATCAATGTGGATGGGAAACCAGGGTAACTGGACACTTTTGGACAAGATGGCAGCGAGGCAGCCATACTTTTAGTTCTAAAGGGACAGGGGACACCAAGGATATATGTCAGAGGAAAGGTGCCAACTGGAAACTACAAAACATGTTCTTGTGTTTAAATAACTAGTGGGACCAGCCCTTAATATTTATTGAAATGCAAACCTATAAAGGTACATAAGTACCTATAAAGGTACATAAATGTCTTCAGGACATGCTAACATGTTTTAGAACTAGTTGAATGACTGACACATTGAGGAACAGGGGTATGTAGTGATTGTGCACCATGCCACACTTACCCCCAATCCATGGGTACCCCTTGTTCTTTTGAACATCTTGAACCTCTTGTTGTTTTGGGAGAATATTTAGGAGCATCTTTCTTAGGGACCAGTGTCTGCCCCTGCTCTTTCTTTGGGTCTTTCTCCTTTGGCAGACCCCTCTGCGACACTCTGTACAGCCGTGTGGTCTGCAACTCAGTGAGGTGGGCGGGCGGGGCCATCATCCTCTGCTGCCCACTGGTTACTGTCACAATCTGTTCAGGCTCTGGTTTGGCTAACGGTGTCCCTATCTGCATGGACATCTTGTTCAAGTGACTCCTCGTTCTGTCAAGTGACTTCATGGATGTGACTGTGGGCTCAGGTAAGCCAGGCCTTTGCATGGGTGCAAAAGGGAGAGGTTGCTGGGGTGTTGGAACTGGGAGTGCCCTGATTGACCTCTCCTCTGCCTGACATTTTGCAATCGGTTTTGGCATCTCAAAATATTGGAGCCCCGGAACAGAGGGTGCTCGGGGGCTAAAGGGCAGGTGAGGGGTCATGCTCTCAGGTCTGAGGGACAAACAAATCAAGGTCAGAGTTCAGAGGTCAAGGGAGGGGGGAGATTGCATCTCCATAGCAACAACGCAGTGAAAAGCAGGCAAGGTTCCCCATATCAAGCACGGTCAGAGGTGCTACTGTAAGGGCACAAGCACAATCTTTTACTTTAATTCCTTGGCATACTTCTAGAGTTAGCATACTACTAAATTGCACACAAAGTAGACAACCAGCAAGCGCTCAGTCAAAAAAAGCAAATCATGTACGACAATCACTGGGCCAAGACGAGCAGAGATCTCTCTATGTATTTAAAATGTTTACATTTTACCCTTATTTAACTAGGCAAGTAAGTTTTTAAGAACAAATTCTTATTTCATTTCCAACAATTTCGCTTATATTTAACCAGGTAAGCTAGTTGAGAACATGTTCTCATTTACAACTGCGACCTGGCCAAGATAAAGCAAAGCAGTGCGACACAAACAACAACACAGAGTTACACACGGAATAAACAAGCGTACAGTCAATAACACAATAGAAAAAAAAGAAAGTCTATATACAGTGTGTGCAAATGGCGTGAGAAGGTAAGGCAATAAATAGGCCATAGTAGCGAAGTAATTACAATTTAGCAGATTAACACTGGAGTGATATATGAGCAGATGATGATGTGCAAGTAGTGATACTGGTGTGCAAAAAGAGCAGAAAGTAAATAAAAACAATATGGGGGTGAGGTAGGTAGATTGGGTGGACTAGTTACAGATGGACTATGTACAGCTGCAGCGATCGGTTAGCTGCTCAGATAGCTGATGTTTAAAGTTAGTGAGGGAAATGTAAGTCTCCAGCTTCAGCGATTTGAGCAATTCGTTCAGGTCGCAGTGGTGGGTGGTATAAGGGGCTTTGGTAACAAAACAGATGGCACTGTGATAGACTGCATCCTGTTTGCTGAGTAGAGTATTGGAAGCTATTTTGTAGATGACATCGCCAAAGTCGAGGATCGGTAGGATAGTCAGTTTTACTAAGGTAAGTTTGGTGGCGTGAGTGAAGGAGGCTTTGTTGCGAAATAGAAAGCCGATTCTAAATTTGATTTTGGATTGGAGATGTTTGATATGAGTCTGGAAGGAGAGTTTACAGTCTATCCAGACACCTAGGTATTTGTAGTTGTCCACATATTCTAGGTCAGAAGCATCCAGAGTAGTGATGCTAGTCGGGCGGGCGGGTGCGGGCAGCGAACGTTTAAGAGCAGTTGGAGGCCACGGAAGGAGTGTTGTATGGCATTGAAGCTTGTTTGGAGGTTAGTTAACACAATGTCCAAAGAAGGGCCAGATGTATAGAGAATGGTGTCGTCTGCGTAGAGGTGGATAAGGGAATCACCCGCAGCAGGAGCGACATTGTTGATATATAGAGAGAAAAGATTCGGCCCGAGAATTGAACCCTGTGATACCCCCATATAGACTGCCAGAGGTCTGGACAACAGGCGCTCCGATTTGACACACTGAACTCTTGTCTGCGAAGTAGTTGGTGAACCAGGCGAGGCAGTCATTTGAGAAACCAAGGCTATTGAGTCTGCCGATAAGAATACGGTGATTGACAGTCGAAGGCCTTGGCCAGGTCGATGAAGACGGTTGCACAGTACTGTCTTTTATCGATGGAGGTTATGATATCGTGTAGTACCTTGCGCGTGGCTGAGGTGCACCCATGACCAGCTCGGAAACCGGATTGCACAGAGGAGAAGGTACGGTGGGATTTGAAATGGTCAGTGATCTGTTTATTAACTTGGCTTTCGAAGACTTTAGAAAGGCAGGGGAGGATAGATATAGGTCTATAACAGTTTGGGTCTAGAGTGTCACCCCCTTTGAAGAGGGGGATGACCGCGGCAGCTTTCCAATCTTTAAGGATCTCAGGTGATACGAAAGAGAGGTTGAACAGACTGGTAATAGGGGTTGCAACAATGGTGGCGGATAATTTTAGAAAGAGAGGGTCCAAATTGTCTAGCCCAGCTGATTTGTATGGGTCCAGGTTTTGCAGCTCTTTCAGAACATCTGCTATCTGGATTTGGGTGAAGGAGAAGCTGGGGGAGGCTCGGGCAAGTAGCTGCGGGGGGTGCAGAGCTGTTGGCCGGGTTAGGGTAGCCAGGAGGAAAGCATGGCCAGGCATAGAGAAATGCTTATTGAAATGTTCGATTATCATGGATTTATCAATGCTGACCGTGTTACCTAGCCTCAGTGCAGTGGTGTTGATGCAATGTTGATCGCAGACAGCACAAGATTTTTGTGCAATAACACGACAGCTGCCTTAGACTCAAACACAACTCACTCAGACAGTTATCCAAGACACTGTATCTATGTCACCATTATAACTAATAAGAAGAGTACACAGACTACAGCAAAACTAGGAAAACCACAGCATTGACAAGAAGAATTGTTACACAAGACATTTCCTTGAAGTCGGATGGTTACTGTATTCCTGACCTACCACTAAATAGTTTTAGGCCTTTTCAAGTTAGTATGAATGTGAAATTCACTCGTCACAGTTATCAATACGTTCAATTTACCATACTGTTGTCTTTCAAAGTAGCCTTTACTGTGTCATCTTACTGACAAAACTCCATCATGCAAAAAAATAACAACAAAAAAACAGACCATGCTCACCATCGACATTGAATGAAGATGTTCAGGTTAAAACCAAACCAGCCATTCCAAGCATAAATAATGAGCACCACCCCCTGTAGCTGTGTAACCTTTGAATTCACTCACCCTGCCGTTCCCTGGACAACCTCCATTCCAAACATTGAGTCTGCGCCCCATCTTCTCGCATAAGCTCTTGTCTCAAAGGGCTTAGCCAATGGGTCAAGTGAGGATGTTGATGGGTCTGGCCTCTGATTGGCAATACTGATCATTCCAGCAGTGCGGGCTAGAAGGGATGACAGAGGAGAACATCATGAAGATTAATCTGACGGCATCAGTACACACCGTCTTGGCTGTGGGGCCAAATCCTGACTTGAAGATCTGAGCCCTATAATTTTAAGTTAAGTACACAGTTCTCAAGTTAGGATTTGTCCCTGTGTATAGATTTAGGGATGTTCCTAAAAGGCATTGTGGTTGCTTAAGGTCCTACTCACTGGGAGTTGTGGCAGTGGTGTATTCTTCCTCTGTCAGAGTGCTCAACTGCCTCTGAAACTCTAGAAGGGAAAAGACAGGACAAGGTTAGACCTGATTATCTTAACGGGAGAGTTAGCTTGGCAGCCGTGACGTGATCAATAACCAACAACGAATGAAGGAAACACATTTAATGCTAACCTAAAATTCGTACAATCAACAACAATTAGCAAGAGACTGTTTACAACCAAAACAACTCGCTAGGGGCCAAGTGTTCTCATGTGAAGATTGACAAGGGAATACATGTTATCATCATAGCTTTCTATCATGAATGTCCCCATTATTAAACATGAGGACATTGTCGCCTCAGGTTGTATACCTATCTCTTGGGGAGTAGTGACTGGTGCTGGGAGGGGGGCAGTGCGGACTTGAGTCTGAGAGCCAGCAGAGAGCACAGGAGAAGGAACAGGATAGGGGGTGAGAAGAGAGGGTGTGTGGGGGAACTCCAGAGGAGGGGAGACCAGCCTCTTCAAATTGGGGTGGACCATGGTGGGAACCACCTGGTGCATCCATTCTGCAGTCTGGAGCGCAGCAGGGGGGACTGAGGTTGACAGTGAGAAAGAGAGAGAAAAGAGAGGACACATGGAAGACAAGGAAAGAAAGACAAGGGGGGAGAAGGAGAAGGGAGGAAAAAGAGGAAAGAATTTGATTCATAAGCGTTTCAACCAGTTTGGATCAAAGTACAATTGTGTAGACTGGTTAGGCAAGCATTTCTCCAATGTCCATGCTTTGGGCTCAATCTCACTGAGATCTGTACCTGACTGGGAGACAGTGGCAGAAGCAGGATCTGCATCACACGGAGAAGCGCCGATAGCATGAGGGGAGGGACCAGGAGCAGGGTCATAACATTGGGCAGCGGTGTAGTCGGACGCAGTAAGAAGCCCAGGGGTGGGAACAGTGGGATCAGAGGAAAGATCAGGGGTAGAGGATAGGGAAGGGTCAGGGGTGGCGGTTGGGGCAAGGGCTGGGTCATCAGAGGTAATGGGAGTAGGGTTAACATCAATAGGAGTGGATGAGGAAGAATCAGAGACGATGGCCAGCGCAGAAGCAGGGGTGAGGACAGGAACATCAGAGCCAGAGGTTACGAGGGGGGGGGATGAGGACACAAGAGTGCGGTAAGGTGCTCCAATTGGGTCAGATGCGTAATCAGGGGTGGGAAGAGAGGAGGATGCAGGAGATGAGGCTAGCACAGGGGGAGGTAAGGGGAGCGGAGACTGCAACATGGAAGAGTGGGACACATCAAGGGAGAATGACATGTAGGAATCAAGCTGAGAGAAAGCAGGATTACATGGTGTCTCCATGGTCCGCTTTGTCTGCTCTAGGGTCACAGGCTCCACTGGGTCAGGGGGAGAGGGGTGCAGAAATTTGGGGGAGAGGGCTGGCTGGGCCAGAGGGGCCTGGGATTTGGGCGGTCTCCATTCACTCTGCCAGGGTACTGTGAGGGAGGGATGAGAAGGGGTAGAATGGAGGGAGGGAGGAAACAAGGGATTAACATAAGGCACAAGTTTGAGAGAAAGAGGGACAGGAGAGAGGAGAATAGGGAGAAATAGAGGGATGGTATATGGGTGGTTAGAAAATATATTGGAATAGAAAGGGTATTCAGATTGGAATAAACAGAGGGAGAGAAAACAGTCAACAGGATAGTCCCTACGTTGTCTGATATACAGGAGTAACATACGTAGTGATGTGGGGAACCCTACTGCACATGATTTAGGCTACATGCAATGTTCCCTCTAAGTTGAGCACTGGACTGCAGCCCAGAAGAAACATCAGCCTACCCAGAAAAGGATGAGATTGAACTTCACTCAACTTTCTAATTTCCCCTTTAGTTAACAATATCAACGTTTCGCTCAACTGAGGGAATTATGATCGAATCAAATCGTTTTTTTGTTTGTCTGTTACATTGAAAGTGATGCATGCATTTGTATTCACCCACTTTGCTATGAAGCCCCTAAATAAGATCTAGTGCAACCAATTACCTTCAGAAGTCACATAATTAGTTAGATTGCACACAGATGGACTTTATTTAAGTGTCACATGATCTGTCACATGATCTCAGTGTATATATACAGTGCCTTGCGAAAGTATTCGGCCCCCTTGAACTTTGCGACCTTTTGCCACATTTCAGGCTTCAAACATAAAGATATAAAACTGTATTTTTTTGTGAAGAATCAACAACAAGTGGGACACAATCATGAAGTGGAACGACATTTTTTGGATATTTCAAACTTTTTTAACAAATCAAAAACTGAAAAATTGGGCGTGCAAAATTATTCAGCCCCTTTAAGTTAATACTTTGTAGCGCCACCTTTTGCTGCGATTACAGCTGTAAGTCGCTTGGGGTATGTCTCTATCAGTTTTGCACATCGAGAGACTGACATTTTTTCCCATTCCTCCTTGCAAAACAGCTCGAGCTCAGTGAGGTTGGACGGAGAGCATTTGTGAACAGCAGTTTTCAGTTCTTTCCACAGATTCTCGATTGGATTCAGGTCTGGACTTTGACTTGGCCATTCTAACACCTGGATATGTTTATTTTTGAACCATTCCATTGTAGATTTTGCTTTATGTTTTGGATCATTGTCTTGTTGGAAGACAAATCTCTGTCCCAGTCTCAGGTCTTTTGCAGACTCCATCAGGTTTTCTTCCAGAATGGTCCTGTATTTGGCTCCATCCATCTTCCCATCAATTTTAACCATCTTCCCTGTCCCTGCTGAAGAAAAGCAGGCCCAAACCATGATGCTGCCACCACCATGTTTGACAGTGGGGATGGTGTGTTGCTTTTACGCCAAACATAACGTTTTGCATTGTTGCCAAAAAGTTCAATTTTGGTTTCATCTGACCAGAGCACCTTCTTCCACATGTTTGGTGTGTCTCCCAGGTGGCTTGTGGCAAACTTTAACCGACACTTTTTATGGATATCTTTAAGAAATGGCTTTCTTCTTGCCACTCTTCCATAAAGGCCAGATTTGTGCAATATATATATATATATATATATATATGCAATATATAGATTGTTGTCCTATGGACAGAGTCTCCCACCTCAGCTGTAGATCTCTGCAGTTCATCCAGAGTGATCATGGGCCTCTTGGCTGCATCTCTGATCAGTCTTCTCCTTGTATGAGCTGAAAGTTTAGAGGGACGGCCAGGTCTTGGTAGATTTGCAGTGGTCTGATACTCCTTCCATTTCAATATTATCGCTTGCACAGTGCTCCTTGGGATGTTTAAAGCTTGGGAAATATTTTTGTATCCAAATACAGCTTTAAACTTCTTCACAACAGTATCTCGGACCTGCCTGGTGTGTTCCTTGTTCTTCATGATGCTCTCTGCGCTTTTAACGGACCTCTGAGACTATCACAGTGCAGGTGCATTTATACGGAGACTTGATTACACACAGGTGGATTGTATTTATCATCATTAGTCATTTAGGTCAACATTGGATCATTCAGAGATCCTCACTGAACTTCTGGAGAGAGTTTGCTGCACTGAAAGTAAAGGGGGCTGAATAATTTTGCACGCCTAATTTTTCAGTTTTTGGTTTGTTAAAAAAGTTTGAAATATCCAATAAATGTCATTCCACTTCGTGATTGTGTCCCACTTGTTGTTGATTCTTCAAAAAAAGATACAGTTTTATATCTTTATGTTTGAAGCCTGAAATGTGGCAAAAGGTCGCAAAGTTCAAGGGGGCCGAATACTTTCGCAAGGCACTGTACAGCTGCTCTGAAAGGCCCCAGAGTCTGCAACACCACCAAGCAAGCAGCACCATGAAGACCAAGGAGCTCTCCAAACAGGTCAGGGAAAAAAGTTGTGGAGAAGTACAGATCAGGGTTGGGTTGTAAAAATATATCTGAAACTTTGAACATCCCACCAAGTACCATTAAATTCATTATTAAAAAATGGAAAGAATATGGCACCACAATAAACCTGCCAAGAGAGGGCCTCCCACAAAAACTCACAGACCAGGCAAGGAGGGCATTAATCAATGAGGCAACAAAGAGACCAAAGATAACATTGAAGGAGCTACAAAGCTCCACAGCGGAGATTGGAGTATCTGTCCATACGACCACTTTAAGCCGTACACTCCACAGAGCTGGGCTTTACGGAAGAGTGGCCAGAAAAAAAGCCATTGCTTAAAGAAAAAAATAAGCAAAAACGTTTGGTGTTCGCCAAAAGGCATGTGGGAGACTCCCCAAACATATGGAAGAAGGTACTCTGGTCAGATGAGACTAAAATGTAGCTTTTTGGCCATCAAGGAAAATGCTATGTCTGGCGCAAACCCAACACCTCTTATCACCCCGAGAACTCCATCCCCACAGTGAAGCATGGTGGTGGCAGCATCATGCAGTGGGGATGTTTTTCATCGGCAGGGGCTGGGAAACTGGTCAGAATTGAAGGAATGATGGATGCCGCTAAATACAGGGAAATTCTTGAGGGAAACCTGTTTCAGTCTTCCAGAGTTTTGAGACTGGAACAGAGGTTCACCTTCCAGCAGGACAATGACACTAAGCATACTGCTAAAGCACCCGTTGGTTTAAGTGTTTTCAATCCAATTGAGAATCTGTGGCATGACTTAAAGATTTGTCACGACTTACGCTGAAGTTGGTCCCTCTCCTTGTTCGGGCGGCGTTCGGCGGTTGATGTCACCGACCTTCTAGCCATCGCCGATCCACTTTTCATTGGTTTTGTCTTCCATCACACCTGGTTCCAATTCCATCAATTTCATGTTGTGTATTTAACCCTCTGTTCCCCCCCATGTCCTTGTCCGTAATTGTTTGTTGTAGTGCTTGTGCACGGTATGCTGGTATTTACCGTTTTTTTTTACCCATTTATTTTGTATTATTCTGTTGACGGTGGTTTATTGTTATTAAACACAACCGTTGTAAATCAGTGTAATTGCTGCAAAAGGTGTCTCTACAAAGTATTAACTTTGGGGGGGGGGGTGAATAGTTATGCACGCTCAAGTTCAAAAAATGTTGTCTTATTTCTTGTTTGTTTCACAAGAAAAAATATTTTGCATCTTCAAAGTGGTAGGCATGTTGTGTAAATCAAATGATACAAACCCCCCCCAAAATAAATGTTTATTCCAGGTTGTAAGGCACCAAATAGGTAAAATGCCAAGGGGGTGAATACTTTCGCAAGCCACTATATAGCAAATTTCTAGTCAACAATGGGAGAGTGGTTGCTTCCTACAAAAGCACAACATGTGTGCAATTCTAGCCATCTTTGAAAAGCGAGTCAGGTAAAGAGCTTTTTTTTAAGAATATAGTTGAATAGCCCTGACATAGCCTTTCCACTCCCTATTTAATCTTGCTCTTATGACTGACTGGTTTAGAACCAGGTCCCCTGCATCTCTGTGTTAGCCCCTGGTTCGAACCCAGTCAGTCACAAAAGCAAGATTATATAGGGAGTGAAAAGGGTATCCTTAGAAGGGCTATGAGAGGGCTATTCAACTATTCAGCCAAATTGCTGTTTTTGTGACAATCGTTTCTGACGTGTCCTGCATGGCCTGTGATCATCATAGATGGGAACAGAAGGTAGCTTATAGCTAGAGCCAAATTCATAGGAAGAAAACAAATTCAGAAACTGCCAAAAACTTCTGGCTACCAGAGAGAGCGTTTGATTCTATCTGTGCTCCTCCACATTTCCTGGCTGGCAAAGTACCAGGATGTTGTCTCTGGTTTTGAATCTGAACTGAATTTGAAAACTGGAGAAGTTAAATATATGAAACTTGAATATATAGTTTTTAAACTTGATACACAGACAATGAATGAAATATCTTCCATATTGAAACTGAATATATAAATATTGAATTTGACTATGAAATTAAATTGTAATTGAATTATTTTACTGAATTAAATATTCATTCAATTCAGTTTCAGATCATGAAATACAAGTCCAATTTATGAATTAAATGATTACATTTGTGCATTACAAATTCAAAAATATTACATTTCAATTCAATATCCTAATACAAATTCAAAATGTTGGAATTTAAATATAATTTCTGTTGGCACTGAAATCACTCCATATGCTTTTGCCTTATGCCTGTGTCGTACCTGTCTCAGGGGCTGAGGGCAGGCTGGTAGGCCTAGTGAGGGCAGAGCCCGGCTCTGCCAGGGAGGTGATGTATGCTTTGGGCCGACAGGGGACAGGAAGGGGCTGGGAAGTAGGAGGGGAGGTGCCGATAGTGGTGGAAGAGAAGGAGGAGGATGAGAAGGAAGGGACGCTCTGGGGTCTCCAAGCACTGGTGCGAGCAGCAGCATAGGTGGCTGAGAGAAGAGAGGAGGATGGAAAGAAGAATGTGGGGGGTAGAGAAGATGAAAGGAAAGAGGATGGTGATGAACAGCAACTACAGACAAAAGAGATAACTTACAGAATCAAAGACAAATTGCATCCATGCAGTAAATTGAAAAGAATGACAAATGCCTTGAAACTATCCCATCAATTTCTGTGCATGCAGTACCTGTCTGTGGAATATCAGAGAAAGAGGGAGGTGGAAAGACAGATGGGGCAGAGGGTGAAGAGGAGAGAGGAGAGGTGGAAGTGGAGGAAGGCCCAGTGAAGGAGGCTGAGAGGGGTCTTGATGGAGAGAAGGTGGGGAGACCAGGGGCCACACGGCCCTCAGCAAGACTGGCAGGGTCAAGGGCCGGGTCAGTCTGGAAGCCACAGGGCCTCCGGCCTACAGATATGGGCACTGAGAGAAAATGGTAGAGGAGAGAGTAGAGGAAGAAAGAGAGGAGTGAAGGAAAAGGGAGAGGGCAGACAGTGAGAAACAGAAAGCATAGTAAAGAGGGGTTGAGAAATTAGAATCAAGCTTGACCAGTGCAGAGAGTAGAACAATTGTGTCATTCAGCATGGCTAAATGTAAAAAAAGAAAAAATTCAATGTAAAAAAGAACATGCTTTCTCTTGAAACTGGCCTGAGTAAACTAAACTACTCCACAACTATTAACTGTGATCTCACCTCCCTAGCAACAGTCATGGACCAACGCCAGAAACCATAAATACAGTATGACACCGCTTTGATGAAGAAACTCACTGCGAGCTAAGGCAGTTGCTATGGAAATTAAGCAATTACCTCTGGCAATCTCTGCAATAAACATGTAATGCCTGGCATTTCGATCAGTGTAGAAAATAATTATTCCAGACCCCTGTGTGTCTCTAGAGACTCAAGATAATTCAGGACATTCAGTTCATTCCTCAAGGAATGTGTCGACATGTTTTTCCCAATCTTGCTATAGCTTTACTGAGGAATGAAACTAGAATGCCCACCCTAGTCACACCCTGGCCTAACCAAAATAGAGAATAAAAGCCTCTCTTTGGCCAGGGCGTGACACTGTGCTTATGGACTGCTATCTTCAATTCAAAGAGCTCTAATTTCATGTCATCCAGCAAATGACGCCTAAAGTTTGCTGAGTTCTGCATATGCAGAAAAGAACCCATTACATACTGTAAAATATGGTGGTGGCTCTTTGATGTTATGGGGCTATTTTGCTTACACTGGTCCTGAGGCCTTTGTAAAGGTCAACGGCATCATGAACTTTACCCAGTACCAGGACATTTTAGCCAAAAACTTAGTTGCTTCTACAAGGAAGCTGAAACTTGTCTGGAAGTGGATGTTCCAGCAAGACAATAACACCAAGCACACATCAAAACCAACAAAGAAATGGTTAATTGAACAGAAAACCTTTTGCAATGGACATCTAGGTCTCTGGACTTGAACCCCATCGAAAACCTGTGGTTTGAATTGAAGAGGTCAGTCCATAAACACAGATGAAGGATATCAAGGATCTGGAAAGGTTCTGTATGGAGGAATGGTCTAAGATCCCTCCCAATGTCGTCTCCCATCTCAAAACATTTTAGAAAAAGTCTCAGTGCCGTTATCCTCGCAAGGTGAGATATTGAAAGCAATTGAAAACGGGTGCAAATCATTTTGAGCCCGATCTTTTATAGAAAAAAAGCTTACTTGTTAAACAAAATCTCTTTCTCTGAGCAATTCTATTAGTATAAAATAATATAATTTCCCAAAAATGTAGAATATAGCTCAGTATTTGTATTTATTTTATACAATCTTTTTTTGCCCATCTTTCTCAAGGGTGCCAATAATTTTGGACCTGACTGTACATGGCATAACATGGTAATGACCCCTTTACTGTGTTCCCGTGAGTCAGAATACCCAAACAACAAAACTCAAAGAATCAAACATTTGGGTATCCCTCCTTACCTTGAATAAAAGCTGCTACTTGACCTTTTAGTTATTACAATAGGGGTAGCCTATGATTAAAGCTGTAATCCGTACTTGGTGAAACTGCCACGTCCGTTTGTGATGTTACATCAACAAAGTCAATTCAAAACAAGACAGCCCCCCCCCCCCCCCCCCCCCCTCAGACATCATTGCACGTGCGATAGAACAGCAGAGTATGTACTGCAAAAAAAATGTTTACCACGATGCTGGATGCTCATCTCCTACGTTTCACCATCAAAACAATAACAAATGTGCTGGGGGCGAACAGTTGCGCTGTTTCACCTTGTGCGGATTTCAGCTTGAAATGTATTTAGTTCAGCTTTATCACTGTGAATCAGTCTGTCTGTAAGTCAGTCAGTCTGCCGGTACCTGAGCCAGCAGCGGGCTGGAAGATTTTGGGCAGTGCAGGTGGGTGGGCGCGGACAAAGGCTGGCACTTGGTAGGCATAGGGGGAGGGTCGTGGCTGCTGAGCGGTGCCCGCAGGGCCAGTGGTGAGTCGGGAGTGGGCGGCAGGGGCGGGAGGCAGGGCGGAGGGGTCGAGGGGTACGGGCAGAGGGGGGCGTGACAGAAGTGAGATGGTAGACACAGTGCCAGATGAGCTACTCCAATCCATCTTACTGGCAGCTGGGTGAGAGATGAGGATGGGGTGGGAGGGAGGGGAGGCGATGGGCAGAAAAAGGAAGATGGAAAAGAGAGTAGGAGCAAAGGATAAAAGGGAGGACAGATGCAGGAGAAAACAGAATAGAACAGCAGGGAAAGTAGAGAAAGAAAGTGGTGTAAAAAAAAATGGACCAAAGAGATGAGAAGTGAGATTCAGTTGAGGAAGAGAAGAGAGGGGAAACAGAAGTGAAAATAGAAGGGAAGAGGAAGTGAGAAAAGGGAAGAGGGGAAGATTGAAAGCATATAAACAATGGAGAGTGATAGTACTCGGATACTCATACCATACAGTCAAACTGTGCAGTTGCTTGAATTACCGTTTTTTCACACTGTAACTCTTCATTATCAATGATTAAACCCTACTCCAATTTCTATGTGCCAGGGACAATAATTATTGGTTAGGCCCCAGCATTCAGTCCCACAGTTTAATTACAGTACATTTGATACTGTACATGAGAAGAATTTAAAATAAAAAGCTCAGCTCCTATGGACACCTTAGGACTCTGTATTGTGTAACCATACATTTTAACATCTATCAGATTCCATTACTTCAAACAGTGATTTAAACGACTGGTCATTTGTTTGCTTAATTTACCCTTGCAGAGAGTATCTGATTTAATATGAGAATGTAATGAGGTATACAACTTCATTTGAAACCTAATTGTCTAATATCCATTCAGTTTAATACAGTGAGGGAAAAAAGTATTTGATCCCCTGCTGATTTTGTACGTTTGCCCACTGACAAAGAAATGATCAGTCTATAATTTTAATGGTAGGTTTATTTGAACAGTGAGAGACAGAATAACAACAAAAAAATCCAGAAAAACGGATGTCAAAAATGTTATACATTTATTTGCATTTAATTGAGGGAAATAAGTATTTGACCCCCTCTCAATCAGAAAGATTTCTGGCTCCCAGGTGTCTTTTATACAGGTAACGAGCTGAGATTAGGAGCACACTCTTAAAGGGAGTGCTCCTAATCTCAGTTTATTACCTGTATAAAAGACACCTGTCCACAGAAGCACTCAATCAATCAATCAGATTCCAAACTCTCCATCGTGGCCGCCAGTCGAAAACATTAAAACAGCTGGCATCATTTTTATGGATATATACAAAAAAAGGTCAATTGAAAAAAGGTCAAACGAAACGCAGCTAATATGCACTCTTTCCAGCTTCAGTTTGCAGTGATTGTGTTACTGTAGCTGTGTTGTTGGCTAGCTCCTCTGAACAACAGTGTCCTGATGAGTGAGCACATTTTCTATGCCAGGCGAAATCGCACCTCATTAGCTCAATGTTATGGATGTACCCAAATAAATGTCACTATTAAACAGCTTAAACAAATGCAAATGCAGCTACTGTTATTCTGGCTGCACTTTTGGACGTGACTGTAAGTTAGCCGTAGTTGGCTAGCTAGCAAGCAAGGGATAAGAACATTGCCAGCCAGTTAAGAATGAACGACTGGGTCGCATCCATAGATACAGAACAAAAAGACTGAATGACTGGGTCGCGTCTCTAGCAACCCTAGATTTGTGTCGGGACTATATCTTGTGGAAGGATGAAATGGAATTAATAAATGAATCAAAATAACATGGTGATGAAAATGTTTTTTTTTAAGTAAAAAAAAATATATATATACTGTATGTTGACAGCGTTCATCCACGTCCAATTATAAGTCTCCCTGGAAGTCAGTTCAGCCACATAAGAAGAATATGCAGCTATGAAGCTTCTTACCAGAAACAGGCCACAGACCTCACATAAAGGTTTAAGGAAAGGGGGTACAAAGACAATTGGGTAAAACATGCCAATGACCGTTTTGATGGGCTAACACAGTTGGAAAGCCTTCAACCAAACACCTTCAACCCCTCATCCTTCACCCGATACTCACCACTGGGGAAAGAATTTTAAGGACATTATCAGAAAGCACTGGGACATTATTGATACTGACCCACAATTGAAACCCATCTATAAATATCCCCCACGGGTGTTTTTCTGTTAAGGGGCAGGACAACTTCACCGCATCAAAGGGACGATGGACGGGGCCATGTACCGTCAAAACTTGGGCGAGAACCTCCTTCCCTCAGGCAGGGCATTGAAAATAGGTCGTGGATGGGTATTCCAGCATGACAATGACCCAAAACACACGGCCAAGGCAACAAACGAGTGGCTCAAGAAGAAGCACATTAAGGTCCTGGAGTGGCCTAGCCAGTCTCCAGACCTTAATCCCATAAAAAACCTGTGGAGGGAGCTGAAGGTTTGAGTTGCCAAACGTCAACCTTAATGACTTGGAGAAGATCTGCAAAGAGGAGTGAGACAAAATCCCTCCTGAGATGTGTGCAAACCTGGTGGCCAACTACAAGAAACGTCTGACATCTGTGATTGCCAACAAGGGTTTTGCCACCAAGTACTAAGTCATGTTTTGAGGAGGGGTCAAATACTTATTTCCCTTATTAAAATGCAAATCAATGTATTACATTTTTGACATGCGTTTTTCTGGATTTTTTTGTTGTTATTCTGTCTCTCACTGTTCAAATAAACCTACCATTAAAATGATAGACTGATCATTTCTTTGTCAGTGGGCAAACGTACAAAATCAGCAGGGGATCAAATACTTTTTCCCCCTCACTGTAAATATGATTCATCAAACCACACAAATTATGTATATAGGTTGATGATCATTATTTAGACAAATGCTTATAACCCATGAATATCATCATTTCAAATGAGGGATGGGATGTTATATAGAAGGAGAAGGGATAGGGGGAAAAGTCAAATCGGGATTCAGAGGAGGCGGGAGCAGGGGAGGAAACAGGAAGTTACCTGTGGCCTCTGGGTCAATCACAGGTCTCCATGCCTGATCACGTATTCTTCTTGTGGAGGCTTTCAAAGTAAAAGGAAGGAAGGTAGGAACATATTAAATTAAAGGAAAAGGAAAGAAAAGGAAGGAAATTAAATGGATATACCATGGAAAGGGAAGCTTGGCGTGGAAAGAGAGTTTCTTGGAGTTCATATATTTGAAAGGGAAAATGTAGAACAGGGAAATTGGGCCACCGTAGTTGAGACATAGGTGTGAGGCTGGAGAGTGGAGCAACATGCTATGCTGGTGTATTGAGCAATGTTTTTAAACATAAATGCTTAAAATAGAATTGTCACACCTCATATGGCTGGCAATCATATGTGCAAAGTAAACATCTCCTATGATAGTTTTGTTCACCTGTTACTACAGTTGAAGTCGGAAGTTTACATACACTTATGTTGGAGTCATTAAAACTAGTTTTTCAACCACTCCACAAATGTTTTGTTAACAAACTATAGCAAGTTGGTTAGGACATCTACTTTGTGCATGATACAAGTAATTTTTCCAACAATTGTTTACAGACAGATTATTTCACTTATAATTCACTGTATCACAATTCCAGTGGGTCAGAAGTGTACATACACTAAGTCGACTGTGCCTTTAAACAGCTTGGAAAAATCCAGAAAATGATGTCATGGCTTTAGAAGCTTCGGATAGGCTAATTGACATAATTTGAGTCAATTGGAGGTGTACCTGTTGATGTATTTCAAGGCCTACCTTCAAACTCAGTGCCTCTTTGCTTGACAACATGGTAAAATCATCATGTTGTGGGGGTGCTTTGCTGCAGGAGGGACTGGTGCACTTCACAAAATAGATGGCATCATGAGGATGGAAAATTAGGTGGATATATTGAAGCAACATCTCAAGACATCAGTCAGGAAGTTAAAGCTTGGTCGCAAATGGGTCTTCCAAATGGACAATGACCCCAAGCATACTTCCAAAGTTGTGACAAAATGACTTAAGGAAAACAAAGTTAAGGTATTGGAGTGGTCATCACAAATCCCTGGCCTCAATCCCATAGAAAATGTGTGGGCACAACTGAAAAAGCGTGTGCGAGCAAGGAGGCCTACAAACCTGACTCAGTTACACCAGCTCTGTCAGGAGGAATGGGCCAAAATTCACACAACTTATTGTGGGAAGCTTGTGGAAGGCGACCTGAAATGTTTCACCCAAGTTAAACAATTTAAACGCAATGCTACCAAATACTAATTGAGTGTATGTAAACTTCTGACCCCCTGGGAATGTGATGAAAGAAATAAAAGCTGAAATAAATCATTCTCTCTACTATTATTCTGACATTTCACATTCTTAAAATAAAGTGGCGATCCTAACTGACCTAAGACAGGGAATTTTTACGAGGATTAAATGTCAGGAATTGTGAAAAACTGAGTTTAAATGTATTTGGTTAAGGTGTATGTAAACTTCTGACTTCAACTGTATATGCATCACTGTCACATGAAGTGGATAAATAGACTTGTTTTTTCATTGTGTATGCAAGATTAGTATATAGCTACTGTATTTATCAGCGTGGCAGTATTCCAGACCATAACATTTTGAGTGTCTCTGTCTCTGACACATTTTCTCTAAACCTAGACTAGATCTCGGAACATGGAAACACTGATGACTTGTGTAATGTCTGCTGAGACCACTACCTGTGACGGGAGTTGCGGCTCCCATGCTAGCTCCGATGCTGGCTCTTCTTCCGCCCTCTTCCTCGTCACTATCGTTGAAGTCATCCAGGTTGCCGATGTCACTCTGCTTCAGGCTCATCAGACTGGCCAGACTCTGCATGTCCTCATCTCTGTAGAGGAGAAAGGAAGCAACGAGCCTTATGACTCGTCCCAAAACAGTAATATTGTCTAAATGACAGTTTATGACTAATCATTGAACATCATCAACTCACTATACAAGTGTATACAGGTCAGTAATGGCCAACTCAAACGTTTATATACCGTACCTATCCACTACATACCTACTTGTATTGCACAGTGTGTTATTTAACTGTAAGCTTAGTTGAAAGACAGTTGGCTCAAGGCTTTTTCAACTTTACATAATGTGGTAAACTGTTTAGTACAGGGTGGTTTGAGTAAGAACACACAAACACACACACACACACACACACACACACACACACACACACACACACACACACACACACACACGTGATGAAATAAATAAAAGCTTAAATAAATAATTCTCTATACTATTATTCTGACATTTCACATTCATAAAATAAAGTGGCGATCCTAACTGACCTAAAACAGGGAATTTTTACTAGGATTAAATGTCAGGAATTGTGAAAAACTGAGTTTAAATGATTTTAGCTAAGGTGTATGTAAACTTCCAACTTCAACTGTGTGTGTATATATATATACAGTACCAGTCAAAAGTTTGTACACACCTACTCATTCAAGGGTTTTTCTTTATTTTTACTATTTTCTACATTGTAGAATAATTATTTTTATTGGCCTGTCTGAGATATGGCTTTTTCTTTGCATCTATTTAATGAAGCTGCCAGTTGAGGACTTGTGAGGTGTCTGTTTCTCAAACTAGACACTCCAATGTACCTCTTGCTCAGTTGTGCACTGGGGCCTCCCACTCCTCTTTCTATTCTGGTTAGTGCCAGTTTGCGCTGTTCTGTGAAGGGAGTAGTACACAGCATTGTACGATATCTTCAGTTTCTTGGCAATTTCTCGCATGGAATAGCCTTCATTTCTCAGAACAAGAATAGACTGACGCATTTTGGAAGAATGTTCTTTGTTTCTGGCCATTTTGAGCCTGTAATCGAACCCACAAATGCTTTTGCTCCAGATACTCAACTGGTCGAAATAAGGACCGTTTTATTGCTTCTTTAATCAGAACAACCATTTTAAGCTGTGCTAACATAATTGCAAAAGGGTTTTCTAATGATCAATTAGCCTTTTAAAATGATCAACTTGGATTAGGTAACATAATGTGCCATTGGAACACAGGGGTGATGGTTGCTGATAATGGGCCTCTGTACGTCTATATAGATATTCCATTAAAAATCATCCGTTTCCAGCTACAATAGTAATTCACAACATTAACAATGTCTACACTGTATTTCTGATCAATTTGATGTCAATTTGATGTTATTGTAATGAACAAAAATGTTGATTTTCTTTCAAAACAAGGAAAGCAATAACCTCAACCAAACGTTTTCTGTAGTTGTGTATCAGACCTGCACAACGGTCAGGAGGAATTTTGGACCATTCCTCTTTACAAAGGTCAGCAATACTCTTGGGATGTCTGGTGTGAACTGCTCAAGTTGAGTTGAGGTCAAGACTCTGACTGGGCCACTCCAGAAGGCGTATTTTCTTCTGTTGAAGCCATTCTTTTGTTGATGTACTTCTGTGTTTTGGTTCGTTGTCCTGTTGCGTCACCCAACTTCTGTTGAGTTTCAATTGGTGGACAGATAGCCTAACATTCTCCTGCAAAATATCTTAATAAACTTGGGAATTCATTTTCCCGTTGATGATAGCAAGCTGTCCAGGCCCTGAGGCAGCAAAGCAGCCCCAAACCATGATGCTCCCTCCACCATACTTTACAGTTGGGATGAGGTTTTGATGTTTTTTAGTGTTGTGTTGTGTGTTCCTTCCAAACTACTCAACTGTAGTTTCATCTGTCCACAGAATATTTTGCCAGTAGCGCTGTAGAACATCCAGGTGCACTTTTTCAAACTTCAGACGTGCAGCAATGTCTTTTTAGGACAGCAGTGGCTTCTTCCATGGTGTCCTCCCATGAACACCATTCTTGTTTATTGTTTAACGTATCGTAGACTCGTCAACAGAGATGTTAGCATGTTCCAGAGATTTATGTAAGTCTTTAGCTGACACTCTAGGATGCTTCTTAACCTCATTGAGCATTTTGCGCTGTGCTCATTGCAGTCATCTTTGCAGGACGGCCACTCCTAGGGAGAGTAGCAACAGTGCTGAACTTTCTCCATTTATAGACAATTTTTCTTACCATGGACTGATGAACATCAAGGCTTGTAGAGATACTTTTGTAACCCTTTCCAGCTTTATGCAAGTCAACAATTCTTAATCTTAGGTCCTCGGAGATCTCTTTTGTTCGAGGCATGGTTCACATCAGGGAAAGCTTCTTGTGAATAGCAAACTCAAATTTTGTGAGTGTTTTTATTAGGGCAAGGCAGCTCTAACCAACATCTCCAATCTTGTCTCATTGACTGGATTCCAGGTTAGCTGACTCCTGACTCCTGACTCCAATTAGCTTTTGGAGAAGTCATTAGCCTAGGGGTTCACATACTTTTTCCAACCTACACTGTGAATGTTTAAATGATGTATTCAATAGAGACAAGAAAATACAATAATTTGTGTGTTACTAGTTTGTCTATTGTTGTGACTTAGTTGAAAATTTGATGAATCAAATTTGATGTCCAATTTATGCAGAAATCCAGGTAATTCTGAACGGTTCACATACTTTTTTCTTGCCACTGTATGTACACACACAGTATATATTTTGGAGAAAAAAAAATTGTGACTAAAACCAAATCGAAACTGTGTATAAATTATAATGGACCTATATTCATAGTTTCTTGACAGTCCAGCTCGTTAATAATCACTAGACAGTCAAGGAGCATTGAAAATTCCCAAAACAATGGATAGAGGACTATTATTTGCAAATTTTAACGGCAAAATCCGTGAGGCCCTCCTGACCTCGTGGTTGAAGATGAAATGCCCCCCCTCCCCGGGGGCAAAATAAGTTAGACACCCCTGTTTTAGTACCTCAACCTCTCTCTCCTTGACATAAGGCTATTTAAAGGTTTACCGTATTATCAACTTAACATAGTATGGTAAACCTATGATAAACTTCACTGATTAGATAAATGGTGACTCACGTGGCCTTGCCCTCTTTGAGGAAGACGCAGGTCAAGGTCAGTTTGAGCGTGGCCTCCACCACCTTCACCGACAGAGGCTTGAGCTTCAGCGTCAGGTCATACTGGGCAGGCGTGGCGCTGGCAAACTTCTTCATGTTGACGTCCACCGATGCCAGCACCTTCTTGTGGCCCTTGTTAGTCTCCTAGAAGGACAAAAGACAGGGATCATTAGCCAATCGTATGTTTTCAAAGAAATGCTGTTTTTAATCCAATGTATTTCACTTCACAGTATATAAGAGGCTTTAATTCAGGACATTTTTGGGTAGCATGTACCATGTCATCCTTGACAGCTCTGTCAAACGTATTCCATGAATCCGCCTTGACTAAAAATGGAATTCAGAATTGATGGAAACATTAATTCACTCACATTCTCAATGATGAACGTCCAGTCCTTGTCTTCAAATTCGTCTGCAGTCGGCTCCTAAATGTGAGAGATTTTGAGAATAAGGAAACAATGTTTTGACAATTCAAATGCAGATGAATCTAAATGATTTCCCAATCATTCACACACATCTTCCTAGGGTTGAGATGCCATACCTTGAAAAGTGTGACATTGATGTCCAGGTTTTCGGGCACCTGCCATACCACCGTGCCCCTGTAGGGGTTCTTGATGCCCGGCTGCCATCCATGCAGCTGAGGATTGGAAAGCCCAGGTCAGGGAAAGGACCAGAGCATGTGCTGACCATATGCATTTTATATTGAATGAGCCACGTGTGTCTCATAGAGTGCTGAATGTTACTAGAAGTTCATGTGATGGGATTAATAAAGCAATAACTGTGATGAATAAAGGCAGATGTATCTATGGCTTAGCTCAAATCTCCTACCTATACACTTCTGCATCTAGATGGTTCCATTTCCTCAGACACAAGAAAATCTGACCATTCCCCTTACAGGCTACACTCCCTCAGGTAGGCTACATACCTTTGGTGCCTTCTCAGACTTCATCATGATGACAAGTGTTCGACAAATAGGCTACACATGCCACTCCTCTACTTGTTGAACGAAGTAGCTTTCCCCATATTACCTTGGTGCAGTTTCGTCTGTTTCTCCTGGTCCATACCACTCTCAGTTTGTCTGGTTGCCTGTAAGTAGAGAAAGGACAACATATAATGACTGTACAGACGAATATAAACACTACATATGTACATAAGTAGGGACTTCAGTGTCGATCAGTGTTTCCATTGATAATGCAGTATTTGGTTTCCTAACCCGTATCATAGGACCGAAATAGGAAAATACCGGTATTTAGCATAGGATCGTTTACAGGACTGAGCTCTCTGTGCATCCTGTTCCTTCAGGCTATAACATGGCACAGTCATGTTGAATGTAAGCACATACTATGAACAGTATCAATGCACATACTAATACTGATAAATGCTTTTAGTCCATAGGCTAGGCTGTCTGGAACGTGGCTATATTTTAGAGCCATCAGAAATACATACACACACACCCCCCCCCCCACAAAGATAAAAGCTCAAGACATGACCAGTTGGCCTTCTCTTAAATACAAACAAGCACGCATGCATGCACAAGCACACACACACACACACACACCGCTGTGAAAAAAAAACAGAGAAGGGGGGGTGGGCTTCAGTCTGGGCAAAAACCTACATCTTGTGACTCTGTTCAGTGCTCTGACTAACAGACATCTCAGAGGAAGAGAATGAGCTCCATAATCCAGATTGTACATCCCCATTTCAAAACGTTTACTCTGACTGAACATGACCCAGCTGGGGCATTTTTCTTCTTCTTCTGTGTTTACAGTCCTCAGGGCCCTATCAATGGAGGGTGTGGCCCTAGCAACCACCAGGGCATAATACTTCAATTTGTCTCCAGCCTCAGCCAGCAACCTCCTACATGTGTGTCACACAAGTAGGGTTGTCACTCAACAGATCTGTTCTAGACTAGAACAGCAATTATGTAATCCTAGAAGATATTCTTAGCAGGGACGTGAAATAGCATTGTATTGTTTTCCTTTGCCAACTCCCGACAACAAGAACCAATAGTGAGTGAGCAAGATATTGCTGTTCGCATACAGTCAGTCCGGCGACTCCGAAAAGGTAAACATGCAACAGGCTAATTGCATGTTGAAGTGAAACAGAATGCACTGTTACGTCTTGAAGTATGCTAAAATGAACATAGTTACTTAAAAGTCTAGCTGCCCATGAGTAAAACTATATATTAGTATTTCCCCCATTTCTGACCATCACACTACCACCATCACGCTTGACCGTTGTGCGAGGTCCTCACTGTGGAATGCAGTGTTTGGTTTTCGCCAGACATAACGGGACCGATGTCATCCAAAATTTGACTCAAGTTTGTCAACAAAGCACCTGGAAGAACCTGGATGATCATCAAGATTCCTGGAAGAATGTTCTATGGACAGATGAGTCGATGATGATGATCCAAAAACACACAAGCAAGTCTAAATCAGAATGTCTGAAAAGCAACACTGCTAAAAGTTTTGGAATGGCCTAGTCAAAGTCCAGACCGAAACCCGATTGAGAAGTTGTGGCAGGACCTGAAACGAGCAGTTCATGCTCGAAAACCCACAAATGTCACTGAGTGGGCCAAAATTCCTCCACAGCGACATTTATTTTATCTTTATTTAACTAGGCAAGTCAGTTAAGAACAAATTCTTATTTACAATGACAGCCTACACCGGCCAAACCTGTGCCAATTGTGACCCACCCTATGGGACTCCCAATCACAGCTGGTTGTGATACAGCCTGGATTCAAACCAGGGTGTCTGTAGTGACACCTCTAGCACTGAGATGCAGTGCCTTAGACCGCTGCGCCACTCAGGAGCCCAACATTTGAGAAGTGAGAGACTGATCAACAACTACAGGAAGCATTTGGTTGCAACCAATCGCATAAGGGGGCAATTACTTTTTCACACAGGTGCATTGGGTGTTGCATAATTGAGTTTATTAAATAAATGAATTGAGTATCGGCATTTAGTGTAATTTGTTCACTCAGGTTGCCTTTATCTAACATTAGGGTTTGGTTGAAGATCTGACAACATTCAGTGTCAAAAAATATGCAAGTATTTAGAAAATCTGAAAGGGAGCACATCATTTCTCACAGCACTGTATTTCTGTTGGCAGAGGGAAAGAGAATAGAAGACATATAGAGAGGAGAGAGAGTAAGGGCAGAGTGTGAACAGTCTGACAGGGCCTCTTTCTCGTGTTGCAGGCCAGTTATAGAAGACGGGAGGATTGAAGAGAAAGGGCACAGTGGAAGGGAAGGGGCTGGGGGAAAGGTGGGGAGGTGGGGTGGCACAGAAATAGACCTGTAGAATGGTTGGTCTTAACCATTAGGTAACGGCTGCTTCAGTTCACCCACCGCCAGCCAAATATCCGCCTACCCCATGTACCTGCCTGCCACGCGCTCTAGCATAGTTACACACCGCAGTCTACTCTTGATGAATTGCACGGTGCCTGTAGTTCTCTAGAGCCAATATTCTAGAAGAGGTGCCGGTACTCACGCAGTGGACAATTTGAGGCGGCGGTGAGCACCCGGCACAACTCAAGCACAGATGTGTTGCACGACAGTACCTATTTGTGAAATACATGAGAGACGTAAGGGTCGAAAAGAGCAACCAGAGCTTGCCACTGACCTGTCATCGAATTGGGTCAAATCAAATCAAATCTTATTTGTCACAATTCCAAAACTACTGTCTTATACACAGTGTAAGGGGATAAGAATATGTACATAAAGATATATGAATGAGTGATGGTACAGAGCAGCATAGGCAAGATACAGTAGATGGTATCGAGTACAGTATATACATATGAGATGAGTATGTAAACAAAGTGGCATAGTTAAAGTGGCTAGTGATACATGTATTACATAAGGATGCAGTAGATGATATAGAGTACAGTATATACGTATACATATGAGGTGAATAATGTAGGGTATGTAAACATTATATTAGGTAGCATTGTTTAAAGTGGCTAGTGATATATTTTACATCATTTCCCATCAATTCCCATTATTAAAGTGGCTGGAGTTGAGTCAGTGTCAGTGTGTTGGCAGCAGCCACTCAATGTTAGTGGTGGCTGTTTAACAGTCTGATGGCCTTGAGATAGAAGCTGTTTTTCAGTCTCTCGGTCCCAGCTTTGATGCACCTGTACTGACCTCGCCTTCTGGATGATAGCGGGGTGAACAGGCAGTGGCTCGGGTGGTTGTTGTCCTTGATGATCTTTATGGCCTTCCTGTAACATCGGGTGGTGTAGGTGTCCTGGAGGGCAGGTAGTTTGCCCCCGGTGATGCGTTGTGCAGACCTCACTACCCTCTGGAGAGCCTTACGGTTGTGGGCGGAGCAGTTGCCGTACCAGGCGGTGATACAGCCCGCCAGGATGCTCTCGATTGTGCATCTGTAGAAGTTTGCGAGTGCTTTTGGTGAAGCCGAATTTCTTCAGCCTCCTGAGGTTGAAGAGGCGCTGCTGCGCCTTCTTCACGATGCTGTCTGTGTGAGTGGACCAATTCAGTTTGTCTGTGATGTGTATGCCGAGGAACTTAAAACTTACTACCCTCTCCACTACTGTTCCATCGATGTGGATAGGGGGGTGTTCCCTCTGCTGTTTCCTGAAGTCCACAATCATCTCCTTAGTTGTTTTGACGTTGAGTGTGAGGTTATTTTCCTGACACCACACTCCGAGGGCCCTCACCTCCTCCCTGTAGGCCGTCTCGTCGTTGTTGGTAATCAAGCCTACCACTGTTGTGTCGTCCGCAAACTTGATGATTGAGTTGGAGGCGTGCGTGGCCACGCAGTCGTGGGTGATCAGGGAGTACAGGAGAGGGCTCAGAACGCACCCTTGTGGGGCCCCAGTGTTGAGGTTTAGCAGGGTGGAGATGTTGTTGCCTACCCTCACCACCTGGAGGTGGCCCGTCAGGAAGTCCAGTACCCAGTTGCACAGGGCGGGGTCGAGACCCAGGGTCTCGAGCTTGATGACGAGCTTGGAGGGTACTATGGTGTTGAATGCTGAGCTGTAGTCGATGAACAGCATTCTCACATAGGTATTCCTCTTGTCCAGATGGGTTAGGGCAGTGTGCAGTGTGGTTGAGATTGCATCGTCTGTGGACCTATTTGGGCGGTAAGCAAATTGGAGTGGGTCTAGGGTGTCAGGTAGGGTGGAGGTGATATGGTCCTTGACTAGTCTCTTAAAGCACTTCATGATGACGGAAGTGAGTGCTACGGGGCGGTAGTCGTTTAGCTCAGTTACCTTAGCTTTCTTGGGAACAGGAACAATGGTGGCCCTCTTGAAGCATGTGGGAACTGCAGACTGGTATAGAGATTGATTGAATATGTCCGTAAACACACCGGCCAGCTGGTCTGCGCATGCTCTGAGGGCGCGGCTGGGGATGCCGTCTGGGCCTGCAGCCTTGCGAGGGTTAACACGTTTAAATGTTTTACTCACCTCGGCTGCCTGGGAGCAAGACATCCTGGTCCGTGACTGGGCTGGTTTTCTTCTTGTAGTCCGTGATTGACTGTAGACCCTGCCACATACCTCTTGTGTCTGAGCCGTTGAATTGAGATTCTACTTTGTCTCTATACTGACGCTTAGCTTGTTTGAAAGCCTTGTGGAGGGAATAGCTGCACTGTTTGTATTCGGTCATGTTACCAGTCACCTTGCCCTGATTAAAAGCAGTGGTTCGCGCTTTCAGTTTCACGCGAATGCTGCCATCAATCAACATGCTGATGAAACTGAAACTGTGTTTACATGGGTAGCTATACCAATAAGCAGCCAAATAACCTTTGTTGTGTGAATGGTTCCCACATCATCTTACAGGCTACAGTGTTATAGAAGGGATGTACTCTACTGTACTGTACTCCCATATTCCATCATGTCACACGAGTGTATGTTTTTGATCCCACTTCCGGCATGTATTCTGGAGGAAACACATTTGAGAGACTGATGTGCTGTATTCGAAGAATGAACCTTGAACAGATAACGCACACACATTATTTCTGCAAACTGAACATTAGTGATCAGCCGTTTTGCTAATCAGTTAAGCGGGACAGCCTGTCTAGCTGATCCACATTTGACACATTCTTCTTGCCAACTGGAAACATGGTAACCTCAACCAGAACACCCAAACACTATGGTCTGGTTCCTGCTATACTCTGTAGGTGAACAGACACCAAAACCACAATGTAACAGGTTTAACATGTCTGAATTACAACAAAAACACACCCCTGAACTATCGGAGAACTTTGGTGAACACAGTAGGCCGAAACATAGTATGTGCACATGACCGACCCTTGTTACAGACCTGGGCTGCTGAGGCTCGTTGTGAGAGAATAATGTGAAGTGAGGTTTGTGGTTTCATAGCATCACATGACAGTATTGCTGAACAAGCAGGCCCACAGTATGCAGCTAAGAGTCAGATCCCCAAAACATACAGACTACAATCACCTGCAGACAGTTTTTTTTATTTAAAACGGGCAAGTCAGTTAAGAACAAATCCTTAGTTACAAATACGGCTTAGGAACAGTGGGTTAACTGCCTTGTTCACACCAACATATATATATATATTTTTAATACCTTGACAGCTCAGGGATTTGATGTAGCAACCTTTCGGTTACTGGCCTGACGCTCGAACCACTAGGCTAACTGCCGCCCCCAACACATAACAATGCTTGTGTTCATTCCATATTATCAAACAGTCATAAGTGTCACGTAATCTTCTATGAATAAGAGGTTATTAAACTCACCAGGCTTGATTATTATATCATTAGAATTAGACAGTAATTAAGGATGTTATCATCAAACTGAATACGTGTAGGACGGTTCGATAGACTGCCATCCCAAGAGCATAGGCCTAACATGCTGATACTAGTGAAGTCGGTGAAGACGACAACAATGAGGAGACAGACAGAGAGCTAGGCTCGTCTGCAAGCGAAAGCTTGGAAGTAGGCTACATGCTAGGTGTGAGTAATAATGGAACTCTTGCAGTGACAGAGCCCAGACAGGAACCACATCACCACTGGCTGTGTGCACATAACATGCATGCATAGGAGCTGACTTAAGTTAAAACCATGCTGTCGGTTTGTTTGTTTGTTTGTTTGTTTGTTTGTTTGTTTGTTTGTTTGTTTGTTTGTTTGTTTGTTTGTGTGTGCGTGTGCGTGTGTGCGTGTGTACTAGAGGTCGACCGGAATGGAAGATTAATTAGGGCCGATTTCAAGTTTTCATAACAATCGGAAATCGGTATTTTCGGGCGCCGATTTGCTGATCAATTTTTTTTTATATACCTTTTTAACTAGGAAAGTCAGTTAAGAACACATTCTTATTTTCAATGACGGCCTAGGAACGGTTGGTTAACTGCCTAGCTCAGGGGCAGAACCACAATTTGTCAGCTCGCGGGATCCAATCTTGTAACCTTACAGTTAACTAGTCCAACGCAATAACGACCTGCCTCTCTCTCGTTGCACTCCACAAGAAGACTGCCTGTTTCGCAAATGCAGTAAGCCAAGGTAAGTTGCTAGCTAGCATTACATTTATCTTATAAAAAACAATCAATCATAATCACAAGTTAACTACACATGGTTGATGATATTACTAGATATTATCTAGCGTGTCTTGCATTGCATATAATCTGACTGAGCATACAAGCATCTAAGTATCTGACTGAGCGGTGGTAGGCAGAAGCAGGCGCGTAAACATTCATTCAAACAGCACTTTCGTGCGTTTTGCCAGCAGCTCTTTGTTGTGCGTCAAGCATTGCACTGTTTAACCGAAGTGAAATGGCTAGCTAGTTAGCCTGCGCTAATAGCGTTTCAAACGTCACTCGCTCTGAGCCTTCTAGTAGTTGTTCCCCTTGCTCTGCATGGGTAGCGGTGCTTCGATGGTGGCTGTTGTGTTGCTGGGTCGAACCCAGGGAGGAGCGAGGAGAGGGACGGAAGCTATACTGTTACACTGGCAATACTAAAGTGCCAATAAGAACATCTAATAGTCAAAGGTTAATGAAATACAAATGGTATAGAGGGAAATAGTCCTATAATTCCTATAATAAAAGGAACCACCAGCTTTCATATGTTCTCATGTTCTGAGCAAAGAACTGAAATGTTAGCTTTCTTACATAGCACATATTGCACTTTTACTTTCTTCTCCAACACTTTATTTTTGCATTATTTAAACGAAATTGAACATGTTTCATTATTTATTTGAGGCTAAATTGATTTTATTGATGTATTATATTAAGTTAAAATAAGTGTTCATTCAGTATTGTTGTAATTGTCATTAAATCAAATCAAATCAAATTTTATTTGTCACATACACATGGTTAGCAGATGTTAATGCGAGTGTAGCGAAATGCTTGTGCTTCTAGTTCCGACAATGCAGTAATAACAAGTAATCTAACTAACAATTCCAAAACTACTGTCTTGTACACAGTGTAAGGGGATAAAGAATATGTACATAAGGATATATGAATGAGTGATGGTACAGAGCAGCATAGGCAAGATACAGTAGATGGTATCAGGTACAGTATGTAC
Source organism: Oncorhynchus mykiss (assembly GCF_013265735.2). NCBI lineage: Eukaryota > Metazoa > Chordata > Actinopteri > Salmoniformes > Salmonidae > Oncorhynchus > Oncorhynchus mykiss. The sequence continues at coordinate 27,502,894 of NC_048573.1, read as the reverse complement.
AAATGAGATGAGTATGTAAACAAAGTGGCATAGTATAGTATTAAGTGGCTAGTGATACATGTATTACATAAGGATACCGTCGATGATATAGAGTACAGTATATACGTATGCATATGAGATGAATAATGTAGGGTAAGTAACATTTATATAAGGTAGCATTGTTTAAAGTGGCTAGTGATATATTTACATCATTTCCCATCAATTCCCATTATTAAAGTGGCTGGAGTTGAGTCAGTGTCAGTGTGTTGGCAGCAGCCACTCAGTGTTAGTGGTGGCTGTTTAACAGTCTGATGGCCTTGAGATAGAAGCTGTTTTTCAGTCTCTCGGTCCCAGCTTTGATGCACCTGTACTGACCTCGCCTTCTGGATGATAGCGGGGTGAACAGGCAGTGGCTCGGGTGGTTGATGTCCTTGATGATCTTTATGGCCTTCCTGTGACATCGGGTGGTGTAGGTGTCCTGGAGGGCAGGTAGTTTGCCCCCGGTGATGCGTTGTGCAGACCTCACTACCCTCTGGAGAGCCTTACGGTTGAGGGCGGTGCAGTTGCCATACCAGGCGGTGATACAGCCCGCCAGGATGCTCTCACTTTGTGCATCTGTAGAAGTTTGTGAGTGCTTTTGGTGACAAGCCAAATTTCTTCAGCCTCCTGAGGTTGAAGAGGCGCTGCTGCGCCTTCTTCACGATGCTGTCTGTGTGAGTGGACCAATTCAGTTTGTCTGTGATGTGTATGCCGAGGAACTTAAAACTTACTACCCTCTCCACTACTGTTCCATCGATGTGGATAGGGGGGTGTTCCCTCTGCTGTTTCCTGAAGTCCACAATCATCTCCTTAGTTTTGTTGAAGTTGAGTGTGAGGTTATTTTCCTGACACCACACTCCGAGGGCCCTCACCTCCTCCCTGTAGGCCGTCTCATCGTTGTTGGTAATCAAGCCTACCACTGTTGTGTCGTCCGCAAACTTGATGATTGAGTTGGAGGCGTGCGTGGCCACGCAGTCGTGGGTGAACAGGGAGTACAGGAGAGGGCTCAGAACGCACCCTTGTGGGGCCCCAGTGTTGAGGATCAGCGGGGAGGAGATGTTGTTGCCTACCCTCACCACCTGGGGGCGGCCCGTCAGGAAGTCCAGTACCCAGTTGCACAGGGTGGGGTCGAGACCCAGGGTCTCGAGCTTGATGACGAGCTTGGAGGGTACTATGGTGTTGAATGCCGAGCTGTAGTCGATGAACAGCATTCTCACATAGGTATTCCTCTTGTCCAGATGGGTTAGGGCAGTGTGCAGTGTGGTTGAGATTGCATCGTCTGTGGACCTATTTGGGCGGTAAGCAAATTGGAGTGGGTCTAGGGTGTCAGGTAGGGTGGAGGTGATATGGTCCTTGACTAGTCTCTCAAAGCACTTCATGATGACGGAAGTGAGTGCTACGGGGCGGTAGTCATTTAGCTCAGTTACCTTAGCTTTCTTGGGAACAGGAACAATGGTGGCCCTCTTGAAGCATGTGGGAACAGCAGACTGGTATAGGGATTGATTGAATATGTCCGTAAACACACCGGCCAGCTGGTCTGCGCATGCTCTGAGGGCGCGGCTGGGGATGCCATCTGGGCCTGCAGCCTTGCGAGGGTTAACACGTTTAAATGTCTTACTCACCTCGGCTGCAGTGAAGGAGAGACCGCATGTTTTCGTTGCAGGCCGTGTCAGTGGCACTGTATTGTCCTCAAAGCGGGCAAAAAAGTTATTTAGTCTGCCTGGGAGCAAGACATCCTGGTCCGTGACTGGGCTGGATTTCTTCCTGTAGTCCGTGATTGACTGTAGACCTTGCCACATGCCTCTTGTGTCTGAGCCGTTGAATTGAGATTCTACTTTGTCTCTGTACTGGCGCTTAGCTTGTTTGATAGCCTTGCGGAGGGAATAGCTGCACTGTTTGTATTCGGTCATGTTACCAGACACCTTGCCCTGATTAAAAGCAGTGGTTCGCGCTTTCAGTTTCACACGAATGCTGCCATCAATCCACGGTTTCTGGTTAGGGAATGTTTTAATCGTTGCTATGGGAACGACATCTTCAACGCACGTTCTAATGAACTCGCACACCGAATCAGCGTATTCGTCAATGTTGTTATCTGACGCAATACGAAACATCTCCCAGTCCACGTGATGGAAGCAGTCTTGGAGTGTGGAGTCAGCTTGGTCGGACCAGCGTTGGACAGACCTCAGCGTGGGAGCCTCTTGTTTTAGTTTCTGTCTGTAGGCAGGGATCAACAAAATGGAGTCGTGGTCAGCTTTTCCGAAAGGGGGGCGGGGCAGGGCCTTATATGCGTCGCGGAAGTTAGAGTAACAATGGTCCAAGGTCTTTCCTCCCCTGGTTGCGCAATCGATATGCTGATAAAATTTGGGGAGTCTTGTTTTCAGATTAGCCTTGTTAAAATCCCCAGCTACAATGAATGCAGCCTCCGGATAAATTGTTTCCAGTTTGCAGAGAGTTAAATAAAGTTCGTTCAGAGCCATCGATGTGTCTGCTTGGGGGGGGATATATACGGCTGTGATTATAATCGAAGAGAATTCTCTTGGTAGATAATGCGGTCTACATTTGATTGTGAGGAATTCTAAATCAGGTGAACAGAAGGATTTGAGTTCCTGTATGTTTCTTTCATCACACCATGTCACGTTGGCCATGAGGCATACGCCCCGCCCCTCTTCTTACCAGAAAGATGTTTGTTTCTGTCTGCGCGATGTGTGGAGAAACCCGTTGGCTGCACCGCTTCGGATAGCGTCTCTCCAGTGAGCCATGTTTCAGTGAAGCAAAGGACGTTACAGTCTCTGATGTCCCTCTGGAATGCTACCCTTGCTCGGATTTCATCAACCTTGTTGTCAAGAGACTGGACATTGGCAAGAAGAATGCTAGGGAGTGGTGCGCGCTGTGCCCGTCTCCGGAGTCTGACCAGAAGACCGCCTCGTTTCCCTCTCTTTCGGAGTCGTTTTTTTGGGTCGCTGAATAGGATCCACTCCGTTGTCCTGTTTGTAAGGCAGAACACAGGATCCGCGTCGCGAAAAACATATTCTTGGTCGTACTGATGGTGAGTTGATGCTGATCTTATATTCAGTAGTTCTGTATGTAATGTAATGAAACCTAAGATGACCTGGGGTACTAATGTAAGAAATAACACGTAAAAAAACAAAAAACTGCATAGTTTCCTAGGAACGCGAAGCGAGGCGGCCATCTCTGTCGGCGCCGGAAGATATACCCAACGTACCCAACAAATAAAGAAAATAAAAATCGGCCGATTAATCGGAATTGGCTTTTTTGGTCCTCCAATAATCGGTATCGGTATTGAAAAATCATAATCGGTCGACCTCTAGTGTGTACGCGCACCTACCGTGCAGAGCAGTCATATGCAGCATTTCATCCGATTCACTGATTGAATTAGCAGAGTGCATCATGCCATCGGTGGGGCTGTAAAACACGCAGCCTCGCCAGCCTGACAGTCTGTTTCCACGTGAGCAAACGATTACATGAGTAGATTAGGGTTAGGTTCTACTAAGAGATACAGTATCTGCTGAAAATTCTACATTTTGGGGGGCATCTAAAGCTCATTTGCGGCATTTCTACACAATGTAATATGTGGTGTCACTTTTATTGTAAATAAGAATAGAATATGTTTCTAAACACTTCTACATTGATGTGGATGCTTCCATAATTACATAGAATACTGAATGAACCGTGAATAATGATGAGTGAGAAAGTTACAGATGCACAAATATCATACCCCAAAGACATGCTAACCTCTCACCATTACAATAACAGGGGAGGTTAGCATGTCTTTGGGGTATGATATTTGTGCATCTGTAACTTTCTCACTCATCATTATTCACGGTTCATTCGGTATTCTATGTAATTATGGAAATATCCACATCAATGTAGAAGTGTTTAGAAACATATTCTATTCTTATTTACAATAAAAGTGACACCACAACGACACAATACATTTACCATTCAATTCTATTGGACACAAAATAATAGGAAACAACCAAAACAAACAGCAAATGCATCTAAACAAATGTGTAGAGTCATTGTGTGCTATGAATGCTGGACCAAATACTTCACTTTTTACTACTTTAATAAACATACAAGTGAAGTTGTCCCAACACTTTTGCTCCCCTAAAATGGGGGGGGGGGGGGGGAACTATGTACAAAAAGTGCAGTAATTTCTAAACGGTTCACCTGACATGGATGAAATTACCCTAAGATTAAAGTGGACAGTCTGTACTTTAACTTCAAAGTCATTGGTTTTGATTTCCAAATCAAACTTTTGGGAGTATAGAGACAAAAGAAAATATGCTTCACTGTCCCAATAAGTACAGAGGGCGCTGTAATTCATGTTATTGGACTAATAGGGCTGTAGAGCTCTCTTTACTTGACACAATACAGCTGGATCGCCCCGTTCTGCCCCTAGGGTTCCGCCGCCCTGCAGCGCCCCCAACCTAACACACACCACTCAGCTTTAGGATCTTAGTAAAACATGTATTATTGGTTTCAGGTGTTAGGCCAAGGCCAGAGTGAGAACCAGCAGTATGGAAGACCCCCAGGGCCAGGACTGAGCAGCCCAGCAGCTAGGGATTGCCTTAATAGCTATCTCCCCTGACGTGGGCATGTTTTCACAACAGACTCCTTTTGTTGTACAGTATTCCACAAAGGCATCCAGACTTTATGAAAGTTGCACAGTATACCCTTAATCTTGTAATAACTCAAATCTAGTGATATGTCACTTGACATTTCTGCTATCCATTGTGGGAAGATAACCAACATTCCAATTTAACAGCAACGCATTTCTTAGTCCCTATAAATGCTAGGTGACAGTTTCTTCTGATGACAGTCTCCAGTAAGAACATACACTTTGCCAGAATTCAGCCAGCCTTCACAAGAGCATAGCATGTTCAAATATGTCCCCTTTTGTGTTTTACACCTCCAGCAGAGGAATAACATGTCTGAGTGCATGATATTCAGTTCCACTGGCATAATAGTAGGCTCTATGGATGGTCTTAAACTGCAGTAATTTATGTCTGAGATTATATGAACATGGCTTAGGTTATTCAAACCTATCTGTATCCATTCATCATCAACAATACTGTCTACCAGGTCTTCCTCACATGTTTGTTTGGCACGTCTTGTGTCATCGGGGAAAAGACGCTGTCAACCCTTAATACAGTTTGGAAATCAACTTTAGGGGTCAGACTGCCTTTAAATAGTTTCAATCTTTGAAGATTCTGGCTTGTCCAGTTTTTGCCCGCACAGAGAGAATAAAGAGTTGCATTTGCACAAGTTCACCTCAGTGCCGTCACAGACTGATCATCCCTGGTTGCCTGACCCTGCTGTCACCATCTGATGCTGCTCAGATGAAGCACGACAAAAGATTACCTTGGTGTACATTTATACATTGCATTATCCAATAATAGAATCAATGGTTCAATAATTGAAATGGCCATTATTCTCAGATCCCTGACTATAGTCTATCCATCAACTCAAGACGGGACTTTGTATCCATTCACTGATTGTTATAATATACTGCAAAATTCACCTGAGCACCGTGGACTGGTCTTCCCTTGCTGTCTGACCCTGTCACCATCTCATCCTGCTAAGACATGATGAGCATAGTGATGTACACCATAACAGCGAAGCCTGTAGAGCTGTTAATACCATGTCAGTGTGAAAAGTAGGGAAAACCCTAGGGAAACTGACAGATAAATAACATTGCATTGCTATATTGACTCTAATAAAAACCTCACATTGCACGTTAGAATAATATCGGTCTTCAATCGTTTGGCTGCTGGTTTCATAATTTGATTCAGGTCTATTGAGCCAAAAATAATAGCTAAAGTTTGTGAGCTAGCTCGCTAACATTAGCCAACTTTTGGCTCTCTCTAATGGTAGCTACATCATCTGGCGAAAACTAGCCAAGTTAATTTACTTCTGTTGAAACAGGACAAAACATTTCCATACACACAACAGCTGTTAGATACTGCTACCTGACAGATAGCTCGAGACTAGAGCTGAACTGGCTGTGGTAGATACTAACTAGCTAACGTTAGCTAGCTAGTTCATTCACTTCAGACAGAACTTCAATCGAGAGGGGATGAAACATTAGCTAAAGTTACATGTCAGTTACACTACTAGCTCAGCACTGGAAATCTTGTTTCTTCTTCTTCCAAACAGCAGTTACCTTGCCAGCTACAACAGTCAAATAAAGAGTAGCCAGTTTCTGCTCTGCTTGCTTTTACAACTCTGAGAAAAAGCATAACACACACAGACAACAGCTGCCTCTGTTTGCATGCTCTGTGGGGTCCGCGCAGTCCTAAATCCAGCCGGCTCAAATCGCTAAACAGCCTACCCGACCGCACTGAGGTGTCCGCATGGTCCTAAAGCACACCGTTGCCACTTTTTGTATCACAGAGCAATGATGAAACTGGGGGGGACAAAAATACAATTTCAGAATGTGGCGGGGGGTCAAGTCCCCCTGACCACAGTGAAAGTTGCGCCCCTGAAATACTGTACCGTACAGTACACAGACTATATTGTCTATAATGACAAGAACTCCTGGAGCTAAGGCAACATGCCAGTCTAAAATAGGCCTATATAAAAAGGTAAAACTACTTAAATAATAAATGGAGATTAAGTTAACTGTTCAATAAACACACTCCTCTGAATTTGGACAACTGGCCCAGTTAAAACAGAGAGGACACAGAAAGCCAAAGTGGAATAGTGGAAAAGAAACACAGCCCAGCTGCTGTTGTATAATGTGACCTTTGGGGAAAAGGACACCCATATTAACTCTATACTGCATGGAACAAGAATGTGCACACTCACACACCTGACCATTGAGAGAGGACTTTCAGCACTGCAGCATACCACCCAGTGTCACACTGCTGGCTTGCTTCTGAAGCTAAGCAGGGTTGGTCCCTGGATGGGAGACCAGATACTGCTGGTAGTGCTGTTTGAGGGCCAGTAGGAGGCACACTTTCCTCTGGTCTAAAAAAAAAAATCCCAATACCCCAGGGTAGAGATTGGGGACATTGCCCTGTGTAAGTTGCTGTCTTTCTGATGGGATGTTAAACAGGTGTCCTGACTCTCTGTGGTCACTAAAGATCCCATGGCACTTTTGTAGGGGTATTAACACTGGTGTCCTGGCTAAATTCCTAATCTGTCACCTAATCATCCCCAGTTACAATTGGCTCATTCATGCCTTGTAACTGTTCCCCATGTTGTTGCTGTAAATGAGAATGTGTTCTCAGTCAATTTACCTGGATTAATAAAACAATTACATACATAGGTTCTAAGAATAATATCACCTGATTGGAACAGGGAAAACAATTCACTACAGGTGCTGTATGATGATGTCATACATACAGGAGTAAATAGATGATGTCATGCATATAACAGGTCTAAATAGATGTTATCATATTCTAACTTATGACATCTATTTACACCTGTTATATGCATGACATCGTCATAATCTATTTACACCTGTGACACGTCAAAGCTTAGGCACATTTGGACAAAATATGTTTTGCTTATGCTCAAAACAACAATGTCAATTTGGATGCTTGTCGCGTGACGATGATTAGAATGGGAAAACAGCATGAGGACAAATGCGGAAGTGCATTGACTGTTGAAGAAAGCTGTAGGCTACAGTATATTCATGCATTGTGCACTGTGCAATAAACGTGTACGATCAACAAAAATGGGGGAGTCAATGTAATAGCGGTAAGAAACGGACAACAAACATATCATTGCGCATAGCACCCAAACCAAATATGAACCTGAAAGTATGACCTGATTAAATTACATCTCAAGCAGGGGACAAGGAAATGAAGGACAAGGTGATAAAAGTTTCAAACCCCACGAGGTTGTTTTATCGGTTCAGACATGACAACTTTATCAAGGCTAAATCCAGTAAAGGGCGGTAGGTAACCCAGCTGTTAAGAGCGTTGGGACAGTAACCGAAAGGTCGCTGGTTCGAATCCTCGATCAGACTACGTGAAAAACCTATCGATGTGCCCTTGAGCAAGGCACGTGCCCTAATTGCTCCTGTAATTTGCTGTAGATAAGACTAAGAGCGTATGCTAAATGACTAAAATGTCAATTATATTCACTTACCATTTCTTCGTGCATTCTACCGTCAGTTCTTGAAAAGTCGCCGCAAACTGGAATTTCGAGGCTTTCTTGCCGACACGCTGAAGTCTCTTCCAAACTGAAGTCATGTTTGGAGACTATAATGTTATTTTCTCAAGGGACATTGGTTTCAATCCTCTCCACAGTTCCCCTCTGCCCTCACTGCTTGGGGAAACACCAGTCTGTTGCCGCAACACTTGCGTTTGCTGCGAAAGAAAGACCGTCAATGTTCACTCACTGTTCAACAGTCTGACTGGTGTTCACATGTCCCGAATGTCACACACAGAATTCAGGCAAAACAAACGCACGCCACGACAGATCCGAACAGTGAGACAGACGACACCCCAAGCAAAAAAAACTTTGATATGAACATATAACAATTTCTCATTCAATAACACTTTTTTATTAAACATCAATTGAGGTATTGTATTTTCACTTGTAGCCTATGACTTAATTTTTTTTTTAAACATTTGACCAGTATGTTATTTAAATAATATTCTACTGGTTTAAAAATATAATACAAGTATGAAAAATAGGAAAGCATCTCCTTGTTATTGCAACTGTAGCTAGTCCATTGTTTGAGATGAGTGTGGGAAGCAATGTATATATTTTTTGAGTCCAAGGGTGCACTGTGTTTGGGGGTTGGGGAGGGGGACATGCCAATGTAACCCCATGGTAATAAGCCCACTATGGTCCTGGCTTTGCTGAGGTGTGGTAAGAGGTATTCAATAGGTACCAATAGCCTAAAAAAAAATAACTGGGGGGGGGACATGTAAGAACCGGATATTTGGGGGGCCAGGAAACATGTCAAGGCAATATGTTCTTGCTTTAGTCCCTTCATACAGCAAACCAAAGGCTACAGTACACTGTACCTAATAGCAGGGGACTTTTCAGTTTACTCTGGTGTTTATTTATAAGTTGTGGCGCAACGCCGACCGACACAGGCAGCTGGGGAGTTTATTACTGGCCCTGAGAACAAAAGTGTAAGGGCTCTATTTTCATGTCATCCAACAAATGTAAACGCCAGGAGTTTGCTAAACGGCATTGGCACTTGGATTGGAACCTGCGCTGTGGTCAGATGACGTGAAAATAGTGCTCTTTGACCTCATACACCAGTGGTGGGTTTGGCGTCAAAATAAGGATGAAAATGCAGAAAATAACCCCATACCCGACCTGTAAAATATGGTGGTGGTGAATCTTTGATGTTATGGGGCTATTTTGTTTCCACTGGTCCTGGGGCCCTTGCTCAGTTCAATGGTATCATGATGAACTTTTCCCGGTACCAGAATATTGGCCAAAAACCTGGTTGCCTCTACCAGGAGGCTGAAACTTGGCCGGAAGTGGATCTTCCAGCAAGACAATAACCCAAAGCACACATTAAAATCCAGAAAGAAATTGTTGATTGACAACAAAAATCAACATTTTGCAATGGCCATTTCAGTCTCTGAAACCAATTGGAATGGATCTGGAAAGATTCTGTATGGAAGAATGGTCTAAGTTTCCTCCCAATGTGTTCTCCAATCTTGTTAACTCATCTAGACAGGTTATTTAGAGGTAATATGTTTCCACAACAATCTTTTTCCTGTTGGGTGGGCCACCTATTGGTCGCTGCACTTCCTATTTTCCAGCTGCAGGGCCCCACTTGTGTCATTCAGTGCCACCTGGGTCCACAGGATGTGCTGGGAGAAATGGTACTTCAGGGAAACTGTATGCAGACAGCTAACTTCAAATGGAGGATTTAGAGCCAAAATGAGGTACAACTTGTCATGTCTCTGACGAGATTGACCTAGCTCCCTTTAAAATAAGGATGCTGTCCAGGTTAGTTGGCATAATTGGTAGAGGATGAATAGGCTGGAAGTCTCAGCCACAAGAGGTCGTCAGAGCAATCGTTAAGGCTGTTAATTAGACTCTGGGCCAAGTTGATTACCTGTCACAAACGTTTTCTAGGTGACAAAGTTGAAACTGTAGTTCACATTGGAATTGAGAGGAATTCCAAAAGTTGCCAACTAAATAGTTGACTGAGAAAAGGGATGAGGCCATAATGTCCCTCTCTTTCTAGGGGTGGAAAATAACATGGTGGTTATATGAGTCATGGAGAGATCAGAGCCACTGCAGCATGCAGAGCGATGTCCCATAGTCCCCTCCTTGATAAATATAGACACGCAGGGCCAAACACCTGCCGGCTGTCCATCAAAATGAAGGGGAGGGTGACAGCGAGAACCCAGAGACGCACTGGAAAAATGTTAACAAGGTCACTGAATATCATAACACTAATTGAGGCCTATAGGATATAAGGGTTCATATAGGGCTTTTGCAATATATACAATCAAGTGTTCTTGGATTAAAAGAGCAGCTATATATTCCTGGCACCAGATGAGATTTTGCACAGTCAGATCACCGTATTCCCCTCTCAATATAGCACTAAACTACCTATGGTCTTTGAGAGTGCACTATGACATATGCTGTGTCAAAAGCTACATTATATGCAACAGCAATCGCAAGACACCAATCTGTGTCCCATGAGGCTAGGAGTTAGATAATGTCACCACCTGGTTGGGAATCCCCCGTCTCTGTGTACGTGTGTGTGCATGTACAGTTGAAGTCGGAAGTTTACATACACTTATGTTGGAGTCATTAAAACTAGTTTTTCAACTACACAAATTTCTTGTTAACAAACTATGGTTTTGGCAAGTCGGTTAGGACATCTACTTTGTGCATGACACAAGTAATTTTTCCAACAATTGTTTACAGATTATTTCACTGTATCACAATTCCAGTGGGTCAGAAGTTTACATACATTAAGTTGACTGTGCCTTAAAACAGCTTGGAAAATTCCAGAAAATTATGTCATGGCTCCCCAAAAGGGCGAGGCTTGCAAGCCGAAGAACACCATCCCAACCGTGAAGCACGGAGGTGGCAGCATCATGTTGTGGGGGTGCTTTGCTGCAGGAGGGACTGGTGCACTTCACAAAATAGATGGCTTCATGAGGATGGACAATTAGGTGGATGTATTGAAGCAACATCTCAAGACATCAGTCAGGAAGTTTAAGCTTGGTCGTAAATCGGTCTTCCAAATGGACAATGATCCCAAGCATACTTACAAAGTTGTGACAAAATGGCTTAAGCACAACAAAGTCAAGGTATTGGAGTGGCCATCACAAAGCCCTGACCTCAATCCTATAGAACATTTGTGGGCAGAACTGAAAAAGTGTGTGCGAGCAAGGGGGCCGACAAACCTGACTCAGTTACACCAGCTCTTGTCAGTAAGAATGGGCCAAAATTCACCGAACTTGTGGGAAGCTTGTGGAAGGCTACCCTAAACCTTTTACACAAGTTAAACAATTTAACGGCAATGCTACCAAATACTAATTGAGTGAATGTAAAACTTCTGACCCACTGGGAATGTGATGAAAGAAATAAAAGCTGAAATAAAATCACTCTACTATTATTCTGACATTTCACATTCTTAAAATAAAGTGGTGATCTTAACTGACCTAAAACTGAGAATTTTTACTGGGATTAAATGTCAGGAATTGTGAAAAACTGAGTTTAAATGTATTTGGCTAAGGTGTATGCAAACTTCCGACTTCAACTGTATGTGTCAGAGGGAGTGACAGATTGTCCACCGTGTCCTGGGGGTCCTACGTGACCCACAGTTGCACAGTGCTCATACACAAGAGCGACCCAATCAGGGGTGTGCGTTGGGGGGGGGGGATCCCTCCACCGTAGTTCTTCTGACCAGTGCATACCAGCCTCAGCCTGTTCAGCTCACAACCTAAATGGGGACAACTGGGATTGCAAACCTGTGACTCAGGCAGCATGACGGGACGGTTAATCCATGAAAGAGAGTAGCTGTGTTTGAGAGCATCAACTCTGATCAGTCTGACTGGCTGATCTACCAATCACCTCCCATCCCTCAATAACTACTAATTATGATTTGTAGATCAGTCAGTCTGCTCAGTTGGTCATCAGCTACTAAGCAGAATTGATGCTCTCAAACATGGCCAGTTGCTACAAATCTTAGCAACAGAGAGATTGGATATAGGATTATTTGGGGCACAACAACAACCAGGAAGACACCACCCTCCACCTCAATTCATCGTCCTCTAAATGACCCAATAAGCACTACCGTGGATATGTTTATAGAGGATGTCTGAAAGGCTGCCTGGTAGGGTGCCAGAGCTGCCCAGTACAAGGCACAGGCTCTGAATCATGTTCCGTGGGCCCCCTCTATTTCATACAGAGTCGTAGCAGGGCAGGACTGACACTAACTGGGCTGCTGTCAATGGCAAAGGATCATCAGAGAACTCTACTCACAAGATATGGTACATTTACGATTTTATTCAGTGAAAGGTGCAACCAAAAAAAAAAACATGTACAGAGCATGCCCAGTATAAGAGTGGGTAAAAACGACACAGGAAAAAAAATTGCCTCACATGTTTAGTGCATTCATGATCATGACAGTCTTAAGCCATTACATTCATCAGGGACTGACTGTGTGGCAAGTCATTTAGTTGACAAACACTTGTAATAGGAAAGTGTAGGACTTCGATACTAACAATTGTTTTTGGAATACGTCATAAAATGATTTTCATGTTAAGTCATGGTATGGAGTGGGAGAAATGGGAACGCTTTGTTTCTCAAGACGCCTTCCCTAAATGGGTCTGTATGACAAAAGATAGAACAACTGGCCCTGCAGATGCAGATGTCTGTTATTAGTACTTAAGACTGTCTGGCTTCTCAGATATTACAATCACTTTTCATCTTCGCAAAAAACACACTAAACTGTATTGTACAATTCAAATAACCAGAATACACAAACTCAACCCTTCTCTCAGGGGTTTACAATCTTTTTTTTTTTTTTAAATACCTCATCACCTGATTTTCATTATTATAGGAAGTCTAAAATCAATACCATCTACGCAATATAAATATATTATTTTATTTACAAATCAACAATGACCTCAAAGGGATACTTCGGGATTTTGGCAATTAGCCCTTTATCTACTTCCCCAGAGTCAGATGAACTCGTGGACACAATTTTTATGTCTCTGTCCAGTATGGAGGAAGTTAGAAGTAGTTTCGCAAGCCAATGCTAACTCGCATTAGTGCAATGGCTGGAAGCCATGCTAGCAGATACCAATAGACTTCCAGTCATTGCGCTAGCACTAGTAACTAGCAATTGTGCTAGCCAGCAACTTTCTTCAAACTGGTGTCCACGAGCTCGTCGGACTCGAGGGAAGTAGATACATTTCCAAAATCCCAAAGTATTCCTGTAAGCAGCTAACATGTAGACTAGAGGTCAAATTCAAATAACTTTTACAGTCCCCAAGACGAAGAATTTTAGCAACATAGTCAAATCACTCACCCATCTATTTCAACGTCTTTGAATGCTAACGGTGGGAGTTAGGAACAGTGTTCTGGCTACCATAGGATAGGTTGGGGGTCAGGATCATGGGGATTCGGCTGGTCAGGAGACAGGGGTGCAGGCGGTTCCAGAGGACAGGGGGCGATTGAGTCAGGGAGAGTGTACTGGAGCTCCTCTGGGTCCAGAGTCCTCTTCACTGAGCACCATCTCATCCCCATCTGTTCCCTTCACTTCTCTGTCCTGGGGTCCACAGAACAGCCGGAACACTGCTTGGACCTGTGGCACCTCCGTGGCAGTCTCCTGGAAAGTCAGAATCGCCACGATGCCAGCCATTAAATAACCTGTGGAGAAGAAAAAAAAACGGTAGACATATGAGACGGATACATCCGATTATCACAAAGCTATGAGGACAAGAGGGGAAGCAGAAGCCTGTGTGGAGGACCAGGCAGGATTAGGGTCAATTCCATTTCCATCTTGATTACTGCCAATTCTGAAATCAACTGCAAAAAAAAAAAGAAAAGTCTAAATTGAATTGACCCCAACTCTGCTATGGCTACTCTCACAGGAGGTGAGGAATTCCATGCACTCCTTGGTCGCCTTGTTGCGCCTTTTCCCCAGTAGATAGTCCCCCTGGCCGATGGTGCTGAGGGTGACCACGCAGAAGAACAGGGTCTCCAGGAAGCTCCACTCTGGCTCCAGGTAGCAGAGGCTGGTAGCGGGCAGCAGGAACAAGAGTATCACCAGGACCAGAGAGAAGAGGCTGGCATGGAGCAGCACTGCCCGGCCGTAGGGCAGGCCCCAGTAGGTCTGGAGGTGGCGCACAGGGCCGTGGGTAAGGATGGGCAGCATGAGGTCAGACAGGCAGGAGAGGACATAAAGGGTGAGGGGGATTCCCAGCAGGCAGTAGAAGATGCAGAAAAGTTTGCCGTCATCAGAAAGGAGACTGGAGTTACCATAACCTGGGGAAAAAAACAGTTGGCATAAAAAGTGGATTTACAGGGATTTTGACTTCCACGTGAAACAAGTAACCTAAAGCATGTTTTACTAGGGTAGTTGTGAGACGTGTGCACACATCTACATAGACCCTAAAGCCATCTTTGAATTTTTGCATCTGACTTTGGCCTGCGGCAACAGGATGTAGCCTATACTATCCTCAATAAAACTACATTGCACATGAGATAACTATTCAAGTGGTTCAATATGTGATTATTTGGCCCTACAATAAATCATAAAATGTACATCAATCTAACTGTGGAATCAACTAGCTTTATTTATTTGTTCTTCTTACCACGGACAGTCAAAACATTGATCACAAAGAACATGGACGAGATAAAATCCCAGCTCCAATCATCTCTGTGTGCATCTAAGACAGCAATGTTTCGATTAGCAGAAAAGGACGCTTTCACGATAATTGTATCCAGCCTGCTCTCCGGTGCGCAGTAGTTGTCCCTCAGAAAGTTCCCTCGGAGTTCAAGGACCTGTGCTCTGAGCTTGTTTTCCTGGGGCTGCTCAATAGCCATGAGCACCAGACCCCCAAAGAGTGTGAAGAGGACGTAGCTGAGGAGCAGGAACCAGAAGGCATGCTTCCGACAGAACCTCTGGGACGAGTCGACCCAACAGACCATGGTTGTTTGTCGGACTGACCTTGCTGTGTATCGCTAGTGGAGGTAACCAAACACTCAGACGCAGGTGAGCCACTTGTTTTAAATATTTAAAACACAATTCAAACACCAATCCACTCATTGAGAACTCCATAGAATGTCAATTCTGGAAATGAATTAACTCAAATTAAATAGGAAAAAACTGTCGAAAACATATCAAGTTTGAATTTCACTGTAAATAACAAATGTGGAAAATATGTAATATTGTAAGAATATTTATTTTAGGATATTGGCTATCGTCCATATACATGTACTGGTTGGTAAAATTACTCAGGTACATGGTAGAAAATACATTGTCCATGTGTTAAGACGGTGTCAAGCTCTCAGCTCGGTGCGAATACTCCTTCCATATCCATGGATTCCACTATTCAACACACCCCAGGCCCATTAGTCTGAAGTTGTCAAACTAGTAGTGTCCTTATGGTGCATTCAAGACAACTGGGAACTCAAGAACAAATGAGGTCAAATCATGACGTCAGTGATTTTCAGGTTGGAAAATCGGAGCTCTAGAACAATGTGTACATGAGTCAGTGTCTCTTATGCGACTCCTGTAGGGTCCCTCCCACCTAATGTGCCTATCCTCTAGTCCTAGTCTACCTCTTATGTCATAGGCCGAATAGGGAGGGAGGATATAGGGAACTCCACCTGCACTACTGAGCAGTGAGGTAGCCTCAGCCTGTTCCAAGGCCTTGACCCCCAACCATAGTCTCACTTTTCTCTCTCTCTCAGAGGGGCAGGTGCAGGGAGTAGTGGGAGCAGGTCCAGCGGCGCACCGGTTTGCCAACCCTCCCGATGACGGGCAGCTTGTGGGCGTAGGCACGGGGCGGTACGGTGGACAGGGGTGGGGGAGAGCTGAAGCTGGTCTGGAAGCGGCGACCCTGGCAGCGCCGGCCCATCTGACGTCCCCCGATGAGGAAGGAGAATGTGGGGGGTCCGGTCTGAGGAGGGGGGAAACGGGCCTTGGTGAACACGTCGCGGGATGGACCCGCTGAGCGCTGTCCCGGCCGGGAGGAGGAGTTTCTGCGCTGGATGGAGGATGAGGAGGAAGAGCGAGCCAGGGACCTGAGAGAAGGAAAGAGAGAAGTAAAAGGAACATGTTAGCTATAGTAGATAAATAATTTCAGCCTTCAAAAGGTACATCAACTGCCAAAATAAAGGAAACACTGGAGTAAATGAGGGGTACAAAGTATATTGAAAGCAGGTGCTTCCACACAGGTGTGGTTCCTGATTTAATTAAGCAAACAGCATCCCATCATGCTTAGGGTGGGTCATGTATAAAAAACACCCAGTTGTCCATTGTTTCTGTCAACGCCAAAGATTTTCTGACCACCCTATTAAGACACTATTTTGGAGTTTCCTTTATTTTGGTTGTTACCTGTATATATTCTTCAGAAAAACATAAGAACTTATTTTTTTGTTCTAAATGTGTGTGGAGTGTTAGACACCAGCTTTCTGTCTGGACCAGCTGTCTGGTTGTCTTTTCTTTTCTTTTCTTTCTCCGGTTTCTCTATGGTGTGATTAAAACAGGCTGTCTTATGGTCTGCGAGACACCCGCTCTGATCACATCACTCATTATCACTTCTTAAAATTGGCATTTTTTCACTACTAAGCAATGTGGACAATGTGCAAGATGCGATAGAAATCATAATTTATTTGCACAGAAGTGCATTGTAAATTGTACTGGTAATGTATGCAATCTAAATAAATAAAGGATATGTTTTACTTTATGAGTGAGAGCTGTGCCTCTCACACCCTCCTATAATATAACTAGTTATACAGATGCTACATTACCTTCCTGGAGCAGTGGCAGCTAGACTAGGTGGGGCGGGCTCAGTGCGAGGGCTCCCGTCTTGCCGGGGGCTGATGTTGAGGTTAGCAGTGAGCTGAGGCATCTTGCGCGTGGTGTCTGGGTTAGCAGCGGGACCAGGGGGCTCCTTCCTCGTATCAGGGGGCTGGGAGGGGGCTGACGGGGGGCAACCTCCCAAGCTGGGGCCCGTGCTGAAGCGTACCGCCAGGCTGTCGCCGAAGAAGGAGTAGAGCTCACAGTACATGGCGGGCAGGGGGACGGGGGTCCAGTCATCCCAGGGGGTGCCAGCCCCCCCAGGTCCCTGCAGGTGGCTGGCGATGCCCAGGGCGGCCTCGGAGAGGGGCTCTGGAGGGGGGCTGAGCCCGGGGGAACTCACCCTGAAACCCATCACGCCCCCAGAGCCCGGCTGGGCGCTGCTGCTCCCCTCCGCTGGCTGGGACAGAGACAGGGCTTTCATCTTCAGCAGGCGCTCCACCGCCACCTGCAGGACAGAGGGGAGATTGGTACTTAGTGGGCACAGTGGAGGTTGATAGGGTGTGTTCCCAACATAAAAAATGTAAAGCGCTTTGAGATCGGGTGAAAGGCGCAACATAAATGCAATTCGTGACAATACATTACTGGGAATCTCTTGTATTACTTTGGAAAGCTTTGATTGCATTAGAGAACGGCAGATATGGATTTTTTTGGCCTCAACGAGGCCAACATTTTAGGCCGATATTCAATATCATTACATTA
The DNA here is from genome assembly GCF_013265735.2 of Oncorhynchus mykiss. Taxonomy (NCBI): domain Eukaryota; kingdom Metazoa; phylum Chordata; class Actinopteri; order Salmoniformes; family Salmonidae; genus Oncorhynchus; species Oncorhynchus mykiss. The sequence continues at coordinate 27,485,169 of NC_048573.1, read as the reverse complement.
TAACGACAACATTTCCCAGAGACAGCCGTGTATGCATTAATGCATACATTTTTAAATCAAACCATACATTTGACATTTTTACTAATCTAATTACATAACAATTTCAATAATTTTATGAATGGCAAATCTCTTGATCAACTGGATTAATGGAGATGGCATAGGCCTACTCACAATACAGGTGAACGCATATTCAATAGGAGCGTGTGCATGAGTTATTGAGCTTGTTTTGGCTTATCGGTGGAGTGTACAGTGCTACAGATGACAAACAATCTGTTAGCCTTCCATTTTGGACTCATATTAGCCTACTGATCAACAACATTTGACAAAAAGCATCACTCAAAAGAGTGTCATGTCTGTATGGAAGGACATAGGCATTGCTGTTAGTTTGAGAATATAAAATAACATATTTTCAATGCAAGCGTTCTTGTTCCATAAACAAGGAGGAAGATTCTTAGGCAGCTAAACCTATTGACAACCTTCATTTGGGCATTTTAAGACACTTCCTTCTTTCCCCATTGTGATAACAATCTAATCCGACTATCAACTGTCAATTTACAGATCCGATAGCTGCTGGTCAGATCAGCACACCAGTAAATAGCTAAAGTTACAACGCAAGTCAGAGGGCTCGCTGCCGAAAATGGTGCATGTTCAAAATGAGAACCAGCTTGACGTTGGCTATTATCTCCTATCTGATATCTTAGTACCATGTACATCTAGCCAGCATAGTAGTCCCATGTAGCTCAGTGGGTAGAGCCTGGCGCTTGCAATGCCAGGGTTGTGGGTTCAATTCCCACAGGGGACTAGTATGGAAAATGTATGCAGTCACTAATGTAAGTACGTAGCATCTGCTGAATGACAACAATGTAAAGTCTCATATAGCCACCTAGCTAACACCACAAATTAAAGGGTTGGTTATAGTAATTTTTGCTATCTGCTTAGCTTGCATGCATGCGTGTCCAGACACGTAGATATTGGCCTTATTATAAGTTATTTAACTAAATGAATATTAGCAACAGGAGTCACTGTGTCAATTCACCAATACTACACCTTTCTGTTGGAGAATGAGCTATATTGATGCTGCTGATTATCCCAGCTAGACAAGCCTCAGCATTGGGCAGTGCTCGTGGCTCAAGCAGTGATGGGCGGCTGGCATAGCAGCAGCTTTACTATGTAGAGAGATTGTCGACAAAGCCAATAGAGGAGGGCCGAAAGACTTAGGAAAGGCAAATATCGTCCGTTCTCTAGTACGCCTCACAGAAAACCGACCACATTACAGACTCAGTGACTGGTCTGCTGCACTTACCAGGATGGCTCCGTAGACCTTGTGTCCGTCTGCTTTCACCTGGGCGTTGGAGACGGAGTAATCATCCAGGACAGCTTGCAGGTTAGCCCAGTAGGCTGGCAGGTGTGGATATAACACCCGCTCAACAGCCTACAAAAGACACACACAGACACAAACGGTGATCAGCAAAGATCCTAAAAATGAACCAACAGAAACGAAAGAAAACACACTCTCACTCAAAGACGATCAAGATAGAGGAAACGTAGTTACCTTCCACCCGAGTGCGTGTAGCCCCACGACAGCTCCATAGTGAGAACAAAGTGGGCGGACCGGGTCTGACAGAACCTTCTGCAGAGACAGCAGAATCTGATGGTACAGACCACTGACCAGGTCTCCATGGGTCCTGACAAAGACACGTTTTGGAGAGAATTACGTCAAGATGGCCGTGATCCTGTTGTTGACAGTGTCACAGAGACTAAGATGGTCCACTTTTGACCAAAACATTATTTAAAGGTGGTATTAGGAGCATTAGTGTGCAGTCCTTTGTTTTTTTTCCCCCTCATGAACCAATAAGTGTATCAGTCAAACTGCCATGGTCTGAGGGGCTTTGTCCACTTGTCTAGTCATTCTACTGTACATTTCTGTACTGTATATATAGTGCATATTTATGGGTGGTCAGTCATACCAGAAGATGTGGCTGAGCAGAAGTGCTGCGTAGTCCCTTAAGGTCCAGTGGTCGTTGAGGGGGTTGATGGAGGCGGCCAGCGGCTCCAGGATGCAGTACATGACGCTGGACACCAGGCTACGCACGTAGGAGCCGAGGTACAGGTAGGGGTTCTGCACCAGACTCTTCACCATGTGCAGCAGACGGTTCAGCTGCTCCAGGTCGTGGCTCACAGACTTCACCTGGTGGGCAGAGTGGAGAGAGGGGTAGATGTGAAGTACAGCGCTAGCTACATTTAGTGAAGATACGGACAGGACTTTTTCCTGACGAGGATCAAATCCAGGGCATAGTTATAGGCTACTGTATGATTAGGGTTTTCTAGAGTTTCTCCTGGTCAGGAAAAACTCATTGCCCTATAGGCACTAAACGACTGGAGATTTGAATGCATCCATGACGTTAGATTTTGTGTTTCAAATAAGTATGACATACCCCACTGATGACATATACAAAATATGGCAGGAGGGCAGCAATCTTGGAGTTGGACTGGAGATCCAGCAAAGCCACCTGATGAGGAAATAGTTAATCCACCATGGATTAAAATGTTTGAGCGATTTCAACAGTTTCTCCAATCTAATGTGTTCTATCACATGTCGACGCCAGGACAAAACTGTACCTTCATAAGGTGTGGGTCCTCTCCTAGTATGGCCCGGGTGATCTGCTGGTAGTACTTGAGCAGATCCTCAGAGAGAGTTTGTACAGCACTGGGAACTGTGAAGGAGAGTAAAAGGAGGGATCAACCACTCTGCAATAGCCATGGGAGTAAATATCACCCAACGTTCAAATTTACTCTGAGCCCTTACCTGTACCTTGAGGCTCCAGGTTGCCTTTCCCATCCAGATAAGACACGTTCACTAGTAGGAGAACAAATCATAGTCACCATAAATTCTACTAAATCTCTTACAAGCAGAATGAGTATCGATTTGACTATTGATGTGCAGGTGGCGGGTTAGTATCTAGTAAGTCAGTGAGACGCATTTCTATAACAAGCATTGGTGGTCATACCTCGCACCATGGTCTCTGCACAGCCCTTGGGTATGTTGGTGGCCAGGGCAAGTTCAACCAGGTTGACATCACGGTCATCCACAAAGAATAGCTCGCCCTCCTTGATCGGTCGGAAAGGTAGGGCATCTTGCGCACCGTAGCCAGCTATGGCCTGGCAAAAAGAGAAGACAGTACAGATAGGAGTTCAGTTAGAGCAACAACAATAAAGACAAACATCACCCAGCAAGCGGGATTCAGTTGAAACAGGCTCACACAATGTATACATTGAGTGTAAAAACATTAGGAAAACCTGTTCTTTCAATGACAGGCTGACTAGCTGAACACTATGACCCCTTATTGACGCCACTTGTTAAATCAACTTCAATCAGTGTCGATTAAGGGGTGGAGACAGGTTAAATCATGTTTTTTAAGCCTTGAGACAACTGCGACATGGACTGTATGTGTGCCATTCAGAGGGTGGGCAAAACAAGATTGAAGTGCCTTTGGTAGTAGGTACCAGGCGCACCCGGTTTGATTGTGTCAAGAACTGCAACATTGCTGGGCTTTTACACTATCAACAGTTTCCTGTGTGTGTCAAGAATGGTCCACCACCCAAAGGACATCCAGCCAACTTGACACAACTGTGGGAAGCATTGGAGTTAACATGGGCCAGCATCCCTGTGGAACGCCTTCGACACCTTGTCGAGTCCATGCCCTGACGAATTGAGACTGTTCTGAGAGAAAAAGGGGGTGCAACTCAATAGTAGGAAGGTGTTCCTAATGATTAGTACACTAATTGCATGTATACATTCAATAAAACAGTAGGCACTCTCACCTCCACATTGCTCCAGCGCAGTGCTCTGTTGAAGTCCTCTACTGTCAGCTTCCTCCTCTTGGCATGTCTCATGAACTGAGAGCTGCTCTGTGTTGGTCAAAGTCACATCAGACAAACAAATATCTACAAATAGCCAACTTTACATACTTTACCTATGAATGGGGCTCAGAGTTCGTCCTGGTCAGAACAAATGGTGAGGGAAAACTCCTGGCCCTCACGACATCGTACAATCAACATCGATTTCGCACCGGTTTTATTGTTTACCTGTGTGGCTTCCCTAAGCCGGTAGCAGACATCTTCAGCCAACAATGCAGCCACATCGTCGCTGAGTTCTACTCCCGCACTCTCAGCCATGAGTTTGACAGACTCTCTGGGGACTTCCGCGAAGCGCCTCTCCTCCATGCTCACGGCAGCGTCCCGGTAGACCCGCAGATCTGAGGAGCGAGACCTGCAAAATAACCACACGTGTATCTTGCTGGTATAGTTAGCTTACTAGCTAACGAATATGATTTGTTAGCATTAGCTAGCCAATTTATCTTGAATCGTGCAGGCGACGATTAAAAGTTTATACGAAAACAATGCCAACAGTCTGTAGCTCAATGCGACACAATCACTTACCAACTGGACAGTATGAATTTGCAAGGTTATTGCTCTAAACCGCACACAGGAACCTCACTCGGGTGCGCCGACATTTTCCGGAAAGCCAGCCTTCCAAAGATTGGTCCAATTCGATGTCACTCAAATGTGCGTCACTCCCACAACCGCTACTTAATTCTTCTGTGGATTTTTTTTTTTTTTAAATTATGGCGGTTGGCAGCCAATTTTAATGTATTACCTCCACCAACTGGACTGTACCCCTGCCAAACCCTAACGACGCAGGGCTAGGTCTGCATTGGCTGTGCAGTATTAAGGGTGATGTGGACTCTGCAGAAGTCAGGGCATTCACACTTCTTACGCGCCGCTGAGCAGCGCTGTTGTGAAGGAAGTTATCAAGAGGTGGGTGCGTTTGGTTGACAGGAGGTCTTGTATTATCCTATCAATACAGAGCCATCCACTTTACAAAAATAGAGGCGCACAGCAATAATGAGCTCAATTTGGCGTATCCCGGGGCGCCGCAATTGCGTCCCATCATCCATACGGCGCCTAAAAACACATTTTCGAATCAAGCAGTCTGTTTGAATTGCCCAAATAGTCATTGTAAGTCCTATACTAGTCTTGATAGATGCGTGAGCCAATGCAATTATAAATGTACATTACATTTTCATTTAGATGTGCTTATCCAGAGAGACTTGTTTGATGCCAAATTTCAGAGGAAAACAAACGTTACTGCAAGTAGATCCTTAAATATGCATCTGCAACAGCAGAGCCAGGAAGATAAAATAATGTATTTAGTAAATATGCATCTGCAACAGCAGAGCCAGGAAGATAAAATAATGTCTTTAGGAAAAGGAGTGCATTCGAATCCACACAGCCTGAGGGTTGCGTCCCAAAATGGTCAAGCACATTGATAGAAAAGTTGCCATTGGAGAACATGGTTTATGCAACAAATCTAAAGTAAAGCCTGATGGCCAAATAAACCCGAATAGGTAGAAAGCCTACGCAGACCAAAACAACAACAAAAAAGTAAGAGTTCATTGAGCAGTGAGAAGTTCCGGCTAGTTCAGTGACAGAACGTGCATTTCAAAAAAAAGAAGCTGACTTTGCGGCAGAAGTACCACAATAAATTTAAGTGAAAAACTTAAATTAGACATGACATTCATGAATCCAACATTGATAACTGATTCAAATAGTTAAATATCAAATTTACATAAAGAGATGGGCGAGTCAAAAATCCACGGAGGCTATACAAATGTAGTGCAGGACAGTGCCAACATCTCATGGAAGATTAACACATGGAACACCAAAACCGACACTCAGCCCACCCCCCTCAATGAAAATACATAGCACACATGGCTTCCAAGCTCATAGGAAATCACTATATACACTATACTTTAAAACAGAAATACTGTGGTCTTGACGACAGTGACCATGGCTTGTTCTCCCACACATCCTGCATGGTGCAGGAAGCAGCCATGGTCTGGCTGTTCTCTAGCTGCTTTAGCTTGAGGGCCGAAGCCAGCAGGAGATCGTTCAACTGGCAGGATAAGGTGAATACATGATGGGCCACTACGGGATACCAGGCCGCCATCACGGAGGCTGCCGCTACCATCACACTCGATGTCTTGTAGCGTGTGGAACACTTCCAGAGGATCAGGGGGAGAGACTGAGACTCTACTAGGTGCAGGGGGGCCTTAACCAGGGACAAGTCTTCCCCAACACCAGCTGAGCCCTGCTCCCCTGGGAACAGGTCATATCTTGGTAGTGGAACATGGGCAGGTTGTTACTGCTGGTCTGAGAAAAGCATATTTAATATCAGGGTTAAATTAGTCATTTGGATGGTAGGCCTACACTATTTAGGCCCATGAAAAACAGGATATAGAGGCAAGGTAAAAATGCAACAGTTTTTTTTTATTTTTTATTTTTATTTTTATTTCACCTTTATTTAACCAGGTAGGCTAGTTGAGAACAAGTTCTCATTTGCAACTGCGACCTGGCCAAGATAAGGCATAGCAGTGTGAACAGACAACACAGAGTTACACATGGAGTAAACAATTAACAAGTCAATAACACAGTAGAAAAAAGGGGAGTCTATATATACATTGTGTGCAAAAGGCATGAGAAGGTAGGCAAATAATTACAATTATGCAGATTAACACTGGAGTGATAAATGATCAGATGGTTATGTAAAGGTAGAGATATTGGTGTGCAAAAGAGCAGAAAAATAAATAAATAAAAACAGTATGGGGATGAGGTAGGTGAAAATGGGTGGGCTATTTACCAATAGACTATGTACAGCTGCAGCGATCGGTTAGCTGCTCAGATAGCAGATGTTTGAAGTTGGTGAGGGAGATAAAAGTCTCCAACTTCAGCGATTTTTGCAATTCGTTCCAATCACAGGCAGCAGAGAACTGGAACGAAAGGCGGCCAAATGAGGTGTTGGCTTTAGGGATGATCAGTGAGATACACCTGCTGGAGCGCGTGCTACGGATGGGTGTTGCCATCGTAACCAGTGAACTGAGATAAGGCGGAGCTTTACCTAGCATGGACTTGTAGATGACCTGGAGCCAGTGGGTCTGGCGACGAATATGTAGCGAGGGCCAGCCGACTAGAGCATACAAGTCGCAGTGGTGGGTGGTATAAGGTGCTTTAGTGACAAAACGGATGGCACTGTGATAAACTGCATCCAGTTTGCTGAGTAGAGTGTTGGAAGCAATTTTGTAGATGACATCGCCGAAGTCGAGGATCGGTAGGATAGTCAGTTTTACTAGGGTAAGTTTGGCGGCGTGAGTGAAGGAGGCTTTGTTGCGGAATAGAAAGCCGACTCTTGATTTGATTTTCGATTGGAGATGTTTGATATGGGTCTGGAAGGAGAGTTTAGAGTCTAGCCAGACACCTAGGTACTTATAGATGTCCACATATTCAAGGTCGGAACCATCCAGGGTGGTGATGCTGGTCAGGCGTGCGGGTGCAGGCAGCGAACGGTTGAAAAGCATGCATTTGGTTTTACTAGCGTTTAAGAGCAGTTGGAGGCCACGGAAGGAGTGCTGTATGGCATTGAAACTCGTTTGGAGGTTAGATAGCACAGTGTCCAAGGACGGGCCGGAAGTATATAGAATGGTGTCGTCTGCGTAGAGGTGGATCAGGGAATCGCCCGCAGCATGAGAAACATCATTGATATATACAGAGAAAAGAGTCGGCCCGAGAATTGAACCCTGTGGCACCCCCATAGAGACTGCCAGAGGACCGGACAGCATGCCCTCCGATTTGACACACTGTACACTAGCAATTCTGGTCTCAATGTATTGTGTAGGCAAAGATACAACTATGACATACAAAAAAAATCAGTGTCAAATCTAGAGTAGGTCGACAACGGTCATGCTAATCTGATCTATCCACATGATAGCATCAATATTGACTTCATTTCCCTGTTAAGATCTGAATGGCAGGCTGCAATGATCAGGACACCGCGGAACCGGGGCGAGATATGTCTCTGATAATGTACCCCAATCCAGGGATAGGAGAGGGCGCTGTAGTCCTAATTATCCAACATTTTATGTCGAGAAGATTGAAATACTGCCAGATGAGTAGATTTTCCCCAATGTTCAAGCCAAATTCTATGAATATTATTTCGGCATGCAATTCGTAGAAATAACAGGAAAGATCCGGAAAACGTATTTCAGTAAATACTTAGACAACATGCTACACTGATTGCTTTGTTACGAAGTCACATGTACTATCTGTCGCTGTGTCCACTGTTTATTTTAAAATATCTTAATCTTGACCCAGTTCCCGCGTTCCCTTTATAATGAGGCTCAGCTGTGCAACACTAAACGCCGCTCCGGATGAAACCGCCCCTTATCAAATTAGACATCATCAGAGGGGCAGCACACAGGCGCAATAAATGTTCGTCAATTATCAACGGTTCAGAAATCCATATTCCTCCCTAAAATCTCACCAGAAGGAACAGGTTGATGGTTTCAACCATGGTATTCTCATTTTCCTTATGTTGTTTACCTAACAAGCATCAGGTGACTATTTTTCAGGAATACTCAGGTATTTCAATGTATTAGTTTGTTCTTGACCAGAAGACCTATTTTGTTTACAAACTTACGAAGAAGATTGAAAGCTGTATTTCTTTTTTATGTATACAGTAACTAAGATAGTGTTTTAAAGGGCATACAGGTCTGCTCTGACTTTACACAGTTATTCATCTATTTAGTTATTAATACTTATTTCCAAAAAAGGTCTTAGGAACGTTTATATGTAAAACATTTTTTATTCAATTATTTAATGATCAGTTTTCATATGTACTTAAAATAGTAGGTACCCTTTTATTTAAATGATTATTTGTTGTTTTATTTCTCAGAATAGTTCCTGATTACACTAAAGAGGGTTTTTAGTCTCTCTTACTACAAGAACCCTTGGTTTGGTCTTGAACATAGTTTTCAGTTGAGTTGAATTTCAAAGCCAGAGGTTATGGAATAAGCTATTTTCACTTTAAATTGACTTAAATGGTGCAGATCTCGGTTCCTTGTCGTTTACGTTCACTGCTCCTATGTCTTTGACTCATCCTACTACAGTTTCTACTTTTATATAATCTTTGTTGTTTTGTCTTTGTCTATAGTTTCTCTTAATGCTAGGGGGTTACGAAACAATGTGAAGCGCAAGGCCTTATTTTTATTTTCTAAACAATTTCGAACAGATTTTTGCTTTTTTCAAGAGTCTCACTCAATTTCGGCTGATGCCAACTTCTGGAGGTCACAGTGGGGCAACGATATTTGGCTTTCCCATGGATCTGAACGAATGAAAAATACCTTTGGTGGTAATATTCTACACTCGGAATGTGACCCCTTTGGTCACTTTATTTGTCTTGTGATCAGTTACAATGACATTACACTCATTACTGTAAACTTCTACAGGTACAACACCAAACATGAGAATGATCAGTTACAATGACATTACACTCATTACTGTAAACTTCTACAGGTACACCACCAAACATGAGAACGATCAGTTACAATGACATTACACTCATTACTGTAAACTTCTACAGGTACAACACCAAACATGAGAATGATCAGTTACAATGACATTACACTCATTACTGTAAACTTCTACAGGTACACCACCAAACATGAGAATGATCAGTTACAATGACATTACACTCATTACTGTAAACTTCTACAGGTACACCACCAAACATGAGAATGATCAGTTACAATGCCATTACACTCATTACTGTCAACTTCTACGGGTACAACACCAAACATGAGAATGATCAGTTACAATGACATTACACTCATTACTGTCAACTCCTACAGGTACAACACCAAACATGAGAATGATCAGTTACAATGACATTACGCTCATTACTGTCAACTTCTACGGGTACAACACCAAACATGAGAATGATCAGTTACAATGACATTACACTCATTACTGTCAACTTCTACGGGTACAACACCAAACATGAGAATGATGAGTTGCTTGAATCTATAGAGAAACGTATACTTCATTGGTTATCTACATTTCCCAATTCGTTATTATTGATATGAGGGGACTTTAACATTACAATATATAATTCAAAGTTCAAGGGGGCCGAATACTTTCGCAAGGCACTGTATATGGAGAGAGAGGTTTCCGGCCGAAAGATCATTCACTTGGAGTAACAAAACAGGTTCCAGACAATCCAGAATAGATTTTTGGCTTATATCCAAATGCATTGATAGTGAGTGTGTTACTACAAATATGTGTACTACTCCCCTCACAGACCATAGGGCCATTTACATTGATATCAAAATATTTACCCCTGATCCTAACCTTGGTAGAGCATCCTACTGGAAGCTAAATAGCTCATTATTAAATAATTATATATTTAAATTTGAGGTTAAAGATCTGCTCTCACACTTTTGGGAAAGGGCTTGTGAAGAAACATCTTATTGCAGGAACTGGGAACTCTTTAAATACCTTAGAAACTATGGTAGTAATCTTGCTAAGACCAGAAGAGCTGAGGAGGAAAAGGTGATCATTAAGATAACTTCCCTTTCTCAGAGGTCCCCAGCTGACCTCTTGGGGGAGGAGAAGATGGAACTAATTGAGTTACAAAATAAACTGGATAATATATATAAATTAAAAGCAGAATGAGCCTTTATTAGATCTAGGGAAAAATGGATTGAGGAGGGAGAACAGAATTCATCCTATTTCTTTAGACTTGAGAAATTTCACTCTAAAAATAACACTATCCATAAGTTAAACATTGATGGTGTTATTACAGATGACCAAAAATTAATCGCTAAATACTGTAGCAATTTTTACAGAAAATTGTATAGCTGTACGTACTGTCAGGAATCCACAGATATGTTTTTTTAACTCACTGAATAATGTTCACTCTATCAGTGATATAGAATCTAAACAGTGTGATGAACCCATCAAAGTTGAAGAGATTATAGAGTCTATCAAACATCTAAAGAACAATAAATCACCAGGTGTTGATGGAATTACATCAGAATTTTACAAATTATTTTCTGAACAAGTAGCTCCCTTCCTATTTTAAGTCTTTTTTAGAGAGTATTAAAAACAATGTTCTCCTTCCTACAATGAGTCAGGGGTTAATACACTGACACCTAAGCCTAAAAAAGCCTAAAAAAGAAGTGCTGCTCATCGAAAACTGGCGCCCAATTTGTCTTCTTAATAATGACTATAAGATATTAGCCTTACTACTTGCAAAAAGAATTAAAGAAGTCCTGGATGCAATCATTGATGAAACACAGTCTGGCTTCATGAGGAACAGACATATTTCTAACAATGTCAAACTAGTATTAGACATACTTGACTACTCAGGCCTAATAACTGAGGATAGCTTCATATTATTTTTAGATTTTTATAAGCATTTGACACAGTAGAGCATCAGTTTCTCTTCCACTCCTTTGAGAGACTTGGCTTTGGGGATTTTTTCTGTAAGGCTATTAAGACTCTCTATGCAAATGGTAACAGCTCTATCAAATTGAAATATGGCACCTCACCTAGATTTGAGTTAAAGAGAGGAATTAGGCAAGGTTGTCCTATCTCTCAATACCTGTTTTTATTAATCACCCAACTTCTTTCAAATTCTTTAAATAATAGTCCTGTACAAGGTATTTCCCTAGCTGGTAAAGAAATTATTATAAGCCAGCTGGCTGATGATACTACACTTTTTCTGAAAGACGCTAACCAAATTCCCATATCGATCAATGTGATACAATCCTTTTCCAAAGAGTCTGGTCTATATCTTAACATTAATAAATGTGATCTCATGGCTGTCAAAGATTGTGTGATACCTTCATATTATGTTATTCCAGTAAAAGAAGAACTTACATATTTAGGCATAACTGTTACAAAGGATCAGAAGTCTAGAGGCTTACTAAATTTTAACCCTCTTATTAAAAAAACCCAGAAGAAGCTAAATCAATGGCTACAGAGGGACTTATCTTTAAAAGGTAGAGTCCTAATAACCAAGGCTGAAGGTATCTCTAGACTAACATATGGTGCTCTATCTTTATATATTGACAGTAAAATAAGCAAGGAGATAGACCAGATGCTTTTCAACTTTCTTTGGAGAAACCGTACCCATTCAATTAGGAAAACTGTTGTAATGAACACTTATGAGAATGGCGGACTGAATTTTCTGGACTTTACTACTTTAAATAATACTTTTAAGATCAATTGGATAAAACAATTCCTAAGAAGACCCACTTCTATCTGGAATTGTATTCCTCATCATGTCTTCTTTACTTTTGGTGGCCTTAACTTCATGTTGTTTTGCAATTATAATATTGACAAAGTTCCAGTGAAACTTTCTGCTTTTCATCGGCAGGTTTTCTTGTCATGGTCCTTAATTTATAAACACAATTTCTCTCCACACATATATTATATATGGAATAATCGGGATATATTGTATAAAAATACCTCTTTGTTTTTAGAATATTGGTTCTGAAATAATATCCTATTGGTGAGCCAACTGGTAAATGCAGAGGGAATTTTACTCAGTTATAAAGAATTCTTATCACTTTACAAGGTCCCTGTAACACCTAAAGATTTTGCAATTGTTTTAGATGCCATTCCCTCAGGTGTTGCTATGTTATTCAGGAACGTGTCAAGACATGACCCTCAGAGCCTACCTTCTGTTGACCCTGTTGACTCATCAGTAGGAAAGATTTGTTTCTCTTTTGGTCCATTCAACAACACAGCGATACGAACCTTGTTTCAGCAGGATGTTGTACCTTATGTCATGCCTTATTGGAATGGATTTATTGATAATATCTGTTGGAAAAAAGTTTGGATGTTGCCACACACATACCTACTTGTTAACAAAATTAAGGAAGTTTCCTTTAAAATGATTCATAAATATTATCCTGCCAACCACTATATGAAGAAGTTTAAGGAAAACATCAACTCAAATTGCTCCTTTTGTAATGACCACCCAGAAACAGTGTGGCATCTTTTTTGGCATTGTGTGCATGTAAGAAAATGGTGGCAAGACATCAGTAGGTTTATAATTGAACACATTTATGAAGATTTTATACTATTGTGGAGAGATGTACAATAGAAATAAGCTGAAACATTTTTATGTAATTCATTTCATTATTCTTTTGGCCAAATTTCATATACACAAATGTAAATTTACAAACAGAAAACCACATTTTCGTACCCTACAAAAGGAAATTGAACTGTATTTTAAGATGGTTAAATACTCTAACAAAAAAGCTGTTAGAATTGTAAGTACAGTGGGGCAAAAAAGTATTGTCAGCCACCAATTGTGCAAGTTCTCCCACTTAAAGATAAGAGGCCTGTAATTTATCATAGGTACACTTCAACTATGACAGGCAAAATGAGAGAAAAAAAAAATCCAGAAAATCACATTGTAGGATTTTAAATGAATTTATTTGCAAATTATGGTGGAAAATAAGTATTTAGCCTTCCCAAATCAATACATGTGCTTTATGTATTGATAAATAAAAAAAATTGAGAACAAACACCTATTCTGGCAATTTACACCACAGTTGGTCAACCTCGCACCCGTGTAATTTGTTTTTTTAAATGCTGTCTGATGTAGGAAAATATAAACCTTTGTGTGATCGTGATTGATAATGCCCTTGTTTGAAATGAATAAAATACACATTTCATGTTTGGGGGACTCATCTAACTTGGGTTACAGTATTTATAGGAACACATTTAATGTGAGACGTAAACACAATGATTCAAATGTAATTACTTTTGTCACTGACAACTAGGGGACAATGCATTTCATACACACCCAGAAAAAGTACTCGCATGGAAGAGAAATGTGTATATGACCACAAAGAAAACAAATCTTTATTTATTTTCTTATCAAGATACATTAAAAGGATACAGACACATTGGAATAAAAAACACTTGAGAAAAAAAATGTAATTGTAGCATAATTATCTCTCCAACATACAAAATTCTAACCCCCTCTCCATCCCTCCCAACTGTTTGATGGCCAACCATCCCAGTCTCCCATCCCAAAACCACTCAATGACAGAGAGCAATGTTCACATGTACAGTATTTTAACCTTCTCCAAAATATGAAGTAATTACAAGCTTTTTTTAAAAGGTTTTATATATAAAAAAAAAAACTGACATTATCAATAGGTCAAGTTTTTTCTTCTTCAGATTAGTATTTTCACTAAGCATTTTAACACTTAAAATTTGTTTTAGAAACATTACAAAAGCCCACATTGGGACCAAACTTGCATATAAATCCTTCATTTCTACCCCAGTACTGGCTGTCAGTTCCCAATGCCTGAGGGAGCATGAGGAATTATAATATCCAATTAAGCATCGATTTAATCTAACGCACCCTTTCATCATAAAACACAAAAAGGTAAAACACAGATTCAAACCATATCAATCCACAAGTAAAGACATCACTGGAGATTCCTCTCCCATCATATCATTAAAAACATGACTTCTGTACCCAAGTCAATACATATTGCTGCTTTAGTAATGACATTCTGACGACCAGCTCGTAACATAATTTGCCATGTCTGTTCAAAAGCAAGAGCGAAACAGTCCATTGTCATAAATGCTGTGACTTAATCTATGGGTGGGGGATCTGAATGCATGTTTTATACGTACAGGTGGCAACATGCACAGGGGCCATCTTAGAATGGAGTTTTACACACCTTGAATGTTTATGGCTTAATTCTGTCTCCTTCACTAAAAATAACCCATCTTTCTCACAATAAGGGCCTTAAAGACAACAGCATCTATTCCGTATGTCTCAAACCACAGTAACCCATCAGATCCACATCCAGAACACACTTTTGAATATCTTCCAAACCTACATGAAATTAATGTATTCTACCCTGTTACACCTTACACCTTTTCCTAAACCATTACTCTCTCCTACCATTGTATTGATGATCCAAGACCGTTCTACGAGAGGTCGTTCTCGCAGGTCAAAACCAAAACGCACCCCAAAGGCTTTACAGAGACGGATCCAGAAAGTCTCGCTCTCCGGATGGGTAAAACGTGGCTGTAACAAGCATGACAATCAAGTGATAGGAGACAAGGCAAGACTCAAATGGATTGTGATGACAAACAAGAAAAACAGAGCTCAAACTACTAGGGGTCAACAGCATTTTTTCCCTCACTATCAAACCATCAAACGTAACTTCTGATAGGCTTGTGGAGATAGAGGGGGGATCAGTTCTTATTTGGGTGTGTGGAAAGGGGGCAGGGTGACAGTGCAAATTAAAGTCTAACAGAATGAGTGTCCAAAAGTAGAATATGATTATTTGACAAGTATGCTTGAATGATGAGTCATACAAAGTACTTCACCTCAACCTCCCAGACCTATGAAGGAACATGGTTTCATTAACATCTAACTAGACTTTCCCGGAAAAATAATCAAAAGAAACATGCTATAAACTCCTGTCCCATTTAGCCTTCCCAATAGAAATAGAATAACTAGAATGGACATTCAGTCAAATTGCAGTGGTTTGAGAGACTTTGTCCCTTCTAGTATTTCTATTTCTTTCTATGGCCTTCCCACATCCCCAACCAAATTGGTGTCACCCTCTCAAAAAGCTGCAAATATTTACACAAATAAGACCCGGAGGAAAAAATAAAGTGTTTTAACACCATTATTTCAGGATGAGAAATATTTCAGAGTTTAAATTACACAGTTAAAAATATTTGCCATTAAAAAAGGGGAGCAAAATAATTAAGCAAAAAGAGCCGGAATAAAATACTACAAAGCCCAAAGCCCAGCGCGTGTATGTGGGTGTAAGTGTGTGTAGAGAAGTAATGTTGGCATGTGTATGTGTGAGCTCAATGTGGGTGTCAGTAAAGTGTGTGTGTGTGTGGTAAGCAGCACGTCAGCTTTTGGGAGGTAACAGAACAAAAAAATATGACAACAGAAAACGACTACTGGACTGGTATGGCGTGCGCTGCTGCACTAGCAGGTGGACGTGCAGGGTGGTGACCCCCCCCCCTTAGTCCTCCAGGACGATGGGCTCGCTGGTGCTGGATGGCAGGGTGGGCAGAACCAGGGTCCGGGGACCTAGGGGCAGCTTGACCCTGACCGGGAGGTGAGGTTTTCTGGCTGCACGTCGCATCTCAGACTGAGTCAGGTGTTTTCTCAGAGCCCTTGAGAGGAGAGAAACACACAACACAGTGAATTAGCTATAGGACTGACAAGATCCACATTTGCACACCTAGGAGTCTAATGTCAAAGTGCACAGGTGCAAAGAAGTGAATCCTTCTCGTCTTCAAACTAGTTGAATGCAATATTACGCATTAAATCAACAAATGCAACCTTTTGGTAAAAAAAAAGAATTCTCCCATTGAATTTACTGCCAGAGACCTGATTGATACCTTTTATGTCAGGTATTCCATATACAACAAATGTATAAAACATTAGGAACACCTTCCTAATATTGAGATGCAGCCCTTGTGCTTTCAGAACAGCGTCAATTCGTCGGTGCATGGACTCCACAAGGTGTCAAAAGCGTTCCACAGGGATGCTGGCCCATGTTGAATCCAATGCTTCCCACAGTTGTGTCATGTTGGCTGGATGTCTTTTGAGTGGTGGACCATTTTTGATACAAATGGGAAACGGTTGAGTGTGAAAAACTCAGCAGTGTGGCAGTTCGACACATTCAAACCAGTGCGTCTGGCACCTACTACCCCATTCAAAAGGCACTTAAAAATTGTGTCTTACCCATTCATACACAATCCATGTCTCAAAATCCTCCCCCTCATCTACACTGATTGAAGTGGATTTAACAAGTGACATCCATAAGGGATCATAGCTTTCACCTGGTCAGTCTGTGTCATGGAAAGAGCAACGTTACTAATGTTTTGTACACTCAGGGTACAACACTGTATATTTCTCAACACAAAAAAAAAAGGACAGAATCTAAATTAGAATGCTCAATTGCTGCTTGCTACTAGATACAGAAAGTACTCTGTACAAAAGGACAGTACCTGGTGTCTTTCGTGGCCACAAACACCACGGGGTTGGGTGCGTCTCCCTGGTTCACTTTCTGACGCTTGATCACCGACTGTGAAGTGGTCCTCATGCCCGATGCGAACGGCCTCCCATTGGTGGGGAACGGCAGCCCTGCCGCCTGTGACTAAATGAGAGAAGAACTGTGAGGGAAGAAGTGTGTGCGCTGGCGCGGTGTGCCACGCAAGTGAGTGTGTGTGCGTGTGTGTGTAGCCATTTGGCCCAAGGTGTGGTGATGCTGCTTTGCGCAAAGGTGGAGGAGGGAGATGGACAGATGGTCAGTGGTAGAACCCGACTGATATGGAATTTTTGGGTCCGATACCAATTTTATGGAAGCAAAAGTGACCGATTACCAATACCCCTGCCCATATAGTTTTTATTTTTAGAGGTGGAATAAAAACATTTTTTACCCCAAATGTTTTTTGTACAAATTGTGCTCCAAAGGATAAGCAGACACTCTAAATTATGATTTCTTAACTATATATTTAAAATGTACATTTAAGAACATTTTCTGGTTTACAGAATATCCATCAAAACCAACTTTAACCTCTATAAATACGACAGTAAATACAAAACTGTTTTAGTTTACCTTTTTAGCTACCACTTAAAGATATGCCTATCTAAAGCAGTGCTAAACTACCACAAAGGGTGGCTGGCTGAATTAAACTGTCTCAAAGTAAATCTGAAACTGCACCGTTCACAAATAAGCTTTGAAATGCAGTAACATGCCGTTTGTAATGTCACCACTAGGTGTCAGCATTTGTATTTAGTAGATATACTACAGGGTTTACAAGAATCAAGAAGGTCATGCAAACACTTAATGACAACCTAGCAATGCAAGTATTTTATGACAAGCAAAAGCTAGCTATTCATTACGACAATGTTTGCTTCATTACACTGTTATACAATACAATGTTTTATTTATTTAACCACTTACCAGCTAAGTTGACTGAGAACACATTCTCATGTACAGCAATGACCTGGTGAATAGTTAGAGGAGAGGGAATGAATGAGCCAATTGGAAGCTGGGAAAGATTAAGGGACCGATTGGGAATTTAGCCATGACACCGGGATTAACACCCTTACGATAAGTGCCATGGGATCTTTAGAGACCAGAGTCAGGACACCTGTTTAACGTCCCATTCTAAAGACGGCACCTTACACAGGGCAATGTCCCCAATCCCTGCCCTTGGGTATTGGGCTATTCTTTTTTTAAGACCAGAGGAAAGAGTGCCTCCTGCTGGCCCTCCTAGCAGCATCTGGTCTCCCATCCAGGGACCGGTCATGATTAACCCTGCTTAGCTTCCGAGACAAGCCAGCAGTGGGATGCAGGGTGGTATACAAAATGTATTGGCTATATATTTCAACTGCAAATCGTGACTGAAAACATTTATGACTGAAAATATTTATTTAATTTTTTTGTAATGTAGCAGATGTTCTTATCTAGAGCGACTAATAGTAGTGAGCGCATAGATTTTTCGCACTGGTCCCGTGGGACAAGAACCCACAACCCTGGCGTTGCAAGCGCCATGCTCTACCAACTGTGTCACAAGGGACATGCAGGCAAATGTTTTCCACACTGGTTTTAGTCGCACGTTCTAATTTAGCTAGCTGGCTGCAGGATAGCTAGCTAGCTAACATTAGCTACTCATCTCATAAAGAATGCAAACAGATGAATGATAGATCTGCAGCAAATGTCTTGCTTTTTTCAGATTGCATATTTGGGAAAACTAAATAAATAAATCCCATAGCTCACATAATAGGCCCAGACAGTAAGAGTTATTTTTGTATCTAGGACGAGTGTTGACTTTTTGCACCAGTTCAGTGTCAGCACATAGTGCCTTGCGAAAGTATTCGGCCCCCTTGAACTTTGCGACCTTTTGCCACATTTCAGGCTTCAAACATAAAGATATAAAACTGTATTTTTTTGTGAAGAATCAACAACAAGTGGGACACAATCACGAAGTGGAATGACATTTATTGGATATTTCAAACTTTTTTAACAAATCAAAAACTGAAAAATTAGGCGTGCAAAATTATTCAGCCCCTTTACTTTCAGTGCAGCAAACTCTCTCCAGAAGTTCAGTGAGGATCTCTGAATGATCCAATGTTGACCTAAATGACTAATGATGATAAATACAATCCACCTGTGTGTAATCAAGTCTCCGTATAAATGCACCTGCACTGTGATAGTCTCAGAGGTCCGTTAAAAGCGCAGAGAGCATCATGAAGAACAAGGAACACACCAGGCAGGTCCGAGATACTGTTGTGAAGAAGTTTAAAGCTGTATTTGGATACAAAAATATTTCCCAAGCTTTAAACATCCCAAGGAGCACTGTGCAAGCGATAATATTGAAATGGAAGGAGTATCAGACCACTGCAAATCTACCAAGACCTGGCCGTCCCTCTAAACTTTCAGCTCATACAAGGAGAAGACTGATCAGAGATGCAGCCAAGAGGCCCATTATCACTCTGGATGAACTGCAGAGATCTACAGCTGAGGTGGGAGACTCTGTCCATAGGACAACAATCAGTCGTATATTGCACAAATCTGGCCTTTATGGAAGAGTGGCAAGAAGAAAGCCATTTCTTAAAGATATCCATAAAAAGTGTTGTTTAAAGTTTGCCACAAGCCACCTGGGAGACACACCAAACATGTGGAAGAAGGTACTCTGGTCAGATGAAACCAAAATTGAACTTTTTGGCAACAATGCAAAACGTTATGTTTGGCGTAAAAGCAACAGAGCTCATCACCCTGAACACACCATCCCCACTGTCAAACATGGTGGTGGCAGCATCATGGTTTGGGCCTGCTTTTCTTCAGCAGGGACAGGGAAGATGGTTCAAATTGATGGGAAGATGGATGGAGCCAAATACAGGACCATTCTGGAAGAAAACCTGATGGAGTCTGCAAAAGACCTGAGACTGGGACGGAGATTTGTCTTCCAACAAGACAATGATCCAAAACATAAAGCAAAATCTACAATGGAATGGTTCAAAAATAAACATATCCAGGTGTTAGAATGGCCAAGTCAAAGTCCAGACCTGAATCCAATCGAGAATCTGTGGAAAGAACTGAAAACTGCTGTTCACAAATGCTCTCCATCCAACCTCACTGAGCTCGAGCTGTTTTGCAAGGAGGAATGGGAAAAAATGTCAGTCTCTCGATGTGCAAAACTGATAGAGACATACCCCAAGCGACTTACAGCTGTAATTGCAGCAAAAGGTGGCGCTACAAAGTATTAACTTAAGGGGGCTGAATAATTTTGCACGCCCAATTTTTCAGTTTTTGATTTGTTAAAAAGTTTGAAATATCCAATAAATGTCGTTCCACTTCATGATTGTGTCCCACTTGTTGTTGATTCTTCACAAAAAAATACAGTTCTATATCTTTATGTTTGAAGCCTGAAATGTGGCAAAAGGTCGCAAAGTTCAAGGGGGCCGAATACTTTCGCAAGGCACTGTAAGTAGAACAGATTGCTAGCTAGCTAAGCTAACTACCTTGCTGGCTTGATAGCTAAGCTAACCATGTTAACTAAGTGAGAATGTGATGAGGACAGGGCTGCTTGCTTGAAGTGTACTTTTGATGATTTACCTATTCAAATACACTGGCTGTAACAAGCTACTCACTGTCAAACCACCATGCCAACTCGTGCACATTGTGACCTAGGGCTGAACGATGTTCAATGAGCAGCTGGTAGAGAGCCCTCGTCAGGCAACCATTGAATATAAAATAAAAATGACCGCAAATGTGCAGACGTATATGTTTATTCTATGTATATAATATTGGCGCTTTATCTGTGGAATAAAAACAACAAAAAAAAAATATATATATATATATATTTCTGTGAAAGGCTAATATCGGCCGACAATATTGGTCAACAGATTTATCGGTCGGGCTCTAGTCAGTGAATCTCCCATTGTAACAAAGGAACCAGAACCAGTTTGCTAGTCTCTCCCTCTCCACAGTCTGAGTAGCCTGGGACAAGGGACGCTATCCAAGGTTACATTAACAGAGGAAAGATAACAGGCCGTCTATACCAAACAAGAACCAGTCAGTGTCACATATGGTTTGACTGACATATCAGGGAAGTCAAAATGGTGGTTGTGGTGTGTTTGTGTGTGAGGACTGAGGAGTACTCACGCTACTGTCAAAGGGCCTCTTCCCGAGCAGGCCTGATCCCCCGCGGGGCTGGTTGGCCTGGTTGCGGTTGATGGGTGTGGGAGCGCCTCTGGGGGCCTTCAGCTTGAGTGGAGCCTGGATGGCTAGGGAGAGGACAGGAGAGGCATAAATCACAAACCAAAATCAAGACACTTACAACAGGAAGGAGCCTAACTATTGCATTGAAGCTATAAAGAGTATTGAAAGAGAATTGACATAGAAGTACAAAAGAGGATTGTAGGGGAAAGCTACAGGCAAGTGTTTTGAGTCCCAATAGTTCACAATGCTATTTTGAGACGTAAAATAAATAAAAAGATCTCTTAGGAGCTCTCTGGTGGTTGGTAGATTCTCACCCAGTTCCTTCACTATAGTGGCCAGCGGTGGTCGAGGGATAGAGCGGTTCTTTATAGGGGCCTTGGTTGCTTTAGGCAACCTTATCATACCTGAGGAAGAAAAGATGACGATAAGCAGTGCAAGTGTGAAAATCACATGTCTGAATGTGTGTGGGTGTCTACATATACACACCGTGTGTGTGTGTGTATAAAGTATCTCCTCTACTCACACTCGGCCTTGACGGCGTTTGCATTGATGGAGGCGTAGGGGCGGCGTGCCGCGCGGCGGGGCTGCAGGATGTCAGTGCAGACACGGCGGGCAATACGCGTCAGCTTGGTGGTCTGCAGGATGAATGTCTGCCGGTTCTTGGCCAGCAGCTTGGCGCGCCCCCCGCTTGTCGTGAACGGGGACAGGCCTTGCACCTCCTGGCGGGTCATGTGACCGCGCGGAGTGGACTCCTGAGGAGGGGCCAAAAGAGTCAAGTTACCATGTTGCAATATCATGACTGGTCAGACTGACTGTTTAGGGTCCATTGCAATAGGGTCCGTGCTATCCGGTATCCTTGGGACATCACTACCCCCCATTGAAGTTGAAATTTAAAATGGTTAACTAAGGGTTATGGTAAGATTAAGGGTTAGCGTAGGGATGTCCGAAGGATTCCGGCTAGCACAGCCATCTCACTAGTCTAGTCTACAGTGGCTTCCTCTCCTCGTCTCCTGCCGCTGTAATGATCTGATAACACAGGGTAGGTGAAAGCAACAAGGTGGATGCCCACCAGGAATTATGAAATGAAAATATGAACGCACTCTTCCCTGTTCAATGTAGATAAAGGAAAGGAAATCACTTAAGGTTACGGAGATGAACCGAGGTTTAGGGAAGCTGGTTAGTGAAAGCAGACGTACCGAGACAGATCTTGCGGCGCCCTCTAGCTGTGTGGGGGTCTTCAGGCCTCCATACTTCTTCCAGTAGATCCAGCAGGAGGCACACAGTCTGCACTGCATGTTGGGAGGACCCCATGCGTACCACTGTGCTGACTGGGCAGCTGGAAGAGGCAAGGTGTTTGTATTAGCTCACAAGAAAAGTAACACTATTTGTTTGGTCTATGGAGCCCCTGGCTCTGGCAATTAGACAATTGAAGGAATTTACACCAATATCTCCATTCGACGGATCTCAATCCCCCCCAAAACACTTTGAAGATCATAGACAAATCCCGGTGGAGGACGCCAACAACAAAAATGTGTCACTGTCCCAAAACTTGGAGCTCACTCTATCCCTTAATGCAAACTACGCTTTGGTCCGATTATTGCTCACACAATTTTCTATTTGGCGCAAAATGTTAAAACAACGTAACTGGGAATCCGTACCCATGCCAATATCATGGACTGTAATGGTTTGAAAACATTCCTAGATTTGAAAAACATTACCAGGCAACTCCTTTTTTACAACTTAGGTCTAGTATGCTGGCCTATAGAGTCCCACGGAAAACCCAACTACCGAACCATCCAATGATTATCTGGGCTCCCAAAAGGACTGATCTCTATAATATATAAACTACTTTTGGAAAGCTCATATTCTGAGCAAGCTATTAAAAACAATTATGGTCCACAGATTTAAGTGAATATGAACAACCCTTTAACCACAGAAACAACCCTTAAACCACAGAAAATGGAAAATTATGACCATGGCATCCCGTAATCCGAACCATCAATTTACACATTTTAAGTTTGTTCACAGACTATTTAACAGCAAGAAACATTTTGCAATGAAATTGGCCCCAACTCCCAACTGTTCAACATGTCCCCTAACTCACACAATGTGAGAGTGCCCTGCAGTTAAATGCTTCTGGGACAAAATTACACCATTCATTCCCAAAGTGCATGAATGGCAAATATTCAATACTTTGCATCTACTAATGCTACTTAACGATGATAGCTCCTTGAAAATCAATACATCAGAGACTATTACTGCTGGCAGGCAGCACTGCTGCAAAAAAGCTAAAATGATGTTGGCTCTTAGATGGCACTCACCTCACCAACTCCCAATTGCCAAGTGGATACAGTTAGTATTTGAAGTTATAACATACGAATTATCAAACAGTGCGAATGAATGGTGAGAGGCAACAAACAATTGAGGCCTGGACAAATATACTTGACTAGAGAATAATCTGAGCTAAAGCCCAACAAATAAACAATCTATTAAGGCCAAACATGAAAATATATATGACACACACAAAGTAAACAAATTTAAATGTAACATGCAAATTTTTTATTTTTTTTACTGAGATACAATTCATTTAAGGAATTCAGTCAATTTCAATGAATGAGGTCCTAATCTATGGATTTCACATGACTGGGAATACAGATATGCATCTGTTGGTCACAGATACCTTAAAACAAAGTTTTGCTTGAGCGTCTTATTGCAAACAGGATGCATGTTTTGGAAACATTTTATTCTGTACAGGATTCCTTCTTTTCACTCTGTCAATTAGGTTAGTATTGTTGAATAACTACAATGTTGTTGATACATCCTCAGTTTTATTCTTTCACAGCAATTAAACTCTGTAGATTTTAAAGTCGCCATTGACCTCATGGTGAAATTCCTGAGCTGTTTCTTTCCTCTCTGGCAACTGAGTTAGGAAGGAGAGCTGTATCTTTGCAGTGACTGGGTGTATTGATAAACCATCCCAAGTGTAATTAATAATATCCATTTGAAATTATGGGTGTATTGTGTGAAGGGCAGTAACAAAATTGAAATTCAATCCATTTTAAATTCAGAGTGTAAAAACAAAATACGGAAAAAGTCAAGGGGTGTGAATTCTTTCTGAGGATAGTGTAAATGTACACATTTTTATCTGTTTTACATTCTTTGCTTTCAGACCCACAAAGAAGGGGTGGTATGGGATGGTTGCTGGGGAGGGGTGGGAAGCATGGTTTCCAAGTGGTGGGGTGGGGTGGGAGGAGGCTCACCTATGTTTTCTTTCTCTCTTTACACATACTTTTTGGCTCTGTGATGCAAGCCAACTATTACATTATCTGAACGTGTGTATAGTGCGTGTAGCCCCGCCCAACAAGAAAATGAATAAAGATTTGTTAAAAAATATAAATTGCATGACGTTAAAAAGGTACATACGCGCATTTATCAATACAGTGAGACAGAGAGAGAGAGACTTTCAAGACACACATGTACTCACTGTGGCAGCTCTCGCAGCTCAGTCCTTTCTGGAAGCCAGCGGCCCCGTTCATGCCAGGCTTGTTACCAGGAGCCATGATCTGGTTGGGGTTGGGTTTGGTGCTGGAGGGAGGGGAAAATGCGTCATAATGGTATTTGATGCAAGGATAGTAATATTGAGGAGAATGCAGTTCAGACCGATACTCACTAGGTGGGGATGTACACCTGTTTCAGCTTGCTGTCTGCTTCTGCTGCCTTTAGTCGTTTCTGAAAGGGTATAAACATTTGATACAATTAGCACAGGAATAGCAAGTAGGTTATTGGAGCGGGTTGAGAGCTTCAAGTTCCTTGTTGTCCACATCACCAACAACGTCCAAGCACACCAAGACAGCCGTGAAGAGGGCATGACAAAACCTATTCCCGCTCAGGAAACGGAAAACATTTTGTATGGGTCCTCAAATGCTTCTACAGCTGCACCATCGAGAGCACTGGTTGCATCACTGCCTGGTATGGCAACTGCTCGGCCTCCGACTGCAAGGAACTACAGAGGGTAGTGCGTACGGCCAAGTACATCACTGGGGCCAAGCTTCCTGCCATCCAGGACCTCTAATACCAGGCAGTGTCGGAGGAAGGCCCTAAAAATTGTCAAAGACTCCAGTCACCCTAGTCAGACTATTCCCTCTGTTACCGCATGGCAAGTGGTACCGGAGCACCAAGTCTAGGTCCAAGAGGCTTCTAAACAACTTCTACACCCAAGCCATAAGACTCTTGAACACCTAATCAATTTGCATTACCTGTGCTCCCCCCCCCCCTTCTTTAACACCACCGCTACTCTGTTGTTATCTACTTTAGTCACTTGAAGACCTACATGTACATATTACCTCAACTAACTGGTGCCCCCGCACATTGTACTGGTACCCCCCTGTATATAGTCTCGCTATTGTTATTTTACTGCTACTCATTAATTACTTGTTACTTTTATTTCTTATTCTTGTCCATATTATTTTTTAAAACTGCATTGTTGTTTAAGGGCTCGTAAATAAGCATTTCACTGTAAGGTCTACATCGGTTGTATTCAGCACATGTGACTAATAACATTTGATAGGCGTGAATGAAACTACTATTTATACATCGGTGAAACAACTGACAAATACAAACCATGTCATATTGTCATTGAGAGGTGAGAGGAGGTGAATTACCTGTTGGATGTAGCGGTCAGTAGTCTTCCACATGTAGTAGAACTGGACCACACTGGCTAGTGACTTCCATGGTAACTAAAAAAAAAGGACAGGTATAAACACCACACAAATCAGAATCACCAATGCCATCTGTGACCAGTAGAACATACACCATAGGTGCATAGCATGACAATAAGGAAGGTGTTAAGATATCCCCCCCACCCCAAAAAAAAAGGTAGGGGCAAATGGAATCATTTTTGCTTTTCTTGGCTAAATGTTTTATAGCATTTTCCATTGTGTGCCCTAATGAACATGACCTTGGAGTCATGAATGAAGGACCGTAGGGGTGTCATTGAGATCATTGTTCACTACTTACAAAGTCCTGGCGGATGTCGTTAAAGTCCTTGCCGTACTTCTCCAGGGCCTCTTCAAACAGCATGGCCTCCGAGGCACTCCACTCCTCCATCTCGTCACGGCAGAGGACCGGCCCGCCCTGCGGGACCAACGTGGACATGGCCTTGGCTAGGTCGTAACCGTTCTTCTGCAGGGTGTCCATGGCATGGAACTAGAAGGGGGAGATTAGGTCGTGATGATTTTGGCACAGGTCGCATTATTCAAGTTTTTGTAAATATGTGATATTGCATATAGTATTAGAGAAATATTACGATACAATGTCCATTTCTGCTACTAATTACTGCAAGGTAGATGTCCGTTAGTTTAGGGGGTAGTGGAGCACTTGCTGACTGTCTCGTCACCATGGGACATGGATAAAGTGTGTGTGTCTCACCAGTGTGATGTCTCTGGAGGCTGCTGCAGCACTCATATGCAGGCTGGGTTGACGGATGGAGCTACTGCAGTCCAGGGCTCTGGCAAACGTCCCCACAGCACTGGAACACACACACACA
The DNA here is from genome assembly GCF_013265735.2 of Oncorhynchus mykiss. Lineage (NCBI taxonomy): Eukaryota > Metazoa > Chordata > Actinopteri > Salmoniformes > Salmonidae > Oncorhynchus > Oncorhynchus mykiss. Next base: position 27,458,487 of record NC_048573.1, on the reverse strand, counting down.
ACCATCAAATATCATAATTAGAATCTATGACAAACCCAGTACTGAAACACACATTACAAACTTATTTTTGTCTGGGCATTTTGATACCCAATCAGATGGGGTTTAGTAAATGTGACATCATATGGCCACAAGATGGCACTCCAGCTTGATGTAATCAAGGAGTCTTTCACTACAATGTCGATTCCCTCCAAAAACAGGGACAAACATGCTGTGTGTTTGACTGGGGTCCTCCTGCTACTACACCGCTTAGGCAAGATCATTCAAAGATGTCTACAGGAAATGACTGTGCTACAATTAAACCAAAAGGTGGACTTCGAAACTCAAATCAGAATGTTCACCAAGCTCACGAGGCACCCTGACAACGTCCCGACGACAAGAACCTCCATAGAAACAGGGCCGGGTTGTAACGTAACCAGGGCAACCTGTGACGGATGAAGGGGGACAGGGGACACTCACCGAGCCACCACCAGGAACTGGTCAATCTGGGGGTCTTTGAGCTGGTTGTCAGGGTCCCAGACCTTGGTCTCCAGCTTTTCCTGGATACGGGTGTGTGTTTCACCTGTGAGGGACAATACCAATAGAACAACGATCAGACACGTTAACTAATGACGCAGGAGATGGTCAAAGATACTGGTTGTGTGGCCCACTATTTGGGTAGACACTGGTCGATGGCTATAACAAGATAGAGACTTGAGAGGAGAGGAAATGGTGAAAGAGGAATAGGAGAGGGGGATAAGCAGAAGAGAAAAAAAATATGAATGAGCAGAGGATGCGAGAGGAAGGGGACAGAAATTACAGCGTGTGCAGGCAGGCAGTCCAAACTACTCTTACGTAGTCTCCAGAGGATGAACAGCTATGTCCGTCTGACCAGAAAGAACCAGTGTCAGACACACAGGGGCTCGAACACCTTCCACAAAAAGTCAACCTTCAACTTAACACTGGCTACACTAGGGAACATAAAATAGGGCAGCAGCTTACCACACCACCTGCCTGAAGGGCCCTATCCATGGGCGTATTCAGTGGGGAGCAAAATCTCCAATAAGAACAGTTACAGTTATGAATCTAACTACTGTTCCCTGAAGGAGGGAACGAGGTATAACATACTATGGGGGGGGGTCAAAGCCTGAAGCAAACGGAAATCACGCACAACGGGCAAATAGATGCAGAGTCCACCCTTGGAAGCCCCGGCATCGTTCTCTCCTTTTGGGAAGAGTAGTTGTATTCATAACTATACGTTCCCTTTGTCAGTCAGTATGTTATACCGAGTGACTACGGGGGACATACAATCATGCCCAAAGCTGGCTCAAAGGGTACCAAACTAGGAGGCCCACGACAGCCCGAGCTGACATGTTTCACCGGCTCCAAAAAGGTGTTACAGAAAACACATTTTCCCCTTAATACTTAGCCGAGAAACCTGATCTGTCATAGCCCAACATAGGGAACCAGAACGAACGTGCTGCAACTTGGCTATGCGTACTGACACACTGCCACCGCACCCCAAGTCCAGACCCCACGGGTCCTGGAACAATACTTAACTTGTGTCTGAAAATACAAAAAAGGAACCACAAGTCCAATACAACACTTGTCATGACTTGGTAAAGTGCACACACTTGCTACATAGCATCGACCAGAGTCGATGAAACACGGCAGCAGAGGATCAAACCCACAGAAAACTTGCAGTAACCTGGAAACAGAGTACCCGCACACTGCCACAGCAGCCCAAGGTACAAACCCACAGGGAACTGTGGTAACCCTGATAAATGCACACTGTGTGCCACACATCAAGGCTCAACACCACAGGGAAACTGTGGTAACCCAGACAAAATGCTGTCTAACATCGACCAAGTCCATAGACCTAACCGGTTACAAAGGCCTCATACAGACATCAAAGGATTTCACGGAATCTGAAAAACTTGAAATCATGCGCAATGCAGGAAACCAAGGCAGCCCAAGGCTAAATCCCACCAGGGCAACTGTGGTAACCCGGATAAATATGCAACCTGCACGCTGATCAACAGCCACTCCCGGACCCAGCCATAAGAACACTATGAGCCACACTGGAAGCAGTTACAGCCAAGCAATAAAAAAAACACATAGGTACAGTGTGTGGGGAACCCCAACTCGCTGCAGAACAGATATCAACAATCGTCAAGTCCCTGAACAATGCCCAAGAAGCCACCACACCCCTAGTAGAGAGTGAGCAGGCACACCGCTAGGCAACCCTTGCCCTTTGCTATACGCCAGGGAGATAGCCTCGATAATCCAATTAGAAAGACACAGCTTATAAAGCACCCTACCCCAAGCTGGATTTGCGAAACGGACAAAAAAGCTGGTCACAAACACAGACATGCTTGTGCCTATCCATAGACAGTGCATTTGGAAAGTAGTACGACCCCTTGACTTTTCTACATTTTGTTACATTACAGCCTTATTCCAAAATGGATTAAAACATTCCCCTCCCCATCAACCTACACACATTACCCCATAATGACAAAGCAAAAACAGGATTTATTTCAGAATGTATTAAAGAAAATGTACTGAAATATCACATTTACCTAAGTATTCTGACCCTTTACTCAGTACTTTGTTGAAGCACTTTTGGCGGCGATTACAGCCTTGGGTATGACGCTACAAGCTTGCCACACCCATTCCACACACATTCTTCTCTGAATATCCTCTCACGCTCGGTCATGTTGGATGGGGAACATCTCTTCACAGCTATTTTCAGGTCTTTTCAGAGATGTTCAATCGGGTTTAAGTCCGGGCTCTGGCTGGGCCACTCAACAAAGCCACTCCTGCGTTGTCTTGGCTGTGTGCTTAGGGTCGTTGTCCTGTTGGAAAGTGAACCCTCACCCGAGATCCTGTGTGCTCCGGAGCAGGTTTTCATCAAGGATCTCTGTACCTTGCTCCATTCATCTTTCCCACAAACCTAGTATCCCAGTCCATGCCACTGAAAAACATCCCCACAGCATCAGACCAGAGAATCTTTTACTTACAGTTAGAGTTCTTTAACTATCTTTTGGCAAACTCCAAGTAGACTGTCATGTGTCTTTTACTGAGGAGTGGTTTCAGTCTGTCCACAGAGGAACTCTGGAGCTCTGTCAGAGAGACCATCGGGTTCTTGGTCACCTCCCTGACCAAGGCCCTTCTCCCCCGATTGCTCAGTTTTGCCAGGCAGCTAGCTCTAGGAAGAGTCTTGGTGGTTCCAAACGTCTTCCATTTAAGAATGATGGAGGCCACTGCGTTCTTGGGGACCTTGAATGCTGCAGATATTTTTTGGTACCCTTCCCCAGATCTGTGCCCCGACACAATCCTGTCTCGAAGCTCTACGGACAATTCCTTCGACCTCATGGCTAAGTTTTTGCTCTGACATGCACTGTCAACTGTGGGACCTTATATAGACAGGTGTGTGTCTCTCCAAAACATGTCCAATCAATTGAATATACCACAGGTTGACTCCAATCAAGTTGCAGAAACATCTCAAGGAGGATCAATGGAAACTGGATGCACCTGAGCTCAATTTCAAGTCTCATAGCAAAGGGTTTGAATACTTTCAGAATGCACTGTACGTGCGTAAAGCGTGCACTGGACACAGGCCATGCAATCGCTGTTCTTCACTGGAAGCAAACGGTGGTGGTGAGAAAGGAAAAGACCTGTAAGACATAGGCATAATGTTGGGCGCAAACTGCATTAGGACGTAACGTCACTTTGGAGTGCTTCCAACTTTGTGGCAACAGTTTGCAGAAGGCCCTTTCCTGTTTCAGCATGACAACGCCCCAATGCGCAATGTGAGGTCCATACAATTTTTTTTTGTTGAGATCGGTGTGGAAGAACTTGACTGGCCTGCACAGAGCCCTGACCTCAACCCCATCAAACACCTTTGGGATGTATTGGAACGCCGACTGCGAGCCAGGCCTAATCGCCCAACACCAGCGCCCGACCTCACTAGTGCTCTTGTGGCTGAATGGAAGCAAGTCCCTGCAGCAATGTTCCAACATCTAGTGGAAATCCTTGTCAGAAGAGTGGAGTCTGTTATAGCAGCAAAAGGGGGACAAACTCCATATTAATGACAAGCAGGTGTCCACATACTTTTGGCCATATAGTGTAAACCGGAAATGTGGAAGAGGAAAAGTCCTGCTCAAAGTGTCTATCAAAGAGCTCAGAATATGAGAAAATCCTTCAACCTGACACCAACCCTCAAATGCGCACCACTTATGTACACAACTCTCTCTGTAAACCCCGTAGCCGTCAAATTCAGCCTTCAGGGGCCAAACACAGAGCCGTTATCTGCGGTCGCGGGTGCCAAATCCTCCCGTGCGCCTGGGACAATAGATTCCGACTACATGCTGTCAGAGAGGCGGCGTCCCTCTCTGCCTGTTGATGTATGCCACCAACATCCTGTTGTCAGACCTTACCAACACATGCTGGCCTTCCAACATCGAAAGGAACCGTCTCAGCGCTAGCAAAACAGTCAGTAGCTCTAGATTGTTGATATGCAGAGCCCTTTGCGCTCTTGACCAAATCCCTCTTTCAGAGTAGCCTACACACAGCGCTCCCCCATCCCAGTAAGGATGAGCCTGTCATGATTACCCTACGGGGACACTACCCGGCCCATGAGAACCCCCTGCAACAGCATTCGCCGGTCTCCCCAAGGATTCAACACCCTTAGGCACGACAGGGATACCTTGAGCAATCCATGACAGTGGCGAGAAGCGGACAGACACGTAGCAACCACCCCTGAAACAGATGCCTCAGACTTACCAGCGGCAATACAGCAATCCGACCCAATAACCATAGGCACACGCGAAAAGCACGAGTGCCCCAGCTGAAAGCGTGCCAGACAGAGACGGAACGCGAACAAAGAGCATGATTCAGAAGTGAGTCCAGAACGAGACCCAGAAACGAAATGTGTTGAGCCGTAGACAAACTACTTTCTTGTGATTCACTGTCAAGCCCAGAGACTGAATATGGGAAACCAGCGGAGCTCCACTTGTTCTATCGACTCCGCTATGACCAGCCAATCATTCAGATAGGCCAATACTCTGATCCCCTGGCACCGCACCGGTGCCAAAGTCTCCTCCACCACCATAGAAAAGGTGAGGGGCGATAGGGAGAATGTATAGCATATGAAAATATGCGTCCTTCAGATCTTTATTTCAAATAATAACAGCATTTTCATTAGATTATGTTACTGTAGGCCAGGGGTAGTCAACAATTTATTTTTTGAACAAAAAAAAATAATTCAAGGGGTGGATCAGCTTTAAAATTGCATTACCCTACAAGGTCCAGAGCCTGCTGGTTTTCTATTCTACCTGATAATTGCACACACCTGGTGTCCCAGGTCTTAAATCAGTCCCTGATTAGAGGGGACAATGACAAAATGAAGTGGCACTGACTACGAGGTCCAGAGTTGAGTTTGAGGGCTGTAGGCTAGATATAAAAACAAAAACACACTACAACCCAAAAAAAAACAACCAAAACACTCCAATTCAAGAGTTCAATCAATTATATTCATGGAGTGCCTTTGTTACAACTATGAAACAGAAAGGACGTGCTGGAACACGGTAAAATATTTTTATAACAAAATATAAATATACCCCAACCACCAAAATGTGCGGTCAAATTATGAAAACATCAGTAGCCTAAATACCATTATAAGCGCCAAGTGGCTTTGATAGATTGTGAAACTCAACACAAAAGCAATAATGGCATTTTAATTCATATAGGTGTCGATAATACAGCATTCAAAAACACTCAATTGTCTTCAGCTCATGCTTACATAGTGTGCGTCTTCACGCAACGGTATCAGTTGGATTTCATCTGGCTGTTTTCCCATGCCCTAACAGTTGCCTAACTTTTACTTGCATGACACACCTTTGTTTGTAGTGCATAATAGTCTCCGTTTGTTTCTTGATTGTGTTCCCGTTGTCATTATTTAGCACCATTGTGGAGCACAATGGCTGTGCAGGTGCCTTATTTTGTTCAGCGGGAGGGAGCTCCCATCTCACTTTGTTCATGGTGCCAACCAGACTGGTTTTCTTTGCAAGTAAATTGTTTGCTAATGTCCATGGTGACATTTCTCCCCTTGCCAGTGTAAGGCTCCACAAGACTCATCACCACATTCTCCAACACTCGCTCACCTGCTGCCCGGTGGATATATTCCCAGATATTGAAAGCCATTAGGCATGTACAACTAACTACGCACACTCTCACTGTGTAGCCTACCCCAAGTAGGTCAGAGTAGTCTGATAAGACTCCTTTGATTCGGTGGACTGATATAAGGTACATACCATTTTAAGATTAGAATGGAGCAATACAATAGAGTGGCCCGCCCTGTTCTTCATTCACATTTGGTGATTAATAACTATGCATCATTCACCCCCCCCCCCCCCCCCATCATACTTTACTTCATATTATTAATCTGTTGTTGTGCGTGTGTGAAATTAGTTTTGCATAGTTAAGGATCAGTTTCGAAGCAGTTATGTGATTATCAACTGGGCACTGCACTTAACTGTCGGAAGAATGAGCGGAGCAGGCCTTACTGTTGGGAGACGGAGGCGTGGGAAAACCTTTATTACGAGCCCTCCTAAAACTGGTTATGACTCCAGTTCTGTTTTGTCAAGGATGGAGGGGGACATGATAAAACATTTTTTTTTTTGACAGAGTAATAAATGACAGAGTAATAAATAACTGCTTTAACACACAAGTCCAGAATGGGACTCTCAGGGCTCTTGGGAACTATGAAGTACTGGCTGTAACAACCACTCTGTACTTCTGACACTGGGACCACCCGAATAGCCTTCTTTTGAAGTAGAGAGACGAAATCTCCTCTTAAGACAGTTGCTATGACCCCTGGGAACACTGACATAATGACACCACGAAAAGGAGGATGCACAGCGCACAGACCGTACCCCCTCGTCACTGTCCTCATCACCCATGGTGAAACTGTGCATGCCCGCCACCGGATGGAGCACGCTCAAAGTATCCCATATATTATCTCCTGAAGGGGCAGAGCTCCAGGATAATTCTTTTTTTTTGTCACGCTTGTTTTCATATCCACCATTCCTGACAACCGTGCGTAACTCGCCACACATCGGGGAAATCTTTGAAACAGGGGTAAGCAACGCTGCTGGACGAACTTCGCCACGGGGGAGAAAACACCAGTCGCATTCACCGCCAATGGTTCAGACCCTGTACTGATGTCATCCGATTCACACTCCAGAGCCAGTCAGTGATTGAATATCATCCCCGGAATCCGGACTTTGAACACTGCCAGAGAAACCGGAATGAGCCTCACTCGGGATGACACCCCTATCAACTCCCACCACCCAACCTTCCGCACAAAGTCAGCCCGACTTCCAATAGGAAGTTGAACCCAGCCGGAGACAATGGTCAAACAAACCGGTCCAAGCGGAGGCCTCCTGAGCGTGTTTCCACCCCAAGCAACAAGAGAGCATTCGTGAGTATATTTATTTTTCATTGTGAAACAACGTGCCCTAGGGCACGGTCAGAGGTTCAAACTCAGCTGGCTAGCCTTTTTGAACTTTTACCACTGGCAATCAAACAAGGAAGCACTGGCACCACAAGCAGAGCAGAAAGTTGTGGGTTTTTAATCAAACAAAAACCGATACCGAGATCCAAAATGTGCAACATCTAAGGGGACAAATACTCTCTCCCACTAACAGACACATATGACGGGGCAGAATCTCATAGCCTTTATATTCTTGAAAAGTTTGTAAATTGCGTGACGCATCCTTCCTTCAGGCGAGCTGAAAAGCAAAGAATTTGGGAAATGGATGCGAGCCCCGGTATTATAGCCAGGAAAAAGGGGCTTCCTAGGGCGGGTTCGGCATCCATTGGCCCTTTGGGCGTGATTTCAGTTTGCTTCAGGTGAATAGGATTGGTAATTGACTCCCCATAGTATGTTATACCAAGTGATATAACACTTGGTGAAAGGGAATACAAAATGTCCCTTCCCCCCCCATTCCAAAACATTTTCCTGTGTGCCCTACTGAACATGACCCATGTCTCACTACTCACTCATACACCATCATTTAGACGTGATAAAAGACCTTTCAACCCAGTATCTTAAGAAGTGGGGTGCACTTAACCCCAAGAGTGTGTAGTCAGAGCACTATGACAACCACAACAGGATACAACGTGATAGTCCATTCCAAAAGGTCAGAGTTAAGCCAGGCCCCCCCACACACCTTCGGCAAGCTTGTCAGGGATCTCGGCCTGGTACTTGGAGCCTACGCGGATCTCTCCCTGGTCCGCCAGGAGGGTCTTCTGAACCGGGTCAAACACCAGCGAGTAAAAGAAACACTCCTGGACAGAAAGATGAACAACAGATGTTAGGAATGGATTGAGTGGATACATTCTCAGCCAATAGACGCTATATTTCAGTGCTTTATTGTATCAAAAAATATATTTTTGATACAATGGTCCTCACTCAAAAAAGGTAGTCCTAAAAAAAAAAGAATTGACCACTTTTAGCAGAACATGCACAACTCCTTTGCCATAAATTCCTCAACAGTGCAGTAGTCAATGTAATACGTGGGACAGACTTGCTGGTGATGAACAGTGACGCTTTGGAGAGAGACTGAAGCTCACCTCTTTCTCCAGGTACCCGGCGAGGACGTCCGTTTCGTTGAGGAGGGTGACGTTACATTTCCCTCTGGGGAGGGGAGAGAGGCGCCAGGAGGAGAGACAGAGTGAGGGTTATTCAGGAGGTCAAAACGGCACCCTGCATTAATCGGAACTGAGCTACACCTAACCCTGCTGCTGTACCAAGCCTATATCCCCAATAAGGCACTGGAAAACAATAGAATGTCTGTGAAGATCCCGGGAAAAAACTTCAGAACAGGCAAGAAAATTTCAACACAGTTAAATGATTGAAGGTATTGTGACTGTCACTTACTGTATTTTAAAATCAGGAGCCTGAACAGTGGCAATTGTTCATGTTATAAAAAGGGACCGTTTGAACACAGTGGCTTAATGATTGTGAATGGGCCAGAGAGGATAACGTTCCAGGTTGAGGGTTAACTGTGCATATCAGTCCTGTCACATGACACCATATCCCATCAGAGTTGAAAGGCAGCACCATTGTCTGCAGCTAACGCTATGCGGTGAGACAACCTCAGGGGGACACACACACGCTCTATCTTACCGTATGTGAGTTGCAGGTAGAGACTCAAACTGCCGAGAGAGGAAAAGCTCTCGGTGCTTCAGCTGGTGTTTCTGCTGTTCAGACACAGTGGGCTGCTTGGACTCCTCCTCAAAGTCTCCTATGAAACGCAGAACACAAAAAGACACATTAGCGACAAAGCACATTTCCCCAGTTAGATGGGTTCTAATAGTCGTGATCTGTTCAATCACACAATTCATATCAATATAACCAACTGAGAACTGTGGCTACGGGGAGAACGATCCCGCAGTGTATTGGTTTTGACATTTTCAAGTGTTAAATGACAGATATCGGTTAGAAATGAAGATGGGGAAACAGAAAGAGGGGGATAAAGCTCAGAAAGTGAGTGACGGAACAGGGGATCCAACCGCTGCCGCCATGGGACTGTGTGGTCCAGGGGTGGAAGCACTGCCAATAGACCAGCCCCCGGCAGGATCTTTATTGAAATCAAGCACGCTGAACAGCAAAGTGAAACTGACTATATACATTGTCCTTTTATCTACTGTGACAAGTGCAAGTCTATCATAACCTATGACCTGGAAGGGGTGGAAGCTTTGAGTGTCAGTGTTTAACTTGTAACTGTACTTATGTGTAACCAATACCAGACAATGAAAATAATTCCCTACTCGGAAGGACAAACTCTTCTGGTCTATTCGAGTGACCTACTATAGCCCCACTGAAGCTTTACAGTCAATGTAAACAAAGGACTGCATATAGCCTATATGACCTGGCAGGCAAAAATTAGTCTGTGTAGATAAAGAAACATTCCTTTTCCCCATGTGGAAATTGTTTTTGTATTATATCTAGTTTTACACGACTAAAATTGCACATTCCTAATTTGAGGCGAGCAAGTCAGAAATGTGTGAGGTGGTGGTGGATTGAGCACTGAGGGGGGAGAGAACGAACTGGGCAGGACTATCGCTCCATCTCCACGGACTCCGCCCCTGCACTCAGCCACAGGAAACCCTGTCAGTAGAGGGGGGGGGGGGGGCAGGACCTCAGGCCACACCCCTCTCTGTTAACCCCTCCTGCCACCCCTCAACCCACGCCCCCCTTCACCCTCCTTCCCTCCCCTTGTCCGGCGAGTCCCTGCCAGACCAAGTGGGAAACCCTGTGCGTCAAACCTGAGGCGCCCATCCCCCCCATCATGTATACACCCCCCCACCCACAAAAAAAAATACATAAAAAAGAAAAGAAAAAAAGGCAGGCACTCAAGGCACACCCACGTGCAGTGGAGCTCCAGCAGAGCAGTGAACACGCTCTCTCCCTCCACACACACACACACTTTCTTCATGACAAAGACACAAGGCAAGTCAGAGTTAACCCGTTGCGTGCCGTAGCCCTGTGGGACACACCAAGGGCCTTTTGTTCTGAGCAGCGTGCCTGGGCTAAGAGGAGGGTGGGCAATTGGGGGGGGTGTGGTGGTAGAGGAAGAGAATAAAGGATTTGAATAAAGAAGGGGGGGGGGGCACTGTTGGATGGAGAGAGAGAGACTGGGAGAGAAGCCCAGGTCTTGTGTAACAGGACAGTGCCAAAGCGGTGGCTCGTGCTGCCGAGTGGGAGGCGGGAGCGAGGCGTTTTTCGGGTGCCCGAGCCAAAACGCAGGAGAGGGACGTACAGTAGCGCAGCATAACGCAACAGCTGACAGTGTGTGTGTGTGTAGCGGGGAGTCAGATCAGAGTGAACCAGGCAACTGGGCCAGGTCGCGAGGAGGGCTGGAGCTAGACTGGGCACTCGGGTCGCTACACCGGCCCAGTTGTGGCCGTTTGTTTGCAACCCATCCTCAGCCTTCCTCTCCCTCTCGACTGGTTGCAGCCAGTTTCAGGGCCATCTTTGTGTTTCTCCACTGACCCCCCCAGGAGAAGTTAGATAGAATAACTCCGCAGCACACAGGGGCAGTTAACGCTAACACACCACAGTGACATTACCAATCAGCTAGCAGGGGCTCCAGGGCTGAGGGGGCAGGACAGGAAATCACCTACCTACCCAGCAACCCCCAGCCATCCCTGCCTCCTACTGGAGACCCTATCTCCTATTGTCGCTAAATGACTTTTTTGATGACATTTTAGTCATTCAGCAAATAGAAGCTCTTATCCAGAGTAACTTGCAATAAGTAGGCTCTTTCATGAAACCAAACCGGAGGCACTGCACAGGCCTACAGGTAAAACATGGAATAAAATTTACATCCAGAGTCAAACAAATTAACTTTGTCAGCTAGATATGTGTAGTAGTTAACATTATAAAATGCATTACAGATTGCTGGTAAATGCATCCATTTTGGGATGTGGATCTGAATGTCTTGTCTGGAGCACTGCCACTGCATGCAGCCCACTATGTTAGAGGACTGATTGTGTGTGTGTGTGAATAAATGAAGTCGATCGGGGCTCTAGGTAATCTGAGTATCATTAGCATCACAACACTACCTCGGCGGCCGCTTCTCTCTCCATTTCCCCCGCTCTGCATCTCTTCCTCTGATCCCTGGACATCTGCACAAATGCACCACTCAGGGCACTCTAGTGGGCGACCCCCTTTAACTGGAAACGTGTGTGATAAACACTGACACTCAAACCAATAGCCAGCCACTATTACTCCTACAACAACCCACAAGTACAGCACTATTCATGATAGAAAAACAACACACAAAAAAAACAATTCCCCTCGTCCATTGTGAATGAATCCTACATTAGTATCAAACTCCTACTGGCAGCTGTAGTGGAACAGCACTACGCAGTAAGCACACACTTACACACGCTGTTCTGCTTCAGCTGGAGACAGACTGTCCGCCCCAAATGGCACCCTAGTCCCTATGTGGTGCACTCCCTATGGGTCCTGGTCAAAAGCAGCAAACTACATTGGGCTCCATTTGGGACGCAGGCAGAGCATCCCTCTGCTTAGAGCGAGAGCCAATTGCCTGCTGGTAGCGCAGAGGGAGATCCCAATCTGATTGGAACGCAACACAGTACTCATTCTGGATGGAGATAATAAACTGGTTTATACGAAAGAGACGTCTGCTCTAATAATGCTCTCCAATAACTTCAGAGTTTGGCATAGAGCAAAGAGTTGGCTCTCTCAAGTGGTTTGTGTAATAGGCCTCTTGATCTTTTTCTGAACATGGTGAAGGAGCAGAGCACCGATGAACTGCGATGAGACTACACGGACATAAAGGCTGTTGTACTCACTCGCGTTGCTGTCGGCCAGAGTGTTGAGGTTGCCCGAGATGTCCCGCCTCCGGAACAGACACACCACCTTGGCTTCCACGTTCCCATTGGCCGTCTGAGAGACATGTGCGACAAGAGTGGTCAGTCACTTCCGGCCAATACTTTGAATGATTGCCATACCACAATATTATTCTCTGAACGGCATGCCACATTCATAGATACGATTTCCCCATCTATGAATGGCAAAATCTGCCATTTTGAATTGAATTGAATCAAATGTATTGAATATATGCTAGAACTTAAACTGGGGCTGTAAGTGACGAGGGGGTGACGCGAGACTCTCCATCATTACCATTGGATTAACCATGATCTGAAGAGAGGGAGAGAGAAACCACAAAACTGAGGCCTCAATGTTGGGCTCCTCATCTAATTCACACTCAAGGTAATGTCCGAAACGGCGCCCTATTCCCCATGTAGGGCACTGCTTTTGGCCAGGGCTCTTTCCAAAAGCGGCGCACTACGTAGGGAAGGGAATTTTCAGACGCAGCCTCAGTCATAATAATATCTATTATTGCCCCTCCTCCTCCTCCGCTTCCATTAGTGCTCAGAAGGACAGAGTTCTGCTAGTGGTGCTCGCCACAACCCCTTCCATTTAAGAGTGTTATATAAATGAGCTTAATCCTTTGACTGGGAAACAAGGCTGTGTCATGCTACTGCTATAGCCAGCAGTATTACGTAATGGCTCTTGCACCAGCATCTTGTCACTACTGTAGTAGTCCTGGCTGGCTAACGAAAGCACAATATATCGGGAAGAGGGTGGCAGGGGGGGGGGGGCAAGAAGATTGTGGTTAGAACCTGGAAGGTGTGTGTGAATCTCTCTCTCTGGGTGTGTGTGTGTGTTTTACCACCATCACCGCCCCAGTGTTGAAATGAGTTACAAACACACAGGCTCTCAGGTCAGATATGAAATACTTTACATTCACAAAATGGGGCTGTCAATGTCAGCGAGTTTTTATGTAAACGCTCCGAATCAGAGGGTAGGTGTGAAGGACAGATTATTGTACCAACCTTGTTGAGCTCTTCTATTCTGCGGATTAGGTAAGGGTTGCTGGAGGAATTCTCAAAGTACACGTAATCTGAAAGGGAAAGAAAAGTCTGAGTCATATGAATCATAAAAATCTGTAGCATTTCAATTCAGAGCATGACTTTGAACTTGACCTCTCCGGTTACTCTTAACACGTTCAGAGGAGAATCATTGTAATGCGTCTGTGTGGAGACTGGACTCTGTCGGAGTCTTGGTACAGTCACTTATTGATATGACTAAGGGGAACCCGCCACCACTAACGGCAGATGACATCAACCACCACTCAGACAGGCTTTCACCAGGCAAAATCAATCCATCAAAAAGCCTACAGGTGCTTGGTGGGGAGAGCTAATAGCCTTGCACAACACACCCAGTCTGTGTCTGCCATTTCAAGGACAAGTGAGCCAATATTCACTCAACCATCCTAGGCTACGCCAGACTACAGTACCACTATAAGATGACTTCTGTTTGCATGTGACATCTCGGGAATTTCCCTCATATCTCATGACATTATTAGAGATGCTGGTGTTACCGAAAAGAGACACCCCCTCAACAAAAAAAATGGGACCTCAGTTAAAAGAACAAAGCCCAGCACCTTTGCCTACTCTGTCTTTGTCTACAGAGATGGTGGGCCTCAATCTCTTCCCCACAGCCCATTGATAGTAGCCTATGACTGAAGTAGAGAAGTCTAAATAATAGGCTAATCAATTGATCACCCAGAAGAGAAGTCAGTCTTGAAAGACACACCAAAATTGTTTTGGTATGCCCAGTATTATAGGCCTTGGCTACTCATTCGGTTTAGGTTACAATATCAAAAACACACCTCGAAATTATTTCTCGCCAGTGATTAAGGCATGACGGGTGATATTTTGGCTCGCGTGGCCAATATTTTGGATCTAGCAGTGTTTTGGAAGGGGAACCCCACCAGTGTGTTTTAGGGGTCATTTGCAGGTCATTTGGCAAAAGCCAAAGGCCCTGTAACGTAACTCTCAGCAAAATAACTGTCCTGATGAATCAACAGCTCTGTTCAACATTAATCTAGGAAATACAAGCAAATTATGTGACAATATCTATAACTATCGTGGAGACTGGACATTGTCTACACCAAGACATAGCCAGTCAAACCTGGATAATACAGAAAACATATTGAAAATGGGTGTCTACGAGCAATGCTGTCGCCTTGGATATGATCAGGGACACTAACCGTAAGACGGACACCAACATTGGAATGCATCAGCAATCATATCTATTCTATAGAAGGAGAGTTCCAGGATGTAGCCCAGGGGCAATTCCACGCAAGCAAAGTAATATTTTCGGTATCTCAGAATTCTGGCAACCCTCACATAAAAAACTTCATTGGGTGAAAGGATGCTTTTTACACATGTCTTATAAACCACTTTATTGAAAATCATGATGAAAATCATGATGAAATTTGACATTTTAGGACAATTGATTTTTCCAATTTTTAGACAACAATCATCATCCCTACTAATTAAGTTTCTATGTGAGAATTGCCAGAACAATCAAGAGATACCAAAAATATTTTCCGCTCCTAGGTTAAAAGAACACGTCGTGGAAGACGGGAGAAATTCCCCCGCTGCCATTATGTAACCACCGACACTGGCTCAAGAGAAAAGAAAAGACCGCACACAGCACTGTCATCCTCTTCTTTCCCATCATCCATTCACCCCTCTTTCTCCATATTCATCGATGTTCTCGGCTCTCGGTCTTGCCCCAGCGGGACAAATGAAAACATGAAGCCCTCTCTCCACGCTATGGGGGCTCCGTGCCTGCCTGGATGAAAACGGTGAGAGACAGGGAGACAGCAGACTAAAGTGGTGCCTCACAGATCAAAGGACCAGGGGCTTTTTGAATGGGGATCACAATCTGCCCTTCTGAAAAGACAACCTCAGCTCAGACACTCAGAGTCAGTCAGCATTAACCAGATGCCTACAATGTTCAATTTGTAGGTTAAACATTTCAATATGACCAATTGTTGTTTGAAGGACAAATAATCACAGGAAGCGTAATATGCTTCTCGTCTATTGCAGTTACTGTACGGTGGCAGTTGTGGCGCAGTGTGTTAGGTGCTTGTGGGTGGATTCAGAGTAGTGAGTGGAGGGAGCCCTTAAAAAAAAATCTGAAGAACTGCCTAATTAGGTCTATACATTTATAATGACTTGCGGTGCCGTTCGGATCTGCCCTTTCATGAAGCAATGGATGCTCTATCGTTTTAGGATCACAGTCTTACCAGGTCATCTATTGCTACTTACAAAACACCCGTGGCAAACACTAACAACCTACAATCCATTAATAGCATGTTGCTGTTGAGACATTGGACTGAAACACGGGTGAGTGGATTTTCACCAATTCCATACACTTCTATTGGATGAACTCCCATGTAACCAAGCAAATGTCACAAAACAGTCAATACTACACAAGGGTCCCGGGTCTCAATCTCACTGACCCTACATTAGCCCTGATTCCTTCCATGAGCTATATACCCCGGACCACGCTGGGCCAATTGGGCGCCGCACTATAGGACTCCCAATCACAGCCGGATGTGATACAGCCTGGATTCGAACCAGGGACCTTTTTGCACTGAGATGCAGTGCCTTAGACCGCTGCGCCACTATATCAACAGGACCCGTATCCAGCCTGCCACTGTCTATTATCTATGGATAGTCACTTCACCCCTACCAACACGTACAAATTACCTCGACTAACCTGTACCCCCACATACAGCCCTGTTATGGTCATTTTATTGTGTTGCTTCTTATTTTATACTCTAGTTATTTAGTAAATATTTTTTAAACTGCATTGTTGGTTAAGGGCTCGTAAGTAAACATTTCACGGTAAGGTCTACATCTGTTTTTCAGCCGCATGTGACAAATAAAATGTTGATTTCAATGGGCTCCTCTGGCTATAAAGCAGGACCTAGCCCGAGACCAAGGCATTCAATTCTGGGAATGGAGACAAGTAACAGCTTAAAACACAATTCACCAGAAGGGACATGTGATCTTATATGAGGTAAAGGCATGTTTAAATACAGTAGCAAGCCTAAATCCAGCAGACTATCCAAGATCAGACGAGGTCCAGACAAAAATGGCAAAGCTATGACATGTGGGACCCTCAGAAATAACCGCAACTGAGCAAATATAACACAGCGCCCTCATATTCAAATGAATAATTAGAGCACAAATTCATAGCCAACACACAATTTGTCAAGAGTGACACGTCATTTTATTACAGAGCAGAAACTCTACCACAGTCATGGAGCAACACAGTCAGTAGCTGTGAGTCATTCAACTATTGAGGGAAGTCGCATGAAAACATATTTTCAAAGACGCTTAGCAGCCAAAAGAAGAGAGCAATCGTGTATGGTCTGTCTCTACTGTTTGGGAAGATAACAGAATATGCTAAACACACCATTTTGATTATACAATGAAATTCGACAAGAACAAGTTTCCTTGACACACCACTGCATACTAGACTAGTGGCCATATGTATAGCACGTCTCAGAATAGGAGTGCTGATAAAGGATAAGTTCAACCTATTAGTTCACAATGAATAAGATTGAATGGACAGGGGGGGGGGGGGGGGGGGCTGATTCTAGATCAGTACACCTACTCGGAAACGCTGGCCCGGAGCTACCCAACTGGGTATTTATTCTGCTAGGCAGTGGTTCATGTGACCACCTTGACTGGAGCGAGAAAAATTGGCAAGAACATCACTTTCCTCAGCGGAGGAACAACAATAGATGTAATGGCTGCCTTGTGTGAGCGCTTTCTGGGAAGGTTCCCCCCCAGGAGGGCGACGGTGCACGGGTTAATAAGCATTTTGTCGCGCTCTGAGGTGCTAGGATGCAGTGCTGTGAGGGATTAGGCAAGCAGGCCTTGCAGACAGACAGGCCGGAAGACACTACCATCTGTGGGGCAGTGCCATCTCGGGCACAGTCTCAAGGCCAAGATGACCGTGGGGGGAGGGGCTCTACAGTGAGACCATTTTACTCGGAAAGGGCACCTAAATATTTTGGGGTGCAACTTCGACTTTTTATTTAGGAGCACCAGTGCACCTTGAAAAACTACAGATTCTATTTCCTCGAATATTTTTCAACTTGTAAAAAAAAGTCAGCATAGAGCACTGTGGGTGGGGGGTGGGATAAAAGGCTGAAATGCCAAACTGAAATTGTCATGTTAGTAGAGGTGAAATCAATGACTGCATAATCCTGCAACTAAAACAATGACATGGAAGAAATAATAGTCTCAGCAGTGTCATGTCTTTCAGACAGTCAGTAGTTAAATCCATCTATGCTGTTGCCTGTAAAATAGCCCAACGCAACATCAACATATATTGCAAGACGTCTGTATGTCTTTATCAATGATGTAGAATTCAATGCCTGCTGTAGGCTATATTGTTCAAGTTATATTATGCACAGAAAGCAGACAGCACGGTTTAATCAACGTGACCTAAATACAGACCCTCTTGTTGAAACCTTACACATCGATAAAATAGCCAGAACGTATGGCTATATTTCACAGACACAGTAGCTGTGCATCCACCAAAACACTGACTCGAGCCAAGACATGAAAGGGAACGTGAATTACAACAACGTTGCACCAACCAAGTCAAGATCACTGATGTTGATCATCTTTCTCACCACCAATAATACTATCGCATATCATTGCAATGTTGATGATCAAATTAAGCGGTCTACCCTAGGGATTGAGGAGCCGGCTTAACTCTGGCCATTTTGCGACCTAACGCAACGCACGCTTACCGGCTTTTTTAACATGCAGACCTCAGTGTTGTTATTTAGCTAAATGCACTATATTGACCTTGGCAGCTAAACAATGCAGCTAAATGATAGTAACTACAAAATATGTTACAAATTGCAGAGTAGTTTGAAGTGTAACAATACGTCTTCCCCAACGATAATACATTTCCTTGCCGTGCATGCTAACGTTAATTTACGCTAACTACGTAGCTAGCAAGCTGACTTGCGAGTTAAAAATATACAGCTAGCTAGCTAGATAACATAGGTAGCCTGACTGTAAAAATGTTGCTGGTCAAACCATGTTTGACTCAAGTTAACTTGCTGGGTTCAGCCAATGACATAAATCATTGGTTTCAACAAAGCAATTAGCGGCAGGCTATATATAAAAACTTGGTTGACTATACTACACTACAAGTGGACTAACTAGTCGTAAAATACAACTGGCGTTAGGTCGTTAGCCAACGAACGCGTTCTAATTTAACACGTCTCGCTATTAAGTTAGCTAGCACTAGCCTGCTAACTTGGTGGCCAGCATTCGCGGAAATAACAACCGTTCGCTTGATAGCTAGCGAATGCAAATCAGCCAGCTAATTACCCTAGCATAGCTAGCTAACATTCACCGTGAGGGCTCCTCAAAATAAAAAAATAAAATAAATACTTACCTCCCACTCGGTACATGTTGGCCGCCATTCTCTCGTTACCCCCAACAAAACACTGTCCAAAGGGATTCCCCTCCTGCGTTAAAAATGTCGATCTGGAGCTATTTTATCCTTGCATTTATTAGAGACCTCACCCGCCGCGAAACAAAGCCGGGACCCGGCACAGTAGCCAAGCTCTGGCGGGTAAAAGTTTAAAGTTTCCGTTGCAATGTTTCGGGGTTCCAAAATGCGTCTTTTGTTTCAGTCCGATAACGACCTCCCTCTTCCACACTCACTCACGCATTCACACTTGCAGGCAGGCAGGCATACACAGCCCTTGATAGCTAGCCTGTCTCTTACTCCACTCTTCCTCCCATCCTCAGCTCCCAGCTTCATCCTCCTCTTCTTCACCTCCGCTCAGTATACACACACACACACACACACACACACACACTGCTCCCCCTCGTTTGTAAACGTCATCTCCGGAAAATGTAACTTCGAATCGGAAAACTCCGGCTACTTATTACACACACACACACACACAATTCTCAGCAAGACAGAGTTGCTCCAACCATCACCAACACCAACATTATTGTGTCAGCCCATAGATATAAGTCAAGTAATACTGAAGGCAGATAATCTGATTCGCATATTTCGCATGAAGAGTATGCAGATGAGCACTTTGATGAGAAACAGCCTTCCATCAGACTTCCTCTAAAATCTACATTGATGCAGTAAGCAAAATGACAACTCAAAGGTCATCATTTGAACAACACTCCCCTCTAGCGTTCATTTCGATTGCATACAGTTTTTAGCGCTACAGTGTAACTGGAAATGCAGGCATGCTTTTATAATGAAGGATGCTATGAATTCATAAGCACTAGTTTGTCATAGTTTATTGATCGAAATATCTGGAGACAAAGAAAACCACGACCCATTCAAAAGTACTTTTAAATAAACATAGAAGAAATCCAATACAAAAGCAAAGTGTACAATGAAGGTAAACATTTCGGAAATTTGTCTAATACTCAGGAGATTAGTTTAAACTACAATGAGTAAAGCAAATATTTTTGTTATTCAATTCTAAGGCACTTGAGTGATTGTCAACATGTGGCAAAATGCAAAATTTGTCAGAAGCACATAAAAAGTTAATATTCATAGATCGCAACAGCACAAGATATGTATGATTTTATATGACATTTATGAGAAGACAACCATAAAACATCAATAGGGTAAGTTGGCATGGTAAACAATTTAGTAAACAAAATAGGATATTTTGGAATGTTTTCAACAATTGATGGCAGTCCCAACAGTCAGTTGTTAACAGTTTGACCTTTTTCAATTGCATCAATCTAGGAAATTCACAAAGATGCAACAGCATTTCACTCATTCTGAGAAGTAAATTGTGCCCAGATGTATTAAATGTTTTCATTACGTCATGTGTGGCTCATATCTGCATTACAAAACTCCATTGTGTTTGAACAGAGAATCCTGTGGACATCAGGGATGTGATTCCTAAACCTGCTTCGATTTAAAAGCCAGACACAAACACTACGCCACAGGTCCAGAAGCCACTCTCTTTCTAAGTTGCTCCCTCCCTCTCGCTCTCCCTCTGTAAACGTTCTCTCCCCTTTGTCTCTCTATCAGCCTCTCTCTGATTCTCTCAGTCTCTGTCTTTCTCTCCATGTCTCCTTCTCTCCCTTAAGGTTCTGGGGAGCTGGTTGAGGTGGAAGAGGAGGAGTGTAGGCGGTCTCCACCGCTGTCCCCCGTCCCTCCTCTCTTGACCCTCCACTGGAGGATACAGGTGTCCTTGCCGCCCATGGAGAGCACGTGACTGTCACAGTGGGTGAAGCGCACGTTGGTCACGTGACTGCCGTGGCCCTCATAGCTGTGGTTTGGAGCCTGATGGGTAAAAGAAGACAGTTGATATGTGGTGAGCTGTCTGGTGGAAGGAGTAAAAATGATTGAAATCAATTGAAAAATGTGGCACTGAATTATTACTGACTTTGGGTTTAGGGCAGGGGTACTGGAAGAGGTGGACTTTACAGAAGTCGTCGGCCACCGCCACCATTCTCTCATTGTGGGAGCGACAGAGGGCGTTGATGTCTGTACCGTCTGAACCCTCCAACCACACACCTGTGGGACGACGCACAATAACACACAACACGTCAGCCCCTCAGCCACAGGTAAAGGGTTGAGTGATATTGAGAGGCTCGTGATAGTTTGAATGCTGGTTCTTCTCACCCATGACGTGGAAGCCCAGTACGCAGGTGTAGGACGCCCATTCTCTGTCTTTGCTCTCATAGCGGTTCCTCAGCAGTTTGCAGCCTCCAGCGATGTCCCCTGTTTGAGTAAAATAGTCCTTAGGATAATTGACTTAGGGGAAATTAGACATGTTGTCATATAAAAAATATACACGTGTTCAAATGAGACACAAATGCACAAATAAAAAAATGTAGATGTTTGCACAGTCACTCACAGTAAAGGATTTCGTAATCGCCTGAGTTGGACATAATGTACTTCCCGTCTTTGGACCAATCAAGGTGAGTGATGAAGCTGGAGTGACCCTAAAAGTGACAGACATGACAAAGTGACACAACGTGACGAATATGTCCCGCGTCTGACTGAACAACAGGGCCACTGTGCTCCAAACTGTAACCCACAATGGATCATTCATTCATGACATAAATAATCCACAACCATCCGCAACATCCCAGGACGGCACTGCAACTTACGTTACACTTTCCGTAGCGGGAGTAGCGCCGTCCACTCTCTGTGACGTTATAGATGTAGATGAAGTTGTCATGGGAACCCACTGCCAGGAAGCTACCATCTGAAAGGGTAAAAAAACAAAAAAAAAAACATGTTCCAAATAGAGATAAATACAAACAGAGGTCAAACCTAGTGGTGAGTCAGCACGTATTGCTGAAGCATGATTGACGTTCGCTCCATTGTGACACACTGAAGGAGCTTGACCTCTGACCTGTTGAGTATCTCATTACGGACAGCTGTTCATTCCCGTCGGTGTAGTCTGAGACTATGTCTTTGGTCTGCAGGTCAAGGACCAGCCACCTGTTACAGGGAGAGAGAGGAACACAACCAGCGTGAAGGTTCGATCCTCCAGGCAAACGAGTCTGCTTTATCGTCCCGGAGTTTGGGGTAAATATCTAGCGTCGACATCGTGACAAACAGGAACGCATTGACACTGATTAACGCAGTAGATTAGCAGATAACGAATGAAATACTTCTATTGCCTGCTCTCGTCTTCGTGTTTGATGCGGTTGTATTTCAGAGTGGAGTGTCTCACCTGCCTGTGCTGAGCCCAACAGACACCACAGCCCCATTGGGACAGAAATCAGCACACAGTCCATACTCCTGAAAAATATGAGGATAAGTATTTAAGAATATGTTTCACCGTGTGTGTGTGTGTGTAGGTGTGTGCATTTATGCCCGCTCACCTCTAGCGTGGTGCACCAGTCCAGTTTGTGCTCCTCTGTGTTCCACACGCACACCTGTCTGTCATGTCCACAGGTGAGGAAGACATCCTGGGAGGGGTGTGTGGCCAAGCCCCACATCTCATCCACATGGCCCTGCACAGAGGAGAGCAACACACACTATCACACACACGCTGGCTTAAGGTTTCTATTCTCTAAGCCTCAATGTTCACTCCTCGACACTGATTGGACTGGAGTAAGACATGGTTGACACCTCCAGTAGTTTGGCCCATGGATACAACAATCGAATGCTTTTAAATCCACAACGGGGAGCGAGAAAGTGCGCTGTGCACGTCGGGGAGACGTGTAGGGAATCGGAACGCAGAACATGTGCGGACCAGGTGTGTAACCGCAAACCATTCCACATATCACTCGACATATACTCCATCATGCTAATGTTTACATACCTGTACTATAGCCACAAAGCCGTCAGAGAAAGTGCCCCTCAGGATGGCATTTCGGGTGGTACCAACCAACAACTCTTCCCCGTCTACATCCGCAATGCAACGGACCGCCCCAAACTTTTCTGGAATCTATAACAAATACATAAAAACGTAGGTATTATTCTGAAATAATACATAAATAGCCACAAAAAGGGGTTGTAACACGCTCAGTTTGGTTATTAAGAGCGACAATGCACACACACACACGCGTCTTTCACCTCACACTCTCTCTCGGGTGCAAGGTCAGCGCTCCAGCGGATGATCTTACGGTCTTTGCCCCCGCCGCTGAGGAGAGCACCCCCCTGCAGCATACACAGAGTAAACACACTGCCGTCGTGGGCCCGCGTCTGCCGCATGATCTGGAATGTCTCTGCAAAAGGAGGAAGTGAGAAGATGACTTTGTCTATTGTCACAGGCCCTGCGATACGACGAGCGTCCTGTCCAGGGGGTGTAACTTGTACATCATGCTGCCTCACTCTACAGAAACAGGAGATGGGCTCCTGCTCCTATGAGCCGTTCCGGCTCACACAAGCCAAGGCTACTTACTTACTATTGTCACAGGTCTCACACATTTGGAGAGCAAGGGGAAAAAAAAGTGTCACAGCTATGGAGTCTGGTAGCATAGTTGGTTGAGGAGGTACTAAATCAAATGAAACGATATTTTATCCATGGGAAAAAAAAAAAAAAAAAAAAAAAGGTATTACATTTATTTCATATGGAGAACCTAGTTGTAATTTGGAACAGACAGTTAGTTACCTTTGGCCCCTTTCCCCAGTGTCTTGACGTCGCCGGGTGATTTGCCCCATGTCAGGATGTTCCCCTCTGAGTCCCCAGTCAGCACGTCTCCCGTCAGGCTGAACACAAAGCACTGGATGAACTTGGGCTTCTTGTATTTCTAAAAGAGAAGAGAGAGGAAACATCACAAACAAGTTTGAATGACTATATTTATTGGGATCTTTGTATTTCTGACAGTAGATAAAGACAAACATTTATACAACAAAAGAGTATGAATGACTATATGTAGTGGAGGTGGTTCAGTGATAAATAGCCTTGCCTGAGACCTGCAGACTAGTCTAGGCTTTAGCTCAGTGGGCTATAATAGTCTTTCTTGAGGCATTCAAATTAGCCGGGTTTGATATACCCAGTCGGTCATATTTACAGGGTGCTGTTAACCTTTTGACAATGTGAAAAAGGCTGTCAATGTACTTGTAGGGGCTTATAATGGATTACACTCACCCCAAAGATGCCCTGTTTCTTGGTGAGAGAGCCAGCACTTAGCGTCCAGAAGTAGACGTGAGACTTCCCACAGGTGATGATGTTGGTGCTGTCGTTGGGGTTGAACTCTACTGTAAACACTGCCTCGTTGGTGCTCTGGATTAACACACACCAGGAGAAGAGTTCAAGTCATGAAATAATTGATTCAAATGCTAAATATCAATTGAAAACGGTGAATCCCAATATCTCAGAACTGCATTTCTATGATTTTGCCACCCTTGGAATTAACTTGAGGACAATGTTGTAAAAGAGGGTATAATGCCTAACACTCCTGCACCAAAGTCTCAATGGGCAGCAGCTGCACTATATGAAACAAAGCATTGAACTATTACATTACAGTCCAGTGGGGGATGGGCATATGTTACATACTGTACATTGAACAAACTGCTATATTTATGTGGGATGCTAACCCCCCCCTCCTGCCCGCCCGCCCGACCATGTGACCACTCCCAATTTTTGCTGGAGATCCAAAACTGTACTCTTGAATCTATGGCACTCTCGACAAATTATGCTTATGCAAAATCAATTTGGCGATTCATACATGTGTGCTACAAGAAACTGAGGACCGAAGACAGGAAATGAGCTCATATAAACACCCACCTAATATCCAAACCACCCACCAACACACACACACAGTCACACACGCGCGCACACACTGACAAATTCACTGTCTAAAATATTTACACAGTTGCCGTGGCAACGTTGCTGAACTTACTCTCAGGGAAGTTGAGAAATTTGGGACAGAAGTCTGCGACAGAACGAGATGACGTGGACGCCATATTTTTTTCTTAATCTACGCAAACAGTCCTCTTTTTTCAGGCATCTACAGATTCTCACTCTAAGGAATGCTGGCTTTAACAAAGCCTACGCACACAAATGACAGGCTTGGCTCCCAGCAAAAAGGCTACACTAGAGGCTTATTTCATGTACATGAGCAGGTTTGTTATAGCACAAGGAAGCAGATGTATACTGTAAATGATATTGATTATTACTATTTTACTGCAATAAACCTACTGTGCAATATGAATATATGAGTGTGTGTGTGTGTTCGTGTGCATGCATGTAGGTGTGTCCGTGCCTGTGTGCTTGCATGAATGCCAAGTGTGCATGTGTGTGTGTCTTGGTGCATTGCTTTACCTTAACCTCTGCGTGCTTGGTTCCTTTGGCGCAGTCCCACACAGACAGCATGTGTTCATTGGAGTCATCAATCACACAGAGGAAGGCTCCAGAGTCCTGCAAGCGGAGGAGACGTAAGTATGAGCGAGAGAAGGAACCAGTGAGGCCATATGGCAGATGGAGAGGTGATGCAGAGTCACAAGGACAGGGAAACGGAGATCAATAGCTAATGTGAAACCGTCTGAAGGGTCGCGGGTTCATTCCACTGAGGCTACCCATAGCAAAATATATGTACACATGACGGTAAGTCGCTTTGGATAAAAGCATCTGCTAAAACGGCATATCAAACTGATCAAAAAAATAAAGGGAACACTAAAATAACACATCCTAGATCTGAATTAATAAAATATTCTTATTAAATACATTTTTCTTTACATAGTTGAATGTGCTGACAACAAAATCACACAAAAATTATCAATGGAAATCAAATTTATCAACCCATGGAGGTCTGGATTTGGAGTCACACTCAAAATTAAAGTGGAAAACCACACTACAGGCTGATCCAACTTTGATGTAATGTCCTTAAAACAAGTCAAAATGAGACTCAGTCGTGTGTGTGGCCTCCACGTGCCTGTATGACCTCCCTACAACGCCTGGGCATGCTCCTGATGAGGTGGCGTATGGTCTCCTGAGGGATCTCCTCCCAGACCTGGACTAAAGCATCCGCCAACTCCTGGACAGTCTGTGGTGCAACGTGGCGTTGGTGGATGGAGCGAGACATGATGTCCCAGATGTGCTCAATTGGATTTAGGTCTGGGGAACGGGCGGGCCAGTCCATAGCATCAATGCCTTCCTCTTGCAGGAACTGCTGACACACTCCAGCCACATGAGGTCTAGCATTGTCTTGCATTAGGAGAAACCCAGGGCCAACCGCACCAGCATATGGTCTCACAAGGGGTCTGAGGATCTCATCTCGGTACCTAATGGCAGTCAGGCTACCTCTGGCGAGCACATGGACGGCTGTGCGGCCCCCCAAAGAAATGCCACCCCACACCATGACTGATCCACCGCCAAACCGGTCATGCTGGAGGATGTTTCAGGCAGCAGAACGTTCTCCACGGCGTCTCCAGACTGTCACATGTGTTCAGTGTGAACCTGCTTTCATCTGTGAAGAGCACAGGGCACCAGTGGCGAATTTGCCAATCTTGGTGTTCTCTGGCAAATGCCAAACGTCCTGCACGGTGTTGGGCTGTAAGCACAACCCCCACCTGTGGACGACGGGCCTACCTACCACCCTCATGGAGTCTGTTTCTGACCGTTTGAGCAGACACATGCACATTTGTGGCCTGCCGGAGGTCATTTTGCAGGGCTCTGGCAGTGCTGCTCCTGCTCCTCCTTGCACAAAGGCGGAGGTAGCGGTCCTGCTGCTGGGTTGTTGCCCTCCTACGGCCTCCTGATGTACTGGCCTGTCTCCTGGTAGCGCCTCCATGCTCTGGACACTACAGTGACAGACACAGCAAACCTTCTTGCCACATCTCGCATTGATGTGCCATCTTGGATGAGCTGCACTACCTGAGCCACTTGTGTGGGTTGTAGACTCCGTCTCATGCTACCACTAGAGTGAAAGCACCGGCAGCATTCAAAAGTGACCAAAACATCAGCCAGGAAGCATAGGAACTGAGAAGTGGTCTGTGGTCACCACCTGCAGAACCACTCCTTTATTGGGCGTGTCTTGCTAATTGTCTATAATTTCCACCTGTTGTCTATTCCATTTGCACAACAGCATGTGAAATTTATTGTCAATCAGTGTTGCTTCCTAAGTGGACAGTTTGATTTCACAGAAGTGTGATTGACTTGGAGTTACATTGTGTTGTTTAAGTGTTCCCTTTATTTTTTTGAGCAGTGTGTATATATATATAACTCAGCAAAAAAAAGAAAACGTCCTCTCACTGTCAACTGCGTTTATTTTCGGCAAACTTAACATGTGTAAATATTTGTATGAACATAACAAGACTCAACAACTGAGATATAAACTGAACAAGTTCCACAGACATGTGACTAACAGAAATTAATTAATGTGTCCCTGAACAAAGGGGGGGGGGGGGTAAAAATCAAAAGTAACAGTCAGTATCTGGTGAGGCCACCAGCTGCATTAAGTACTGCAGTGCATGTCCTCCTCATGGACTGCACCAGATTTGACAGTTATTGCTGTGATTTGTTACCCTACTCTTCCACCAAGACACCTGCAAGTTCCCGAACATTTCTGGGGAGAATGGCCCTAGCCCTCACCCTCCAATCCAACAGGTCCCAGACATGCGCAAGGCCTTGGTGTAACGCTCATTCCTTCGACGATAAATGCGAATCCGACCATCACCCCTGGTGAGACAACCGCGACTCGTCAGTGAAGAGACCTTTTTGCCAGTCCTGTCTGGTCCAGCGAAGGTGGGTTGTTGCCGGTGATGTCTGGTGAGGACCTGCCTTACAACAGGCCTACAAGCCCTCAGTCCAGCCTCTCTCAGCCTATTGTGGACAGTCTGAGCACTGATGAAGGGATTGTGCGTTCCTGGTGTGCGTTCCTGGTTGTGCCATGTCCAGTTGTTGTTGTACCTGTCCCGCAGGTGTGATGTTCGGATATACCGATCCTGTGCAGGTGTTGTTAGACGTGGTCTGCCACTGCGAGGACGATCAGCTGTCCATCCTGTCTCCCTGTAGCACCGTCTTAGGCGTCTCACAGTACGGACAATTTATTTCCCTGGCCACATCTGCAGTCCTCATGCTTCCTTGCAGCATGCCTAAGTCACGTTCACGCAGATGAGCAGGGACCCTGGACATCTTTCTTTTGGTGATTTCATAGTCAGTAGAAAGGCCTCTTTAGTGTCCTAAGTTTTTTTAACTGTGACCTTAATTGCCTACCATCTGTAAGCGTTTAGTGTTTTAAGGACCATTCCAGAGGTGCATGTTCATTAATTGTTTATGGTTGAAGCATGGGAAACAGTGTTTAAACCCTTTACAATGAAGATCGGGGAAGTTATTTTGATTATTACGAATGATCTTTGAAAGACAGGGTCCTGAAAAAGGGATGTTTCTTTTTTGTTGTTGCTGAGTTTATCCATCTCTCTCAATGTAAGCCTGCATTGGTTGTTTGTGAGTGTTGCATGGAGATTTAGTGTCAGGAGTTCTTCAAAAGCCTTAGTGAGTTGACAAAGGACAAGGTACTTAAAACATATAGACCGTTAAACTCAGTCACATCTAGTGTGTGGGAGGAGGGGTGTTTTGTAGTAAGGATGATCACTTACTGCAAAGGAGAAGGCCACAGATCCTACACCTCGCTCAAACGTGCCAAGTCCTATCTGTTGTAGGGTGATCAGTGTGGAGGAATCCCATATGTGGACATAAGGCTGCAGGGGCTGAGAGACACAATTAGACGTATAGGACTTGATGATAAGTGTGACCATTTACAGTACATAGATTTAGTAAACATTTTTCATTCATAAATTGCCTCACCTTGCCATCCTTATCCACCCCAGCCGTCTGTCCCGACGC
Source organism: Oncorhynchus mykiss (assembly GCF_013265735.2). Taxonomy (NCBI): domain Eukaryota; kingdom Metazoa; phylum Chordata; class Actinopteri; order Salmoniformes; family Salmonidae; genus Oncorhynchus; species Oncorhynchus mykiss. The sequence goes on along the minus strand of NC_048573.1, from coordinate 27,429,772 downwards.
CACCCGCACCTTGTCTGGATGGATGGTTAGACTGAAGGACAGACAAATTGTGATTTTTACACAGCATCACTTTCTTTTCACTTGACAATCAATTCTCGTATTTTGCTTGCTCAACAACAATTTGTGTTGATTTTGTACAGTTTGTTGTATTTTGTACACATGACAAACAAACTTGAATTATGATATGAGAGGTCATGGTTCAACGTGAGCCACTCACCAGCGGACACAGTCTGTGTGTTTGCTGTAGTGGCGTTGAGTGCGGTTGTTGATGTGGTACAGCACCACCACACACGCGATGAAGTATACTGCCTCCCCCGACGCCAGCAGGTACAGGTTGGCTCGGCAGTCGCGCCCCCGGTAACCGTAACTATGCGGCTCCAGTCAAGGTGACATCACTGAAACGTCTCATTGGCTGATCAGTCTAAAATCATTAATTCAGCCTAAAGCAATTTCACCCACAGCTACACCCATAATAATTGTTGATTTATGGGTGACACAACTTCCACTGACCTGAGGAGCGGATGGCTTGGCTCAAGGACATTAGGGAATTTACATACATGTCTCTATCTGACTCATGGGCAAAATGGACTTAATGGCTTTCATCCAATAAACTTTGCACTATAGGATATCAAATATTCTAAACAACCATGACTGGGATTTAAAAACACACAGTATGTTGCTAGATCAAAGCCCCATTGGTCGTGACTTGTGGGAGGGACTTAGGAAGGATACACCCAATCGAGTTCCAGTTTCTCTACAGGTGGCTCCATCCTCAGGTCATCGTAGTTCTGGATGTTGGAGGGGACGTACATGGTGATTGGTCGGCCACGGATGAACATCTTGATTGATTGACCTGTCAGCCAATGACAGATGAAGAAACATGTATGACAAGACTGGACCATGGATACATATTTGTACATCTCCAATTGCTACCATGATTCAATATGAAGTTTCGCAAACCTATCCTCAACCAAAGCCTTGGTGATGCTACAATATCTACACCACAAATCACATTTAGATCCTAATTCATTCAATAATGTTAAGTCAACAGTGCAGTGCCATTAACCTGTATGAATCCCAAGCCCAAGTCTCAGACCTGCATGTAGTTAGTTGAATGACATAACAGTTAACACATAACATCCCCTATGATGTCTCGTACCTTGGGTTCCTCGTCTCGATCCGGGAGAACCTATGAGAGGAAGAGACAAATAAACACAGGGATCCGAGCAGAACTAAAATCACAGCCGATTGCAGCAGAGCAGATCCTGCTCTGACATTACGGATCCACTGGGACCAGTTTCAGAGCCGCTCGAATGTGATCTATGAGCAAACCAGTGGGTTGGTTTTCCAACATCAGGCCTGGTCACCTAAACCAGTGGTTCCCAAACTGTGGGACGCGCAATTGTTGGTCAAATCCCAAAAAATAAACATCAGAGCCTGACAAAATGTTCAACAGAGAACATAACATACTGTTTTAGGGAGGTGGAAGAAGAGGGATTGTCTGAGTCGTGTCCTAGCTTAAAGCATCCTGGGTATACATTATAGCTCAATAACCAGGTGAATCTCCTCTTGAAACGGACTGCAATCTGGGACCAATAACGTCTCACACTCCAATTTAAAAAGGTTGTGGAGTGGAGAGGTTGTTGTTTTTGTTTTTTTACACGTGTTGTGGAAGGTTCTGGTTTGGGATGTTTCTGGTGCGAAAAGGGGCTTGACCCATCTGCATGTCTCACTATGAAAAGGTTGTTAGGTTGTTAAAACTAAAAAAGGCAGGGCCCACGCCACAGGTTGAAGGAGCATGGGAGGGAAAGTCGGTACAGTTGAACTACTGTAAGTTATTATCTAGCTCTTTTATTAGTCATTGGTGACACTACATGGAATTTTCCCATAGGCCTGCTTCATACTGTTCCTGGACCCCGTCAAATCAAATCAATGACAGAATTTGATTGGTTTAAAATGTAGAGGTATTTCCACACTATTGCCATTCACATTTCCAAGTATGGACATTCAGTTAGGATATAGTGAGTTTAATTTTTTTTAAAGACCTGGTTACACTTTTACAACCCTCTCACGATGCAGAAGAGACAGTTGCAGAAATGACCTAACTCGTGTTGAATTCAGGCAGACCTGTCCCGGGCCAGCTCGGAGAAACAGTGAAAACACGGGAATACATCTAGCCCTGGCAAGCTCACAGAAAGAGAAAAAAATCTATATATTTTTTTTTGAAAACTGTCCTTCTCGGGTAAAACAGTCATCCATCATCCCGTCAGGAGTCTCGGAGTGCTGCGGCAACATGGTTAACCACAATGGATGGCTTTCCAGGGAGAGTCCAATGGGAGCGTCCCAACCCAGAACGGAGTGGCGGGGCACTAAACAGACACTCTGTGTTTAACATCAGGAATGGCTGCCGCGCTGCCTCATAAACACGCAAGTGTAAAAAAGTTTCTCTGTGATCACAGTATGATGAGGGATATTTCTGACCAGGCTTATTTTAGTTTGTGGCAGAGGGATGGACTGTGGTGGACTCTGAGTGACCTTCGAGCCTAGAGACGACTAGAGGATGGGATGCAACGTCCAGTGGCCAGTCACTTTTTACGACTGTCATTATTATAATGTGTAGAGTATTAGTAATATTGTTGTTGTTGCAGTACGCTCCTAGTATATACAGACATTAAGCTCTTTTGAGGCTCACTCCATGCACCCTTTGTCTAGTACAAACCCCTTGTCTTGTGGCTCACTGATCAAATTTACAGACTATTATGCTAATCGGATGGGCGCATCAAACTGATTTTCCGCCAATTGAATCCCCATTAGGTCCAACTGGTAAAAACACAGAAACAATCAAAGAGGGAATGTCCTCTTAACTCGCTCTGGTTTAGGAATGAGTCCCCATTATAAAGCTAAACCAGACTTCAAGCCAACGCTCATAAAAGCTACTATCTTTGACATCTAGTATGCAGTTTCGTGTCCCCAACTAAAGAATGGGAAGTTAACACATCAAAAATGAGATAGCCTTTCAGCCTATAACTATGTTTAAGCATTTACAGGCCCCCTAAATGGAGGCTATGGACACATTTAATAATAGGTAGAATAAAACACAGGTTAGCTGGAGCTGTTATGTACGTATGTACGTATGTACGTATGGGCTATTCATCTGGCTATTCATCTGGCCTGCAGTCTGTCTGTGAGTCATTTAAGCCAATATAGAGACTATGGTTGGATAATACTTTGTAGAGAGTCTGGAGAGAGTAGTGTTGTTGGATATACATTACCTGCACTGGCGATGAGATCTTTGGTCCGGCTGTGAGAAAAGAAAAACAACCATAACTGTAAAGACATTATATCCAAGAGACTCTTTCAGACACTTGGACCAACCGTTATATTATACAGTCTTTGGGCCCAGCTTACGCAACTTGGGAAATCCTAAGACTTTTCAAAAGGAAAGGAATTTTATTATACTAGAATAAAAGGGCACTTGTTTTCCAATGAGTGACTATTTAGTGAACTATGTTTCTGCGGCCGTAGGAAAATGAGATGTGGCGATGAGTTTGAAAGCAGCTCTTGCTGATGGATCAGATGGGCCTTCTCTCACCTCTCCAGACTGGGGGATCGGGTGAGGAGGTTGGCCGAAGAAGCTGCCTTTTTGTCCAACCGCTTCTTGGTCTTCTCCTGGGGGTCCTTTGCCAGTTTCTCACTGTTCCTGCGAACTCTGGACAATGAGGATAGGGAGTCTGTGTAAGAGGATTTATGTGCAGGGTTTGAGACAGACAACCACACTTGTGAACTCAAACGCATACTTGCGCAGAGACATGCACACACACGCGCTCAGATGAACTATGAATGTGTGTGTTTCAACGTGTATTCTATGTGTATTCTATGTGTATTCTATGACGGGCCAGAGTTGTCCTGTAAGCCACAACCATTTTCCTGACGATGTGCTCAATAATCAGAGGAAATTGCCCTCGTCATGTGACAGGGATGTTCGAGGTATGTAACAGGAAGTAGAACTAGGAAGTGAAACCCAGCTGACTCCCTTCCCCTGAAGCCTGTGGCTCCTACTGATTATACACACACTAGGTACATTATGTAGACAGCATTTGTGTCTAAGTATGTAATGTAACTGAATAGCCTAGTTCATATTAATAGTTTGGATCTGGATAAAAGTACTTCATAACTTAAGACTTCCTATCCATAGCACCGCTGGCTCTCATGGTGTGTGGCATGATAGCGCTACCTAAAACATATGCTATCAATCAGCAATAGGCCTCTTCCAAGTCATAACTAGCAAACAAAACATCAACACACACACACAGAACACAAATCAGAGGAATAATGTAGCAATTATTTTGTGATTATGGCGCGGCATGCAGCAACAACAACAAATCTACCAATGAAAAGCCCCCATTGAAATGTCCACATGCAGGAAATCATGCGGAATCAATCCATGCTTGAAGGAGGAGAACTTTGTTAAAGGGTGACGCTCAGGTTTGATCATCAGGTTAGTGTGGATTCATGAACACAACCCCAGTGTTATAGTTACACCGTGTGAACTACTCAACGTGTGTTTAACGGCAAACCCCAGTTGTTCTGAGCGCAACCCTTAACATTGATTCAATGTCTTATCTGTAGGGCATGGAGTTTAACTATGGTCCAGAGTTTTTCCTGATCAGATCATATTGACGGGAGAAAAAAAAAAAAAACTACTCATCTGACACGCATAACTAGGCTACCACTTCTTTGGGCTAAGATCAAGTTTTGTTCTAGACATAACTAGGCTACCACTTCTTTGGGCTAAGATCAAGTTTTGTTCTAGACATAACTAGGCTACCACTTCTTTGGGCTAAGATCAAGTTTTGTTCTAGACATAACTAGGCTACCACTTCTTTGGGCTAAGATCAAGTTTTGTTCTAGACATAACTAGGCTACCACTTCTTTGGGCTAAGATCAAGTTTTGTTCTAGACATAACTAGGCTACCACTTCTTTGGGCTAAGATCAAGTTTTGTTCTAGACATAACTAGGCTACCACTTCTTTGGGCTAAGATCAAGTTTTGTTCTAGACATAACTAGGCTACCACTTCTTTGGGCTAAGATCAAGTTTTGTTCTAGACATAACTAGGCTACCACTTCTTTGGGCTAAGATCAAGTTTTGTTCTAGACATAACTAGGCTACCACTTCTTTGGGCTAAGATCCAGTTTTGTTCTAGACATAACTAGGCTACCACTTCTTTGGGCTAAGATCAAGTTTTGTTCTAGACATAACTAGGCTACCACTTCTTTGGGCTAAGATCAAGTTTTGTTCTAGACATAACTAGGCTACCACTTCTTTGGGCTAAGATCAAGTTTTGTTCTAGACATAACTAGGCTACCACTTCTTTGGGCTAAGATCAAGTTTTGTTCTAGACATAACTAGGCTACCACTTCTTTGGGCTAAGATCAAGTTTTGTTCTAGACATAACTAGGCTACCACTTCTTTGGGCTAAGATCAAGTTTTGTTCTAGACATAACTAGACTGTGTTTTATTCATTTTTATAGATATGCGCTGAAACGGCTGCTGCTTGGGACAACGCGGCCATTTTGAAACGCTGTATTCTAGATCCCCACATCAAAGAGGTGTTGACATGGCCCCCCCAGCTTATCCCAGCATTCACTGCTATTGTATACACAGGGCTGAGCCGCATGACCCTTAACACCTTTTCCACTGTGCTTGATTCTGTGTGTGTGTGTGTGTGTGTGTGTTGCCTCTCAAGGACGTGTCACTCAGCATACGATGAGCGCTGTCATTATGAGGGCACAGAGCCTTATGTTCCCAATCACCCTTATTTAGCCCCCGGCTCAAACACATGGAAAAATAACACCGCAGCCGGATCCAGCGGGAGAGAGAACGTAATGTATACTCCCCAGTCAACAGTCTACCACAAACTGATTCATAGATTAGAGTTTTGACACTGGGGGTCTGTAGAAGCACAAGCATAGAGAATAGGATATTTATCCCCAAAAGCCATGCAATCAGGCAGGAATAGAGAAGAGGAGAAGGAGACGATAACGCACAAGGGTTTATTCTGGCCCTCCAGGATAGTGGAGAGAGGTCCGCTCCGGGGGCTGGGGGGCAGGTCCTTAGGGGGGACTGGGGACCCCGAGATTGGGGTCTGGCGGGCTGAACTCAGGCTCTCCGTGGAGCCATTGGGGTCCTGGAGGTCCTCTCTCTGGAGGCTCCTGATGGTGGTGGGGTGGATGGGCTCCTCTACAGAAGACGTCCTGCTCAGGTCCTTTTCCTTCTCCACTTCCTCATCATCCTCTTCAAGCCCCTGGATGCGGTGGAGCTTGGCCTGGGACCCCTCAGTCAGAGAGATACCCTTGGGGAGGGCATCTTCCAGGGAGAGGCTCTGGATGTCACTGGTGAGAGCCAGGGGGACCCCGTCTAGCCCCTGGTCCTGCCCCAGCGGGGTGAGCTCTGTTTGGGTAGCCCGATCATATGTAGGGGCCTTACACATAGGGGCTAGGGATCCATTGTCCCCATAGTGACCATTCTCACCTTCAATGTTGTTTCCCACTTGGCTAGAGACACACACAGTGTAGAGTTGAGATCAACAAGTAGAAAACATCATACAGTATCAAAATGAATCCAATAAGACTTGACCATTCAAGTTGACAGCTAGAAATCCACATTCTGGTCACTAAGTCCAATGTCTTGACTGAACAAACGATGCCCTATTTACACACGTTGATAATCTAAGAGCACTATCTTTATATAGGTCTCTCCTACCCACACAGTCCCTCTGTGCTGGTACAGTACCTGGTGGCAGGGTGGTGGGTGCCATCAAGGGCCGAGCTGGACGACAGTTTACGAGAGCTGGAGAAACCATCAGAGCAGAAGACTTGGTTCAGGACACGGGCCGCTGCAGGGTTCACTGAGGTCACATACAATAAGACACAGTCACACACATTGAGGATGGACATGGCATTGAAGCACAAGACAATGGTCATAGGGATGGGATAACATTCAATTTTATTAGATTCTATTCGATTGGCTTCGGGTACTGTAGACTTTTTGACATTAGTTAAACCAAGTCGTTTAAGACTGCGATCTGATCTAAGGTGTGATGGTTGGCCACCCACCTGCGATGAGCTGCTGTTTGAGCAGGGGGATCAGCTGGTCGTGGAGGCGGAGCCTGCGCAGCGCGTCGGCCAGTGACGACTTGAGCAGAGTGATCTCGTTCTCCTGCAACTGAAGGCGCCCTTCCATCACGGACACCCGGTCTGGGTACTCAGCGCTGCTGCCTGCCGACACATCATCTGTGCAGGTGGACCAAGACAACCAATCAGGAGATGGTATGGAACTAGATGGAACTAGACAGTCTGGAACTAGATGAACCATTGGTAAATGCTAAGTACGGACTAGGACAACCAATGAGGAGCCTATATCCAACTCCATGATGTCATGCCATTGTAACTCCCACAGAAGTGGTATAAACCAAGCAGTAGCAATGCGTACGCGGAATACCGTGAAAGAACTGTAGAGAAGGAAGAACTTCAAAAGATGGGCACACTTAGACATGACCGCAGTGAGTGTTGTAAATACTGCTAACAGCCTACACATCTTCCTCAAAAGAGACAGGACACACATTGTCCATGAAGGTGGGCCTGTGAAGCCAACATTAACGTGCCCATCCAGCACTGTTTATAACTTAAAAAGGAGAAGATGAAAGTGTCGATGAGTTTGGAGAGAAATGGTTTATTCACTTCAATATCACGAGGCTTTGATGCTGCTTACTGACTGAATCAAGTCAAATTTTTTTATCAAAAATAAAGAAGGCAGGAGACCATTGCCATTATTAGGAGAAAAGGAGCTAAGCGCATGTGTTTCTGGTTCTCTCGACCGTTTGCAATTTCCAGGGGCAGCCTCGCAAAAAGGAGTGGAATGTTCTAATTGTTTATCATCAGGTTGTGTTTAGGGAACAAGGTTTAGCTCAAACGGTTGTTAAGTGTCCGCAGACTTACTTTCTCTAAAGTAAGAGCGTCTCGGGCCTTTTCCATTATAATTCTGTCTATGTCCACGTTTCCTGCGAATTTCCTGAGACATGGCAGTCGGAAGACTTGTTTATCATCAGGTTGTGTTGAATGAATGGATTTTAATCTGTTGGGCTATTAATCAATCACCACAGGTTTACACTTTCTCTGTGTGTACAACATGTTGGGATTAGATCTATTCTATCATCCTGTATGTTTACATTTCCAACTAATTTCCTCAGAGGTGAAAGGGAGACAGAAGGCATTTCAGGGTGTCGCAATCCATGTCATGTGACTAATGATCAGACCCTGAGCCAACTGCAGCTTTTTTTATTTTTTTTTTCCTTCTTTGCAGCATACACAACTTCCTGCTTTGGTTGGCAACATTTGTTCTATTGTGTGTCAGTATGTATGTGTGTGTGTTTGTTTTTACTATCCTTGCGAGGACCAGAAGTCCTCACAAGAATAGTAAAACAAGGACAATTTGTGGGGACATTTTGCCAGTCCCCACAATTTCACTGGTTCCCACAAGAAGAAAAATGCTATTTTAGGTTTAGGGTTAGGGAGTTAGGGAAAATCGGATTTTGAATGGGCATCAATTGTAAAACAAACGTTTGTGTGTGTGTGTGTGTGTGTGTGTGTGTGCGTGCGTGCGTGCGTCTACAGTTCCCGGTTGGAAAATCCCCTGCTTCTTCTATCACTTTATGAAATACTTCCTTCTCCATAAATTGGACACATGTTGCTATGGTAACCATACCGACCAATGACCACGCAGTCCAATAAAACTGTCATGTCTCCCTGGGTCTGGGGAAAGATTAAGTCGTCTGATTTGATTAAGAACCTGATCATGGATAAATAGACTGATTCTCCGGGTCAACTTTTGTAAAACGTTCTATGACAATAACGTTTGAATTGATTTAACAAGTACACAGTCATCTATAGGTCACCTGACATGTCAAAGTGCATGGTGGTTTGAATTACAATTACGTATTCTGTATCATGCATATGGATCTGTAAGAATCTCGATGATGCACTTAAAAAACAGTGTTTCTGTGGGATGAAATGAAAACCGACCACGTGGGTGTATCACCATGAATCATGTTCCAAACATGCCTTAACAGCTCTGCGATCTACTGGGTTGAAGAGGCTTATATACCTTGAGAATCTGGCACAGCGGGTTCATGTGATGCAATGACTGATACCAGGCCAAACTGGCATCCAGTGGGTGTGGCTTCCGTTCTCCAAAGTCCATTCCAAGAGGACGCACACAACTGTCAGTTAACGTCAACTAGGAATACTGCCACATTCTTCCTCTCTTTCTCCACCTCCTTCCTATTCCTCCTCCCCCAGGCCTTCCCATGCATCATATCCAAGTTGGGGAGCTTATCGTTTCCTTTATTGTGTGAAAGTGACTCACAGATTGTTACTTTCCCTTCCTCCTTAAAACCCTTTACCTACTGTCACTGCAGGTGATATAGCCTATGCTACTACTCAACCCTCATGCTGACACAAGCACTGTAGCAGTCAAGCGATCGTCTAACAGTCATTGTTGTTGATAATAAGTATTTATAATGCAAGTGGGCTTATTCCCTTTTGAGGATTGAGGAGAGGAGTGGTTCTGACTGAGTGCCTCTCACCCACTTACTACTGAGCACTCGGCGAGGCATTTCTTAAGAACGTCTAAAGCCACTTGACTGTTTCGCCTTGCTTAGCTCGTAAGGCAAAAACACCACTTTAAACGGTTGGGTAAGAATGTAGTGGCCAAGCAAACATGCAAGTCCTCCCAAGAGGAGAACCAGTTTGGCTTATCGGCTTGAAAGTACGAATATATCCCTCGCCTTAAGGCCCGACAAGACTGTTTCGCTTTTCAGAGACAGACGGATTCCAGTGATGCCTTCATTCGATACACCCACACACTCAATCTCTGGACCAGAACCATGGCTCCACTCCACACACACAATGGGGTCTTTGAGGCTTGCTGGGAGGGAGTCTCTGTCTGCTGTCTGTGTTCAGACGGACTTGGCCAACCGTGTGCAGAGCCAGGCCTCTCACTACACACACACACACCACAGAGACAGAACAACAACAGCAATGGAAGAATACAGTGACATTTCACCCAGTATAATATTAAGCAAATGAGAGAATGACGCTAAAGAGATATCTTCCAGTTATATTAACATGACAGTAGTAGAAGTTTTTTGGATTCATTTAGGTCTATACTTTAGAACCATAGCTATATACTGTATATCTAAGGCTCTGGTTAAAAACGGCGTGTTAGACACTATGCCATGGTTTTGATACATTACCTACAGTACACATATTCTCGCCAGTTGAAATTCCACACTTTCAATGTAAAATCAGAGGCAAACTGTTTTTGTTTTTTTCCTTCTCTCAACTCCATGAACTTGGTCATGATGACATACACAGGCAAACATGACTTCACACACATTTGTTTGAAGAGGTCTTAGAATTTAGCGGGTAGAGCAAGACTACTGTACTCTAATTAAGGATAGGAAACACCTGACTCAAAAGTGGGTGAGGTAGGGCACAATGTCCACTAAGGAATGTTGATATTCACCAGCACAACGAGGAAGTCTAATCTCAGAGTCTTGATTAAACAATGTGGTTGTGAGGCTCTATGGCCGAGTTTAGACAGGCAGCCTAATTCTGATTTTTTTTAACAATTGATATTTTGCCCAATCAGATCAGTTCTGAAAAAGATCAGCTCGTTTCACATTAGATGTGATTGGTCAAAAGACCAATTAGTGGAAAAAAATATCAGAATTGGGCTTACGGTTTATGGGACTCAGTTGTATCGTAACACAATAATTAGGATCTGCTCCAATCCGCTGGCTTTAAACCAGAATCAAAAGCCAGCCTTCCAACTCTTTTGGAAAATCTCAGCTGACTTGATCAACTGTGCGTGAAGCATTAAGCAAAACAAAACCCCCCCAAAAAAACTTGTAGCCAAAAATGTAACCAAGTAATTAAAAACGTACGGGAGAGACAATGCAATGGACTGTGTACAGGAGCAATGAAACATGATCTATTCACTTGTCGATACACTCTTCCATGCAGTATTGTTTGATCACTCGCTTTCTCCCAGGCTCGTTCTCGCTCACACGCGCTGTTATAGTCACAGGGCAGGAGGGTTTAGGGTCATTCGATTTTGTGTGGATGAAGGGCGAGTGGGTGGCGGATTGAATAAAAATGTCCATAAATGTCTCATTCGTGTGCAATTTATATCTGTAGGCTTTTTATTTCATTATTTTAGGCTATCTGGTATTAGTGCGTAAACCTAAGCTTTGGGGCATAACTGTCAGGCGCCAGATAGCCTACGCGTCAATCACTTTTGGGAACGAGCAGAAAAATGTCAGGTCGAACCACGGAGGCACAAAGGTCAATGTCAGAGTTGAATTAAATAAGAGAAAAGCTGCGAAAGGAGAGTTGAAAATAAAGAGAAAGACCGGAAAATTAATGTTTGGGAACGATTTGGCTAAGTGGTAAAAGATGATGATAGCAGTGCAGGCTTTGTTAAGTGTGAAGATTGTGAGGCGCCATACAAATTTGACAGTCACAAGACGGGGACTTCAAATAGGCCTATGCCATGTCAAGGGACCTGTAGCCTACTGGGTTAAATGTAAACTGAGCCTATATATTAACTCCTGCAAAATTAAGAATTTCTTGCAGTACAATGATACACAAAATGTAGGCTAAACTTGGACTCAGGAACAGGAGTGGAGATATATTATTTATTTCAGCATCTTGAGAGAATGCGAATGTGCCGTTAAATACCGTCTGTATCAGTAGAGACTGGAGGGTAGGACAGCTCATAATCATGGCTGGAACAAAGCAAATGAAATGGCATCAAAGCACATGTTTGAAACCATTCCACTGATTCTGCTCCAGCCATAACCACGAGCCTGTCCTCCCCAAGTAAAGTGGCACTAACCCTCTGTTCATATAGAGGTGCTATCTCTATTAGTATCATGAAAGTTGATAGTATTTCAACCACATAAAATATACATCCAAGCCAAACTGAAATGTTATCAGAAACATGTTGGGTCTGGGTCATTTTCAAATGTTTCTATTTACAACCGGTCAAATTGATGTCATATGGACATTTTGCACAGAAAATGTTTACAGTTTAATTTTTTTTTTTTTGAGTTAACCTACTGCATTTTCACCCCGGTCCCTAAATCTCTTCACTCTGCAGAGACGACAGAAAACTTCACAGATGTCAACTAAATTGAAGCATTCATTCCATCAATTTATGACATTACTTTGGTGAGCAAGAGTTTATTTAGTCTTCTAGGGTAACATATAATGACAGAAGAGAAGCTACATGCATCTAAATTATACACAAACTGACAACAACAAACAAATTGCCTACCAAAATGTCTGAAATTATAAGCAGAAACATCTAAATCAGGCAAAAGAAATCCGGCACCCCCTGTCAAAAACCCGTTCCGCTGTCTCTGACTGTGGCCCGCAGCGCATTTTCTATATTAGTGGGTTAGGGTCGGGTGCGGGTCACAGATTTTCACTTTAGCCTATCACAAACGGTGCATTCAGAAAGTATTCACAAGCCTTCTCTTTCCCACATTTTGTTACGTTACAGCTTTATTCTAAAATGGACGGAATAAAACCAATTCTTTAATCCATCTACACACAATACCCCTCTAAAAACATGTTTTTGGAAATGTTTTCAAATGTATACAAGAAAAGAAACAGATATACCTTATTTACACATATTCAGACCCTTTACTATGAGACTCGACATTGAGCTCAAGGTGCATCCTGTTTCCATTGATCATCCTTGAGTTGTTTTCTACAACTTGATGGCCTCCATCATTCTTAAATGAAAGAAGTTTGGAACCACACACTAGAGCTTCCTAGAGATGGCCGCCCCGGCCAAACTGAGCAATTGGGGGTAGAAGGGCCTTGGTCAGGGAGGTGACCAAGAACCCGATGGTCACTCTAACAGGAGTTCCTCTGTGGAGATGGGAGAACCTTCCAGAAGGACAAACCATCTCTGCAGCACTCCACCAATCACATCTTTATGGTAGAGTGACCAGACGGAAGCCACTCCTCGGTAAAAAGCACATGACAGCCCACTTGGAGTTTGCCAAAAGGCACTTAAAGAACTCTCAAGTGTCACGTTTGGACGAAACCTTGCACCATCCCTACGGTGAAGCATCATGCTGTGGGGATGTTTTTCAGTGGCAGGGACTGGAAGACTAGTCAGGGTTGAGGGAAAGATGAACGGAGCAAAGTACAGAGAGATCCTTGATGAAAACCTGCTCCAGAGTGCTCAGGACCTCAAACTGGGGCGAAGGTTCACCTTCCAACAGGACAACAACCCTAAGCACACAGCCTAGACAACGCAGGAGTGGCTTTGTTGAGTGCCCCAGCCAGAGCCCGGACTTGAACCTGATCGAACATCTCTGGAGAGACCTAAAAATACCTGTGCAGCGAATCTCCCCATCCAACCTGACAGAGCCTGAGAGGATCTGCTGAGTAGAATGGGGAAAACTCCCCAAATACAGGTGTGCCAAGCTTGTAGGGTCATACCCAAGACGACTCGAGGCTGTAATTGCTGCCGAAGGTGCTTCAACAAAGTAATGAGTAAAGGGTCTGAATACTAATGTAAATGTGATATTTTCAGTTTATTTTTTAAAACGTTTGCAAAAATGTCTAAAAACCTGTTTTTGCTTTGTCATTATGGGGTGGGGGGGGGGGGGGGGGGGACTATTTAATCCATTTTAGAATAAGGCTGTAACGTAACAAAATGTGGAGAAAGTCAAGGGGTCTGAACCCCTTCCGAATCCACGGTATAGTCTGGCGGTTGCGGATGGGTTATCAGCTATTGCAGGGCGGATGAAGAAAAAAACAAACAAACAAAAACAGCTGACCCACGCACCATTAACACACACACAGAGAACGACTATCACATCCTAACTTCAGGCAAACACATGTACAGAAACAATCTCATGAGGCAACAACACTCCCACAACCCCAGTGTTTCTGCAGGAAAGGGGCTTAACTTCATACACAAATGAATGACGTAAACTTTGCACAGGACAAACATTGTATGACAGTGTGTGTATAAGGTAGAGTGTGTCTTGATTAACCTCAGATTGTGTGGGCCTGCGCCTCTGAATCAAAGGGCTTTGAACATTAGCGTTAATCTATTTTAATGAACACAGATATTAAAGATAATGATAGTGCACCATCTGTTGTGAAAGGAGCCATACTAGTATTTCATGCCAATAATCACAGGTCTGATCTAAGCAAACATGGCTTCTGAGTCATAGGGGGTTATGAAAGATGTAGCCAAGAACGTGGGCAGAATCTTTGAGCAATTGCATGAATGCCAATATACTGTACGTAAGGTTAGCCTAGCAATATTAGCCCTCTCCTGGTAGCCCTACAGCTGCTGTTGCTAATGCTAACCATTAAAACTGCCACCACTAATGAAACCGATAATAAAGAGCTCCCTTTCAATACATGTACCTATAAAAGCTAGTGTTCGGAGTACATTTTTCATGGAAAACAGTCTCTGCCATAACAATCCTACAGCAACCAGTGGGTGTGCCGGTGTGGTACCTATAACGTCTTCACCATAACAATTGGGTGAGAGACCTTAGCCATTTTTTAAAGGATACAGTTGGGCCTGGTTGGGCACTTGCAGGTACAGTTGGCATGTACAAAAGGTACAGTTGGGCACTTGCAGTCCCAGATTGCATTGCTCTAGGTAGGTCTGCACTCGCAAAGGAGAGTTACTGTAAGATATACTACATGACCAAAAGTATGTGGAGACCTGCACGTCGAACATCTCATTCCAAAATCATGGGCATTAACATGGAGTTGGTCCCCCTTTAGTGCTATAACAACCTCCACTCTTCTGTGAAGGAATTAGTGACATTGGGTACTGATATTGGGCGAATAGGCCTGGCTTGCAGTTGGAGTTACAATTCATTGTTGCGCCTAGACATTTCCACTTCACAATAACAGCACTTATAGTTGACCGGGGCAGCTCTAGCAAGGCAGAAATGTGATAAACTGACTTGTTGGAACGGTGGCATCCTATGCCACGTAGAAAGTCACTGAGCTCTTCAGTAAGGCCATTCTACTGCCAATGTTATTTCATATGGAGATTGCATGGCTCTGTGCTCAATTGTATACACCTGTCAGCAATAGGTGTGGCTGAAATAGCCGAATCCACTCATTTGAAGGGGTGTCCACATACTTTTGTATATATAGTGTACCTCGTAACTATGCATTTATTCATGAAGAGGCTTTGACTTTCAGGGGGATGTTCAAGAACGTAGCCAATAGCACTCCTGAACACATCGGGAAGTAATTAGAGGTTTGTGTTCTTGGTCCGTTTTTAGGGGAGGTATGGTATTTATAGTTGTGAACGGGAGCAACAGATGGGAATAGGATGTCCAGGAGGTGAAAGGGAAGAGGGGGACATGTTTCCTTTCTTCCAGTGCAATAATGCTGTACTTTGTTAAAGAGAACCAGCGAGGGTTGTTTGCTTACACACACACACACACACACACGGTCACATGCACAAGTGTACAGGCAGCCCAACTCTAATCTTTCAGCTCTTTTGCCAATAATTGGGCTTTCCGTGTAAACGTAGCCCAACAAGCATGCACACCACACACAGCTATTACACATTTCCCTGCTTCTTGTTTTTTTTTGTCGTTACAACTGGCCTGAGGGTGAGTCACAGTCGTTTAGAAGAAGCTGGAGAGGAGAGATTCACAATGGCTGACTGGACGGGGCTGGAAGCAATCGAGAGTTGGCCACAGCTAAAGAGCTGAATTGGAGTGTGGTCTCTGGTCTGATTGGAGTGAGTGAGTGAGTGAGTGAGTGAGTGAGTGAGTGAGTGACACCCTCTCCCTCCCCCGCGCTCCCTCGATGACAGTGAGAAGCTCATACTTCAAATTGTTACTCAAGCACTCAGTCAAAGCCAATGTTTGTCCAGGGTTGAACGACATATCACAAAGACAGATCAGAAGCATCACAAAGACGATACGCTGACAAACGACAATACTGGTAGGAAATTAAAACAACATTCCCTGCTGGCTTTATACGGACCTGATGGCAGTGACTGAAAGACCGTGATTGAGTGAGAAACTAACAACGCCTCAACACCTCAAACTGCAAAATTGTCATTCGAGGGCTCAGTTTAAGCCAATGTTTTTCCAGAGATTGACGCCTTATCACAAAGACGGATCAGAACCGTCACTGATTATTGGCTGATAAAAACAACAATACTAGCAGGAAAAGAAAACGACACAATAGCGACTGAATCTTGGGTGAGGCCAGGTTTGGATAGGTTTCTAGCTAGTTTATAACCTTGCAGGATGTTGCTCTAGTATTCAATTTCACGATCACTTACTGTATATGCTAAGTGGCCTGGGTCATCTAAGGTCTTATTGATGAGGAGCCAAGCGGGTTTGGACAGAGAAAACGGACTCTTTGTTCAGACTGCATTTGCCCAAGCCGCTCCCTTTCTCATCCAATTTGGAGAAAGTTTCAATCAATTTGCTCAGCTCCCTCTCAAAAAGACTATTGCCCAGGCTGACTTTTTGAAGAACGGTAGTTTCATTCAAGGAAAAAGTACTTTTTAAATCAAGGTAGTGGTTTAACGGTTATGGGGACGCTATCGTCTCAATCTTTGTTTTTTAGATGTTCACTCTTCTCCAATTCCACTTTATTCTTATGTTGCTGTATCAAAGTCAATTTCCTATATATCTAGAAGGTCACCTTCATATTTTGGGCCTATTTGAGTGATTTATCATAATCTCCACCCGGCACGGCCAGAAGAGGACCTCCCCCTGGAGCCTGGTTCCTCTCTAGGTCCTTTCTAGGGAGTTTTTCCTAGACACTTTTCTTCAACATCTGCATTGTTTGCTCGTTGGTGTTTTAGACCGGGCGTCTTTATAAGCACATTGTGACAACTGCTGATGGTAGAAAGGGATGTGTCAAATAAATGGGATTGATTGATCATTGTTATTTCATTGTCGTTTCAAAGAGTCTAATTTGAGAAGTGGATATTCTTCCAACCCAGACTCTCGGGAAGAGTCTGCAGTGACAGCTGGTTGAGTCTCTCTCTCACATACACAGACACACAGCGTCTTCCCACAGTTCGCCCACCCTGTCAGCTCCTTCCTGTGAACACCACCACCCTGGCAGCGTCACCACCGACAGAGAGCGTCCGTCCCCGTCACTCGTCCCCGGGAGCCGTGTGATCACGAGCACGTCGCCACCACAACACATCCCTGTGCCGTACTGTACTCCCCTGCACTGTCGGTGGGCGATGCGGTCTTCAGTCTAACTCGTCACTCTGAACCCGAAAACAGACAGACATATCACAGTCGAACACTCACGGTCTCACCCTCACTGCCTGCTGGTATACCTCCCTGTCCAAATATTTATTTTTATTTTTTATTATCGTGTGAGAGAATTCAGAGTAGAATTGTCTGATTGAATGGCGGTAACTGTGGACTTTCATCTTCATCAATCCATAACACACCCTCACCAAAGCCTACCATATAATACTATGTACTTGATGCCGGCTGAAGATTAAACATTGGCCGCAAATATTGAGGCTAAACACAAGATGAAGGGGATCTAAGCAATCTAAAAATAAACATGTTTAAAAAAGCACAAGGAAATTTCTCTTGAGCTGTTTGGGGTCAACACTGTCACTGAGCTGATTGTGATGCCAAGTCTAAATCAGAGGGAAATTATGCAAGACCAGACTTGCTTTGCTTGCAGATAACAAAGCTATGAAGTATTCTGTTGAACTGCTTGTACAGGCAGCATAAATCTTACAGAAATAGAGGTATGATCTCACACACACACACACACACACACACACAGAGACGATGGTAGTGCAAAGAGCTTCTGGATATAGTCAACTGTTAAAAGCCCCTACCTTTTTCTCTCTCAATTTAAAACATATCTGAAGTTAAGTTAAAAAAATATATATGTTTACGGTAGATTTCGGCTTTATATAGGTGATTAATGTAACAGCTCAGGGTACTCGAGGGACTGGGACACAGATCTTGTCAGAACAATGAACCGATTTGCAATTTGTAAGAAACACAATTATAAACTGCAATGAAAATGCAGTATTGAATGAAGTTATCGGACATTGACAAGTTCTTAGACCCTCGTCAGCATTGATTTGTGATTGGTGACTGAGCAGCATGGTAGTGTCAGCTTGCCGTGGAGAGAGACACAGAGACGAAGGTGATTTGATGGACAGTTCAGCCTAACACCCACAGAGGCAGACAATGACCCCTGAATGTAAACTTGCGGACTCACACCGACACCCCAATCCTTCTTACTGAATAACACATAGCGCTGATCTGAGGGCAGTTTTGTTTCTTAAGCCCTCAAATGGTTGAGTGTAGGATTGCTGTCGGGTGAGCTGATCCTAGATCTGTGCTGTGTGTTCCCCTGTGTGCCTAACCGCCCACTATTTTACAAGACTGTAAACGAAACATCAGCACATGAGTTGGGACAGCAACAGATGTGGCACAATGGCACATTGTACTTCCGTCATTATAGAAGCAGTAAAAGTTCCATTGTCAAAGGCGCAAAAAAAAGGAGGCATAAACAATTAGCATAACAGCCACAGACTTGTTGTCGAGAGCCATGCGTCCTCCAACCAAGCCGCACTGCTTCTTAACACAGCGCTCATCCAACCCGGAAGCCAGCCGCACCAATGTGTCGGAGGAAACATCGTGCACCTGGCAACCTTGGTTAGCGCGCAGCCCGCCACAGGAGACGCTGGTGCGCGATGAGACAAGGATATCCCTACCGGCCAAACCCTCCCTAACCCGGACGACGCTAGGCCAATTGTGCGTCGCCCCACGGACCTCCCGGTCGCGGCCAGTTACGACAGAGCCTGGGCGCGAACCCAGAGTCTCTGGTGGCACAGCTGGCGCTGCAGTACAGCGCCCTTAACCACTGCGCCACCCGGGAGGGCCTGCAAATGACTTTTTAATGAGCTCCTCTCTTGCTCAACCTAGGAACATCTGAAGTTGCTCTGGTGCAGCTGGAGGTCCAACAACGACAGTAACTGTAGAGAGACAGACACAGAACCAAGGGGAAAATCTGGCATCCGGGTAATTCGTTGGCATCGAAAATGTAACTTGATACTTTGTGGCCTCCTATCCATTTGGGTGAGAAACAAAGTAACATTCAAGATAACATTCAGTTCCCACGCCTGCCATTCCATTCACTTGAACCTCACACACCCGATCTCCGGAGAGACTATGGGGGGGATCGAGGTTACTTGGTTTCCCACCTGTCTATAGGATACAACAAAGTGCAATTTCGTGATTGAAAACAGTGAGCAAGAACATGTTGTACTATCAAGAGTGTTTTTGCAATAAAAAATCCCTGGCCTTAGGTTATCATCAAATGGATGTTGCTCATTTATAACAATTGCAAACATATGTTTTCCGTTTTGCAATTGCATATTATGCACATGAAGTTTACATGCTGTTTTGTAATTTGCAAACTGATAAACCCCCAGACGTAACTGTTCTATGGAGTGGGCTTGACAGGTGAAAAAGCACACAGCAAATTCTCAAGTGTTAAATCAACGCAGACTGTTTAATAATGTCACACTGTTCCAGTGTCTATATGGGGCCACACTTTTCAGGGTTAAATTAACACTTTGCTTCGTGTAAAGCCTTATTTGCATATTTCTCAGTGTGCCTTGCCTTGCGAGTGAATTGCGAGTGAGTTACCATCCATGACTGTGTTTGTCAGTGACAGGGAAATGGTTGTTGCATTCATTCATTTTCAGACCTGTGGCCTTCACCTAGTGAAATCCTAAGTGAATATGTAATCATTAAAATAAATGTATTTAAGACAATAGAATATGTATTTCATAAGGCTGTATTTTAAGGGCCTAGTTTAACCTTAATTCAGTAGCCTGAAACTCATGGTTTACAGGCCACATCAGGCCTGTAACTTACATTATGCTGGCTTGAAAAGTGACTTAATTCCTATTGGAATCCAGCCAGAGTGGGGATATCCAACGTTTTACATGTTTTATTCAGCCGCAACCTGCATTCAGAAAGACTGCCCGGGATTAGGAAAACCAAGATACACTACACGACCCAAAGTACGAGGACACCCCTTCAAATTAGTGGATTCGCCTATTTCAGCCACACTAGTTGCTGACAGGTGTATACAATTTAGCACATAGTCATGCAATCTCCATAGACAAACATTGGTAGTAGAATGGCCCATACTGAAGAGCTCAGACACATCATGGTAGGCCACACAAGATCACAGAACGGGACCGCTGAGTGCTAAAGCAAGTAAGAATCATGTGTCCTCGGTTGCAACACTCACTACAGAGTTCCAAACTGCCTCTGGAACCAACGTCAGCACAATTACGGTTGGTCAGGAGATTCATGCCAGGAGAACTCTACCTACCCCACTTCATAGTGCCAACTGTAAAATATGGTAGAGGAGGAATAATGGTCTGGGGCTGTTTTTCATGGTCGAGCAGCCGCACACAAGCCTAAGATCACCATGCGCAATGCCAAGCGTTGGCTGGAGTGGTGTAAAGCTCGCCGCCATTGGACTCTGGGGCAGTGGAAACCTGTTCTCTGGAGTGATGAATCACGCTTCACCATCTGGCAGTCCGACTGACGAATTTGGGTTTGGCGGATGCCAGGAGAACACTACCTACCCCACTGCATAATGCCAACTGTAAAATATGGAGAGGAGGAATAATTGTCTGGGGCAGTTTTTCATGGTTCGGGCTGGGCCCCTTAGTTCCAGCAAAGTGAAATATTAACGCTACACCATTCAATGACATTTTAGACGATTCTGTGCTTACAACTTTGAGGCCACAGTTTGTGGAAGGTCCTTTCCTGTTTCCGCATGACAATGCCCCAATGCACAATGCGAGGTCCATACAAAAATTGTTTGTCGAGATCAGTGTGGAAGAACTTGACTGGCCTGCACAGTGCCCTGACCTCAACCCCATTGAACACCTTTGGGATGAATTGGAATGCAGACTGCAATGAGCGGTTTGACAATCAAGTATTCACGTGGTGTATTAGACTACCTAAATCATCTAAATAATTTCAGTAAGGGGTGCAATAAGACCTAGTAACAGATAGGATTAGTTTAGAAAAATGTGTTATTTATAATTGATTAGCATAAGATTAATGAATCAATGTGCATGCAAAAACATTGAAACAACCCCCCCCCCCCAAAAAAAATGTTTTACAAAATCAACCTGCAATTGAGCATGCTGGGAAATTTGATAAAATATAGCTGTGGTTTTGGTTCAACTCTGATTATTAAAGGGGCAGAGGAGTCAAAAACGATTTTTTTTCTGTGTTTTACATACATTTCCACATGAGGTTGAAATACTGTTTTATTATGAAAATTATGATAATACACTTTTCCTGTTGGATGTGTTTAAAAATACTGCATGAAATGTTAGCTTGTTTTGCAGGGTGGGTTTTTTGGACTGCCTGTATAAATTCAGAGAGTTTGCCCTCCTCTCTGCCAATCATAATAGCTAGTTCAGGTTACACATCCCTCCCGTTCAGTTCCGCCAATTAGGCCCCTCTCTCAGACCATGCCCAGGAAGTCCTAGCAACATTTTTGCTTGAGAAATAGAATCTATTTTTGTTTATTTTTGACAATTTTAATTGAAAACTATCACATCAAGGTACTTAAATTGTTACCCAGAAATGATTTGATAGAGATAAAAAACAGCTGCATTGGGATTACACTGAGGTTCTTTTAATTTACACCATCAACACTAGAAATGTTACAATGAAAAATCTAAACTAGGTAACACAGGCCAATTTACTGTGTAGTCTACTTAAAATTAAATAAATATAAAGTTACCTAAAAATACATTTTAAATGCTGGACTTACCTAGACTATTCGTAGAACCATCCATGATTGATTGTCCAGGAGTTATTTACTGTTTTCTAGTAGTGAAGTTTGTTTTTTGGTGTATTTTCCATACTGTATGCCGCTGCTTTACCTGAGGGTGTCAGAAGTCGTTCTTGAGAAAAGAGAGGAGGCACGCATGGCAACGAACGTACGCAGTTGCCGGAGAGGATTGACCTAAAAAAATTCACTCAAATACTTACTGTACATAAATCCAGGAAATGAGCTGAGCATCTGGTGGGCAAATGCACAATCGCCCAATAGATTCACATGCACACCGCACTAGAATTGCCAAAAATATTCTCCTGGAGACAATGATAGGTTAACTATCGCCTCGTTTTTATATGACTACACGTGCATGCAATAATATGCTCCTTACTGAAACTTGTAACACAACTTTTTGGGTTACATACACATCATGATGTATATAAACACCGGATTGCTAACGCTATGTATTGGTCATTGAAAGGCTCTGAAGAAACTGGTCGGCCATATTGGCACTCCCCAGTAGGAGCAGTCCTCCATAGGAATGAATGTGATTCTACATTATTTCAATTAAATGTTTCATAGACAAAATTACATGTATTTAAGTATTTTGTTGTTGTAGTGGGGACAGTAACAGTAATCTAAAAAAATTATATTGTTTGTAAATATTTGTCTTTCATTTTTTATTTGTGTTTAGCTCACATAATATAATGTTAAAGTGTCTGTAATAGAATAAACATGGCAGAAACGAATGTAGACATTAATAAGTGCATTTCTATAGTTTCCCCCCAAAAAATACACGGTAAGGGAGTGCCAGTATGGAGGTGAGGTGG
Source organism: Oncorhynchus mykiss (assembly GCF_013265735.2). Taxonomy (NCBI): domain Eukaryota; kingdom Metazoa; phylum Chordata; class Actinopteri; order Salmoniformes; family Salmonidae; genus Oncorhynchus; species Oncorhynchus mykiss. Next base: position 27,406,978 of record NC_048573.1, on the reverse strand, counting down.
CTTCAACACAGTGCCCCCAAAATAAGTAATCTAGTGTATATATAAATCATTGGTTACACCCCCCAGTCGTCCAAAAGTTCAGTTCAACTGATTAGATTTTCATAGATTTCCTGCCGCCTGGTGGCGTGTTTGTGTACCGCATGTACATATGATGGCGGAATGGAAGTCGGCGTCCTTGTTTCTGTTATTATGGGGGAATGAAAACGTGGTTGAAACAGGAAATGCACCCGGCATTCTTACAGAAACACTTTTGAGGAGATGGAAAACTCGTAATAACGAGTGTTGTGTACGTTGCCCATGCGTCGTCAATGTGCCACCTTGTATTCTGGGCGATTATGGGACAATGAGAGCTCTCCTTCAAGATGTGAATGGGAGTCAATTGGGCGTTTGCTCAAAAAGTACAACATTACAACTATTTTCCGAGATGTGAGATAATTAACTTGTTCTCTATAAAATCGTATAGCTTTTGAATCATGACATCATATACTTTAAAGAAAAATAGGCAGGTTTCTCGACTCATACCCTGACTATTCTGCACATCTATAACTCCAGTGTTAAATTGCTATATTGTAATTATTTCGCCACTATTGTCTATTATTGCCTTTCCTCCCTTATCCTACCTCATTTACACACACTGGATATAGTCTTTTTCTATTGTATTATTGACTGTACTTTTGTTTATTCCATGTGTAACTCTGTGTTGTTGTTTGTGTCGCACCTGCTTTGCTTTATCTTGGCCAGTTGTAAATGGGAACTTGTTCTCAACTAGCCTACCTGGTTAAATAAAGATGAAAAAAAAATATTTAAAAAATTACGCGATTAGTCGGCAGTCTGCTGGGTGGGGTGTTATACGTTCCTCCATTCATTACCAAATGGGATTCCTATCTCATGCATTCTGTAATATCTCTGGTCCTTTATACCACAGCGGTTTCAACATGGAGGTGCCCATGGAGAGACATGTCTGAAGGAGACTTGATACAAAGGAGATTAACCTCACCCTTTCACGTCCCCGTGTAAGTATCGGGCTTCTTTCACACATAAGTTGATAACTTGAACACTTATAGCTAGCGTGAAGATAAGTACTTAGTCAACTAGCGTTCCACAGTGCGTTACAGTATGTCGGTTGTCTCTTACTGTCAATGATTGTGTCATGCAACCCTCAAAACCACAGAGGTTGATCAGCAGACTGCACTTATGTGCTTGCAATTTGTAACAATAATCATGCGGATGCAGATGTATAATAGTGTACATGTGCTATTTGTCCCATCTGCTTATCTTATTCATCATGTCACTGTTTTCTCTTAGGATCCACATGATGCATGTACCATGAACTGTGCCCGCTGTCTACTACGGCTCCAGAGTGTAGGGTTCCTGGCCCCCTCTGTCAGAGCAGCTGTCCAGCATGCTGCCCTGCTTCAGCCAGCCACAGCACTGTCCCAAATAACAGTACACAACACACGTGGTCAGGTAAGGCACTCCCGAGGGGGGTCAAATATAGTCCTCTTTAAAGTAAACTCCAGGGTAAGAAAAATAAGAAGCTTAAGATCTCAGGTCTCTTTTTATTCACACTGCCCTTGCCGTTAAACGAGGAACTCAACTCTTGCCAGTTCACTTCACCTATTTTGTGGTTCGAGTCCTCTTTTGAATTCACATTGCTATGTTTAGGGAAGGTTTTTACAAAGTGCAGGACAAGCCATTCCATCAGAACGTGTTATCGGGCAGCTAGCTATACCTGCTTGCATTTTGGAAGCTAATAGATTACAATTATGTCTAATCTTTAAACTAAATGCAATCAGAAGATAATATTAACATGTCAATATTACTGGTAACAGAATGAATGGCAGAAGAATAACTGCAGGTGAAATAATGCTCTAATTGAAAATAGTACACCCAATGTAGGCTACTGCGCCTTTAAGAGCTAGAATTGATGTTGTACGGTTATGATTCTCACCGCGTAATGTTGTCTTCTCTCGCATTATTCCAACCCCACAATTAATGAACAGCTTATGAAGCTCTCATCGTCTATACAAAAGATCACATATTGCAAACAAATAATCTTGCACTAAAAACACCACACATTTTGTCTTTTTTTTTCAATGTCGAAAAACGGCACACGTTTTTTCCGCAAGCCTGCACAACATCATTTTCTCTCTTTTGTGGCACCAATGTGAGGGTTTAAGGCAGGGGAAACGGTGTTGAAGTAGTCTAGTGTGTGGTGCGGGAATAATCACAAGCAAACCTGGGGTGCTTTGTGTTCACATTGGCCTAAAAAAGGGAACCGGACCGCGAAATTCAAGCAAACCGAACGTTCCAGATGCTCTCAGTTTGGTTCGCTTCGGGGGATATTTTTGAGGGTTCTGAGTCCCTTTGGAGTGTTAACAATGCACACAAAAACATCTCAAGGGGACCAAGGGTGAAACCTTTAGGAAGTTTCCCAGTTAATCACATCATGGTAGTCTGTTTTTGAGTTGATAATGATCATTATGCTCAATTGTAGGGTTAGGATGACGAAAATATAAAGTTAACCTTTTATGCATTTTGTTAGAACTATGTCGACTGCTTGTATCTCCTCATGTATTTCTTTGTTATCAACAGGCACTCAGGCGTTTCCATGGCAGCCCTGGATGTTATAAGAGCCAGCCTGTACCCACAGACCCTGGTGAAGAGCATGAGGATATAATAAAGAAGGACAAGTCACTGATCACTCACGATGACCTGTTTGAGAGGGTGGCCAGGGAGGCCAAGACTAAGGCTACCTTCAACAGAGTGGTGGATGTCTTCAGTAAGAGGGACATACGGCGTCGGGGTCACGTAGAGTTCATATACGCTGCCTTGAAGAAGATGCCAGAGTTTGGTGTGGAACGGGACCTTACAGTCTACAACAAGCTGTTGGATGTCTTTCCCAAGGAGGTGTTTGTCCCCAGGAATTTTATCCAGCGCATGTTCAACCACTACCCCCGACAGCAGGAGTGTGGGGTGCAACTGCTGGAACAGATGGAGAACTATGGTGGGTGGGGAGGGGACGTGTGAGTGAGAGATTGGGCCAACAATTGTTTTTCAGAACAGTGTCTTTTTAAACCATTAAAATAAGGAGCTAGTGTCTTTTTATTGACAGACCCCTTTTTGTCATACATTAATTTTATTGTGTCATCAGGTATCATGCCAAATGTCGAAAGTAAGGTCCTGATCGTCCAGATCTTCGGGAACAAGAGCCACCCAATGAGGAAGTACCAGCGCATCATGTACTGGTTCCCCAAGTTCAAGCACGCCAACCCCTTCCCTGTCCCCCTGCAACTCCCCGAGGATCCTGTAGATCTGGCCCGGCTCAGTCTCAACCGCATCGCCAACGACCTGGACGCTAAGGTCACCGTCTACCAGATGCCCTGTACCGACATCTCTGAGTCAGGAGAGGAGATCACCTTCCCACATGTCGTAGGTAGATAATCAAAGTTACCTCTCCTTTTACATACAAACTCTGATCTGAATCCCAAGGGTTTTTTTTCAATGGTATTAGAGCATGTGTCAAACTCATTCCACGTCCTCATTCCACGTAGCTGGTCAGTTGTACAACTGAATGCATTTAACCCAACCCCTCTGAGTCAGAGGGGGGTCAGCCTTAATCGACATCCACGTCTTCAGCGCCTAGTGAGCAGTTATGAATTAAGGTCACTGATTAGTCAGGAACTCTCCTCACCTGGTTGTCTAGAGCTCAATTGAAAGGAAAAACCAGCAGACACTAGACCCTCCGTGGAATAAGTTTGACACCCCTGTATTGGGGGTTGCAAACATATGATAAACGTTGTTTCTGTCTTCTCAATGTTAATTCCTACCTCTCTGCCCTTTCCCCCTGTGTTAGGGATCCAGAGCCCAGACCAGATGGAGCTGCTGGCTAAACATAACCCCAACAGGCCTGTGTTTGTGGAGGGCCCCTTCCCCCTGTGGCTGAGGAAGATCTGTGTCTACTACTACATACTCAGGGCTGACCCACTGCCCCCTGAGGAGAAGGTGGGAGACCCTGTGCAACTCTGTTAAAGCCAAAGGAATGATAACATTGTGTATTTGTAAATAATGGTGTATATTTTAACGGTAGCATTTGCAATGTCATCATTTTGATGATGAATATTGCCTCAGTAGTATCTGTCCCGTACTATTTATTACAATAGTGCTATTGTATGTTTTTGCTTGAGCAGTAACAGTTGATTTGTTTTCACCCTGTCAGGTGGAGGAGTCTTATGACCCTGAGAGGTGTTTCGACTACCCTCTCCAGCTGGACCTGGACTTGGACCGGGACATGGGGGACGACGACAGCTTCGACGTGGAAGACGGTAAGATGAAACACCTAGGACCTAATCATTTCAATTCGGCAACGCTTTAGATATCTTGCCAACTAAAGTGACGCTGGGCACAGCTGCAGGAATCCGTACGGGACTTTGAGGTTGCAGGGGCGTGTAGTAAAGGATATACGTCTTGTTTTCTGCAGTGGACGAAGGGCCGGTGTTCGCCATGTGTATGACGAGCCAGGGGGATCAGGCCACCCTGAACCAATGGATCTCAGGCCTGCAGGAGACCAACCCCACCCTGGGCCGCGTCCCTACCCTGTTCCGCCTGGAGGCCGGACCCAGGGAGCTCCAGGGAGTGGCAGACCCAGGACCCGGGTACAGGGAGGAGGGCGAAGAGGAGGCAGAGACGGATATTGTCGTGGAGGAGGAGCATCAGCGTAGCCAGGGAGTGAAGCAGTGACAGGACTATGATATAGCTCACTTCACTACCAGAGATTACCTGGAGAGCTAGCTTTCTGTCACAGCGCATTTGTCAGAACACGGGAGTTCTTCTTGTCAGGTCACTTCTGGCCCTCATCATAACATCTGGTAATCATAGGATGTCTTCAAGTTAAACTGGGTTTAATACCTAATTATAATGTACCCACCTATAGTCAACTCATTTAGGATCTTTCAAGAAACCAAGCTTAAGTTAGCGATTGAGAAAATACTGTAGATAATATGTACGGCTGTAACCCGATGCCCTCAACTCATTTGATGTTTCTGTTAGAATGCCTTTGATAAGACTCTTGAAGGAACTTTGCATTTGCACCGTGTCAAGACATGCTCAAATCAACACAAAACAATAAATGAATTTATTTCTATAGATGTTTCTTTTGTATGGCATGTAAGATGGATGGTAACATGTTTCACAGGCCTCTCCCAGCCCACCTTACTTGATAACACCTACCCCATTAAATCATAGAACCACTTTTAAAAAGTTACCAAAAGGGTTTATTAGTACCTAAAAAAAAAATGGCATTTGAACAAACAAGGTAGGAACCAATTGAAAGTGGTACATTCTCAACAGGTAAATAGTACAGCACGGTCAGTGTCCCCTGTACATTTTAAAGTTCGTCACAGCTGTACAAGAAAAAAATAAAACAGTACTTTCTGTTTTCAATGCATTTTCAGACTGTGCTCTTGGACATTATTTTCAGCATATTGGTGAACCAAAAACACTGCAAATGAAAATCTCTTCCACATGATTTCTGATACTTCCTATACGTATATATATGTCCAACACTCCACATCCAAGCAGCAGGCCATTGGATTGTAATTTTGACTGGGGGGGAAAAAAAAAAGCTCATTTGTTGATCGTTTAATCAAAGATATTAAATACGAATGAAATAGTCATGTGTCATTGACTGATTGTTCAGACCAAATAAATACATTGAAAGAGTTAAATGTACACAGTATGTATAGAGACAAGGAAATATTAACAAAATCAGAAGCAGTATGAGTACCACTAACCATAAAGGGTTAGGTTTATTTTCATAGGAAATCAAATAATACATTAAGGGTATTGACATTTAACCACCCCTTTAAACATAAATGTTGTATTTACAGTGCAGGCATACATGTGTCAAATCACCATTACAAAAACTTAAATGTTCTTAAAGGAAGAATTCTTTTACATTTCAGAAAAACGTTATACGAAAACAGTTTTAAAAAAAAGTATTTTGAAGATTCAGTGTTGTAAAGTATGGTGCATTAATATCTAGAAAAATCGGTCCCACTTTGAACAAAGTGCAACCTGTATAGCATGCACAAAGGCTTCATAAGCACTAAATAAATGCTTCACAAATCATCAATAAGCGTATGTCATACTCTCCAAAGGGTGACAATTCCCACTGTAGGGTAAATTGCCAAATGTGACGACATGCACTGTTTGTACACCATTCATAGAGTATCACATACGCTTACAGATGACTTGAACCTTGTTCGCATTTGTATGCGATCGCATCTCTCTTCTGCTTGGAAATAGTTTGGAACAGATCTCCAAAATTTAAATCTCAGAGCTGATTTGCTGGTGTTTACAGTCTTATTTTTTGGCTCAGAGAACTTGGGGGGGGCAAATAAAACCAAACTGGCGTGACGCCAGTTGGAGGACCCTGCTTTATAAGTTGCTCTCCGTTTTAAAGTGGGACCGAAAAAAAATCAACTTTTTACGGAATATTTAAAATAACCCCATGCAAGGACATCCCTTGGATCTGAATAACAAAACTGATAGAAATTGTGAAAAAATATAAAATGAAATTATAAAATGTCAAAAGCTTGGATACGCCTACTCATTCCAGGGTTTTTCTTTATTTTTTACTATTTTCTACATTGTAGAACAATAGTGAATACGTCAAAACTATGAAAAAACATATACGGAATCATGTAGTAGCCAAAAAGGTGTTAAACAAATCAAAATATATTTTATATTCTTAAAAGTAGCCACCCTGTGTCTTGATGACAGCTTAGCACACTGTTGGCATTCTCTCCACCAGCTTCATGAGGTAGTCACCTGGAATGGATTTCAATTAACAGGTGTGCCTTGTTAAAAGTTAATTTGTGGAATTTCTTTGCTTAATGCGTTTGAGCCAATCAGTTGTGTTGTGACAAGGTAGGGGTGGTATACAGAAGATAGACATATTTGGTAAAAGACCAAGTCCAAATTATGGCAAGAACAGCCATCCTTACTTTAAGACATGAAGGTCAGTCAATCGAACATTTCAAGAAGTTTGAAAGTTTCTTCAAGTGCAGTCACAAAAACCACCAAGCGCTACGATGAAACTGCCTCTCATGAGGACCGCCACAGGAAAGGAAGACCCAGAGTTACCACTGCTGCAGAGGATAAGTTCATTAGAGTTACTAGCCTCAGAAATGGCAGCCCAAATAAATGCTTCACAGAGTTCAAGTAACAGACACATCTCAACATCAACTGTTCAGAGGAGACTGCGTGAATCAGGTCTTCGTGGTCGAATTGCTGCAAAGAAACCACTACTACAGGACACCAATAAGAAGAAGAGACTTGCTTGGGCCAAGAAACAGAGCAATGGACATTAGACCGTTGGTAATCTGTCGTTTGGTCTGATGAGTCAAATTTTTAGATTTTTGGTTCCAACCACTGTGTTTTTGTGAGACGCAGAGTAGTGTAACAGATGATCTCCGAGTGTGTGGTTCCCACCGTAAAGCATGGAGGTGTGATGGTGTGTGGGTCTGTCTGTGATTTATTTAGAATTCAAGGCACACTTAACCAGCATGGCTACCACAGCATTCTGCAACGATACGCCGTCCCATCTGGTTTGCGCTTAGTGGGACTATCATTTATTTTTCAACAGGACAATGACCCGACACACCTCCAGTGTGTAAGGGCTATTTGACCAAGAAGAAGAGTGCTACAGCAGATGACCTGGCCTCCACAATCACCAGACCTCAACCCAACTGAGATGGTTTGGGATGAGTAGGACCGCAGAGTGAAGGAAAAGCAGCCAACAAGTGCTCAGCAAGTGCTCATGAAGCTGGTTGAGAGAATGCCAACAGTGTGCAAAGGCAAATGTTGGCTACTTTGAAGAATCGAAAATCGAAAATCTATTTTGATTTGTTAAATCCTTTTTATATTTACTACATGATTCCATGTGTGTTATTTCGTAGTTTTGATGTCTTCACTATTATTATACAATGTAGAAAATAGTACAAACAAAGAAAAACCCTGGAATGAGTAGGTGTGTCCAAACCTTTGACTGGTACTGTGTGTACAGACGAATATCAAACAGCTGATCACCCGTAGACAATTTCAAATGACGCATGGTCTCGAGTCAAATTTACACGTCTGCAATTTGCCCTTAACCTGCATCATATCATATCTGATACATTGAGTCAGACCAAGGACATGTCATTCATTCAGATTGAAGATGATAACTGACCTGTTCGTCATGGATGCATTAAAACAGGGATGTTAACCCATTCAGTTGACGAGGAGAGCCCTCCTGTCTGCTTAAGTGTGTTTCATAAAGCACAATGACATTATTGAACCCAGTGCCGACATAAATATGAACTGTTTGCTTCGGGCATAGGAGACTTGGTTTAGTAGTAGAGAATGACAATCGCTACAAAACTGCGCTTTCAAAAACAGCGAATGTGTGTTTGTGTGTATCCCAAAGTTAATGAGGTAAAGCTCGTCTCTTGTGGTTCAATGTCACCTATGTATGCAGTTCAAGTTTAGTTTATCTTTTGTAGAGGTGAACTGCTCAAAAAAAAAATAAACAGACATTAAAAGAAACCAGCAGTAACGTTTTTCTTTTCCTCCTCCACTTCTGAACAATGTTGTTTTACGCTGTCTGGCATTTAGTGATTTGTGCTTCTTCTGCAAATCCAAGACAAATAAGTAGGTGTATGTCAAGAAAATATGTGCAATGTCAGAAATATGTTTCATAAAAATGTGTTCTTACAGATAAGAATACCCCCCCCCCCCCCCTTGGTACAGAGAGAGCTGTGGTGAACGTGGTGATATTTAGACATGGATGGTGTCAGTTCAATGTACTGTTTAAGAAGGCTCAAATGCTCACCTTAGCTCTCAGAGTCTGTTGGTGGTTTTGGAGCTCTTGCTGTTCTTCAGGTATGACGAGTCCTCTGTATCAACCATTACTTCTACTTCTGCTGGGAGGTTGGCACTGTCCCCTGAAACAAAATGTGCATGGATAGATATGTCAGAAACCCTCAATCCCAAATGTCCCCCATTGCAAGGGACCGGAGACTTTCTTTTACCAGGAAGAACTCTGTGCCCTCTAATATAGGTCCTAATATAGGTCCTAATATAGGTCCTTATTACCTCCCATCCCACCGCTGTGCTGCTGCAGCTGGCTGGTGAAGAAAAGTTCTCTCCTGGACACCTGCTCGTCCCAGGCCTCCAGGATGTGCCGGCGCTCCGGGGGCACCAGGCTCAGGGTGTCCGGGTGGGCCTCCTCGATGTGGGCCCTCACCCCCTCCAGGCTGTGGGAGTACTGGAGCTCCCCGCACACCATGCACACCAGCAGCTGGTTCAGGGGGTCGTAGTCCATGAGGTAGCAGTTCCTCCATACAGCATCTGAGATAGGGCCGTTGTAGTTGTCGTTATGATCACCGTCTGGGAAAAGGAGCTCTGATTCCTCTGGGGGGGCAAGAGAGTGGAATTGCAAGACAGGGGTTCCCAAACTTTTTCAATCAGGCCCCGCTTCTAGCATTGGGGAACATAGCTCTCTACAGTATGCAATGACTGACATGACAATAAGAGAAACTGATGATGCACTACCCAATTTCGAAATTGCACCTTGTGCATTCTACTATTACAGCTTTGATGAGTAAGTTGAAAGCCGAACCGAGTTCAAAATAGTAAAACTGCCCATCCACAGTTTTTGGGCACTAGCCAGTCACAGTAGCCCATGAAAACATTCTACTAGCCAAGGGCTGAAAATATATATAGAAATATTTGGGCTAATTTGCAACAAGATTACTCTAAGAAAAGCCTATAGCTGTATCTAGATTTACGCCTAATAGATCTATAACAGGGGTATTCACTCTGACCCTACGAGGTCCGGAGTCTGCTGGTTTTCTGTTCTACCTGATAATTCATTGCACCCACCTGGTGTCCCAGGTCTAAATCAGTCCCTGATTAGAGGGTCACAATCAAAACAATGCAGTGGAACTGGCTTCGAGGACCAGAGTTGAGTGTGAGACATCTATACGTTTCAAATGTATTACCTTCTGTAGGTTCCGTATGGCTTTGGTCAGGAAAGTAGCCCATGTCTGTCTCTGTGGAAGTACTATGGAAAAAGACACCACAGTACTGGTTACTACCAACATACACATTGAGATAAGAGAAACGTCAGAGGGATCCTGAAAACGACTCTCTCACCTTAGATGTAGTTCAGAGCCCTCCGAGGTGTTGACCCACTGGTCAGGATCCTGTTCCTTTGGTTGAGAAAAATGACGGTCAGACCTAATGGAAATTAACTGACCAAGAGGAACCAAAGTTACCCAAGGCTGAATCCTCACCCCTTGGTACACCAATACCTGATTTACCATATAGTTCGGACTTAAAATATGATATGGTGTTTTCTTTGAAACATTCACCATTGTAAAAAATTACCTGTGTATCCAGCCCCTGGAGCAGGTGTTGAGGCTGACTGCTGGGGAGGATGGGCCTCCAGTTGACCGAAGCCCTCTTCTCAGTCAGCTCCCTGTCCCTCATGGCCTTCCTAGCTCTCTGTTCCTTCTTCTTCACTCTCCAGTACTCCCTCTTCTTCCTCAGAGTCTCCTCTTCAGACTCCCCCGGCACTGGCTTGGGTGGACCCATGGAGCTTATGTAGATGGGGCTTCTGGTCAGCCCCTGCATTGTAGGCAATCCTACATTTTGTAAATTCCCACTTTGAGGAATCTGAGCACCTTGACATTTGAAAGGAGTCTGTGTTGGTGTGAATGTGGACGTTTGACTGGGAGGATGAATTGGTAAGAGCTTGATGCTAGTCAGAGGGTTGGGCGGAGGTGTGAGAGTAGCGATGGGTGAGGCGTCTGCGTCTGAGATTTCCTGCACTTGCAATCGCCATTTTCTAACACGTGGCGAGTCAGGGCTGGACCCCGGGGCCGCTTCCTGTTGGCTCTCCACCAATAGCAGCCCGCCTTTCTTCCCCTCACCCAATGGAGGGACAGTGACACCGCCTCCTACAGGGAGAAATGCGGTACTGAAGCTGTTAGATGTCTGGGGGGACCCTGGGTGGCCAATGGATGAATTGGAAATACTGGTACAGTTGACCGGAGGTCTGAGCTGTAGTGTATCAGATGGCTGTCCCATGTTGGAGGTGGTGGGGCTCACAACCAGAAGTGTAGGGATGTTGGTGACCATGCTGAGGCTTGCCTGAGGTCCAGAGTCAGGGGGAGATATAGGCTGGAGAAGGGGGGAGGGCTGGGGTTTGAGCAATGGTGCGGCTTGTAGACTGAAGCTCCCGCCTCTCTGCACTGGCCTCTGTGTCGGAGTCTTGACAATATGGAGATTCGGAGCCTAAAAGACGACAACACAATCAATGGACAGCTTTACATTCGTTTTATGTCTCAATATATAATTTAGAGCCAGGGTTATTTGATCAATTTGTTTATCTTTACAAACATTTACTTGTTTATGTTTGTTTATGTTCAGTTCTCAGAATCCATATACCTCCTCCCCCTCTCCCTCTATTTTCGCTGCTTGTGTCAAATGCCAGAAAGAGATTCGTGGCTTTTCAGTTAGACAGTGGCCTTGTGTACAGTATTGCATTGAAAAAGACAGAATAGTTCCACATTCCAATTAACATAACCACAAAATGTACTTTTACCTCAAATTAAATTGAAATGATAGGTATTGGCCTACCATGTGAGTCATGAAATCTGCACTATGATGAAATCTAATAGCATGGATTACAAATTATATCCACCCACCTGTGCTGCTTTGAGGGCTAGTCGTCTGCTGTAGTCCCCCTGCCTCAGCCCCCCTCCTCCCTGCCGAGCCTTCCTGGCTCTCTGCTGCCTCTTCATCATCCTCCAGTACTCCCTCTTCTTCTGCAGAGTCACATTCTGGTCTGTCACCGCCGGGGCGTGGTGATGTTGCTGACGCTGCTGCTGTTGTTGGGGGTGTTTTTGATGTTGTTGACGCTGGTGTTGATTTTGAAGTTGGCAAGGTGGTTGTTGTTGTGGTGGCTGGTGATGTAGCTTTGGAGGTTCTGGGGAGCAGCAGTGGTGGTGGCCTGCTTTTTTGGCACGCAACCTCTGGGCTCTACGAGGGACAGGGAGGGGTGGTTCTCCGGAAGCTGCCTTGTGGGAGCAAGATTGTGTGGGTGTGTGAGAGGGGGGTTCGGACCGATTGAGAGGGGAAGCTGAGAAAGAGAGTGTGTTAGCACAAGGACTGGATAGGGGAGAGTCCTTAGGATGAGGACTCAGTGGACGAATGGTCACCTGACATGGTGGCGGGGCGTCAGCATCCACCTGCCACCCTTTGACCTCCAACAATAGGTCACCAGATATGGAGGCTTTCTCCTCGTCTCCCAGGGTGAGCAGAGGTAGATTTGGCTTGACCTCAATCTGGATGGCATTCTCCTCGGAGGAACAAGCCTGGGGTTCACTTTTACAAAGCAGCTGTTCTGTAATACAGTCAGGCTGTTCCGTTTTACAGTCAGCCACAGTGCTGAGAGATTCCTCCAGCAGCTTCTTCATAGAGGCCACTGCCAGGAGAGTGGTGGCCTGGCTGTCAGCACTCAAGGCTAGGTCTGGTGGCTCTGGATGTGGTGGAGACTGGGACAGTTTGATATCAACACAGAGGGGTTGTTCCAGTGGAGGACATGGAGCATGTGTTGAGATTGATTCTCTTTCTTTTTTAATTTGGTTTCCCTGTGGAGGCATGGGCAGACTGGTGTTTGAGAGAGGCTTGATAGTGTGTGTGTGGCTGACAGAGGTGTTGACATTGGGATTGGCTAATCGTGCTAACCTTTGGTTCCGCCTCTTCTGTGAGGCAGCATTTCCCCGAGCTTGAACTCCTTGCCTTAGGCGGATGGCACGGGCTGCCCTCTGCTCTCGTTTCTTTACCCTCCAGTACTCCCTCTTCTTAGCCATACTTTCCTCCTCTGTTAGCTTTGGGTCCAAGTTAAGCACTGCTGATGCTGTAGAAGCTTTGACAGCCATCTGCATGACACAGCTAGCCGGCTTTGGCATTGCTGTAGGCACACCAGGAAAGGTGTTTTGGATGTTTTGAGGGTGTGTGAGGGTGATATGACTCTGGGGCTGGAAGACTGTGTGTAAATTCAAGAGGTTTTTCGGTGTGCTGCGAAATTCAGTCCTCGGTCTGATTGAAACCAACCTGGGAGGATTCATGATCGACAGGCCGACGGGAGGGCAAGAGACTTGAAACTGAGCAGAACGGATTAGAGGAGGTGGTGGGTTGTCCTGTGTTTGATGACTTAACACCACATTACTAAAGGCATCACCAGTAGGTTTGGGAAGCAGTTGGTGTTGGCGGTGTGTGTTGGTAAATAAATTATTAACAGGCATCCCACTACTGTTACCAATTTCATCCCCAGTCTCTTTTGCTTCTGTAGTGAGATCAATTTGAGGAATGTTATTGGTCACTGTGCCATCCTCCATGATGAAACCTCCAATGATCTCTGAGGCGCTGGTGTGAGTAGGCCTATTTTCTGTTGGTTGTGGCAGCGTGTTGCAGCCCGCTGCTCTGTCCTTCCTCATATCCTCCAGGATGCTCTGGTAACGCTTGACTCTTTGCATCAGAGCATCCCTCTCCTTCATCTTAGCTCGGACTTCGCCAGAAAGCTTAGCTCGCTGCTCCCGCTTCTTGACGCGCCAGTATTCCCGCATCTGGGCCGCCCTCTGCTCGGGGGTCTCCTTTGAGTCATCTCGTGGTGCGTTGTAGGTTGTTAAGGCTTTGGCATGATAGGGGGACTTCCTCATCTTTCTCTGACCCAGGAAATTCCTTTGGGTTTCAATGAACCTCTGTCTCGGAGTCCTACAACGGACCATAACTCGGTTAACGTTGGCAAACTGCACTGGACCAGGGAGCCTTCTGCTTGGTTCCCCTGCTGGTTTATAACCAATGATATTAGATGTGATACCAGTCTGCATTGTTGCTTTAGCCTCCTGCAGATTCTCTGCTCTTAGCTGAACGGTTTGTTCATTAACGTCGACTGTGGTTAGCTTAGCCAGGATTGAATCGTCAGACTCCCTTTTGACAGCAAAGCTAGCCACTGCTCTGGCGTTCTTCAGCAGCCGTCCGGCTGAGATGAACGGGGCACTGACCCTACTAACACACTGCCTCTGGCCCTGTCCACTCAAAGCGGACTGGGGACGTTCAGCGTCCACGTTTGGTAACAGTTCTACTTTCTGCAACGATACCTCCATGTTAGTGATTCTTTTGCTGACCTTGCTTAACCTAGCCGCTTGCTTCGCTCGCTGTTCTCTTTTCTTGATGCGCCAATTCTCTCTGCGCTTGGCGGCTCGCTCCTCCTCAGTCTCCAGTGTAGCTGATGTGTCGTTGATGCTTCTAACTTCTTGGGCCGCGACCACTGCACTCTTTTTCCCGCCTAGCGGTGTTACTTTCATCCCTCTAGGCCTAACCCCTGGTTTGTGAACGAGCATAGGGGCAGATTGAGTGGTCACGATGGCCATCCCTGTGGTAATGTTAGTGGTTAGCGATCTAGGCTGAACAGACACTGTAACTTGCGTCTTTGTCATTGCATCAGGCCTTGATACACTCTGGGTGGTCAGATGCTGCTCAGATGACACTACAGGAGAGCTGCCATTGAGAATAGTCATTCCGCTCTGTGGTTGGCGAGGTGCAGAGCCTGAGGCTCTCACCGCCACTCTTACCGGAGGCACAAAGGAGCCACTGTTGAGAAGCACTCCATTGGGTTTGGCTGAGGTAACTGTTCCAATCACAGCGCCCCCTGTTGGATAACTTTTCACTGCCATCTTGCAGACCATTGCACCTTTTCCTGGGCCTGCACTGGACGTTGGGAACTGAGGCAAGACTTTGTTGAGTTTTATCCTCTGGAACCAACTCTCCTTTTGGTTTGCTGAGTAATAGTTTTGGCCCCCTTCCCCAACACTATGGTTCTGATTATAGGAGACAGCAGAGCCCTTTCCCTTCAATAGGACTACAGGTGCACCGCCGACATAAGTTTGGTAGGAACCATCACTATTCAACAAAGGGGGGGCAGACCCTGCTATTGAACAAGAGGCACCAGAATTCAACCCCATTGAGGTTATGGTTTTATGGACTGCATTACTGTCCAAGGATTTACTTCCTCTGTTTGTTGCTTTTGACCTCTCCTTCTTGACCTCTGACAACTTAGCCCTCTGCTCTCGTTTCTTAGTCCTCCAGTACTCTCTCTTCTGGGCGAGGGTGGCGTTGTCAAACTCCGAGGCCGGACGGTAGCGCTGAACCCGTGGGCTGCCAGCCCCTCCGGTTCCCTGGGTGGTTGGCATGATGGTCGTGTTGCTGCTTGGTCACCGTTTCTACTCTTCACCAAACTGTGCTGGCAGCGAAATCCTCACTCATCCTACTATTTATCGTCCGATGTCCTCCAGATATGGATATCGTCAGCCTTTAGCTATTGAGTAGCATCCTATAGGTCTTGTTATGTCCATCTCCCATCTTGGGTGGTCACCCGCCACGTCTGGACATTAACAGACGCCAGATGGTAAAGTCCTAAAAGTATGAAAATAAACAACACGTGAATAAACAACTGAAGGTCACATTCCGATATTAATCATAACAGGGCTCGCGATTGGATTGTTAGCTGACTTATCACTTCTTGAAATAGTTTGTTGGGTAGTTGATAAAACAAAAAATGAAAGGTACTTCTTCAAGACACATATCATCAGTGTTCGCAAAACCCCATTTACAGGGCCTTCAGAAAATATTCACACCCAATGACTTTTTTCACATTTTGTTGGGTTCCCGCTTGAATTTAAAAAATGGTTCATTTAAGATTGTGTCATTGGCCTACACACAATACCCAATAATGTCAAAGTGGAATTATGTTTAAATTCTTTAAAAGTGGAAAGCTGAAATGTCTAGAATCAGTAAGTATTTAACTCCTTTGTTATTGCTAGTCTAAATAAGTTCAGGAGTAGAAATGTGCTCAACAAGTCACACAATAAGTTGCATGGACTCACCCTGTGTGCAATAATAGTGTTTAACATGATTTTTGAATGACTACATCAGCTCTGAACCCCACACATACAATTATCTGTAAGGTCCCTCAGTTGAGCAGTGAATTTCAAACCCAGATTCAACCACAGACGTCCTTCCCGGTGGTGTAAAGTACTTTAGTATTTTTGGGTATCTGTACTTCACTATTTATATTTTTGACAACTTTTACTTCACTACATTCCTAAAGAAAATAATGTACTTTTTACTCCATACATTTTCCCTGATACCCAAAAGTACATTGTAATTGCTTAACAGGACAGGAAAATGGTCCAATTCACACACTTATCAAGAGAACATCCCTGGTCATTCCTACAGCCTCTGATCTGGCAGGCTCAATAAACCCAAATGCTTTGTTTGTAAATGATGTCTGAGTGTGGGAGCGTGGCCCTGGCTATCCGTAAATGGGGGGGAAACCAGACAGCACCATTTTCTTGTTTTCTTAATAAACGGAATGTGAAATGATTTATACTTATACTTTTGATACTTAAGTATATTTAAAACCCAAATACTGTCCTACTTTTACTAGGTGACTTTCACTTTTACCATCCACTGGTCCTTCCTAACTCAGTTGCTGGAGAGGAAGGAAACCGACTCTGGGATTTCACCAATGATGGCCAATGATGACTTTAAAACCTTTAGAGTTTAATGGCTGTGATTGGAGAAAACTGAAGGATGGATCAACATTGTAGTTACTCTATAATACTCATCCTACTCTCAACAACAGTGAAAAGAAGGAAGCCTGTACATAATACAAATATTCCAAAACATGCATCCTGTTTGCAATAAGGCACTAAAGACTGCAAAAAAACGTGGCAAAGAAATTGACTTTGTGTCCTGAATAGAAAAGCATTATGTTTGAGGCAAACCCAACAACACTGAGTACCACTATTCATATTCTCAAGCATGGTGGTGGCTGCATCCTGTTATGGGTATGCTTATCATTGGAATTTTTTAATGATTAAAAAAAATGGAATAGAGCTAAGCACAAGCAAAATCCTAGAAGTAAACATGGTTCAGTCGGCTTTCCAACAGACACTGGGAGACAAATTCACCTTTCAGCAGGACAATAACCTAAAACACAAGGCCAAATATACCCTGGAGTTGCTAACCAAGTCAACATTGAATGTTCCTGAGTGACCTACTTACAGTTTGGGCTTAAAAATCTATGGCAAGACGAGAAAATGGCTGTCTAGCAATGATCAACAACCAACTTGAAGTACATATTTACTATACTAACTGCTCTGAGCTATCTGTGGACATTTTCATTGATTTGTTCTACCATAGGACAGATTTTCAGAGTAGCCTTCATGCAACTTAAAGGAGACAGTGTTGCAAAACACATTCTTTGAAGACAACATGATCTTTGGCAAATGAAATCTGAAACGCTTCCAAAATGCAGGCTGTGTTCCTAGCAGCATGCACTACAACCAGGAAGAGAAAAATGGCACTGTCTCTTTAAGTCATGTCCCTCGTCTATCACAAAATATGTCTGTCGTGTGCCGTTTTTCATTCTTTATTTATTATCATGTGCATACCAAACGCAGTGTGATGACGAGTGTCCAAGTATCGCCACCAATTCCAAAGAAAAGCGTCCGGAAGATTGGACAAATTTGGTGATATTCATGCCGTTACCAGCGCTGTCTCTACCAGCGTACAATGGACAATATCTTCCTCCTCCCCTGTCCACACGGACTGGCGCCTGTCTGCGTGTGTGTTCCTTGTCGAAATGAATCGAAAAGCATAAAACCCAAGCCAGCGGTGAAAGAGCAGGATGTTTGGAAACGTGTGGAAAAAAAACATGCATATGCATTACCTGGTAGTTACACCTAACTTTCCGGGACAGTTTGTTAACGTTTGGACAGATATACTGTCAGGACACTGCAGATACTTTCCGCGAGCCAGCCTTTCTCTCTATCGCTGCCTTGACAACGGTGAAAAGTACCAGGATGTGGGACCTTGCTGCTTGTGTGTAAACTGCGTCGCGTGGACAGATACAAGCCTCTTAAAGCAATACTTACCACAACAGGGGACATTATTGTTTATCTGGACAGCAACATGTATTTGAAATAGATGGACAACGGAATTGAGCCATTTCTATCCATATCCACGATGCCAAACATTTCCACTCTATAACACCATTTTATTATAGGGTATTGGTTATATCATTTTTGACCATGCTGAAAATGTTGTTGAGATGTACAACTGGGACTGCACCCAATCAAATCAATTCATCCATTAGAATCCAATCAATTAAGTTATTTGTAATTGAATATACACCTCCCTAATATTGGAGTTGCGCCCCCTTTTGCCCTCAGAACAGCCTCAATTTGTTGAGTCATGGACTCTTCAAGGTGTCAAGCGTTCCACAGGGATGCTGGCCTATGTTGACTCCAATGTTTCCAGAGTTGTGTCATGTTGGCTGGATTTCCTTTGGGTGATGGACCATTCTTGACACACAAGGCGAAACTGTTGAGCGTGGAAAAACCCATCAGGTTGCAGTTCTTGACACACAAACCAGTGCGCCTGGCACCCACTACCATACCCCATTGAAAGGCACTTGCATATTTGTCTTGCCCATTCACCCTCTGAATGGCACACATACACGATCCATGACTCAAGGCTTAAAAATCCTTCCTTAATTAACCTGTCTCCCCCCTTCATCTACACTGATTGAAGTGAATTTAACAAGTGATATCAATAAGGGATCAGCTTTCACCTGGATTCACCTGGTCAGTCTGTCATGGAAAGAGCATGTGTTCCTGACGTTTTGTACACTCAGTATATTCTAGCACATTTGACTTATGCAAAATTGACCATGGATTTTCACAAAATTACAGGGTTTCTTATGTGGGGACAAAATAATAGACAATGATGTTGCCACGCCCGTTGTATTAATTCATGGTTGCGAATTTGAGCATTTTGGCAAGTATTTCTCTCAGTATCTCACTAAAAAGAACGTGAAGCAATGACAGTGCAAGACACATTGTTATGATATCCCGAGATTATGCAAAGTCACTGTCCAGAAGGAGTTGTTCATAAATAGTGAAAATGTATGTCGTCTTTAGACAGCCATTTCAAAGACAGTAGATCCCGCCCCTCCACCCCATATTCATGTCATAAAAGTCTCTGTAACAAAACAAGTAACATAACAACCCCATTGGCAAACTGTCACATTTGTCCAATTGATTTTGCAGTAGAATTTAACATACACACTACAATACTTGGAAAGTATTCAGACCCCTTGACATTTTCCACATTTTGTTATGTTACAGCCTTATTCTAAAATGGATTAAATAAAATTAAATCTTCATCAATCTACACACAATAACCCATAATGACAAAGCAAAAACAGCTTTTTAGAAATGTTAGCAAACGTATTAAAAATAAACTGAAATACCTTATTTACATAAGTATTCAGACTCGAAATTGAGCTCAGGTGCATCCTGGCACATTGATCATGCTTAAGATGTTTCTGCAACTTGATTGGAGATCACCTGTGATAAATTCAACTGATTGGACATGATTTGGAAAGTCACACACTTGTCTATATAAGGTCCAACAGCTGACAGTGCATGTAAGACCAAAAACCAAGCCATGGGGTCAAAGGAATTGTCCGTAGAGCTCCGAGATCTGGGGAAGGGTACCAAAATATTTCTGCAGCATTGAAGGTCCCCAAAAACACAAAGGCCTCCATCATTCTTAAATGGAAGAAGTTTGGAACCACCAAGGCTCTTACTAGAGCTGGCCTCCTGGCCAAACTGAGATTTCGGGGGAGAAGGGCCTTGGTCAGGGAGGTGACCAAGAACCTGATGGTAACTCTGACAGAGCTCTAGAGTTTCTCTGTGGAGATGGGAAAACATCCAGAAGGACAACCATCTCTGCAGCACTCCACCAATCAGGCCTTTATGGCAGAGTGGCCAGACAGAAGCCACTCCTCAGTAAAAGGCACATGACAGCCCACTTGGAGTTTGCCAAAAGGCACCTAAAGACTCACAGACCATGAAAAAACAGATTCTCTGGTCTGATGAAACCAAGATTGAACTCTTTGCCCTGAATGCTAATCGCCACGTTTGGAGGAAACCTGGCACCATCTCTACGGTGAAGCATGGTGGTGGCAACAGCATCATGCTGTGAGGATGTTTTTCAGCGACAGGGACTAGGAGACTAGTCAGGATCGAGGCAAAGATGAACAGAGCAAAGTACAGAGAGATCCATGATTAAAACCTGCTCCAGAGCGCTCAGGACCACAGACTGGGCCGAAGGTTCACCTTCCAACAGGACAACGACCCTAAGCACACAGCCAAGACAACGCAGGACGCACTGAATGTCCTTGAGTGGCCCAGCCAGAGCCCGGACTTGAATCTGATCGAACATCTCTGGAGAGACCTGAAAATAGCTGTGCAGCAACGCTCCCCATCCAAACTGACAGAGCTTGAGAGGATCTGCAGAGAAGAATGGGAGAAACTCCCCAAATACAGGTGTGCCAAGCTTGTAGTGTCATACCCAAGAAGACTCGATGGTGTAATCGCTGCCAAAGGTGCTTCAACAAAGTACTGAGTGAAGGGTCTGAATACTTATATAAATGTGATTTTTCAGTTTCTTATTTGTAATACATTTGCAAAAATGTATTTTTGCTTTGTCATGATGTGGTATTGTGTGTAGATTGATGAGGGAAAAAAATAATTTTATACATTTTAGAATGAGGCTGTAATGTAACAAAATGTGGAAAAAGTCAAGGGGTCTGAATACTTTCCAAAGGCAAATGCCTATAGAGTGCCTATAGAAAGTCTACATCCCCTTGACCTCAAATTTTGTTGCTTTAAAAAAGTGGGATTGATATAGTTAATTTTTTTTTTGTTGTCATTGATCTACACAAAATTATTCATAATGTCAAAGTGAAAAGAAAATTCTTCAAATTGTACAAATTAATAACAATTAAATAACTACAATATAGTAGTGTCATAAGTATTCACCCACTTTATTTAGGCAAGCCTAAATTAGTTCTTAACAAATCACATAATAAATGACAATGAACATAAATATAAACGCAACATGTAAAGTGTTGGTCCCGTGTTTCATGAGCTGAAATAAAAGTTCCCAGAAATGCTCCATATGCACAAAAAGCTTTTCTCTCAAATGGTTCACAAATTTGTTTACATCCCTGTTAGTGAGTATTTTTAATTTGCAAAGATAATCCATCCACCTGACAGGACTGGTATATCAAGAAGCTGATTAAACAGCATGATCATTACACAGGTGTTTGGGACAATAAAAGGCCATTCTCAAATGTGCAGTTTTGTCACACAACACAATGCTACAGATGTCTCAAGTTTTGAGGGAGCGTGCAATTGACATGCTGACCGCAGGAATGTCCACCAGAGCTGTAGCCAGAGAATTGAATGTTAATTTCTATACCATAAACTGCCTCCAACGTTGTTTTAGAGAATTTGGAATGCAGTACATCTAACCGGCCTCACAACCGCAGACCACATGTAACCATGCCAGCCCAGCACCTCCACATCTGGCTTCTTCTCCTGCGGGATTGTCTGAGACCAGCCACCCGGACAGCTGATGAAACTGTGTGTTTGCACAACCTAAGAGTTTCTGCACAAACTGTCAGAAACCGTCTCAGGGAAGCTCATCTGCGTGCTTGTCATCCTCACCAGGGTCTTGACCTGACTGCAGTGCGGCATCATAACCAACATCAGTGGGAAAATGATCACCTTCAGTGGCCACTTGCACCCTGGAGAAGTGTGTTCTTCACTTGGATAATCTCAGTTTCAACTGTACCGGGCAGATGGCAGACAGCGTGTATTGCGTCATGTTTGCTGATGTCAACATTGTGAACAGAGTGCCCCATGGTGGCAGTGGGGTTATGGTATGGGTAGGCAGGAGCGACGGACAATGAACACAATTGCATTTTATTGATTGCAATTTGAATGAACAGAGATACCGTGACGAGATCCTGAGGCCCATTGTTGTGCCATTCATCCGCCACCATCACCTCATGTTTCAGCATGATAATGCACGAATCGCAAGGGTCTGTGCACAATTCCTGGAAGCTGAAAATGTCCCAGTTCTTCCGTGGTCTGCATACTCACCAGACATGTTTGGGATCCTCTGGATCAATGTGTACGACAGCATGTTCCATTTCCCGCCAATATCCAGCAACTTCGCACAGCCATTGAAGAGGAGTGGGACAACATTCCACAGGCCACAATCAACAGCCTGATCAACTCTATGCAAAGGAGATGTGTCATGCTGCTTGAGGCAAATGCTGGTCCCACCAGATACTGACTGGTTTTCTAATCCACGCCCCTACCTTTTTTTGAAGGTATCTGTGACCAACAGATGCATATCTGTACTCCCAGTCATGTGAAATCAATAGATTAAGGCCTAATTCATTTATTTCAATTGATAGATTTTCTTATGAACTGTAACTCAGTAAAATCTTTGAAATTGTAGCATGTTGTGTTCATCTTTTTTTTTTGTGTATATGGACTCACTCTGTGTGAACTAATAGGGGTTGACATGATTTGTGAATGACTACCCCTTCCTCTGTCCCCCATTACATACAACATATGTAAGGTCCCTCGGTCAAGTATTGAATTTCAATCACAGATTCAACTACAAAGACCGTTGAGCTTTTCAAAAGCCTCAAAGAAGGGCAGTGATTCGTAGATGGGTAACAATAACAAATCAGATATTGAATATATCTTTAAGCACTGTCAAGTTAATAATTGTGCTGTGGATGATGTATTAAACCACCCAGACACATCAAAGATGCAGTCGTCCATCTGAACTGTACGACAGGAAGGAAATTGCCTAGGGATGTCGCCATGAAGACATTGGGGATTTTAAAACAGAGTTCAATAGCTGTGATGGAAAAGAACTGAGGATGGATCAACAATATTGTAGTGACTACACAATCCAGACCTAAATGACAGAGTGAAAAGAAGAATAAAAATATACAGCATATGTATGCAACAAGGCACTAAACTAATACTGCAAAAAACATGGCAAAGGGATACACTTTTTGTCCTAAATGCAAAGCCTTATGTCTGGGGCAAATCCAACACAACACATCCTTATTTTCAAGCATGGTGGTGGCTGCATCATGGTATGGGTATGCTTGACATCGGCAAAGACTGGGGAGTTTTTCAGGATGAAAATAAATGGGATGGAGCTAAGCACAGGCACAATCTTAGAGAAAAACATGGTTCGGTCTGCTTTGTACCAGACACTGGGAGAGGAATTCACCTTTCAGCAGGACAATAACCTACAACACAAAGCCAAATCTACACCGGAGTTGCTTACTAAGAATACAGTGAATGTTCCTGAGTGGCAAAGTTATAGTTTTAACTTACTGTTGAAGTTGGAAGTTTACATACACCTTAGCCAAATACATTTCAACTCAGTTTTTCACAATTCCTGACATTTAATCCCAGTAAAAATTCTCAGTTTTAGGTCAGTTAGGATCAGCACTTTATTTTAAGAATGTGACATTTCAGAATAAGAGTAGAGAGAATGATTTATTTCAGCTTTTAATTCTTTCATTACATTCCCAGTGGGTCAGAAGTGCACATACACTCAATTAGTATTTGGCTGCATTGCCTTTAAATGGTTTAACTTGGGTCAAATGTTTCTGGGTAGCCTTCCACAAGCTTTCCACAATAAGATGGGTGAATTTTGGCCACTTCCTCCTGACAGAGCTGGTGTAACTGAGTCAGGTTTGTAGGCCTCCTTGCTCACACACACAATTTCAGTTCTGCCCACACATTTTCTATGGGATTGAGGTCAGGGCTTTGTTTTGGCCACTCCAATAACTTGACTTTGTTGTTCTTAAGCCATTTTGCCACAACTTTGGAAGTATGCTTGGGGTCATTGTCCATTTGGAAGACCCATTTGCGACCAAGCTTTAACTTCCTGACTGATGTCTTGAGATGTTGCTTCAATATATCTACATTATTTTCCATCCTCATGATGCCATCTATTTTGTGAAGTGCACCAGTCCCTCCTGCAGCAAAGCACCCCCACAACATGAGGCTGCCACCCCAGTGCTTCACTGTTGGGATGGTGTTCTTCGGCTTGCAAGCCTCCTCCTTTTTCCTCCAAACATAACGATGGTCATTATGGCCAAACAGTTGTATTTTTGTTTCATCCGACCAGTGGACATGTCTCCAAAAAGTACGATATTTGTCCCCATGTGCAGTTGCAAACCGTAGTCTGGCTTTTTAATGGCGGTTTTGGAGCAGTGGCTTCTTCCATGCTGAGCGGCCTTTCAGGTTATGTCGATATGGAACTCGTTTTACTGTGGATATAGATTTATTTTGTACCTATTTCCTCTAGCATCTTCACAAGGTCCTTTGCTGTTGTTCTGGGATTGATTTGCACTTTCCGCACCAAAATATGTTCATCTCTAGGAGACAGAACGTGTCTCCTTTCTGAGCGTTATGACGGCTGCGTGGTCCCATGGTGTTTATACTTGCGTACTATTGTTTGTACAGATGAACGTGGTACCTTCAGGCGTTTGGAAATTGCTCCCAAGGATGAACCAGACTTGTGGAGGTGAACAATTTTTTTCTGCGGTCTTGGCTGATTTCTTTGATTTTTTCACGATGTCAAGCAAAGAAGCATTGAGTTTGAAGGTAGGCCTTGAAATACATCCATAGGTACACCTCCAATTGACCCAAATTATGTCAATTAGCCTATCAGAAGCTTCTACAGCCATGACATAATTTTCTGGAATTTTCCAAGCTGTTTAAAGGCACAGTCAATTTAGTGTATCTAAACTTTTGACCCACTGGAATTGTGATAGAGTGAATTATAAGTGAAATAATCTGTCTGTAAACAATTGTTGGGAAAATTATTTGTGTCATGCACAAAGTAGATGTCCTAACCGATTTGCCAAAACCATAGTTTGTTAACAAGAAATTTGTGGAGTGGTTGAAAAACGAGTTTTAATAAACCTCCGACTTTAAATGTAAATCTGTTTGAAAAACTATGGCAAGACTTGAAAATTGCTGTCTAGCCATGATCCCCAACACCTTGACAGAGCGTGAAGAATTTTGAAAAGAATCTGCAAATATTGTGCAACCCAGGTGTGCAAAACTCTTATGAAGACTCACAGCTGTAATCCCTGCCAAAAAAAGTGTAACATGTATGGACTCAGGGTGTGAATATGTATATATTTTTTCTTCATTATTCACTTCTTTTTTTTAAACATTTTTCTTCTACTTTGACATTATGCTATTTTTTGTAGATTGTAGACAAAAAATGACAATTAAATCCATTTGAATCCCACTTTGTAACACAATAAAATGTGAAGAAATCCAAGGGGGGGAGGGGGAGTATGGACTTTCTATAAACACTGTAAATCATTGATCTGGCCCCCGGGTCTGCGTGTCGCTGCGTGAATGCCGCTACTGTCTCTTTAAATTTACCCAGGAGCCCCTTAAGGAGCCCCAGGGGCCCCAAGCTCGGCTCCCTACCCCGAAGACAAGCAGAGCCTTAAAATACATACAGGAGGCCGCTATAGCTTACCATACACAAGAGATACTCACACCCGCAGACTCGAAGAAGGATATGACCGACCAAATGTCGAGCTGATATGTGAAAAGTTAACTTGGCTCCAGAGCTGAGCGCGTGGGGGACGAGGGGCACATTATAAAGACAGTACGGGGGCACCCTAAAATCGATGGGTCCGAACGTGTTATAGATAGCTTACAAAACGCGTGCCGAATGATTCTCCAAAAATACCGTGCCTCCCTGGTTTATCAAGGCGAATTGAAGGCAATCGTAAATAGTGTAACGTTGCAGAGTAATGGAAGAGAAAGAGACGGGGGAGAGCGAGCCCGTGGTCCACCCGTGTGCTGAGCAGACAGATTCTCTCTCATTAATAATAAGCGGAGAGGAGGAAGCAACACGAGAGCCCAGTGACTTGGGACACTGTTCAAGAGGTAAATATTGTCATGTTTTTGTTTCGAGATTATGGACACTCGACCCCTCATCCGCCCGCCACCATTAGACACAGTTAATCCGTGTGACGGACAATGCCATCTAGCAGCATGCCCTCTTGTGTCAGTGGCTCCACTATAAACAAAGGCAAAATAGCATGCTGGCTGCATGCTGTGATGCACAGTCGCCACCCAGCGGAAACCAGCGGCTGGCTAAATCGGCTAAATGGAGTCGCTTCCCCCTCTCCGATGGCTGTGGTGCTGTGCGCAATATTATCCACAGATTAACGATATTATTATGAATCCCTATTTTTGTCTCATCATATTTCTAGCGGAATGAATATCTGGAATGTCAGGCAGAGTATGTGCCACCAGCCATCTGAGAAATAGGCCTTGAATTGTAGGCTATAAAGCTTTGAAATGTGCAGTTTCATTATATAACCTATACCTACTGTAAGTGCATCTCCTAACACTCTCTCCCTCCTAGAGGAAGACGGTCTGACCAATGGCCACGTGGACAATGACGGCGATGAGGAGATGGTTACCCCACTCTGCTCCCCGGGCACCAGCTACTGGAGTGTCACAGAGGGTCCCGACTCCCCCTTTCTCCTGTCCCCCGTCCCGGGCCCCTCGGGGATCAAGGAGAGGGTCCAACGCGCCTCCCGTCCCGGCTTCAGCCGCATCCCGGGCCGGGACCACCGGCGCTACTACCACGAGTACTGGCGCAGCGAGTTCCTGATGGACTTTGACCCCCGTCGCCACGGCATGATCTGCATGGTGTGTGGGAGCTCGCTGGCCACTCTCAAACTCAGCACCATCAAGAGGCATATTCGACAGAAGCACCCAGATTCCCTGCTGTGGAGTGTGTCCGACAAGGAGGTGATTCGCTCGGGCTGGGAGAGCCACCTGAGTCTGGAGGGGGGCCAGAGGTTGTACTGTCCGGCCGGAGGGGTGGTCGCCGTCTCGCAGGGTCAGGAGGAGCAGCTGCTGGACTGCGCACGCCGCTCCACCGGTGGGTTGGGGTTTCTGGAGACTGGGGGGGGATGGAACGAAATGACATTGGCCTAGTTTTATGATAAGATTATTGAGTTTCAGGATTTTGCGCTTGGTGGCAGTATGAGCATGTCTGATAAGAAGTGTGTATGTTGTACAGTCATGCCCATGCTGCCAACATCCACTTTTACATTAATGTAAGATGGTGATGTCTTTGTGCAGTAGCTTGCTGTACTAGTAAAGCATTCCCTTGGTTGCCTATTTCGTGATTCACATTAGCATACATTTCAATTGCATATCCCCTCTCCATCTCTTCCCGCAGGGAAACCCGATGGTATGGTGACCCCCAAACTCCAGCCCCGGTCCACCACCCCATCTCCCCATACACCGGCCCCCCTCCAGCAGCAGGAGGAGCTCCCCGGGCCCTCGGCCCGGACCCTGGAGCGCTACCTGAACGACTCGCTCCACGCCTGGTTCCGACAGGAGTTCCTCATGGAGTACCAGGCGGAGGCGGGCAGGCTGGTGTGCATGGTGTGCGGCCGCCCGCTGCCCTCGCTCCACCTGGACCACATCAAGAGCCACGTGCTGGACATCCACCCTCAGTCGCTGGTCTACAGTTCGGAGGAGAAGCACGGCATCCTGCAGACCTGGGCTCAGACGCATGGTGAGACAGGGGAGGAGGGCGTAGTTGAGTAACAGTACAGGGAAAGAGGCATTCTGTCACTGCGGCACTAGTTTTTTTATATGCAATATGTCTTGTGTCTTGTATGATGCTAGAAAGAGTTAAGTGGAATCTTTTCAGCGCCGAATTGAAAAGCTTTTGTTGAAAAAGCGCTTGATGTTCTGTTATACTCTCCCCCCACCCCCACCACATGCCTCATTTTCAGAATCTGACCCCCTGAACGACTTCATCAAGTCGGAGCCCAACACCAAAGACGAGAGAGAGGCTGGGGTGGACTTCTTCCATGATGACCTGGAGACCATCCAGATTGGCGCGGACAGCGATGAGGCATTGTCCCAGATACACGACATGGTTGGTAGCAGGGAAGGAGGTGGTGTTGGAGCTCCAGAGGTGACCAGCCCCATACCCCCTCTCCCTTTCCGCCAGCCCAGGAAGAGGCGTCTCCTCGGGGGCTTCCCCTGGCGCCTGCGCCTGGACTACCTGGTGGCCTATGGGCCTCAGGGTCGTGGCACCTTCTGCATGGTGTGCTCCCAGGCCCTGCCCGTGGCCAAGGTGAGCAGCTTCCGGCGCCACATTCAGGAGTGCCACCCTGAGACCACCGACCTGGCCCGGGAGGAGAGAGAGGCCATGGCCGAGGCCTGGACCAAAGAGGCCCCCACGGAAGACCACCTGGCCGTGCAGATGAAAGAAGGTAAAACTTACAAGTTCCAAAAAAATGTAAAAGACAGACTGTAGCTACTCTTAGAGAAAAGATTAAATACTAAGTGATTCACCAAATGGTTTTTGTCATCCCCCGACAGAAGTGGACCCCGGTGACATCATCAGCGTCCATGTGTCAGGAGAGATGGGTGAAAAGGCAGCACCGGACAACAACAACAACCACCGGACCCCCAAGATGTCCGCCATTCAGACAGTGAAGAAGGAGGAGGGGGTCGTCACCATACCTGCCACTCTGGGACGCCATGGACACTACCCGGGTAAGGACCAGCGGCGGAACTACCAGGTGCGCTGGCGGATGGAATTCCTGATGGACTATGACTGCCGGCGACATGGGCTGATCTGTATGGTGTGCGGGGCGACGTTAGCCACTCTTAAAGTCAGCACCATCAAGAGACACATCCAGCAGGTCCACCCTCATTCTCTGGAGTACAGCTCTGACGAGAGACAGCAAGCCCTGCTCAGCTACAACCAGACAGCCCTGCACTTCGTCCACTCGGACGACTGTTTTTCCTCCCTGGACCACGGACACTCGGCAGTCGGAGAGACGGCCGCCAGCCTCTTCGTCAGTTAAGACGAGGGGCGACAGGCCCACGGTTGTTCTCCGTTCTCCTCGCTTCAACCCCAAGTCTTTCTTTCTCAGGAAGTTAGAAACATGAGGCTTGGTAGAGCCCTGTCGCGAGTGGTGTCTGACACAGTCGGTGATTGATGGTGTGAGGGAGCGTACAATATAGCACTTTTTGTCCCAAAAATGTACTTAAACCTAGCTTTGGGTGTGTAGGTGATTGAATGAGAGGGTGTTTGAGGTTTATTGCTTAAGACAATGAACGGCACTTAAAGATGCGATTATCTTTATTCACTTACGTCAAATACATCAAGTTATTTCAGAAATTCATTGTTTACAATGAGGTAAATGGACTTCCTCCATACATTTTTTTTTTCTTACCTTGCATGTCTTTTCCAGTGTCATAGTACTATTGTTGCACCGGCCAGGAACTATTTTTGCTTCTCATGAGTCTTCTTAGCAAAAAGTTTCACACACACACAAAAAAAATCTATTTTATAAGTGTTGAATATTTGCTTTTTATTTTTTATTTTTTAACAAGCACTTTTAGACATGTTTTTTTGCGGCCATTTTGTCTACTTCATTGATCAAAGTTAACGATGCCACGTAAATTTCCTTTTGCATGGCAATTCTGAAGTCATGCATGATTGTGGAGGGATTGCCTGGAATGGCTTGGGCGTTTTATAAGAGAGCATATTTATACAAGATTTCAAATGCAAGATTTCCATTTCAGTAACTCACCTATTACAAGGTTTATGCAACAAAGTGATAAAAGAAAAAGTATAATATTACAACAGCGTCAGGAAATAAATTGCCAAGTTGACCACCTATGAAATGAGCACCTCGGTTGCCCTTATTTCAGTGATCTTTAAAATATCACTCCCACCAGGAAAAGCACAACTCAGGGATTGTCCATTTTCCATCTGTGCTCGCTCTTTCGCTCGCTTGTTATAGCGCATGAAAATGACTACACTCTTAACATAACAATAATTTACAACCCATGGACTAATTGATTTGCTCAAAGAACCAGATGGCAGCATTTCTCCAGTTACGTGGAGAGGAGGGACGTGAGTGTTGAATTACCACTCTCTTTCTCTAACCTAACCTAAACTTAATTGGTGGGCTGGATCTCAAATTGTTACCAGTCAAACCTGTGCTTTCTCCGTCCTTGTTTCATGAATTCCTCTCAAAGGCATTGCAGGGCCAGAGGAGGGACCCTGAATCCTCTCCTCTAATGCACTTCAATAGGAATTGAGGAAACAAGGAGAGAGGAAGCAAGGATTTGACAGCCAGTAATGTTTTCAGACACATCCCTAGTTTGTGCAGTGGTCTTTTTAGCATGCAGGGAATGGGCAAGGAGTGATGAAATACTTATTACATCTGGGCTTTGAGCCACGTTGGCCACAGAAAGGTTAAAAGCTTTGTGACTCAGCACTTATTATTTAAATATGAATAGAATATAAATATGTGATTGAATAAATAAGAATAAACCTTGTTTGTTGCAATGATTTACGTGTATGTTTGTGTCGGTGTGCATAAGGGGCACGTTAAAATGACCCTTTGGTGGTACTTAGTTGGCTTGGGCGAGGACACGAGCAATGATCTTCGGTTTTATTTTGGGACCGAGTCCCTCATCTTTCTTCAATTTCATCTGTTTCAAGTATCCGCTCTGCATTTCGTCTGTACATGGCGAAAGGTTGTTGAGACATGCATTCTGTCATCAATGATACTTGTAATAAAAAAAGTGTCGGAATAATTTTGTCTGACTGGTTCTCTGGTAAATTATGGCTAAAATTGACTCGACTCAGCTGTCATTTGCAGACAGCTGGTAATAACGTATAAAGCAACACATTCGCCGATTGGGTTTACCATGTCTGTGTTACCTCAACACGCAGACCTGGTCTAAAATGAGTAGCTAGTGTTATCCTCTTATCAAAACCACTCGTATCACCATCCCATATCCTCTGTCCAGGCGGGAGCGCGAATGCTGGACTCAGTCTCGTTTTCAATCTTGACACAAATGTATTTCCCCGTGGTTCAAACATGCTGTCACGTTTAGTGTTTAAATGTTGTTGAGCAGACCACAGATGGACAAAACAAAATCAGGGTGTCCTTTGACATGTGTTTATTAACTCCACTTTAACATCATTACAGGGGCCACAGTTTTTTTTTTTTTTCTGCAAATTTTCTTCATCCCCCCCCCCAAAAAGCTCCAAAATGTGATCAAAAGTCATTGCTAACAGACAGAGCTGGAGATGTTAGTCAACACACCTAGTTACCAATATAGTCAAAAGCTAAACAAAGAATGCCAAAGAAGAAATAAACTCCTGCCAACCCCCTCCAAGAAAGGAAAAAGACAGGAAACAGGAAAAATAATTAGAAAAATACATGCTTCAAGGAAACCAGTTTAAAATGTAGAATTATCATAATTGACAAAGGAAGAATAAAGACACTAAAGTGAGAGGTTTGTATTATAATCTATTGAAAACACAGGTAGCATTGCCTTCAATGAAAAGGTTGAGGTGGAGCGCCCATGAAAAGCCTGACTGTCTGGAACACCTCGTCATCATGAGGTCATCATGGCAACCGAATGTATAATTAGTCCAGCATCACAAGGACACAGTGGTTTACAGACATTGGATACGTTTGACTGTGGGTGAGCGTGTATGTGTGCACGTGTGAAAAACTAAAACATCCAGAACAAACATGTCCAATAGCTTGAGTCGATGAATTGAGGGCAGAGTTAGACCTTATCCTAGCGAAGCAAGTAGAGTATGTGTCCATTGGCTTGAATGAACTGCCACAGAGTTGGATACAGAGACACATGTATGCACAAAAGGGAACCAATAAGCATTGTTGCACCACATCTCTGTGAGGTGGTGTGTACGCGGACAACATCAGGGCCACTGTGAAACACTGGTTTTCATGCACGGGGAGGAATGTTCTATTAATGTGGCAGGGTAACATTCAGCAGTTAACATACATTTGAGTAGTAGTAGTAGTAGTGGTAGTAGATGCATTGAGGCAATGCGAAACGGTCATTGTATAATTTATGTTACAACATTAGTGTTTCATCTTTAGTGACCATCCAATGTAGAGGGATTTCCTCCCAAAAATTACAACGGAGGTGCAAACCTACTTTGAGCACATTGTCACGGAGTATGGACGATGAGAATAGGAACAGTCTTTTAATATTTTTCAAAAATCTATTTCTAAAACCCCTTTCGAAGACACGAGGCCATTGCAGAGAAGTAGCCCTAAAAATAGATGACTATGGTTTTTATTGTAACCAAAACACAATTTAAGCAATCACAAATAATGATCATCTTATAAACAAAAACATTAACAGTTAAGAATGATACAGCCTATATATATATTTTTTTTAAAAGTGTGCAAATGTTTCCAGCTCATGCAATGACATGCACTTCATGGCATTCAAAGAAAAAAATAAACTAAAGCCCATTACAAACACCCACCAAATATTTTCTTGCATCTATCGTTCCGTCATAGATATAAGTCGAGCTACTGTCAAAAAAGTGGCCGCTCTTTGAGCCCATATCCAAGAGGTCTCCCTGGAGAAGTCAAGCGGTTATGAAGCTTCAAGAAAGCAACTACGAAGCTTCCTGGAGCCTTTACGAGGCTGAAAGGGAGTCGAAAGCGGCAATCCTACGCGCAATAAGAACCATATCAATAATAGTAATAATATACATTTTACAGGTGACCGTGAAACATTGGATGTCGACTTGAACAGGTGCGACAAAAAAAAAACGAGTTGTGACCGCTGTAAGAGGGAGTTGTTCTTTTAGAAACAAGCCAGGCTAACTCGTTTCATTACAGCACAGAAAGGGGGAGCCCGTTGTCGTGTAGATACAGAAACATTAATGCGTTCCAATCAAACAGGGTGAACTTGACCAAAAGTATCACAGCTGGTTCAGTGTTCCAAATCATTTTATTTCAACCTGCTCGTGGGATTAAAATAAAAAAATCTAGGAAATGTTCGGTACATTGCAGAAACGTTATACATACATAAGTGCCTTTAAGGTGAGCAAAACACAATTGACACCAAAACCGTAACAGTGAAATCCCAGTACCACGTTCCAAACACAAACTTTATATATTTTTTTTTGTTTATCCATACAAACTGCCACAGAGCGAGAGAGCAGGAAAAAGACAAGCCACAATTGACACCCAAAGGGTACGTTTTTCTAAAATCATTTTGCTCTTTTTATGCGTTTTACTCTTCTACTTGTTCGGTTTACTTTCAGCTAAATATATATTAGTTAAAAGTACAGACATTAGCTTTTTTTGCGAGACTAACACTCATACTTACTCGTCAATGATAAACCCTACACACTCCAACTGTACACTACAAAACCAGGTCATAGATTCCGTCTAGTTCACTTGACCCCTGCATCATTTATTTTGATTTTTAGTGCGCCCAAAGACAGGCGTCCTGCCACGGCATTACATCACTTCCTCCTGCTAGACGCGTTTCCTGTCGACACAGTAGGCGCAGTTCTTTTTCTAAATGCTCTTAGTTAAGCTGCGCGGTTCACATTGAGTAGCATTACTTTGTTCTCTTCTACCTAGCTGGTTCAGTGCAGATGGTATGATGGTTGGTGGAAGGGAGGGAGTGGATGTTAGATGGTGGATAGGGGGAGGAGGACTGAGAAGGAGGGGAGGGCAGGGAGGAGGGGATTTAAGATGGGATACATGTGAGGAGGATGGTGATGAAGATGTCTGCGGGCCGCTCATTCAGCTTTCGTACGCTTGACGGCTCCAGGGAGTTTCTCTTGCAACCTGGAAGAGAAAAGGCAAAGAGAACATGTACACCGTCAACATACACATCTCTGATCACCTGGCACCACTGATATTGTATACGAAACTGTTAGTTTAGGTAGATTGTGATCGGAGACATCCTGTTGGCATTTAAACCATTTTGGTTGGGAACACTTACTTAGCCATTGTGGTGTTGACTTGAGTGCGTGCAATCTCCATGTAGCGATCAATCTGGGTCTGGGGAAGAAAGAGGGGAAGACAAAAGTGAGTTTTACATTAAATTACAGATCATCTGGGTCAAAAACAGACCTGATCCAAATAACATGAAACAATGCCTCATTGTTCACACAAAATGAGTTACGAGATAAAAAAACACAAGTAGACAGATGCCACGACTTTTACCGTATTACGGTTGTTATGGTATTAGGGGTTGTTATGGTTACCGCGTGTGTGTTTAGAAGAGTAAAATACTGCCATTAATCTAGGCCTCCGTGAATTCAACAGACCTATACAGTTCACAGTTCACAGTAAGCATATAAAAGATATGGAAACATTAAGGTGATGACTTTATTCAACCAGACACTTAAAAGCCATCTTGTAACTGTGACAGTAGGGTGACTTGTCCCATCAGCCTTGTCCTATGATTACGATAAGTATGCAAAAACAGCCTCCAACGACTCGGAAGAGCCCAGTCATCCGGTGAGGTCACACAGAACGGAACGATGGGTGATGACTTGTACGCGCCAGCAAATTGATGATGTTGTCATCATCATCACTGTTCACGGGTGAAACAGAACCATATATAGGCCCAGTTCTAGGTAAATGGTATGATTTCACCAGCACGACTCATGTCGACATAGTTCTAAAGCATGTAACGCAACAATAAAAGCTCTCGACTTCTTCGACGTCATAAGAACACAAAAGGGTCAAGGGTCAGTCTCTCACCTTGTTCTTCTCATAGAACGGGGGCACGGCAAATAGGAGGATGTCAGCTGGAGGAGAGGGAAAGAAAAACTTTGAAATAACAAAAATAACAACTGACCTCTACAAAAAAGCACAAAGCATCACAGGACTATATAAAGTTACCATTTATAGTCCATCACAATAATAATAATAAAGCCACTTTCAGGGAAGGAGACAAAGGACAGTGAAGAACATTTTACTAGTAAGAAATCCCCCCACAAAAACAACCAATTAGGCAGTAACACCTTGTAAACTGCGATGGCGAGACACGCCATTAAGAAAGTTCAGATCAATACTCCTGACATACAGTGTTGTTCAGAGCAGCAGGCTATTGGGTAGTGGTGGTCTAAACGAGCCAATCATCTGAAGGCCACATTCTGTGCCGCCAGTGACCTCCGACTATCATCAGTCTTGTCAATATTGGAAAAGGTCACGGGTGGACACTGAACAAGTGTGACACGCTAACAACAGACTAACAAGACCCACACAGTGTTCTAGTCTCACAGCAATTGTCCTGAGTTTCTATTCTAAACGATGCCGTTTACCAAGCATTATAGCGATGTAATTGCACAGTAAAAATGCTGGGACTGGGTTTTTAGTAATCCAGTGAGATTCTGAACTAATGTTTAATTATTATAATATATTTTTTTAAATGTAAAGGAAAATGTTTTATGATAAACCTTTTGTAGCACATTTCATGAACTTTGACCCCCTTTCAAGTGTGTCCCATTGCCCAGGTTGGTTTAAACATGCATGAAACATTTGAGCATGAACCGGAGAGACGAACGAATGTGACAGTGGATAGTTACTGTATGTCCACAGGCGCCTGAGAAATGGAGGCGCTACATCCCCACTTTCAAAATAGGCGTTCAAATATTACATGATTATATCTGTGAAATAATTGTGTGTCTGTATGCACCTATGCGCAAAATGAAAAAGAGCAAGATATGTGTACCTTGATAAAAACAGCTCTGCTTTGCTTGGTGAGTAATAATGACCAAATAAGGCATTTCTACCCTTGTTTCATCAAATATGTATGCTACTGAGACAAGTTTTAAACATTTTCATGGTGACACTGACAGCGCTTTAACCTGTTTGGGCTAGGGGGCAGCATTTTCACATTTGGATGAAAAGCGTGCCAAGAGTAAACTGCCTGCTACTTAGTCCCAGTTGCTAATATATGCATAATATTAGTAGATTTGGATAGAAAACACTCTGAAGTTTCTAAAACTGTTTGAATGGTGTCTGTGAGTATAACAGAACTCATATGGCATGCGAAAACCTGAGAAAAATCCAACCAGGAAGTGGGAAATCTGAAGTTTGTCGTTTTTCAACTCTTGGCCTATCGAATATACAGTGTCTATGGGGTCATTTTGCACTTCCTAAGGCTTCCACTAGATGTCAACCGTCTTTAGAACCTTGTTTGATGCTTCTACTGTGAAGTGGGGCCGAATGAGAGGGGAATGAGTCAGAGGTCTGGCAGAGAGCCATGAGCTCGTGATGCGTGTTCATATGAAAGTTACCTCGTATTCCATTGCTTTTCTACAGACAAAGGAATTCTCCGGTTGGAACATTATTGAAGATTTATGATAAAAACATCCTAAAGATTGATTCTATACTTCATTTGACATGTTTCTACGAACTGTAATAGGACTTTTCGTCTTAACTTTTGCCTTGACCTGCCCGAGCGTCGTGAGTTTAGATTGTGTACAGAATGCGCGAACCGAAATGAGTTATTTGGACATAAATAATGGACTTTATGGAACAAATCAAACATTTATTGTGGAACTGGGATTCCTGGGAGTGCATTCTGATGAAGATCATCAAATGTAAGTGAATATTTCTAATGCTATTTCTGACTTCTGTTGACTCCAACATGGCAGATATCTTTTTGGGTTGTGTTGGTTTCTGAGCACCGTACTCAGATTATTACATGGTTTGCTTTTTCCGTAAAGTTTTTTTAAATCTGACACAGCAGCTGCATTAATTAAACTATATCTTTAATTCTGTGAATAACACATGTATCTTTTATCAATGTTTATTATGAGTATTTCTGTAAATTGATGTGGCTCTGTGCAAATTCACGGGATGTTTTGGAGGCAAAGCCAAATGTAAACTGAGGTTTTTGGATATAAATATGAACTTGATCAAACAAAACATACATGAATTGTGTAACATGTTGTCCCGGGAATGTCATCTGATGAAGAATATCCAAGGTTGGTGATTAATTTGATCTCTATTTCTGCTTTTTGTGACTCCTCTCTTTGGTTGAAAAAAAATTGTTGTATGCTTTCTGTGACTAGTTGCTGACCTAACATAATATGTCTGCTTTCGCCGAAAAGCTTTTTCGAAATCGGACACTGTGGTTGGATTAACGATAATTTTATCTTTAAAATGGTGTCTAATACTTGGATATTTGAGACATTTAAATCATGAGATTTCTGTTGATTGAATTTGGCGCCCTGCAATTTCATTGGCTGTTGACGAGGGGTTCCTAGACAGATTAAACAACGGCGCCAGAAAAATTCCATGTCAGATGAGAAGCGGAACAGTCAAGCAATGTGTTTGCACTTTGGTCTACACTTTGGTTATTCCTCTTACTTTTCATGATTATTCTATTGCTTCAGGATTTGTTGTCAAATACATTTAGCCTACTCACTGTGGTGTGTTGTTAAATAGGCCACTATTCAACAGAATGACAATTAAACATTTATTTGAAATTAATTTATAGCAGCCTAGTCCTGTAACTGCGGAAGACACATTCCAGTTGAAGGCATTCAGTTGTACAACTGACGAGGTCTCCCAAAATGTGTGGTTTTAAGAACCAAAACGCAGTTACTTCATGTATGCAATGCTGTTCTTTGTTTTTATTCATCAAATTAGGCCTACACAATAACAAATCTAATTTTATATAAGTAGCTTGAAAAATGTATGAAGTAGCTATTAGCTTGTATGAAGTAGCTATTATGAAAGAAAAGGTTGGAGACCACTATTCTAACCCAAACTGTTCAAATATGACTCATATTACCAGCGCTACATTTTTATTGCAGATTCAGGGCTGCAATTTATGGATCAATCTCAGATATAGAGAGAGAGAGATAGATATATAGATAGATATAAATATATAGATAGATATAGATACATAGATATATGAGATGCCAAAATATTGCAATATTATTTTTACGTTAATATATGACAAACCAATTGAATATTCAAGATTACAGGTCTTGTTCAATGCCATACCAGATAACACTGCAATATTGAGAAAGAAAATTGTTAAAAGATAAATCTAAATTCACATTTGTAATTGTACTACATTATTGTGATCACATTATTTGTGTAAAAAAGAAAAATGAGAATTCAACGTGCAATATAATGTTTTTTCTTAACCGACAAGGTACAAAATTCTAATTGTTATTGGGGAAAACAATATTGTTCCTCCCATTTTCGATTTCATTTCCTCATTGTCATGTGCTATCCTAGCCACATTCTTAACAGTTTGGCCTCTCAACTGATCACGGAGGGTGGGATTGTCAGGGGAGGAGCAGGATATGTTTGTGAGTCACAGAGATGGTAGGGTTTCAGACCTGTCAATCAATCACTGAGCTGCAATCAATCATTCAGCTGCTGATTCAAAACATTTCCCCTCAGGGCCCTAGCTGCTACTCTGATTGGCTGCAGTGCAGTGCTGAGTGCAGTGCTGAGATAGACTCTTACCCAGGATGAGGATGGTGATGCCGTTGAAGACGGCTCCTACGTAGGTCAGCAGCCACATCACTACAGCCAGCTGGGAGAAGAAGAAAACACACCCGGGTCAGAGCCAACGATGTCATATTAAGTCAATGATTAGAACACTGGGTGCCTGGGGCCTATTCAGAGGGGTGAGGCGGTTCAAACGTTGCAGAGTGAAATGTAGAACAGGCACGGTGTTCTGTCATGTAAGATAGGGAATCGTGCCATTTCTATGCATTACATTTCTATCTGAACGTTAGGTACAGTTGCATCCTCCCAAATTCATCCTCGGTTTATACATGCATACCTATGGTATCCATACTCAGGAGTGGGAGGATTAAGACGATGCCCCTTAACAACTGTTCTAGGGTCAAATATTGTAATATTTTCTAATCCCGTTGTTGGTTTATGCTATGGCATGGGAGGTAGGATAATCTGATCCTAGATCTGTGGTTAGGGGCTACTTCTACCTCCGGCTAGGGAAGGGATGGAATGTTGATTTAATAGGCTGAGAGTGGAGCCACAGCAAGGAGCATTAACCCTGCATGAGTGGCCATGGGATCGACTTGGTCTGATGGGCTGGTATGTCTGGTTGGCTGGGCTATAATGAAGTGCTAAGACTGGCAGTAGCTCTCCTCTACTCTCCTCCCTCCTATTCACTCACTCCACAGAGAGCTAGCTGTGAGCTGCATTCTGGGTCAGCGAGCTAGCTGCTATCGGATGGCCGCGGTGCAAAGCCAGGGCTAGTGTCGCGCCTGCCCTGTGTGATTGACGCACACGGGCATGCCATTGACATACCGTGAGCTCTCCCGCTCTCTGTCATAGTCACATGATGAAGAGTTTTACAGTTGATCACTGTCACACTCACACTGCAACATACAATAGGGTTGAGTTACTAACTACATGACCAGGGTTGGTGGTGGAGAGGCTTATTATAGACACACACACACAGCAGGGATCGCTCAGTGTTCAGATTACGTGAGTCAATAAAAAGTATTGTGCGGCAGGAGAGGAGAGTTTAAGGGGGAAAGAATAGACATAGTCTGGATTGTCACCTGTTTAGGACCGTCTTGCCTGATACCTTGTTTAGGATCGTGTACGTAGATTTATGAACGAGGTGAACAGCAAAATGATCCACCCACACACGCCAGGGTATGATGGAATGGATCACTGGTCTACCAACATATCCATCATAGTCAGAGGCACAGATACAGGGGGTGAACCGCCTGACAGGCAGCTGGACAGACACTTAAACCCACCTTCAGGGAGTCGATGAGGTCCTCGACCAGGAAGAGTTTGCTCATCTGTTTGAGGAATCGGTTAATGTAGGTCAAACTGACGTCCACGTGCTTGTGGAAGGTCTCGGGGGGAATGCTGACATCCTTCTCCATCAGAGCCCTGAAGAGAACCAACCCACAGCAGGAGTGTGAAGCTGCGAACTCAAAAGTCAGGCTAACCTGCTATACGTCAACTCTAACAACGGCTTTCATTTGATCATTTAATGCTAACCCGCTAAGAAGCGCCAAATCAGCTCAACCAACCCGAGCTGCTTTCATTTTAGAACTTGATCAAGTCACTGGATTTGAGGATTTCACTGGTTAGCTTTTTTCCCTACTCCAGCAGTTGTTTCCATATGCATTTACTGAGTGTACAAACCATTATGAACGCCTTCTCTTTCCATGACAGACTGACCAGGTGAATCTACTTGCCTGGTAAAATAAGTGTTCAATAAATAAACAAATAAGAAGTCATCATTCTGTGTTTGACTGGGCTGTAGTGAAGTAAGCCCCCCCACCCACTCTGCCTGGACCAAACATGATGTTTCTATTAATAAAACCAGCAGGAAATGAGTCACTCAGGCAGGGATTG
This sequence comes from Oncorhynchus mykiss, assembly GCF_013265735.2. Classification (NCBI taxonomy): domain Eukaryota; kingdom Metazoa; phylum Chordata; class Actinopteri; order Salmoniformes; family Salmonidae; genus Oncorhynchus; species Oncorhynchus mykiss. The sequence continues at coordinate 27,366,687 of NC_048573.1, read as the reverse complement.
TGATGACAAGCACAAACATCCTGCTGGAGCTAAAAACAGCAATGGCAACAATGATAACATAAAAATAGGGAATTTAGTTTTTTCTGGTCATGTGGTGAGGAGAAAAAAAAAACTCCTGGCCCTAGTGAAGACTACTCAGCTAGACGTTTTGTCAAAAACAACCACTCCTACCAACCACTCTTACCACTGGCTTTTCCCACGTTCGTTCTAAGGAATACAATACTTAGTAGCATCACAAGTTTCCAGGTGGAGTGTGCCGCCTTACTTGAAGGGGTGTCCGTCGTTGGACTTCTGCACGGCCTGGACGACGGACTTGTAGATGCGGAAGGAGATGGTGACACAGAGCAGGGCGAGGAGCAGGTAGGAGATCACGCTGATGACGCTGAACGCCGCCAGGGACAGGAGCGTCAGCAGGGACAGGCCGAACACCACGCCAGACTTCTTGGGGTCTCGCCAGTGCACCAAGTCCTTGACTAGAGTGGGTGAAAGAAAGGGTGTAGCAGAAAGGTGTGTGTGTGTGTTTAATGGAAGGAAAATGTGTGTTTGTATGAGTGCATGTTTCAGTGTGTGGAAAGCGGGTGAGAGGGCATTATTGTTTATGAGATTAGGGGGGAGACAAGAGGGAAGAATTCAAGTTGCTTATTGCACAAGACACGTTCGGAATACAAGACCAGCAAATGGTGATATCCAACCGCCAACCTATAATAAAAAATGCTGTGTTTTCCCCCTCTGGCAACTCCAGTCTAAGAATAACATATTGTATACAGACTGCATTAGATACTGTTACCACACCTGCCCCCACAACCCTGTACATGTTTGTGTGTGTATACAAACTGAACTGATATTCCCAATACAGTGTTGTTACGCAACCCTTTTATTGGGCTCTTAAATATCCTCCCTCCATCCTTCGCATGAAAAGGGGGCATTTAAAGAAACCTGGTATCAACCGCTGCCTCCACATGGGACTACGCCTCTTCGGGCTCCGGGCCTGGGCTGCTGTGCGTTGCAGCCAATTAAGGGGGAGAGAAAGCAGAGCAGAGAGCATGGCATACACAACAACCCTTCCCACTCCCCTCACTCTACAGAGGATCCATTAATGCAATTCGGTTGGCGTCTTTCCGTTTCACTCTTCTTCGAAGGCTTTTCTACGTTTTTGACACCGTGGTGGCAGGCTGGGCTGACTACCAAGAAAAGGTTCTTGGAGAAACCGTAGGGAACGGAGACGCCCACTTTTTTTTACCACTTCTTCCTTTCATCCCCAATTTTGTTCATCCCACACTGTGCTAGACAGAGCACTGTTTCTACCCAAATATTTCTACCCCTGTGCATAGGCTACACAAACAGACATACAGAAGGCACACAGAGACAGAGACACACACACACACGTTTCTGGGGTGGGAGATGCCTGGCACACTGCTCGCCCACCATTACCTAACTCTGTGAGTGTGTGTGTGTGTGTGTGAGAGAGAGAGAGAGAGATAGAGTGACTCATGCTCCACTAACATGTAATGTACAGCTGAGAGCGAGCCACTGCGGCTCTGCATCATCTGGTCCCACATACAGACACTGAGGAGATGTAGCATGTCCCGCGGCCAGGGCTTGTATGAAGAAAAAAAAACAAGGCAGCTACGATTAGTATCAGCATATGTTATGAGCTTGTAAGCAGCCTCGTCGTGGGGCTACGCTACAGAAGGGAAATAGGAATTTATCCAGGGTTGCACATAGTCGAGGCACTCATGTACACGAGATTGTGTAGAGGCAAAAAAACAGAATCACTTAACTATATCCTGTTAAAGTAACAGGATTGTGTTGTGAAATTAGGCTACACTGCAGCTGGTTAGTTTTCCATGATTAAAATGCTCACTTACCATATAGGCTTCAGTATTATTAACTGATAGAAAGATTTCCAACTCGAGACAACCATGTGGGGTTTATTGGAGGGAGGATTGAGTGAATGGATTAGGAAACTTGGTTTATCATAGTTCTCTTTTACCCTTCCTCCAATTTAGTTTACCTACAACAAATGTCATAAATATAAACTTCTAAAATCTAAATTTCCATTATTAAATATCAAAATGTTCAAAATATACTACAATAGAGAGCTAGGAGCAATATTGTGTATCAGTTCAAAATGTGGAACATAGCTGCATGGCACAGTGCATTTTTTTGTTTGTTTACAGACAAGTCATCCTGACAGAGCAGAGAAGCAAAGCAGCGCCCCTCTTGTAGCAGGACACAGACAGCACTCCATTGTTCCTGATGCTGCCTGGCTGGCTGGTGAGCGGTGCTCAGAGAATGAGTGGGGTTTCCTAGCCCAGCACTGCAGGGGTCTGAGTCCCTCCCAGCATGCTTTGCTGGTACCCACAGGGAGGTAGCCTGGGCTGGCGGCCCTCGTTAATCATCACTCCCTCCCTCCCTCCCTGCGTTATAGGCCCCAGATCTAGCAGCGAGTCCCAGTGGCAGCAGAGCCGCAGTGGCCTGCTTTCTACCTCACTGTGCAGTGAGCAGCTCTTAAAGGTACAAGCACCACACCACATTGCCTGCATTCCAGGGTGTGTGCGTGCGCGTCTATTTGCGTCAATGTGTGTGACCCCATTACAACATAGCCTGGCAACAGATTTCAACATTTTACTCCTGCAAAGCTAAACCAGCTTCTAAAGCAAGTCAAATACCATAGGTGATTATATACACATTGGCATGGGTGAATAAGTCTGACTCAAGTATTGACATGATCCACTCCCTCCCGACTGACAACGACTGGCTGGTCCCCGCCCTATCCCTCCCAGTCCTAGTCTAAACACACACACACACGCACACGATTAACACAAATCTTCCTACTACAAATGGACTGACTGATTTGAACTAATCTTTAAAGGCCTGGCAGAAGTCAAGATTTTCTCACTAGCCCAAGAGAGAGGAGCCTTTTCTGGCCACTGTTCAAATGTGTACCCTATTTGGGAGGATGAATGATTGATATCACCGTCAGTGTGACCATTTCTTGTTGAGGCCTTTTGAGGGAGAACTGGTATGTCCACACCGCATTATCATTACCAATAGAGCCAAGCCAACTAAAACAGGTTGTTACACCCACTAAAGTAACCTTAACTCACCTAGCCGGGCATACCCCGCCTAATAAACCACAGAGTTGAGGCAGCAACAATGCAGAAGGATGACTAAAATAGAATGGTTTGCGGCAGAGGGAAACGGGGTACTTAAAGAGAAAACTGTAGCAGATTGAGGGAAAATAACCCCCAAAATGTAAGCCACGCTACTTGAATTTTGGTCTTTAAAAGTACACAGAAACCGCCCGTGAAAATAATTACGAGCGCATTATTATTTGATATGTTAGAAGAAAATATGGGCTATACCGTCGATATGTATTGTCCTAAAGCACCTCCAACAGTAGCTAACTGTAATGCTTCATTATAATTCCCTCCACGACTCCTGCATGGCGTAAACTTCCCCCTAGTTACTGGTTGCCTCAGTGATGACCTACAGTTCCATAGCTTGCCCGTGGTGTAGGTTGCGCTCGCAGCACATGAACATGTTTGAGTCCACACTGCAGGCATCCTGCCTTTAACTCCCGTCTACATACCAGTTTGTGTGTGCCAGGTTTGGATTTCATGTTTGCACTGAGCAGGCATAGCATAGGAAGGGGTTCCCTATTGGGGGGGGGGGGCTGATCTGCTTCAACTCCACACTGTGAATTAGAGGGCCACCCTGCATTGGGTTAAATCAAATCACAGAAGACGATTACACAAAATGTACAGTTAGCTGTGACCTCGTGTGTTTAGAGTATATGTAACATCTTGTAAGCCAGTAGGTAATAATGACAGCATTGGTAAGGCATATTATATTGGCAGATGTGATATATAAACTAGATGAAGCTCAGATAAGAGCCATATTCAAGCTTTTCACACTGAACAAAAATAGAAAACGCAACAATTTCACAGTTACAGTTCATATAAGGAAAACAGTCCATTTAAATCAATTCCTTAGGCTCTAATATATGGATTTCACATGACTGGGAATACAGATATGCATATGTTAGGGGCGTGGATCAGAAAACCAGCCAGTATCTGGTGTGACCACCATTTCCCTCATGCAGTATGACATCTCCTTCGCAGAGCTGATTGGGCTGTTGATTGTGGCCTGTGGAATGTTGTCCCACTCCTCTTCAATGGCTGTGTGAAGTTGCTAGAAATTGGCGGGAACTGGGACATGCGGTCGTAAACGTCGATCCAGAGCATACCTTACACGCTCAATGGGTGACACGTCTGGTGAGTATGCAGGCCATGGAAGAAGGGACATTTTCAGCTTCCAGGAATTGTGTACAGATCATTGTGACATTGGACCTTGAACTATCATGCTGAAACATGAGGTGATGGCGGCGGATGAATGGCATGACAATGGGCCTCAGGATCTTGTCACTGAAGCTCTGTGCATTTAAATTGTCATTTACAATTGTGTTTGTTGTCCATAACCCCAGCGACACCATGGGGCACTCTGTTCACAACGCAGACATCAGCAAACCGCTCGCCCACACGACGCCATACACGCCATCTGCAATCAGCCTGGTTCAGTTGAAGCCGGGCTTCATCCAAGTGAAGAGCACACTTCCCCAGCTTGCAAGTGGTCATCGAAGGTGAGCATTTGCCCACTGAAGTCGGTTATGATGCCGAACTGCAGTCAGGTGAAGTCCCTGGTGAAGACGACGAGCACGCAGATGAGCATCCCTGAGGCGGTTTCTGACAGTTTGTGCAGAAATTATTCGGTTGTGTAAACAGTTTCCTCAGCTGTTTGGGTGGCTGATCTCAGACGATCCCGCAGCTGGAGAAGCCGGAGGTGGAGGTCCTGGGCTGGCGTGGTTACACGTGGTCTGCAGTTGTGACGCCGGTTGAACTCAAATTCTCCAAAATGACATTGGAGGCAGCTTATGGTAGAGAAATTAACATTTAATTCTCTGGCAACAGCTCTAGTGGACATTCCTACAGTCAGCATGCCAACTGCACGCTCCCTCAAAACAAGACATCTGTGGCATTATATCATGTGACAAAACTGCACATTTTCGAGTGGCCTTTTATTGTCCCCAGCACAAGGTGCACCTGTGTAATGATCATGCTGTTTAATCAGCTTCTTGATATGAAAAACCTCAGATGAATGGATTATCTTGAAACTGAGAAATACTCACTAACAGGGATATATAAAAATACAAAAAAATTAAATAAGCTTTTTTGTGTGTATGGAACATTTCCGGTATCTTTTATTTCAGCTCATGAAACATGGGACCAACACTTTACATGTTGCGTTTATATTTTTGTTCAGTGTATATACCATGTATTTACTGTGTCCTTTGTGCCATTAAAATCAAGGACGGTCACAAGAAAAATGGAACATTCTGTGTATCATTTTCTAGAGGAGGTTGGGAGGGCTGTGCCAAGACTCAAGAGGAGGGCAAGAGGGGAATAAAAGCTCTTATGACATCCAGCTAATTACGGCGGTTGGCACCCTTCCTCTGAGCCAAGTGACAATTGTCACACAAAATAAGAGAACCAATGCCCCCTAGCCTGGTCCCTTCTGTATGGGTTTTTGCCAACTCAAACTGGCATGGCAACGTTAGTCAGGGGAGTTGGACAAAGCACGAGTAAGCTGTTATCATTTTTTGCAGTTCCTCCAGCGTGTCTGGTCATGCTCTTGTAATATCCAATCCAGCTAGTCGATAATAATGACCATCATAAAAGGTAAAGTAAAGTCCGCGCCTTCAGAATGATCACGCGTCTCTGGCATGATCGTCTCCTGTCCTGTCTAAGTGCAGCGTAGTGTGGAAAGTTGCACCAAAGCAGAAACCCAACACTGGTGAATCGACTTCTCCGCCTGACATCCAGGGGCATTGCAAGCAGACACTGGAGCGCCATGTTTGAACTCCCCACCACCCACTGTCCGACCATGATTACTCTAAGCTTTTAAGGACATGGGGGGGGGGGGGGGGGGTGACGACAACTGCACTCTGTCTGAACGTGGAGACCTTCATAAGGATTGACTGTAAGAGCCAGATTTCAGTCTGGCACATACAGTACCAGTCAAAAGTTTAGACACACCTACTCATTCAAGGGTATTTCTTTATTTTTACCATTTTCTACACTGCAGAATAATAGTGAAGACATCAAAACTATGAAACAACATATGGAATCATGTAAAAATCATGTAACCAAAAAAAGTGTTAAATAAATCAAAATATATTTGAGATTCTTCAAAGTAGCCACCCTTTGCACACTGTTGGCATTCTCTCAACCAGCTTCACGAAGTAGTCACATGGAATGCATTTCAATTAACAGGTGTGCCTTGTTAAAAGTTAATTTGTGTAATTTCTTTCCTTCTTAATGCATTTGAGCCAATCAGTTGTGTTGTGACAAGGTAGGGGTGGTATGCAGAAGATAGCCTTTGTTGGTAAAAGACCAAGTCCATATTATGGCAAGAACAGCTCAAATAAGCAAAGAGAAATGACAGTCCATCATTACTTTAAGACATGAAGGTCAGTAACTCCAGAAAATGTCAAGAACTTTGAAAGTGTCTTCAAGTGCAGTCACAAAAACCATCAAGCTCTACGATGAAACTGACTCTCATGAGGACCGCCACAGGAAAGGAAGACCCAGAGTTATATCTGCTGCAGAGGATAAGTTCATGAGAGTTACCAGCCTCAGAAATGATCAATTAACTGCACCTGAGATTGCCGACCAAATAAATGCTTCACAGAGTTCAAGTAACAGACACATCTCAACAACAACTGTTCAGAGGAGACGGCATGAATCAGGTCTTCATGGTCGAATTGCTGCAAAGAAACCACTACTAAAGGACACCAATAAGAAGACTTTCTTGGGCCAAGAAATACGAGCAATGGACAAGACAGGTAAAAATCTGTCCTCTGGTCTGATGAGCCCAAATTTGAGATTTTTGGTTCCAAACGCTGTGTTTTTGGACAGATAATATCTGCATGTGTGGAAGAATCTCAAATATAATCTCAAATATAAAATAAATGTTGATTTGTTTAACACTTTTTTGGTTACTACATGATTCCATATGTTATTTCATAGTTTTGATGTTTACACTATTATTGTACAATGTAGAAAATAGCAAAAAATAAAGACAAGCCCTTGAACGAGTACGTGTCCCCAAACATTAAATTGGACCTGTAAGTAATACAGCCATGGCGCCGTATCAGGAAAAATAAAAAAAATCTAAATGGTGTTATCAAAATTCTCAGACACGTGCAACCATGTGTTATATAGTTAGTGTACTCACACTTTGAATAAGAGGACCAGATGCTAGAAGAAAGATGCAAGTGAGAGAGAGAGAGGAAGAGTGTGGTCATTGTGCTATGCTTGCGTGAGGTTAGCAGGCATAGAGCCCAGAGGGGAGGCATGTTACCTGACAAGTGCGTTAGTATTGCTGTCAAGACATGCTCTGCAAGGTGGTAGGCCTCAGCCACCCACACGTCGATGGCCTCTACCTCTTTGGAATACGCGCTGTCGGACGTAGGTTTGTTTTGGGGTAAAGGATGGTCAGAGGTTGTTGAGGTGAAGGAAGACTGGGATTTCTCAAAGGCCTTGAAACTAGACTGAAGGTCATCCTCCTCTTCTTGGCTGCTGCCCAACTCTTTAAGGGCATTGATAGTGAGGTGTTCCTGCTCCAGGTCCATGACCATGGTTGGTGTGGACTGGGAGGGAGGACACTCATCCCTGGCTGTGGGACCTTGACGGATGTCTTCTGGATCTTCGTCCTGTCGTGACTTCAGGCACTCCCTCATGAACTCGACGAAGCTGTCCGTGGCACCAGAGACAGAGCAGTCCGGCTCAATGCTTTCTGGATCACTGGTATTGTCTGGCGAATGGTGTCCTGCTTTAGTGTCCTTCTCCGCCACAGCTTCCTGTGGTGGGAGAGTCTTGCTGTTGACTATGCGATCTGCAATGATGTCATCGTTAGGTTTCTCCTCAGTCTTGGGCTCCATGGTGTTGCCAGGCGGTTCGCTCTGGAAAGAGGAGAATGGATCTTTGGGAAACTCCCTGGGAGATGGCTGGCCACCGACTGGCTTGGGGAAGGAATCTTCATCCATCGAGGTGAGATTCTCAAAATCTGAGATCATGGTAGTTGCATTGTTTTGAGGGAGTAGTGTTCCGATATGGATCTGAGAGGTTGGATCCGAGGGAGAGGGCTCTGGTACAGTGTCAAAGTTCAGCTCTTTATTGTCAATGGTGTCATCCGTGGGTGGCAGTGCGTCTTCGTCCTCAAAAGATCCGTATTTACAGATTGTGTCATCCTGCATGTAGTTGGATTTTGAAAGCTCAACTGTCTGCATATAATCTTGTTTAATATCAGACTCTTCAAACTTGGATGTGGGGTGAAGTTGAGGATCCTGAGAAGTAGCGTTAGCAGAGCTAGACTTCACTAAGATCTCTTGTGCGTCAGTTGACCAGTCATCGTCATCATAGTCTGTAAAGTCCGAAAGGTTCTCTGCGGTTTTCTCAGAAGGTTTGGCATTGGACGGAGAAGACTTTTCATTAGACTCATTGGGGGTCTGTGATTTATCAGACTCAACTTTCTGGGCTTGTGATACCTCAGAACTAGAGCTCTTTGACACAGCAGCACCTTGCATCCCATCATTAGATAATGTTGTCTCTTGATCATCCGTATCGCATTCAGATTTCAAGATCTTGTGTTTAGGTGAGTATTCAGCATCAGAGTCGACCGGAGAGGAGGGAGGAGAGTAACCCTCATATTCTAAGGGGGGAATTTTGGAGAATTCCTTTTTAGTGACATCTGGTTGTGGCTCAGGGGTTTTTGGTGCCTCTTTCACGGTGTCTTTCACAACTTCAGAACTTTCCTCCTCCTCCGCTTCCTCTTCCTCCACTTCCATCTCCATCTCCTCATCGCTGTAATTCGGCTCGTCTGTCTCAATAACATTGATGGTAGGGACCTGCATTGGCTGCTTTGCTGGAGGAGTTTCCTTTTCTTCGGTAGGGAGAGAGGGAACAGAGGGGTTGGGGGCAGGTGCAGTATCACTTGACAAAGACGGGGTGGGGAAGGAAGGGGCAAGGATGGAGACTGCATCCTCAATGACAGTGTCATCAGAGTCTCCTGAGCTGTCGACCTCGACTACCTCATCACCCCATGGGGTCTGCTTGGTCTTTGAGTCGTTCTCTTTTGAGTCAGAGGGAGGGGGTGGAGGGGGAGAGTTAAAACCAGCAGGAGGGGCAGGAGAGGCAGGGTGCTCAGAGTCAAGGTCAGAGGGCCCTTGGGTGTCTGTCATGTATGCTGTAGGTAGGAAGCTCAGGTCAAATTCAGATTCGTCCTCAACACTAGACTGCTGCGCTGGGTCTTTGAACACATTTTTAAGTTTAGGCCCTTCGATGGGAGAGTCCATGAAAGCGTCAGGGACACACGCAAATGCCTCTGGAACATCAGTTATAGCTTTATCTTCCCCTTTTATTTCCTGGGATCTGCCATCGTTCTCTAACACAAGAGCATCTTTGTTTGAATCTACTTTGTCCTCAAAGTCAGGCACAGGGGGTAAGTGAGCTCTCATCCAGTCTGCGGTATCTTCAAAATCACTCCCTTGCCGTGCTTCTCCCAGGACCTCAAAGGGAGATTCTGGTGAATCCTGATCAGTGGAGGCTCCTTTTTTCTGGAAGGGTGAGGTGGTCTCTGCCGGCACCTCAGTAGGAGACTTTTCATAGTGGCGCTCTTTGAAGTGAGGAAAGCCTCCATCTGTCTTGGGCTCTGGCTCCTTCTTCGCTGCCAGGGCCTCCAGTGCCTTTATCCTTTCAGACACGGGGGATGTCACGATTGGCGAATCTGGCTTTCCATCAGACGGACTTGATGATGCTTCGCTCCCATAGTTAGCGGGCGAAAACGAGCCGGACTGAGAAGACCCGGCGAAGCGAAGGGAGGTGGTCACGGCTTCGGAGGTGGGCTTATCAGAGCCCAGCACCACTCCTTTGTCTGCATCGGCCATGCACAGAGGTAAGGAGGGGAAGGGGGAGAAAGGAGGGAGGGAATAAAAATCACAGACACACTCAAACTCCCATGCACTTCCAGTTATATTCGGCGGAGGCCATTTTGTTGCAGCCCAAGCAGTCATGCATGGCACTGTATAACTGCAGCAATGGATGAGGGTGTGTCAGTCGGGCATGCTGACTTAGCATCTCAAGTTGTTGCCATTGAAGAGCATTTTCAATGAGGCAACGTTCGAAATGACTTGCATGGTCGAAATGAAGCAGCTCCACAACAAAATAACAAAATTGCATATATAAACAACGCTGTTACACAACTGTGTGCCCTGTGGCCGTATATTCATTTATCTAAATGCATATTCATATATTTACAGCTGCATAGAATATGGCTGGGGTTTTGTTAAATCAGGTACTCTGTCTGACATGTTCTACAAAAGACATGGCACTTTATTACTGGGAAAAAAAACATGGGACACTACAAACAGCTCTGTTTCTCTGGCAGCCCTGTCAAGTCACCACCCAAAGTTTCCACATCTGAGGAAACACGATTGGGTAATACACAAAATCTTCTTCCCTCATCATTCCTTCCGCTTTCTTGGTTATATCAATGATCTCATGAGAACCGTTGAGCAGTAACTCACATCTCCAGAAGAATAACATAAAAGAGCACAGGGAGGATATCATAGAACTGAATGTGACACAACGGGGACGATATACATAAAACGTGCCTGGAAGACGAGTCCGGAAGCAAAGGTCACATAGGATAAACACTCCTTGTTTGAACTCGCAAGGCAATTTATGGGCGAGACTAGGGTTAAGTGACTGCAGCCTGGTATAAAAGACATTACACTATTTCCATAATGGCTTAATTAACACATACAGTGGGTTCCATAATTATTGGCACCCTTGATAAATTTGAGCAAAAAAAAAAAAGGTATAAAATAATACCAATACTGAGCTATATTGTATGCTTCCACCCAGTTTCTCAGAGGAAGAGATTTTGTAAGGGCAATTCCGTCACTTTTCAACCTCTTATTCATGATCTCCGGCACAATACCAGTGTCTAGATATGTGAAAATGGCACATTTATGATCTGTGGTGAAAAGATTAAGAACGGCCTTAGAATAATGCTTCTCCGTGACATCACACGGCAGGATTAAAAGTAACAGAAATTGTGTTTTTCAAAACCCTGCAGTGAGTGTCTAGCCAGAGGAACGGTATTTACAGCCCATAGAGAGAGGTACGAGATTGAACTTCACTCAACTTTCTAGAGTGGTCCCTATTAGTTAATGCTATAAACGTTTCTCTTTACTGTGGCAATTGGGATCGAATCAACGCAACATACCGAAACAAAAATGAACTATGCAAGAGATTTTGTTGTAGGCAGAACACATCGGAGTAAGATTCTATTGCGCACTACTCAGCCACACTCTCCACAGAACATGGCATAGCCAATCAGAGCTGCAGTACACCTATATGCAAATTGACCATTGCCATATATGGACCTGTGCCATTTATATTGAACTGTAATGTTGTTTTTACACGTGTGGTCCTGAGTTTTGAGATCAAAGCAAGAGATGCCTGTAGCCGTGTGCGCACATTTTGTTCAGTTATTATCCCAGTTATAGATCATTTGTAGTCAGCAATAGGGGGGGTGATTGCTACCTACAAGAGCACAAAACGTGTACATTTCTAGGAAAAGTGAGTCAGTCAAAGAGATTTTTTTTTTTTTTTTAATTAAAGGGGCAGTGTTGTATTTTGTGACAGACTTGAATAAGCTAAGTAGCCAATAGGCAGAGGGTAGCATAATTTATCTAATTCTCTGTAATAATGGTATGGGAATAATAATGTATTTTATTTTGTGAAGTTGCATCTTTCATCAAACAAAAACATTTTTCAGTCGCCTCCTTGTCTGAAGGACAAGGGGATAAACAGGTTACTCTGTCAAGTGTTTTTCAAAAGTCACATTGGCTGCTACTGTAGGCTGAATGATAGGCTGAATGACAGAACAGCTATTTCCATGTTAAAATGTTATGGGATGGATTTTCTCCATTGTTTTTGATTGTAAGCAACTTGGTTAGACCTACATTATGATCAAAATAGCCACAGTAGCCTACATGGCCACTGTTAAAACTGTAACTTAAAGTGGGTACACCCTCAGTGTTCACAGCAAACGCCCGTTTTCATTACTAGCACCCTCCCCTTGCGAGGATAACGAGCCTTTTTCTAAAATGGTTTTAGGAAATTGGAGGACACGTTGGTTAGGATCTTAGACCATTCCTCCACACAGAATCTTTCCAGATCCTTAATAACCCCAGTTAAGAGCGGAGCAGTGGTCTAAGGCACTGCATCTCAGTGCAAGACGTGTCACTACAGTCCCTGGTTCGATTCCAGGCTTTATCACATTGGTTCGATTCCAGGCTTTATCACATTCGGCCGTGATTGGGAGTCCAATAGGGCGGCACACAATAGGCCCAGGTTCGTCCAGGTTTGGCCGGCATGGTAAATAAGAATTTGTTCTTAACTGACTTGCCTAGTTAAATAAAAATAATAATGCTTTATCTTCGTCTGCGCTTAGCGCCTGTCTACTTCCTTTCAAGCCACATGTATTCAAATGGGGTTCAAGTCCGGATACTGAGATAGCCATTTCTTTGTGGATTTTGATTAGTGCTTGGGGTTGTCGTCTTGCTGGAAGAGTCACTTGCATCCAAGAGTCAGCCTCCTTTGCAGAGACAACCAGGTTTTTTGGCTAAAAATAGTTCATGATGCCATTGACCTTAACAAGGGCTCCGGGACCAGTGGAAATAAAATATCCCGTAACATAAAAGATCCACCATCATATTTTACTGTAGCTATGTGGTACTATTCTGCATTTGCTTCTGTTTTTCTAACACACCACTGGTGTGCGTGGCCAAAGAGCTCGATTTTCATGTCATCTGATCATAGAACTGGTTTCAATCCAAGTGCCAATGACGTTGCTCAAAATCAAGGCGGTGCTGTGGTTTGAATTGAAGAGGGCAGTCCATAAGTGCGGACAAAAGGTTATCAAGGATCTGGAAAGGTTCTGTATGAAGGAATGGTCTAAGATCCCTCCCAATATGTTCTCCAATTTCATGAAACATTTTTATAAAAAGGCTCAGTGACGTTATCCTCGGACAGATAGGGTGCTGGCGTATTGAACACAGGGTTGCCAATCATTTTGACCCATATCTTTTTTAGATTCATTTTTATTACCTGTTAAACATACAGTATCAGTCAAAAAGTTTGGACACACCTACTCGTTTTTCTTTATTTTTTACTATTTTCTACATTGTAGAATAATAGTGAAGACATCAAAACTATGAAATAACACATGGAATCATGTAGTAACCAAAGAAATGTGTTAAACAAATCAAAATATATGTTATATTTGAGATTCTTCAAAGTAGCAACCCTTTGCCTTGACAGCTTTGCACACTCTGCATTCTCTCAACCAGCTTCACGAGGTAGTCACCTGGAATGCATTTCAATTAACAGGTGTGCCTTGTTAAAAGTTCATTTTCCTTCTTAATGCGTTTAAGCCAATCAGTTGTGTTGTGACAAGGTATGGGTGGTATACAGAAGATGGTCTTTTACCGAATAGGTTCCAACCACCATTTCTTTGTGTGATGCAGAGGTGGTGAACGGATGATCTATGCATGTGTGGTTCCCACTGTAAAGCATGGAGGAGGTGTGATGGTGCTTCGCTGGAGACACGGTCTGTGATTCATTTATTTTTAGCATGGGTCCCCAGATCCTCAAAAGGTTCTACAGCTGCACCATCGAGAGCATCCTGACCGGTTGCATCACCGCCTGGTATGGCAATTGCTTAGTATCTGACCGTAAGGCGCTCCAGAGGGTAGTGCATACAGCCCAATACATCACTGGGGGAAAGCTTCCTGCCATCCAGGACCTATATACCAGGTGGTGTCAGAGGAAGGCCCCAAACAATTGTCAAAGACTCCAGTCACCCAAGTCATTGACTGTTCTCTCTGCTACCACACGGCAAGCAGTATTGGAGCGCTAAGTCTAGGACCAAAAGGCTCCTTAACAGCGTCTACCCCCAAGCTATAAAGACAGCTGAACAATTAATCAAGTAGCCACCCGGACTATATATATTGACCCCCCCCCCCCCCAATTTATTTTTACACGGGTGCTACTCTCTGTATATCATCTACGCATAGTCCCTTTACCCCTACCTACATGTACAAGATACCTTGACTAACCTGTACCCCCGCACATTTACTCAGGGACCGGTGCCCCCTGTATATAGCCTCGTTATTGTTATGTAATTCTACTGTGTTACTTTTTATTTAGTAAATATTTTCTTAACTCTACTGCACTGTTGGGTAAGGGTTTGTAAGTAAGCATTTCACGGTAAGTATTCGGTGACAAATACAATTTGATTTAAATTCAAGGCACACTTAACCAGCACTTAACACTTAACAGAGCAAAGGAAAAGCAGCCAACGAGTGCTCAGCATATGTGGGAACTCCTTCAAGGACGGTTAGAAAAGCATTCCAGGTGAAGCTGGTTGAGAGAATGCCAAGAGTGTGCAAAGCTGTCATCAAGGCAACGACTGGCTACTTTGAAGACTTTTTTTTGGTTACTAAATGATTCCATGTGTGTTATTTCATCGTTTTGATGCCTTCACAATTGTTGTACAATGTAGAAAACAGTAAAAAAATAAAGAAAAACCCTTGAATGAGTGTCCAAACTTTTTACCAATACTGTATTTTTCCCTGAGCAATAGTATTAGTAAAAAAATGATTATCATACACTATAGCTCAGTATTTGTAGTATTTATTTGTTGCTCATCTTTATCAAGGGTGCCAATAATTACAGACCCACTGTACATCCTTTACCCATGAGCTGTGTCTCCCATTCGAGCACAACCTCATTAGGCCTACATACCAAGGGGAATACACTTCCTGATGTCTTTAATACTGCAGATGTATGTAAGTAATGCAGTAATGTAATGCAGAGCTCATTATAATAGTCATGTTAATGCATCGCACCACAATCCTGTAAATGAGGTGGGATATTAATCAAGCAGTTTAACGCAGATCCAATATCTTTAATGTACTTGAATGACTCATCCCTGGAATGTAGACAAGCATTAGAGCAAGAAATAATATAACGAATAGAAAGCTGAATGAATGAAAAACGTAATTGATTTACAGGACTTGTCCCATTCGCAGAGGAGGGCCTATGAGCCAATTTTCATGGCTGTAACTTGCACTCTACTGGCCTCTGTCTACCCTGCTATCTGTTAAATCAACAGGAAGATGTAACTGAACCGCAAAGGCTACGTTTACACAGGCAGGCTAATTCTGGTCCTTTCTTTTTCTTCACTAATTGGTCTTTTGACCAATCAGATCAGCTCTGAAAAGATCTGATGGGAAAATATCTGATGTGATTGGTCAAAAGACCAATCAGTAGAACTAAGACCAGAATTCGTCGGCCTGTAAAACGCAGCCAGATTTTCTAAACACCCAGCTAACACAACACAGAGAAAAAGCTGGACAATGCCCCTGGTGTGGGGAGGCTTCCTAAATAATGAACGCCCCCCCTGTGCTGCTGTCTGTCAATCACGTCACTAAGCGAGCTAACCCGCCTCCAACTCCTCGTGCCAGAGCAGAGGTGACATTAGAATCGGACTGGAACAAGGATCCCCCTCCAATGACAGAGTGCCACAGGTATCCTGGGGCAAGGGGGCATACATATATAGTCTGCAATAATCACATGATCCCTTTTCAATCCCATGGTCCCCCCTGTCAATTTCAACACAGTGACAAGCGAACATGGAAAATTGGCAGCTATAAAAACCAGACTGGACATTAATACGAATTAATCCAAAATGTGTGAAAGAAGAACAAATCAATGGTGTTTTCATTTCATATTAAATGTTACCGTACATTTCATAAACTAGCCTACTCAACAACTTGCATCAACGAGTTATCTGTAGTATTTTGTAATCACTAATAACACGACCCAAAACACTTCATAAGAAACACTGTCAAAGGGGAGTTTTATCTATTGTCACCCACTTGAACTGTTTGGTAATACTCATTCATCCTCAAAGGAGAGCATCACTGCACTTCCACGCCCCACTCCTCTTACGCAATCTACTCCGCATAGACATTGGAGTTGAGTGAGAGTGTTAAAGTGTGTGGGCTTCAAAAAGGGACACTTTCATTACTAAACCCCATTTTAAATGGACTGTTGAGCAGAGGCAGAGCAGAAGAGGCAAAGCGAGAGGTTTTACTCTGCCCAAAATCTGTCCATGAAATTAAGGCCACGAAGTGAGGAATTTTTGTAACGAGGTCAATGACAGTGTCGAATTTAGTCAACAAACCGTTTTATTTCTAATTTGCTATGCAACGCTTATTTGATCGAATAGATGTTTCATAATGTTAGGTTGTTACGAATGCACTGATAATTGAATGGCATTTCACCAACTTTGAAAATAACAACATTGCCATTGTGCCTGTTGTCAGAGATATCCACGATCGTGTCCTCACTATCTATAACCCGTTTTAGCATAGAAATTGCCATTGAGGGCTTCCACCATTTTAAAGTAGTCAACTGGATGGGGATTCCTATTAGTTGGTTAGCAATAGGCCAATGACAAAATAAAATTAACTGCTTTAAAATGGAGATTAGGTTTGGACCGGGACAAGGACCATACAAGATGTCCCAAGCAACTGCTCCAATAATCACGATCGACTACTTTAAAATGGAGATGCTGTCAAAGATGAGTCCTATATCTCTTATGGCCTGTTGTTCACACGCTTATCTGCCCTCTCATTGGCTAGAATGGTCCAACTTGATATCGTCTCCTCCCACCTGCCTTCCATTTTTGAGGACATGCATTTCCATCGTTAGAGTGGTCACTTGACTATTTGTCAATATAATAGACAATCATTGGCACAGGCCAACTAACATCTCACAATATGCCTAGAAAGGCAACTTAAAAGGGATGTGCTTCTTCACGATGAGAAAGTCTCAATCACCTCAATCATTTTGACACTATGGGAAGGAGTCTTGTGCATCAAATCCCATGGTGGTAGGCCTAACAATCTGTTATTGTTAAGCATTTGCAAAAACAAGTCTGAATCCAGCCAAATATTTTTGCTGCAGAGGAATCACAGAATGATAAGAGATCAAATTCCAGTGGGTACAGCCCTGTCATATCCAATTAGTGATGGAGGGAATAGGTCCCAAGGCCCATCTCCCTCACTGTGTGATTAGCTCACTGTTTGACTGTGTGAATATCCTAGCCCGACATAGGATAGATTTTCAGTTTCTGCCCGTCTAGTCGGGGGTTTAATAATTTCTATACTATCCATTCTTTAGGTTACTTCCTAGGCCTAAAAAAACCACTGTATTATTATAAATACTACAAAATTGGGTTGTAAGAAAAGAAACCCCCAAAAAGCCATATCAAGAGAGAAAATCAAAAGAACTCAATCTAAACAATGAAACCATAAAAGAAAACCTACTTTTTGGCTCCAGCAAAGGTCACATGCAAAAAAGCCTAAGAAGCCATAAGCAGAGGTGGTGGGACAGCAAGCAGCCAGGGTCCAGGGCTCAGACCCCGGCCTGGAGAAGGCATAGAGCAGTGAGTGGAGTGGATCCCTTCACAGTTCTTCTCATCCTTCCGTGCCGGTGATGGTACTGGGGCGGGATTGATGGGGAGGGGGGCTTCTAGAGATAGGGCCTAAGGCCTGGAGGGAAGGGGCCAATCTATCCAAGGACAGCTAGGGTCCCCTGGGACAACCAACCTGATCCATTTTTAGAGTTTTAGCTCCTCCCGCACACAAAGTGATCTTGAACTTCTCTCTGCTTTCTTAAAATAAGTGGCAATCTTGGGATTATCTTGGACCTACAGTGCCGTTGACCTAAATAATGTGACAGAGCAGAAAGTAAAGACTGGAAATGGATCAGCTTGCTGTGAGACTGTGGTGAGTGGAGACGTGTTTTTTTCCCCACATCTTTGATTTCTAGGTCTTGTCAGTTTTCTGATGGGGTAAAAACATAGAGCAGGTTGCTTTTGGAGGGGAGTACGAGAGCTTGGGGGAAATGACTAAACTAATTTGAAACATGCTCTGCTCTTCTACACTGGATTGCTTGTTTGAGTATATAACACTACTCTAGGTCACCCTTTTCAAGTGTTTGATGCCAATTTATTCCAATCTATTCCATTGGGAACGGCTCTATTCCAATTGGGAATGTCAATACGTTCCATTGGGAATCAACGTACTGTAGCACTGTACCAACAATAGATGGCTTACTCATTTACTGTACATAGCAATTAGACCTGTGGATTAATCACCATCCCGTATCCGGCTGTGTCTAGCCTATATACTGTAGACAATATGGTACCTAGGTTGGGTACATTACATGTATGCCCGAAGAGATTTTTCCTCTGGCAGCAGAGATTTTGAGCCTGATCTCAAACTCCCGTTAAAAACAGTGATTCTCCCTCGACATGCACCATTGGTGTCAGTCAGGGGCTATGGGGTTAGCCATTTCGCTACTATTAATAGAGTATTTCTTGCCTCCAGTTGGGGGGGGGGGGGGGTTTAAAAAATTCCAACTGTCAGACACTGTTGAAAGAGGGATGGGCCACGCTGCCCTGCTAAATTGCAATTAGTGCAGGCAGCAGAGGGTCAGCAGCATAGGAAACAGATGGGATGACGTTACAGGGCTTCTAGAGGGAAGGAGCGGGGTGGGGGTGGGTTGAAGATTGCGGAGTGGGGGGATGATAGGGAGCAGGTTTCTTTGCAGGCCTCTAGTATGAAGTTCTTGGTCTGGTCTGGCCTAGAGGAGGAGAGGGGCACTCGAGAGAGGGATGGAAGGCATTTCAGTGGCAGCCGAGCAAGAGAAAAGGACAGAGAAAGAGAGATAAAGGGAGAGGGAGGACAGAGGACAGCAGGCGAGCACCGTAAGAGAACCATACACTTGCCTTGCGGAGACTGAATGAGAGATACAGGCGAAGAGGAAAGAAAGGAATCTGAAAAAATAAAAAGGACAGAATAATGAACATCCTACAGTGGGAGAAAATAACTCCCATCTCCATAACAACCCGTACCCACCCTGCCCAACTTTAAACATTAACAAAAACAAAATACATTGATTAGCTGGATGCCTGGTGGGGCTTCCATTATGCAACCATAGAACTGTACAATATGCTCTATAAACTTAGTGTCAGAAGCTACAGTGAAAAAACTACTAATATACTCTTTCTCACCCCATGCAACTGTTAGCGTCCACAAATGTACTACCAATAAACACCTATAATCAATTTAGAACCATGCACTTAACTTTTCCTATGCAGGCAAAGAGAAGACAATAACAGAGATATGACCAACAACAAACTATGACAAACACAAACTCTATTTTACTACACACAAATAACAACGATGCTTCGGACAATGCATTTTATAACAGGCAATTATATGGCATTTTCCACACAATTTATTTGCAATGTGCACATATTTCTCCCATGGTTTACGACACCCGATGCCAACCAAGCAGCAACACTGCACTCACTTGATGGCAATTATGCAGAGAGTGATCACATTTTCTGCCTCACTTCTGAATCTCATGTGATCTTGAAGAACAAGAACAGCCTTTGTAGAGCACCATTACCATCAAACAGCTTCCATTTATATCAAACTAACAAGAAGTGCACGGCTTTGCTCTTTCCGTCTCACACATGCCACGGTTCGGGAACACCAAGGGGAGACTTTCCGGAGAATTTTCTCAGCCGTGAGTGGGATGGTATGTAAAGTTCATGAGCTGGATGATCAAGAAGCAATATGGTCGCCCAACCGGAAATCTCATCAGAGACTGGCTGAGCAGGTTGGCGAGCTCTTGCTGTACAACAGTCCTCTGTTAAAAGACTCGCCCAGACACGTTGATCCTCCCTATGACACACCTTCATTCTTTCCCACAATCAGAGATGAGTCAACATTCTTCTTCTTTCGCTGACATTTCCAAATGACCTGAAACCATTGCAAGAACCACTTCAGACCGAAGCGTCCACAGAAAAGCCATCCTCAAAATGTCACTTATCTAAGAAGATCTATGCAAGAGAAACAAGGCAACAAAAAAGTGCCTTTTTACAGACTGGGACCATGGCTCCAGACAAGGTTTAAACATGGCTTCATATAGCTCATGTTTCCAACACCTCCAGCCGTGTGACAAATCTATCACGGGCAGCTGACCTGAGTAGGAAGAGAACCTGCTTTGGCACTACACAGCCCTATACTCAACTACTAGATCTGGATGTAGGACTATGCCCCCGAGGGCCGATGATACGGAACTGGAGGAGGCCCTAACATGGCATCCCAGTCACGCCAGGCATTTCTGTTCCTTCCCGAGGAGAGCCAAGACATGACACTCAAATACCCCCCCGGGGTCAGTTTGCTGCCTCAGCCCGATTCACTGACCTTAGAGATTATATGGCCTGCGCCGAGCAGAGCAGCAGTCTCCCAGAGAGAGGGAGAAAATGAGTAGCAGAGATAGAACAAGAATGGCACAGAGGGAAAGGGAGCCGAAAGTACCCCATGTTCTCTCCGGACTCTCTCACATAAACTACAGCCATATCTGCAGAGGACTAGATTCCAGATCATTCCTCAGCATGCAGCTGTACTTTAATCGCTCTCCAGGTAAAACCAGCAGCATGTTGAATCCCTACTCAGGGAAATACAGCATTTCACCTGATTAGATCACAAGTCCAAAGGACTCCTAAGTCACTACTGTATATTTAGTGTCATTTGGAAGTGAACGTGTCTGTCAAACTAAGCATAGACCTCGTCCTTGTCTCTGACCTTGAGCGTCATTCTAATTGAAAACAGGTGCAGAAACGCAATCAAATGTGCATAGCCTATGAAACCGGAGAGCCAGTGGAGCACTGGGTTTAGCATTGATAAAGGTCGGTAAAATGACATTATCGATGAGATTGAATAATGTTTCTCCAAAAGTTGCTTTGGTTTTACTGGCAGTGCAGGAAGAAATGAAATACAGCACCGACTCAAACAATTGCAGGTTTGACACCATGAATATAATTTCTCATTCAAAATTCATTGTAACGTGAATTCTTCTGTACACAGTCTAAAAGAGTAGACCTATGGCCTTCTGCCTGCTGTCGTAGATAAACGGTTCCATTGACAGAGCTTACACAATCACCTTGTCAAAGAGACATGAAAAGAATAGGGGATGCTTTTCATGAACTTAACAACCCTTGACAATCAGACTCAATGCAACTGTAGACGCATCTTGAGCCTTACGATCTCTCAGGTCACTTCCTTAGTGGCCAGTGCAACAAATGCCACTCAAATGTGTTGAGAAGGAAGTGCTAGGCCTAAGAGAGACTGACCAGTGGTCGAGCAGTCTGGTGCAACACTGGGCACCAACAGATGGTATGATACCAAAGTAAAGGCAACAGATGGTATGACACCAAAGTAAAAGACCCAATGAATAACACAGCACTACCCTGGTCTGGGCCCTCTTCCATTCAGCTGAAAACTCTGCTGGATTCAGTAGATTTATATAGTTCCATTTGGATTCCTCTCGACTGGGTGCTTTGTTAACACAGCCATGTAACATCTGATACTGTATGACAGTGGCGGCAAGGGTCCAGTGACATCTTTGGTGTCATCATTGCCTGATCATACTGCCGAGGTGAGGAAGAAAATGGCACCGATAAGTCAGCAAGGGACTGTTCCGCATGACTGGGGTGAAATGAAAGAACACGTGAACATTTGCTTTGAAGGATTTACTTCAGAGAAATGCAAAAGGCAAATGCCAATTTCTTGGGAGAATTGTTCAAAACCTTAGTTACACTTTCAAAACAGAATAAAATTAATTATTCTCCCCGTGGAAACATGTATTGGTTAGAAATACCTTTGTTGTAACATAACCACTGAGACAATGCAACTGGTATTCAGTCTAATACAAATCACAGAAAGCATTCCCAATTTGCAATGGGAGCTGTATACTCTTTTCAGCATGCCTTTTAAATGATATACAGTAAACTATATTTAAAATTAGGTTTGTTATTAACGGATGCTTTTAAGCCATAGTTAGCTGAATAGATAAATTAAATCGATTTGAAATGCCCCTCCCCCATGACCAAATAAGCTGTCAGTTTGAAGATCGTTGCAGAGGCAAGAGTGTCCATTTGTTTTCATCATATGGGCCTAGATGGCAACGTTCACTCTAGGGTGCACAGTAGCCCGAGATGGCCTCGTAGCTCCCCCAGGACTGCCGCGCAAGAGAAATATCAGCCCGCTGGAGAGAAGCACGAGATTAGAAAGTTGAGTTAAGTTCAGAGCAGTGGTCACCAAGCGGTCGGTCGTGATCGACTGGTCGATTTCCAAGACATTCCTAGTCTATTGCCAAACATTTCTGTAAAAAACTCAAGATAAAGCCTTTTTCCCCCCATCATTAGTCTGGGCAGTTAGCAGTAGGTGCACCAGATTCAGCTGCCCTGCGTGCTGGGTAGGCACACTGTTGCCATTTTGAACCATTTCATGTGTCTGAAGGAACAAACTCTGCCTTCCCACTGGGCCAGGGGGAGCAAATCAAGTGCCCTACCGCTGGCCAATTGAGTACCGTGTCTGCAGTAACGTAGAAGGTATAAAAGAAAGCTACAGCAAAGTTGATATTGTGAGATTTCAAAACCAAGACTAGAGAGAAACTGCAAATGAATAGAGAAAAGAGCTCCTGTTTTTAGGAGTGAGTTCATGTTTAAGTTCTTACTCGGCACTTTGTATTTAACACTTTTATAAGCCATAAAATACACCTTCTTCCCATTTCCACTCAGGGCTACAATGAGCACTGCAGCAGTAGTGAATGAGTAGGAAAGTCTATTGATAGGTTTGCGTTGTTGTTATTATTAGCGGCTTCGGTCTTTTTTAATATTGAGGAATATTTAAAGTTCTCTGCTCATAGGAGTAACAACGTGCATTTGTGCATGAGGCAGAAGATTCGCCATCAGTTGGAAGGTGTCCCTTTTTGGTCAGTGTCTGTGGAGGAAAGGGAGAGCGGAGGGACGGTGAGAGGCGGACCCTCAGTCTGCTGCTCTCTCCTTCCTCTGAAACTGACCATCAGATGCAGGCACCATCAGCCCAGTGAAATAAAAATAAAAAAGCGAATTATTTAAAATGTCAGCTGTGCCTCCCTCAAAAGTAATACAACAACGGATTTATTATCAGTGTGATCATATAGCCTACCTCAAAGTTTGAAATATATATATTTTTAAATGGCCCAAACAACAATGCAATGACAGGGCAATTCAAGCAAAGCCAATATGCGGTGCTAATGTATGTGCCTATAGCTTACTGCACAAACCTCATTGCTACAGTACTGTTTTTAATTGGTTAATGTTGCATAGGCTTACATTCTTTAAGTCATGTTAAAAAAAAAAAAATCTGAGCAGTAGATCTCAGCTTGCAATTTGACTCAGAAAAGGTTGGTGACCAATGTTCTAGAATTTTCCCTGTTAACACTATCAACGTTTCCCTTCACTGTGGCAATTGCGATCGAATCAATGCAATAGTCACTTTCAATGCAACATAGCCAAACAAAACAAACTATGCAAGAGATTTTGATGCAGAACGCATCTGCATATTACAATGACACACATGACTCAGCCCGTACTCTATACAGACCGGTGTAGCATAACCAATCACAGCTACAGGAAGCCTATATGCAAATAGACCAATGCCATGTATGGATCTGTACCATTTACTTTGAACTGGACTGTGTTTACAGCATGAGCGGTCGTGAGTAGATGCGCTTATTTTGAGATCAAAGCGAGAGATGCATGTAGCCATGTGTGCACATTTTATTCATATCCTTTGCCAGTTAATGAGATCTTAGCCCAGTTATAGATCTTTAGTAGTCAGCAATAGGGGAGTGATTGCTCCCTACAAAAGCAAAAAACGTGTACATTTCTAGACATCTTTGAAAAGCGTGTCAGGTAAAGAGATTGGTTTTGTCTTAAAGGGACAGTGTTGTATTTTGAGACTGGCTTGAATAAGGTACGGTAGTATAATTTGTCTGATTTTCTGTAATAATGGTATGGGAATATTGCATTTTATTTTGTAAAATGGTTTCTTGCAGCAAACAACAATATGTTCAGTCACCTCCTTGTCTAAAGGACAAGGGGATGGACAGGTTACTGTCAAGCCCTGCACGTGTTTTTTTTCAAAAATCTCATGAAATGTAGGCCTACATTGAATACCACACATTGGCTGAATGATAGAACAGCTATTTCCACGTTAAAATGTTATGGGATGAATTTTCTCCATTGTAGGCCAATCTGGTAGGCCCCCATTACGATCAAATAGCCACAGTAGCCTAATTGGCCACTTAAAACTGTAACTTAACGCGGGTACACCCTCAGTGTTCACAGTAAACATTCAACGTTCAAGCTCATCAGACGTGAAATTTGCTCAGTGCCGGAAAAAAATACGGCGAGTGCGCAACTATGGGTCAAAAAAGACGGTTGGCTTAGACCGTTGACATAAACTATATTTTGTCTCTGAATGTTTATTGAAAACATAAATAAATGTGAACTTGTCTCAAATACATCGTTACAGTTGTTTGTTAGATAACTAGCGAATGTTTGCTTTATTGGCATAGATATGACATCAAAACAAGACATGGTGTCATGCCGAGTTCAAAACAACTAAATACTCGGAAATCTCCGATAAGTGAACGCGCTTTAGTAGGAAGTCAGAGATTTCCCGGGTTCTCGTTGTTTAGAACACGCCATAAAGGCTACAGTAGGCTACACATTTTAAGATTTTTTTTTTTTTAGAAACAGACCATAGAATAAATGCATCATTGTAACGAGTGAGAGGGATTGGACTGTGAAACACTAATCTCCTCGCATGGGTTTGTTTACCAATGCCGATACGATTTGGAGGTCCTCCCTTCATTTGCCGTTTCCCAGTAACAATGCATCTGCAGTGCAGATTACCGTCGCCGCAACATGAAGCCTTTTCACCGCGGCCAACTAGGGAGTAAAATGTGTCACCATGTTCTGCTCCCTTGTCTGATACTAAATAAAAAGTTAGGTCAAATTAGAGGTTGGAGGGAACGTTGACAAAGCACACAAAAGACAGCCCCCTGAAGCCTTGCAACCAGCGGGAGACTGGTTTAGTGTCCCATCCAATCGTGGTGCGTGTTTCTCAAGCCAACTATCTGTGTTTTTGAACAATTTCTCGCCAGCGTAATATGGTTCGATTCCATAACGGGCGGTGGGTGCTTACTGGTCTAGCAGAATTTCTAATAGAGCATTTAGGCTAACACCCTTTTAACGCCCACAATGAAGAAAATTGCCTCATATCGGCTTACAAGGCTGCACTTGTCCCTCTTCAACAACTTTACCATTTAAAGTCTCTACAGGGAAGAGGCCAATATAAATCTGCATAACAAACGAAAAAAATAAGTGCAACTATTTTCATTTACGTTCCTTTTACCGACCTAAAAAAAATCGTGGTTTTGACGGTCTGCCATTAAAGCAACGGGCTACTTTATCTCAAAGCACCTGTGTTATTGAAAGTTTAAAACACAATGTCTATGTTGACCATTTCAACGTTTCCGTTGAATTAGGTACAGCTTTCTCTTACCGGACATTTTTGAGTCTTTGGCCGCAACAGAGTTTTGTCCATCGGCCAGCCCCTGCGACGATGATATCTGGGCGGACTGGGTCATTGGATCTGCCATTTTACTATAATTTCAAAAAATTCTGCACGGTGGCGGCGAGAATTTGTTGTGTATTATTGCTGTCCTTAAAATGTCTTCTTCCAACTTGCCTCGTATTCCCCAAGACCTGGACGCAGTGTCACTGAGCCTGTGCACCTTCACGCGCATGTACCAAGCACTGTGTGGATGGAGGGCACTGTATGGTTGAGGACTGATCGAGAGAGCAAAACAAGGAGTGTATTCATTCCGCCAATTCTGTTGCAAAACTGAACGATACGGGGAGGGACCGACCTAAAACTGTCCAATAGAAACTCTAGTTTTAGTTACAAAACTGTTTGGCGAATGAATATACCCGAGATTGAGATTTGCCATTGGCTCATTTAAAGGGCAATACCCAACATTATCTCATTGCGTTTCAAGGCAACAGCACGTTATATGCCGCGTTCAAGTGCTACTCGGAACTAGGAAACTCGGAAATGTTCGATTTAACTAGTTGTAGTTATAAACTGAACCAGAATCTGGCCTACATGAGACGTTGAATATGGCGATTCTCCTTTAAGCCCGAGAAGTAGCTGTTCAATTTGCTATTCACCAGCTTTTCAAGCTTAGTAATGTCAAAATATGTTAGGTAGCTTACTTATCAAAAAATGGAGTTTCATTGAGCAACTATCATCATTACTGCCGGTAGGTAATTCCAAAAAGGGTCTAAATGCAAAGTTGGAACCATGTGTTTTATGTATTTGATACCATTTCACTCCAACTCTTACCACGAGCCTGCCCTCCCCAATTAAGGTGCCACCAACCTCCTCTGTAGTAGACTGTTGTAGGTGATAAAACAGATCTGTATATAATAACAAGATGCTCATGTCTCCGTCCTAACAATGGGAGTCGTTGTCCCAAAGGCAGGCAAAACACATTTGGGCTTATTTTGGATAGATTATGGCTAGAGTGCAACCTCTCGCTTTGCCTCTTCCTCTGCAGATAAAATCAATGACCTTTCGATCAGCCGACCTATGCTTGGCGGTAATGACTGATTTTATTGGTGCAGAAGAGGTGGATTTGGTGAATGTGCACTTGGTCAAAAACAATACATGCATGTACCTTTTTACTTAGACCTTTTTTGGAAGTACATACCGGCCGTGAGGGCAATACTGACAACTTTCTCAGTGAAACTCCATTCTTTGGTAAGTCCTGAATGTATTTTGACATTATTATGCTTAAAAAGCTGGTGAGTGACAAGTTGAATGTGTGCTTCCTGGGCTTAAAGGGGAAATCTCCTATTCACCCAGATTCTGGTTCAGTTATACACATGCTGCGTTCAACCAGTTAGCAAGTCGGGAAATGTCAGAGTTTCCTAGTTCCCACTAGCACGTGAATGCGGCATAGCCTACTGTGCATTCAGAAAGTATTCAGACCATTTGACTTTCCACATTTTGTTACATTAGTCTTCTTCTAAAATGGATGAAATTACTTTTGTCCCTTACTCTACACACAATAGCCCATAATAACAAACCGAAAACAGGTTTAACATTTTTGCAAATGCATAACCAATTAAAAACAAATACCTTATTTCCATAAGTATTCAGACCCTTTGCTATGTGACTCAAAATTGAGCTCAAAGTGCATCCTGTTTCCATTGATCACCCTTGAGATGTTTCTACAACTTGATTGGAGTCCACCTGTGGTAAATTCAATTGACTGGACATGATTTGGAAAATCACACACTTGTGTGATAAGGTCCCACAGTTGACAGTGCATGTTCAAGCAAAGACCAGGCCATGAGGTCGAAGGAATTGTCCGTAAAGTTCCGAGACAGGATTGTGTCGAGGCTCAGATCTCGGGGAAGGGTACCAAAACATTTCTGCAGCATTGAAGGTCCCTAAGAACACAGTGGCCTCCATCATTCATAAATGGAAGAAGTTTGGAATCACTAAGACTCTTCCTAGAGCTGGCCGACCGGCCAAACTGAGCAATCAAGGGAGAAGGGCCTTGGTCAGGGAGGTGACCAAGAACCCGATGTTCACTCGGGTACTGTCCACAGTGACCAAGAATCCGATGGTCACTCGGGTTCTGTCCACAGAGACCAAGACCCCGATGGTCACTTGGGTTCTGTCCACAGAGACCAAGAACCCGATGTTCACTCAGGTTCTGTCCACAAGAAACTCTGGACAGAGCTCCAGAGTTCCTCTGTGGAGGTGGTAGAACCTTCCAGAAGGACAACCATCTCTGCAGAACTCCACCAATCAGGCATTTATGGTAGAGTGGCCAGAAGGAAGCCAGTCCTCAGTAAAAGGCACATGACAGCGCACTTGCAGTTTGCCAAAAGGCACATAAAGGACTCTCAGACCATGAGAAACAAGATTCTCTGGTTTGATGAAACCCAGACTGAACTCTTTGGCCTGAATGCCAAGCGTCACATCTACGGTGAAGCATGGTGGCAGCATCATTCTGTGGGGTTGTTCTTCAGCGGCAAGGACTGGGAGGCTAGTTAGGATTGCGGGAAAGATAAACAGAGCAAAGTACAGAGAGATCCTTGATGAAAACCTGCTCCAGAGCGCTCAGGACATCAGGCTGGGGTGAAGGTTCACCTACCAACAGGACAACAACCTTATTAAGCACACAGTCAAGACAATGCAGGAGTAGCTTCGGGACAAGTCTCTCTGTCCTTGAGTGGCCCAGCCAGAGCCCGGACTTGAATCTGATCGAACATCTCTGGAGAGACCAGAAAATAGCTGTGCAGCAACGCTCCCCATCCAACCTGACAGAGCTTGAGAGGATCTGCAGAGAAGAATGGGAGAAACTCCCCAAATACAGATGTGCCAAGCTTACCCAAGAAGACTTGAGGCTGTAATCGCTGCAAAAGGTGCTTCAACAAAGTACTGAGCAAAGGGTCTGAATACTTGTTTAAATGTGATATTTCTGTTTTTTATTTGTCATTATCGGGTATTGATGAGGGAAAACAACAATGTAATACATTTTAGAATAAGGCTGTAACGTAACAAAATGTGGAAAAAGTCAAGGGGTCTGAATATTTATATAAATGTGATATTTAAGTTTTTTTTTTTTATACATTTGCAAACATTTCTAAACCTGTTTTTGCTTTGTCATCATATGGTATTGTGTGTAGATTGAGGGGGGAAAAAAATAATATAATCAATTTTAGAATAAGGCTGTAACATGACAAAATGTGAAAAAAGTAAATGGGTCTGAATACTTTCCGAATGCAATGTTTATGCATAGCTTATTTATGGCAAAATACCTACCACATTTTATTATTACAAACATTACCTTATTTTTTTCTGCTTTGAGAATGTGCTGAATCTGCTTTGAGAAATAGGCCTATAAAATACTACCGCTATAATAAAAAAGAAGCCCAGTGTATGCATGTGTTATGCTCAATCTTTCTACAAACAATAATATAAAAACAATTCATTGAAACATGTTAGGCCTATTATGTCCAACAAAACATAGCTTTGCGAGACCATTCCATTTCACACGGGGGGTGTACACGCCTCTTTTTCATTATGTAATGTTTATCGCTAGACTTTCCCATTTTGTAACAATGTATCAGTATCTCGTTATAATGTTGCCCCCTGCCGGTGAACCTTATTATGATGTTTTGGCAACAATGGTGCAATGTTGAAATACATCTCCATAAATGCATATGTTCAGTCGATAAGGAAGTTCGATACAATTCAATGTATTTGCTATCTGGGATCCTTGGGACGTCCCTACCCCCCTCCATTGAAGTTGAAATGTGAAATGGTAAGGGTTAAGGTTAGGGACGTCGCATAGAGCTAGATATAGGACTCGTCTTTATATCTGTGCCGTTATGACAGCTTCATAGAGTACCACAGTATGAGTCATAATACCGAGCGGTCAAACAGGTAAATGGTTTCAATTGTTTTTCCACCATTCATTTTTCCAATAGGGGACTTTAGAAACACTTAAAATAAGGGCTGTGTTTCATGTAGGCTTACCCTGGCGTGACGTTTTGATAACGTGTAAATCTCTTTAAGGCAAGGTGACTTATCAATATATTAGCCTGTATTTACCCCCTAAAATGAAACGCTAATTAGCCTATCATAAAGAACTACAAGACTGCCGAATCGAGGCAAAGGTAAGAATCCCTGGATGAATTATCTGTTAGCTAAATGTAGTAATCAATTGTATACATTTCTTTCAATTCTGTGAACTGTCTTGTGCAAGTTTTAAATTGACACAATACCTGTCAGCGAAGGCTTCTGTTAGAGATGAAGTGCAGGGATTTGTGGTTTTGCATGTCTACTTTGATGCTAATTAGTATTTTCACATCAAGGGTAAATAGAGCCGATTTATATTGATAAATCACCTTGTCCAAGAGAGATTTACATGTTTATCAAAACGTCACCCAGAGTCAGCCTGCACGAAACACAGCCTAAAATCCAGTTTCTAACATGCCCTATGGGAAAAATTAATTGTTGAAAAATGATTTAAAACATTTCCCTGTTTTGACCGCTAGGATTTGACATCTCAACCGTGGCACTCTATAGAGGCTACAACCCATAGGAAATCCCACCCAGTTGATTACTTTAAAATGGTGGAAGCCCTCAATGGTGGCAGGTAGCCTCGTGGTTAGAGCTTTGGGCCAGTAACCAAAAATTGCGAGATTGAATCCCCAAGCTGACAAGGTAAAAATCTGTCGTAACCACTCCTAGGCCGTCATTGTAAATAAGAATTTGTTCTTAACTGACTTGCCTAGTTAAATAAAGGTTAATAAAACATAAATGGTGCTCCCATGGTAAAACGGCATTTTTTTTGGCAACTAGATGCCTCTATCATGCTCTATGGGACATATTCTGGACAGCACCAGAGAGGAAGAGACCCAACTCGGCGGAGCATCTGTCTCCATCCAACAGGTGGCGTATTTTCGTTGTTTCGCACACCAAGCAAGGAGTTTTTGTATGGAGGCCAAGAAGAGTCGACTTTGGTCAACAACAACAAAAATGAATGGCTTACTTCCTAGGTGAGATTTATTTGATTGAATAGAAATGTAATTATACTTGGTTTGTTTGTAGTGTACTGATAGGTAGGACATGTGACATTACGGCAACTTTGAGAAAAAACACTTTTTGTCGGAGATTGCTATGGGTATTCATGACATGAGGCTAGAAGCAAAGCAACTCAACTCAACTCAACTCAATTTCAATGTATGGGGCTTTATTGGCATGGGAAACAGATGTTTACATTGCCAAAGCAAGTGAAATAGATAAACAAAGGTGAAATAAACAATACACATTTACAGTAAACATTACTCACAAGTTTTTTTTAAAATAAAAAAAGACTATTCTCTCTCCATTGAATATAATACAGGCGGTTGACATCGTCAACCCTTTTCGAATATTCAAAAAGGATTACAATAATGAGATGTGTCCACCAATCCAAAAAAGGATACGTGGGAACTAGACAGCCCGCCGTGCCGTGGACAACGACTCCATTGTTAGGGCGGAGAGAGACGTATCTTGTCAGTATATCCATAATCTTTGATAGCACTAACACAGAAACAAGGGGGTTAGTTCAAACTGAGCGTGCAGCTTCGTAGATCTACGGATACTCTGAACTAATATTGCATTGAGCGCGACTCACAATGTAAGATTAAGCAAGCGCGCCAAATCTTCGAGTTCTGACCGATTTGAACAGACTAACACAGTCATAGCACTGCGCGGCAAAGCACAAACATGTGGGTGCAGCTTTCAACAAACTGGTGCGTATAAGGTTTATTTGTACATTTTAATGAGCGGGCTATGAGTTTGGTAATGTTTATGTAGATTAAAATACACAAGTTGTGTTTTTCATGTTGGCATGATTACTGCTAGCATAGCTTGCTAGCCATATTGCATAGTATATTTGCATATTTGTAGCTGCCGGTTTTAGCTTCAATGTATTGCCTCCACCTGCACGTTTGGTGTTGACCAGAAATTAATCTTAATAATAAGCTAGCTAACGTTGCATGTATTTAATTTTCCGGTCCTGTGTGGGTTGTTGTAACCGTTCAGTTTCAGTAAACTATCTAACCTACCTATCTACTGTAGTTAGTTGCCTGGAAACCCGACGTTGAGTTGCATTAAGTCTACGCCAAGGCAGAAATCAAATGACATTTTATTGGTCTCATACACATGTCTAGCAAATGTTATTGCGTGTGTTCCTTGCTCCAACAGTTCAGCAATTGCTAACAATACACATCTGTCTGTGTGATTGGATGTAGAGACATGATGGACCGTGTGTGGATAGAATATATAACGTTAGTATCGTTATCTGAAGGACGTGGTCAGAATAATATGCACAGCAATAGTTGAATAGGGTGGACTAGAAAAGTATTTAAACATAAAGTGACCAGTGTAACATATTTAATTCATTTTATGAATAACTAAGATGTAAATATTGTTGTTCCTGGAAGCCGTTGTCGTAGTGATAACCAAGTGATACCTGCGCAGCCTCTTAAGGCGCAAGAATGAGCGTTTGAATCAGGAAGGTTTACTCTCGCGACCTCTACTAGCCAGAATGTTGAATACAATTATATTTTAATGTACTTCACCGGTTGTCTGTGCGGTTGGTCCTTTTGGTGGTAGTAATGTGAGACAATATATCACCAGGGAAGTATATTTACAAACTTTTCAAACCGCTGGTGTCACCTGAAGCTTGCGCAGAACCATGTCGCTAAACATGCTCGGCAAGTATGCCTCTTGTGCATGTATCTAACTCGTGCGCATGCTCCAGGCCGTAGAAATATGAATGCACTACTAGCGCTTTGAGAAGTTAGTTAGCTAGAATAATCTGGATTTGTTATTAATTGAAAACCTTGTTCTTAACTTAACCCAGTTTTGTATCAGATATCAATATTTGTTCCCCGTATTAGTTTACAATTTTTAAACACATTTTGCATAATGAATGGGTAAGTGGATAAATGTCACGCCCACTAAGGCAACCTAGTCTATTCTATTTTCTCCATAGTGAAAAAAACCCACATTTGAATCTTAAGGAAAAATACAGCTCAAGTGATTTTAAGGTGTGTGCTGGTACTGATTTCCACATTGCTCTCATCCAGCCCCTATGACATCACTACAGCTGTGAGTAGAGAAGACACACTGGCCAAGTGAGTGACTGAGCTGTGGCAGAGGAGAGGGGTCAACATGGGGCTACACTCAGCCCAGAAGAAGCACTTTCCCCTGAAGGGGATTGGTGGCGTGGTTGCCCTGTTTGAAGCGGAGCTCCGTAAATCTGAACCGGACCTAGCCCTTCTCTCATTGGTCCTGGGCTTTGCAGAACACTTCCTGGCTGTCAACCGGGTCATACCAATTAACGTCCCGGGGGTGTGCTTTGAGCCGCTGGAGCTAGACTGCCCAAACTCCTGCTTTCCTACAGTGGAGTTAGGGATGCTATCGGCCCTGCACGAGCGCTTCGCAGCCCAGATCCGGGGCGCTGTGGATCTGTCCCAGTACCGCAGGCCTGCTGGCGGGTCCAGCAGGGAACTGGTGAAGAAAGTATCTGATGTCATCTGGAACAGCCTGAGCCGCTCCTACTTTAAGGACCGCGCCCACATCCAGTCCCTCTTCAGTCTCATCACTGGTAGGGGTCATTGGATGCAGGGACGGGTTATATGGGGGTACCACTACATTAATTGAATATGATCTATAATATTGATACAGTCTCCTATGTTGGATGATTAGCTATATTGCATTTGTGGCCCAGTAGCTATATTTCTTGGACAAACATGTTTCTGTGTCATTGCAGTGTGTCCATCCTCACACCAGTCAGTTGTCTGAAAGAGGGGTAAAGCTACAAATAATCTATCATATTTTTTGTCATTTTCAACAGGCACAAAGCTGGACAGCTCGGGGGTGGCGTTTGCGGTGGTGGCAGCATGCCAGGTGCTGGGGCTGCGGGACGTGCACCTGGCCCTGTCCGAGGACCACGCCTGGGTCATCTTTGGCAAGAACGGAGAGGAGACTGCAGAGGTCACCTGGCACGGAAAGGGCAACGAGGACCGGAGGGGGCAGACAGTTGCTGCCGGTGTCGGTGAGAGGGTAAGTAAGATAACGATACTTCCGTCCCCCGCAGAAACATTATAATAACATGCACTCTCACATACCTTTTTTAATATAGCTACATATCAACTACATATAACAGCTGTTCTACACACACACACACTCCTCTCACCTTGCATTTGTAATCACAGAGTAAAACACAACACCTCTCAACCCTAACCCCCATCTCTCCCCCCTTCCCCAGAGCTGGCTGTACTTAAAGGGCTCCTATATGAAGTGTAACAGGAACATGGAGGTGGCCTTCATGGTGTGTGCCATCAACCCCTCTCTGGACCTGCACACTGACAGCTCCGAGATGCTACAACTTCAGCAGGTCAGACCACCACCAATATTAACAATAGATGTACACTAGCACAGGGGTTCCCAAAGTGGGGTCAGGGGGTCCATGGCCAGATCTCAAAATATATATATCTACTAAATTAATATTTGTTTTGAACATAAATGCCTATGGGACTCCCAATCACGGCCAGTTGTGATACAACCTGGATTCGAACCAGGGTGTCTGTAGTGACGCCTCTAGCGCTAAGATGCAGTGCCTTAGACCACTGCGCCACTCGGGAGCTCAATGGGTCCCTGACGCAAAAATGTTAGGGAATCCCTGCACAAGCACGTGTGATATAATGAATAGGACTTCCTGATATTGTAAGGGGAGAGTTGCACCTGTCGGCATCATCAAAGTCCAAGACATCAAGCATGCCCGAACTGTAGTTATTTACCGTGATCAGTGCTTCTGTGTGATGTCCTCTTTCTGATCTCTCTCTATCTCTCTCTCTGATCTTTTTCGTGCACAGAGGCTTCTATGGCTGCTGTACGAGCGAGGAGACCTGGAAAGGTGATACTTTTTGAAATGTACCAAAAAGTATCTGGAAAAACGCTAAGTTTTTTTAATTGTTGCGGTGAAAATGTCTCATGGTTCTTTCCAAATGAATTATTCTTTTCTGTGGTGAACAGGTTCTTATCCTGTCAAATCAACCATCTGGAGCTCTTTTCCCTTGCTGTTCCACAGATACCCCATGGCCATGGGCACCCTGGCAGACTTGGAGGACCAGGAGCCCATCCCTGGCAAAGAGAGCCCCCACGCCATCCACCTTAAAGTGAGTGTGTGGAGAGCTGTACATATTCTTGTAAAAAAAAAAAACTTTGTCAAAATGTCATGATCTTAAAATACAGGTTATTTCATTAACTTTGTTAAATAATTGCTTCTTTTTTTTTGAATGGCTTTTACTCCTTAACTTATGTCATCATTGTGAATATGTTTGCTTAAAGTGTGTTTATTTTGTTTCTAGGCTGTGAACTCTGCTAAGAAGTACTACAACAACGAGCACATCTACCCCTTCATGTACCTGGCCGGCTACCACTACAGACACAGGGAGGTCCGGGAGGCCTTGGGGGCCTGGGCCGAGGCTGCACAGGTCATGCAGGAGTACGTTACTGGAGCAGCTAGCCTGGCTACCTTCTCTATGCATCTTACACACTACTGCTCTGTGTCAACTGTCTTTCTTATTGCAATAAGTGTGTTTGACCCACAGAAATAACCTTTAGCATCATTCATTTAAAAATCCTTGTTAGGTGGTTATGATAATGCCTTATATGGTATGATAAGTTATATTGAAATCTGCATGGATGCCGAGACAAAGCCCGTTGACCATCTCTGGCTGAGGTACGCATTGACGATTTACACCAGCTGCTGTTTCACCTTTCTGACAGCAGAGGGCAGCAGATCCCTAGCGGTAATGTTATTGAATACTTCCTCAGTACTTTATGGTGTTAGTTAGTTTGTCGTCTCAAATCTGGAACAAGTTGTCTGAAATTGTGAGGTTTTGCATGGCAGTTTTTCCATTTTCTATGGCGTTATATAACTTTTTATATAGGCTGAAACACTTCTCTTTTTCTTATGATTTCAGTGATCCTAATGCATGCACGTGTTCCAGGGGTAGAATTTTGTCTAACTAAAAACGATCCAATCACAGGAAACATAGAGGTCTGACCGACCGGATCACAGGGAACATCCGAGGGGCTGATTCCCTCCCTTCTCTGTCTTCTCTAGCATGTGTGAGACTGGCACGCCCAGAGCAGTGTAGCAGTCAGTGCATTCCGTCCCTCCTCTTTCGCCTTCCCTTTCCCCCTCTGCCTTTCCTTTCCTGTTTCACCTATTGTTCTTTAATCTCGGCTCCATCTGTTCGCTGTCACGACAAAAAGGAACATGGAGTGTGATCTACAAACATACACAAAACGTTACGTTTTTGAGTATTTGCAATACTGTTTTTGATTTCCCGCCAAAAAGACGGGCTAGAACAGTGTTTATAAGTGCACACACCCTTTAATACCCCTTGTCCTGCTTATGTGGAAAACTAAATAACAGAACAATTGTATTGGTGATGATCATGAATTGCCAGTTTTCAATGTGTGTTTAGAACAAGGTGTGATTTCTCACCTGTCTCTCAGCTACAACTACTTCCGCGAGGACGAAGAGATCTACAAGGAGTTTTTCGACATTGCCAACGACGTCATCCCCACCCTGCTGAAGGAGACGGCTGCAGCCGCCGAGAGCGGAGAAGGGAGCGAGGGAGGAGAGAAGGTAATGACTCTCGCCACCAAGGCACCATTGGAAATTTACATGAGAATGGAATAGAATGTTTCCCCTTCTCATTTTAATCTCAAGTCAAAGAATGAGGCTATCATATTTCATATTACAGTTACTGCCTCTCAAGCTATTCTCTGAGGGTTTCCTTTTTCTTCTCCATAACACACTTTCCCCCCACCCACCCCCCTCAGGACCAGCCCATACAGGCCTCTGCCCTCCAGGACCCAGAATGCTTTGCCCACCTGTTGCGTTTCTATGACGGCATCTGTAAGTGGGAGGAGGGAAGCCCCACCCCTGTCCTTCATGTTGGCTGGGCCACCTACCTGGTCCAGTCCCTCAGTCGCTTTGACCCACAGGTAAAATAACACAAACCTGGATTTTAAATCCGAAACCCTTCCCCATTTACTTTAAAGAGATCTAGTGTTCCACTCATAATACAATCAATCTAACTTGGTCTTTCCACAAATGTTGGCTGTACATGGTAGTGGTACATGCCTTTGAAACAATGTTATTATTATCCCTTTTTTTTTTTTTTTCCTCTTGCCTTTTAATTATGTTGCCTCACATTGGGTTCAATGTAAATTACACGACGTGACCAAAAGTATGTGGACACCAGCTCGTCAAACATCTCATTCCAAAATCATGGAGTTGATTATTGTGCTGACGTTGCTTCCAGATGCCGTTTGGAACTCTATAGTGAGTGTTGCAACCAAGTACAGACGATTTGTACGCTCTACGTGCTTCAGCACTTGGTCCCGTTCTATGAGCTTGTGTGGCCTACCACTTCGCAGCTGAGCCGTTGTTGCTCCTAGACGTTTCCACTTCACAATAACAGCACTTACAGTTGACCGGGGCAGCTCTAGCAGGGCAGAAATATGACAAACTGGCTTGTTGGAAAGGTGGCATCCTATGACAGTGCCACGTAGACAGTCTCTGAGCTCTTCAGTAAGGCCATTCTACTGCCAATGTTTGTCTATGGAGATTGCATGGCTGTGTGCCCTATTTTATATACTTGTCAGCAACTGGTGTGGCTGAAAGAGCGAAATCCACTCATTTGAAGGGGTGTCCACATACTTTTGTGTGTGTATATATATATAATGTATGGACATCATCCACAGATCCGTCAGAGGGTGTCCATCATCACCAAAGAGCCTGAGCCCCAGGACGACGATGACCAATCCAGTGAAGACCCTCGCGAAGGCCGGAGACGTGGCCCGAGGCGTGAGTCCAGACTGGAAGACCAAGCTTCCCCTCCAACACAATCCACCCCCACCACCCCTGTCCCACCACCAACCCAACCCAACCAGGCTAAGAAAGTAGGTGGAGAGGGCGGGGCGCGGCGTCGCTCTTCAGGGCTCTGCGCTGGAGACCCCGAAGGCAAGGCCAAGTCATCCAGCCCGGTGCCCTCTCCTCTCAAGCAGCTGCCCTCCCCCAGTGGGAGTCCCCTGGTGGCCTTCCGGAGCAAGAAGATGAAGGGCATGAAGGAGCTGCTGTCTGCACCCAAGGTCAACGCCAGCGCCATCAAGCTCCAGCTCACCGCCCAGTCACAGGTGCAGATGAAGAGGCAGAAGAGCACTCCGTCGGGTGACTACACCATGTCCTTTATGAAGCGCCAGCGTAAATCTCTGTAGAAGGAGGACTCTGTCTGTAGAACATTCCTCTAGCATGGTTCCCAAGTCTGGTTGTGTTGTAAAGCCAACACTTCTGGTCATTTATCATAAGAGTTGACTATACAGCACACACAGATCTGGGACCAGGCTAGACTTTCTCTTCATTGGGAGAGAAACGAGGAGAGGCTGTCTGTGGGACATTTCCGTTGTGCTGTGACTGTGAGAGGCGAGGCAGCACCAAAAAGACTGCCGCATCAACTTGCTTCAATCTGCTGAGCATTATGCGATTTACTTTCCTTTTTCATCCAAAGGTTATTTTAGCAATCATATCATAAGTCCCAATAAGTAGGGCCGGGACGATACCAGTATCATGATACTCGTTAGTATTGTGGCAAGGAAACAAATGTCAGAAACATAAATCATTAAGTTGTAGGCATCCAGAGTCACATTTGTTTATTTTCCGAGCTATAGTGTACAATATTGTACGTACAGCAGGTTTTGTATGGTTTGTGTTTTCATTTTTGCCATGGAAAAATATTGTGATGCTGGCATCGTCCGGGCCCTACCAATAAGGCCATACGAGGGTCGGTAAGCACATGACTTGTGTGTTTAAGAGTGGAGGTAGTCACTTTAATCAAGTTTGAACATATGTTGACCAAGTTGCTCCTTTTTAATCTTGTGATTCAATAATGATTGTGTATCATACAATAAAAAAAAAATGCTGTCACTTTGTGAGGATCAACTGAGCAGTGGCACACATCAACTGTTGAGTTCTGATTGACTTGTGTGGAAGTTATTGTAAAGCCAAAGTAATGGGCGTTTAGATGATGATAAATTCACTGAAATCCCTGGAAGTGATTCGGACTATTACTGTGTGACAATGTCCAACCCTGCTCTGTTGTCTCTTACATGCTAGCTATTGGTTGCCTTATACACCGCCTTTTTTATTTCATATTTAGGTGGCCTTTTTTAGTTTTGAGACTAGCCAGAGCTGCAATAGGCAACCTCGTGATTAGAAAGTGACCAGAAAGACCATGCACTGTTTGAAGGGTATTGCTGTAGTTTTCCCAGCTACATACAGTAGTATTTTTGCTTGATCATTGGTTTTATTTGCAGGTAATAAAATAATTTCAAATATGATACCCTTTTCTGTTTTGAATATAATGGGAATACTGTTGCACGTGTCATAATGGGCTATTCATAGATGTACAGTGTGCGTCCTCTGCTCGTCTGCTCTAATGACCAGGAAAATTCCGACATGCGCCTATAGTCGACTTGAGAATTGAGATCACTTGACTTTGCATGATCTGGCGGGCTCGCCTCGGGTAACATGAATGACTCTGAAGAAGGGTATCTGTGGTGTCTGGCGACGTAATCAATACCCATACTGTCAGGCTATCAGTTATATTTGCTTGGTCAGAAGAGTCGTGGTGTAATAGTATTTCATCGAGACAGCACCCCTGGGATTACTGCAACTATACCGCGCGTCCAGTTGTTGATTCGCTGTATGTATTGTTGTCATGAGTGGATATCAACGTGCGTGAGTGACCAGACGCAGTTCTGTCTGCAGGCATGGATACTACTATTGGAGTCTCGTTTTTGGACCCGTTGAATGATTACGAGTTAATTCGTCGTATTGGGAGTGGCACGTACGGAGATGTGTTCAAGGTGAGTCGTGAGTGGGGGGAAATATCAGTTCGCACGTATGCGTATGTTAAACCAACGTTCCTGTATTCCACAATGGGACATTTTATTTAATTTTATGTTGACAGGCTCTAAACATTCAAAAGTGGATAGAAGCACAGCCACCATACGTTAACGCTCTTAACATAATCTATGTTAAACTTTACGTATGACCATTCAACAAATCATGTGTATGCAGGTAACCAATAACTGGTAAAAGGTTGGGTGGGCGCCCCTGCAAGTGTGACTGACTGCTATGTGAGAATAATGCGGGGATAGTCAATGAGCCCTCATCGTAATGATGCCTTTAGTGCCTATGGTTAATGTCCATAAACTACTGGTAGGTAGTTTATCTTCTGCTGTTCAGTATTCGTAATCAGGCTGGGATAGCATCCGGGCTGGTCAATTAGTTCAACATCCATAACGACCAAGGCCACTACAGGAACATTTATCAAGGCTCAAGGCATTTCATTCTAACTTTTTATTAGCTCTCTCAGCAAAACTATAAAGCTGTCTGTAATATACTCTCATTTTGTGCTGTTTTTTTTTCATGAAGGTAGAATAACTGACTTCATAGATCATCTTTTTAAGACCAGGGGATGTTATAAGAAATCTAGTCTGAAGGGCACTGCGACATTTATCAGCATTTATGTTTTATGTATCTTGACTATCGATAAGGTCTTTTTCAGTCAGTCTCGTCTATTTTGACTTCGTGATGTGAGCTGCAGGATAAAAAAACATCCTGTGATCCCACCCTGAATGTAAAATACATGCATCCTGCAAGAGCAACAGACTCAAATTGCTATGTGCCTCTCCTCCCCTGCCAGAAACATTTGGTATCCAATAGACTACAAAAGTAAAACAGGTACAACAGGCAACATTTACTGCAAGCACAATTGTTAACTTTTGGGCTAATGCTTTATGAATATGAATAATTCAAAATGTCCCCTAGACATGTCCTCTGTTTCACTCAGTCTTGACGTTATGTAATGTTGTACAACCCCTGCCATGCCTTAGCGCCATTTCACTGCCCGGGCTATGCCTGCCTGCCTGCCTGCTGTGAATGGAGAAACTGCTACTGTCCCATAGACAATGGCCTATTATCACCTCCCACTACCTCGCTGTTCTCCTCCTCTCCTCCACTGTTCTGTTTCTCCAGCCGTACTGGAGCTCCGTGGAGGTCAGGGGTCAAACCACTGGCCATGTGACCTCGTGGGCTCTCTGACTCTGTGGACATTCATTAGATGACCATTGTTCACAAGATCCAGGAAACTCTTCAGCTACTCAGCTGAGGGTTCTGCTCTCAAGTGTGTGACCTGTTGCAGCTACGTAAATAAAGAATGAAGCCTTTGTCAAACAAGAAAGCATGGATTTCATGCCTCAAAAGTAGCCCTGATATTCATCTCAAAGACCTCAGTGGGAGGTTGCTTTTACAAGTGAGTAGTTATTTTTGTCTTGTAGTCTAGTGAAACTATGCCAAAGACAGGTTGAGGAGTCATACGTACAGTATGTGCATTCATGGTTATAAACTTGTGACCTGTGACCTGACTGAGATTACCTGAGGTTCAATGGTAGGGGAAACCCACAGAACAGAAATATGTTTCACAAACCAGCAGCAGCACTGCAATGCCCAGTCATCACTGTCACACTGTGGGCTGTTGGTCATTTGTTATTGCAAGTTACATCACACACACACACACACACATTTCCATTTGTGCTGTTGTTGCAGTTGTGCGGATCTGTCTCTCACTGAATATCAATAATGTCTTGAGGCCAGTTTAGTGCAACATACTTCCGAATGATCGTATGGAAAAGCAGGGAAAAAGCCGTCTGTTTTTATTGTGTGGAATTTCAATCTTCAAGCCCTGAGAAATAACTACTTTTGGAACTATGATCAAAGTGATGAAGTTTTATTTTCATTACCATTGTCTGTGAACTCTATCCCACAACACACTGTTATTTCATGCTGCCCTTGGCGAACCTTAAAGAGACATTACTGTCACTTTAGTCACAGGAAGTGCTCTGTTATAACAGGAAAAAAAACAGGAAGTCGGTGTAGCCAAGCTTCAGGTTTTGTCTACAGGCAATCTGATAGACCATTGGTTGATTCTATATTTGTCGGGCATAGAGTTAAGGGCCTTTACGACCTGACGTCACTTCAACGTTTGACCTGTCAGAAAGAATAGGAGCAATCCATGTTTTTAAAGGATAAAACGAGAGGAAATGACGGACGAACGTCGGATGGACATTGTAAACAACATCCTCTGGATTCAAAGCCAGGGACTTTTCCCCTTGTTCTCTCTTACGCCCCTGACATAGACCATGTCACTGAGCATGACTCTTAAAGCTCTGGGTCTGCGTCTGAAGTGGCACACTATTCCCTATACAGTGCACCACTTTTGATGCGGGCCCTGGTCACAAGTAGTGCACTATAGGGTGTCATTTCAGATACAACCCGGGACTGTGTAGGAAATACCTCTCACTACTACAGTGTCCCCAGCAGCCCCTGTCTCTGTCTCCTGCTGTTGCATTTCTACAAGGTGAAGCTGAAGGTCAGAGGCAGCATGCGACCAGCCCGGCCAGACCAGGGTCTAATATTGTTTCTTTTATCGTCAAGATGGCTGACTAGGGGGTTTGGGTTTTGAATGGATGCCCGGGGCTTCCTATAGTGATGGGAGGAATGTGGCAGATCTCCAAACTGAGATGAAAATGCATTTAGGAATGAGTTACAGAGAAAATTGCATTTTGGCCCCCCCAAAAAATGGCTTTTCACTTGAATTTCACAAATAGGACTATCATAACTATATAGATCTAGATATTTTGTGATTTAATTGCATTAGCTGTTATGTTTTCCATTGCCAATACTAAGAAATTGTATTTAGAGTTAGAAATTGTGAGAGAAAAATGAAACATGAAATGGTTGTAAACAGCTAATTGACTGTTGTAAATAGAACGATTGCGATGAGCTGTCAGCAATTTGATGCAATTGCTTCGAGGAAACTGCTTGCTGATGGTTTAGTGTTTCACTCTCCCGGATGTAGGTGTCTAGTGTTGTAGGCCTATGTACTGCTGACTAATCCATGGACATGTCATTCTGTAGTCTGTATTCCCTGTATTCAGTTCACAGTATTAATCACTCACAGTTCACCCTTTCTTTCAGGCTCGCAACATCAAGAGTTCGGCAATGGCAGCCATCAAAATAGTCAAACTGGATCCTGGTATGTGACCAGTCTTGTCAGACCTGTATTATGGGTTATTTCTTGCATGTTTTGCCTTCCTGTATGCTTTGTGTAGTACATTCTTAAGTCTTTGGAGACAATCTATTGTGTGTGTGACACAGTTAACTACTACTACTAGCAGCAGTAGTCTAGTAGTAGAAGTAGCTAGTAGTTCTAGTACTAGTATCAGTATTGGTGTTGAGATGTCAGGAAATGGCCTACAGTGAGGGGGAAAAGTATTTGATCCCCTGCTGATTTTGTACGTTTGCCCACTGACAAAGAAATTATCCGTCTATAATTTTAATGGTAGGTTTATTGGAACAGTGAGAGACAGAATAACAACAAAATAATCCAGAAAAACGCATGTCAAAAATGTTAGAAATTGATTTGCATTTTAATGAGGGTAATAAGTATTTGACCCCTCTGCAAAACATGACTTAGTACTTGGTGGCAAAACCCTTGTTGGCAATCACAGATGCCAGACGTTTCTTGTAGTTGGCCACCAGGTTTGCACACATCTCTGGAGGGATTTTGTCCCAATCCTCTTTGCAGATCTTCTCCAAGTCATTAAGGTTTCGAGGCTGACGTTTGGCAACTCGAACCTTCAGCTCCCTCCACTGATTTTCTATGGGATTAAGGTCTGGAGACTGGCTCGGCCACTCCAGGACCT
This sequence comes from Oncorhynchus mykiss, assembly GCF_013265735.2. Taxonomy (NCBI): domain Eukaryota; kingdom Metazoa; phylum Chordata; class Actinopteri; order Salmoniformes; family Salmonidae; genus Oncorhynchus; species Oncorhynchus mykiss. The sequence goes on along the minus strand of NC_048573.1, from coordinate 27,323,084 downwards.
TAATGTGCTTCTTCTTGAGCCACTCGTTTGTTGCCTTGGCCGTGTGTTTTGGGTCATTGTCATGCTGGAATACCCATCCACGACCAATTTTCAATGCCCTGGCTGAGGGAAGGAGGTTCTCATCCAAGACTTGACGATACATGGCCCCGTCCATCGTCCCTTTTGATGCGGTGAATTTGTCCTGTCCCCTTAACAGAAAAACAGCCCCAAAGCATAATGTTTCCACCTCCATGTTTTACGGTGGGGATGGTGTTCTTGGGGTCATAGGCAGCATTCCTCCTCCTCCAAACACGGCGAGTTGAGTTGATGCCAAAGAGCTCCATTTTGGTCTCATCTGACCACAACACTTTCACCCAGTTGTCCTCTGAATCATTCAGATGTTCATTGGCAAACTTCAGACGGGCATGTATATGTGCTTTCTTGAGCAGGGGGTCCTTGCGGGCGCTGCAGGATTTCAGTCCTTCACGGCGTAGTGGGTTACCAATTTATTTCTTGGTGACTATGGTCCCAGCTGCCTTGAGATCATTGACAAGATCCTCCCGTGTAGTTCTGGGCTGATTCCTCACCGTTCTCATGATCATTGCAACTCCATGAGGTGAGATCTTGCATGGAGCCCCAGGCAGAGGGAGATTGACTGTTCTTGTGTGTTTCTTCCATTTGCGAATAATCGCACCAACTGTTGTCACCTTCTCACCAAGCTGCTTGGCGATAATCTTGTAGCCCATTCCAGCCTTGTGTAGGTCTACAATCTTGTCCCTGACATCCCTGGAGAGGTCTTTGGTCTTGGTCATGGTGGAGAGTTTGGAATCTGATTTATTGATTGCTTCTGTGGACAGGTGTCTTTTATACAGGTAACAAACTGAGATTAGGAGCACTCCCTTTAAGAGTGTGCTCCTAATCTCAGCTCGTTACCTGTATAAAAGACACCTGGGAGCCAGAAATCTTTCTGATTGAGAGGGGGTCAAATACTTATTTCCCTCATTAAAATGCAAATCAATTTCTAACATTTCTTACATGCGTTTTTCTGGATTTTTGTTGTTGTTATTCTGTCTCTCACTGTTCAAATAAACCTACCATTAAAATTATAGACTGATCATTTCTTTGTCCGTGGGCAAACGTACAAAATCAGCAGGGGATCAAATACTTTTTCCCCTCACTGTATATCTGTGTCTTAGTTTGGTCATGTGACCTGCATGCTCCCTGTTCAGGTGATGACATCACATCCATCCAGCAGGAGATCACTATGATGAAGGAATGCAAGCACAAGAACATTGTGGCCTATTTCGGCAGCTATCACAGGTACATGTTTAGGCTTGTCTAATTTTACACTTCATGAGAGTTCCACGTCCATCTGTGGAATTCCTTGGATTGTGAGTGTTCTTGGATGTGTTGAATTCCACTCTTTTTATTTAACTAGGCAAGTCAGTTTAGAACAAATTCTTATTTTACAATGACGGCCTACCCCGGCCAAACCCTCCCCTAACCCGGACGACACTGGGCCAATTGTGCGCCGCCCTATGGGACTCCAGATCACGGCCGGTTGTGATATCGCCCGTAATCGAACCAGGGTCTGTAGTGGCGCCTCCTAGCACTGCGAATCAGTGCCTTAGACCGCTGCGCTACTCACTCATTGTGCCACTCGGGAACGCTCTTACCTCAAACGCCCACTTCTAGGACTTAGAATGCAGCATTCTCTCCCACACTACAGAAATTGTGGCTCTCAAAATGAACGTTATACACACAAAAAGCCCGGTTGTTGATAGAATACGGTCACTAACAAGCGCATGCATACACACAGAATTAAACGTATGCGTGTGTGTGTGTGTGTGTGTGTGTGTGTGTGTGTGCGTGCATGCGTGCGTGCGTGTGTGCGTGCATACACCCACACTGTTGCTAAGTCTCAAATTATTTTGCTGAAGGTTTTTACCTTTTTATCTTAGTCCTTTTGGAACGTCTGAATGTTAACTCTGTAACATTTCAAGGTCAGATAACATTGCGATTTGTTTGGATGGCAAAACAGTCCCTACTCAGTTCTCCTCTCCAACGAAGTTCATAGTAATTTTTACAAAAATCCATATTATAATTTTTTTGTTGTCTGGAAAGTCAACAAAAATGCATTCCCGACTGGTAATCAAAGTGTGTATCTCCCATTTTTTTGCAGAAACACTAAATTGTGGATATGTATGGAGTACTGTGGAGGGGGGTCGTTACAAGACATTTACCACGGTATGTATTGCTACAACTGAACTGACCTTACCTTATAGCCATGTATTTTCCTTCCTCTCTTGTGTGGCCATTAATCTAAGGTCTCTACTGGTATTTCCACAGTGACTGGGCCCTTAAAGGAGAAGCAGATAGCCTACATCTGCAGAGAAACCCTCCAGGTTAGTCAGCCCAGGGATGTACTATACGTGATGAGCTCTGTCACTTTCCTAACTGGGACAGACGGTCACAGTATAATCCAGTAGCAGTGTGTGGATAGAATCACTGCGGAAGCCAAGCCAGGACAACAACAAAAAATACATATTACAACCTATGTGTTGTGATAATTGCGTTGTTTGTTCTATAAGCTGGTGGTTCATATCCCTTTTTACCGTGATATAAAGGCCGAGACAATAAGAAGACACAGTGGCAGAATAAATTCAACCACACCTTGGTTTCATCATTAAACCAGAGAGCAACATCTGTCCGGTGAAGTCCACAAACAAACAGTTACAGTGCCTTGCGAAAGTATTCGGCCCCCTTGAACTTTGCGACCTTTTGCCACATTTCAGGCTTCAAACATAAAGATATAAAACTGTATTTTTTTGTGAAGAATCAACAACAAGTGGGACACAATCATGAGGTGGAACGACATTTATTGGATATTTCAAACTTTTTTAACAAATCGAAAACTGAAAAATTGGGCGTGCAAAATTATTCAGCCCCCTTAAGTTAATACTTTGTAGCGCCACCTTTTGCTGCGATTACAGCTGTAAGTCGCTTGGGGTATGTCTCTATCAGTTTTGCACATCGAGAGACTGACATTTTTTCCCATTCCTCCTTGCAAAACAGCTCGAGCTCAGTGAGGTTGGATGGAGAGCATTTGTGAACAGCAGTTTTCAGTTCTTTCCACAGATTCTCGATTGGATTCAGGTCTGGTCTTTGACTTGGCCATTCTAACACCTGGATATGTTTATTTTTGAACCATTCCATTGTAGATTTTGCTTTATGTTTTGGATCATTGTCTTGTTGGAAGACAAATCTCCGTCCCAGTCTCAGGTCTTTTGCAGACTCCATCAGGTTTTCTTCCAGAATGGTCCTGTATTTGGCTCCATCCATCTTCCCATCAATTTTAACCATCTTCCCTGTCCCTGCTGAAGAAAAGCAGGCCCAAACCATGATGCTGCCACCACCATGTTTGACAGTGGGGATGGTGTGTTCAGCTGTGTTGCTTTTACGCCAAACATAACGTTTTGCATTGTTGCCAAAAAGTTCAATTTTGGTTTCATCTGACCAGAGCACCTTCTTCCACATGTTTGGTGTGTCTCCCAGGTGGCTTGTGGCAAACTTTAAACGACACTTTTTATGGATATCTTTAAGAAATGGCTTTCTTCTTGCCACTCTTCCATAAAGGCCAGATTTGTGCAATATACGACTGATTGTTGTCCTATGGACAGAGTCTCCCACCTCAGCTGTAGATCTCTGCAGTTCATCCAGAGTGATCATGGGCCTCTTGGCTGCATCCCTGATCAGTCTTCTCCTTGCATGAGCTGAAAGTTTAGAGGGACGGCCAGGTCTTGGTAGATTTGCAGTGGTCTGATACTCCTTCCATTTCAATATTATCGCTTGCACAGTGCTCCTTGGGATGTTTAAAGCTTGGGAAATCTTTTTGTATCCAAATCCGGCTTTAAACTTCTTCACAACAGTATCTCGGACCTGCCTGGTGTGTTCCTTGTTCTTCATGATGCTCTCTGCGCTTTTAACGGACCTCTGAGACTATCACAGTGCAGGTGCATTTATACGGAGACTTGATTACACACAGGTGGATTGTATTTATCATCATTAGTCATTTAGGTCAACATTGGATCATTCAGAGAACCTCACTGAACTTCTGGAGAGAGTTTGCTGCACTGAAAGTAAAGGGGCTGAATAATTTTGCACGCCCAATTTTTCAGTTTTTGATTTGTTAAAAAAGTTTGAAATATCCAATAAATGTTGTTCCACTTCATGATTGTGTCCCACTTGTTGTTGATTCTTCACAAAAAAATACAGTTTTATATCTTAATGTTTGAAGCCTGAAATGTGGCAAAAGGTCACAAAGTTCAAGGGGGCCGAATACTTTCGCAAGGCACTGTACATGACCTACTACTGCATGGTCAAGCAAGTTAATGTTTCCAACATTTTCTGACCACTAAACAACTCTTCATTTAGAACCAGAGAGTGTTACCGCAAGTTACAAAGAAAACAGGAGCTGCCTCCACTTTTCCAGCACCATTTCAACTTCGACATCATCAAATCACCTATGCTTAGTCTAGTAATTACAACTAAAAGATACCAAAAAACAATTTAGTCCAATCAACGTAAACTAAATAGGATGTGGTTGTCGATGGTTCTGATTTCTGTGTGTGTGTATGCGCGAGCTTGCAAGTAGACAAAAACATGTTGACTCGCCCAGAAATGCCAATGTCATCCTCCTTTCTTTCATGACTCTGTCATACAGTACACACTTTAAAAAATGTTGTTGTCCTAGGCTACCTGGCTAAAATGCTTGATCGCTACCCTGACTTCTTTTCATGGACAACGATGCGCCAGACCAGCTAGTTAACATTAGCCTACTGCATCTAGCTACATATTGAACTTCCATCCTCTCAGGCCAGGGGCACAATATGAATTTATGGTTGGATCAGAATCTCTGGATTAATCATTGGCTAGTCCATCATTAATTTAGGAAAGGGATGATTTTAGCTAGCCACCAGAGGACAACAACACTACGGGATGCAACAATTTAAGTTGTGTCTGTAAATGACGCTTGGCTTGTGAGTTGTGTGAAGCAAAATCCACTGGACTCTTTTAATTTAATTTATAAAAACATTTTTAATCTTTATTTAACTTGACACTTTGTTTTTGGTGCTCCAGGACCATTCACAGTTGAGCTCTCTCAGTTGAGCTCAATGCTGAACTGAATCCTCGCTGGCTTCCCTTACATTCAATGCGACGAGCGGCATCAATGTCATACTCTTTTTGACCAGACGGTATCAGACGGTTTACAGATCCAGAGACAGAGGGGCGCTGTTTCGCTCGCTCTGTTGTTTTCTCCAGTGAGATACATTCAACCTCCTGCGAATTGAAGAAAAAGGATGAAACAGAGAGAGAAGAAAAAAAAATATATTTGTATCTTTCTTTGTCTATTCTTTGGGGAAGGCTGGCTTCTCTTTGGAATCCTTCAATACACGCCACTGGTATAATCATGTGTTTCTAACCACAGGAAAGCAATGCAGCATGTTTCGTGACACCATACACACAGCACAGCAACATAACATTACCTCCCTTATTCGTGTCAACACTTTGTGTTTGTTGCACACTGTTGTGTTGTGTCTGGCTCTATGGGCTTGTGTGGTGAACTGAGGATGAGATTGAGAGATTTGTCAAACTGTTTCTGTGTTTTTGTTTTTCAACAGGGCTTGTACCACCTGCACGAAACAAGCAAAATGCATAGAGACATAAAGGTATCATTTTGACATACCGGTATGTTATTGTCAGTGAATGGCTCGGATCGGAATCTTTGTGAGCTCATATCTTTGTGTGTGTGTGTGTGTGTGTGTGTGTGTGTGTGTGTGTGTGTGTGTGTGTGTGTGTGTGTGTGTGTGTGTGTGTCTGTCCATCTGTCTATAGGGAGCAAATATCCTTATCACAGAACGAGGAGATGTCAAACTGGGTCAGTGAACATCTATTCTATACCATCAATCACACTCACTCACTCACTCCCTCACTCACTCATATACATTGTCTGCGATAACTTTGAGGTTAACTAGCGTGGTAAAAATAAACCACTCACAAGACATATTGGATCCTGCATTCTGTCTCCCCCTGCCACCAAACTGTCATCTCTGTTTCCATGCAGCCGATTTTGGAGTTGCTGCAGAGATCAGTGCTTCTGTAGCCAAGAGGAAGTCTTTTATAGGAACTCCCTACTGGTAAGATAACTGGGCTCAAACCACGACCTTCAACGTTATGACTCATTGAAAACGATATACTTCAGTGCTTATTTATGCTGACACTGATACGTCTTACAGTAGTCATACGTTTCCTTCTTTGGATATGTTCTTTCAGGATGGCTATGAGACACTTTATAAGGTGGTCGTATGTCCTTATGACAAGTCCTATAATGCATTATAACCACATCATAATTCATAACCCCCAATCTCCCATTTCACCTGACTGGTGTTTATGTACCCATGCCAGGATGGCACCGGAGGTGGCAGCAGTGGAGAAAAAGGGCGGGTACAACCATCTGTGTGACATCTGGGCGGTGGGCATCACGGCCATCGAGCTGGCAGAGCTCCAGCCGCCCATGTTTGACCTCCACCCTATGAGGTGAGCTCTGAGACAAAGGACAGAGTTACAGACACAAACTGAGACGGAGGCAGAGATCCAGGCACAGAAAGGCAGAGATCCAGACACAGACAGAGACAGGCAGATTCCGTACCAGTCCCCTCTAGACTTTAACATCAACAATAAATCGTTTCCATCCCCTTTTCATTCACTCCTCTAAATCCACAATAATTCCACTGAAAAATAAATGATGATGGATATATATATTTGTGCTGTGTTGCATTTCGCGGGCTATCCACATACCTCTGAATCCAATATGGTATCATAGCTTTGTAGGTGACGACAACAACAAAAATCTCAAGCCTGGGAGCAGATCTGTTTGTGCTTTTGGAAACCGCCTCTGGAGTGTCTGTCGTTATGGCAGACATGTCAGCGAAGGACAAAGGAGCTGGCCAAGGCACACAATAAACAGATCTATGAAGAAGGCTAGGCTTTCCACCGTGTTAACGTTTCAAACTATTAAAACTATGTTCCAGAGCCTTGATGTTAATGTCGAAAAGCAGCTTCCAGCCACCCAGGCTCAAGGACAAGACCAAGTGGTGAGATGGACATGAGCACACCACATTCCCTGAACAATTCAGCCACCTCACCATGCATCATACTGTATGTGAAATACCTCTTCTCCGAAAGCATCCTCCTGACACGAGACTGTTCTTTGAATGCAGCATTGATATTCTCCATATTTCTCAACATGGTTATATGCATTTTTTTGTTGTTGCTCATCTCCCTCCCTCCCTCCTCTCTCTGCAGGTCTGCGGGGTTCCAGAGCTTTGTGAAGATGTCCCTCATTAAGAACCCCAGGAAGAGACCGTCGTCCGAGACTTTACTGCAGGTACACTTCGGTACACCGCTGAGAGCACGTTGCTTTCCCCTCTCTCTCTCTCTCTCTATAAACCAGCGGAGGAAACATTAATGAAAAGCCCCTGGATGGCGATCAACATTCACCGTCATTATAGACAGAGCCTCTGGACTAGAGCCTCTGACTGAGGTGCTAAAAGCATAGCGATCCTGTATTCATGTCTATAGCTAATAGGGACCCCTAACAGGGCCTCGGGAGCTGTGAGAGATCAAGGAAATGATGAAGTTATTTATTGATGTAGAGCTTTTACATAAAAAATATTTAAAAATCTGTTGTCGTATCCCCAGCATCCGTTTGTGACCCAGCTACTGACTCGTAACCTGATCATTGAGCTGCTGGACATGGCCAACAACCCGGACCTCCACTCCACACACGGCATGGATGATAACGACATGGAGGTGAGGATAGGTGACAATAGACAGACAGACGCACATGCATGGCCATCACCCAGAACTCTCAGGAACATTGCTTGTTCCTAGTGTGATTTATTATGTGTGTGTGTGTGTGTGCGTGTGCGTGTTTGTCTGCAGAATGTAGAAGCTGCTCCTGATAAGATCCAGTCTGCAGGAAAACACCTGCCCGTGGAGAGGACTCTGTCTGAACAGCAGTGTGAGTCTTCAAATCCCTACACAATTATGACACTGAAGCATCATCATCAGCCCACGCATGACATCATCACTACAATTTGTGAAAAGGGTTATCGAAGTTCTATTTGCAAAACCATCAAAATCAACATCAATGAGGGTCTTCTTCCCTGAACACTGTACATGGGCTTTGACTGTACATCCGTCCACGATAATTCAAGTGGACACTCATCTATAGTTAGAGAGGGTGTGTGTGTGTGTGTGTGTGTGTGTGTGCGTGCGTGCGTGCGCGTGCGTGCGTGCGTGCGTCTATCCTTGTGTATCGCGCGTACTTGGAGAGTTGAGGTCAACATCACCCTCGCTAGCTTAATGTATGGAATTGGGGACGAGGTAGGAGAGCAGAGCAGCACGCAACACACGACTCTTGGGGTCCTGACTCCTGTTACAAGACGCCCATTGAGACTTGAAGGGGGAGATGAAGTCACCAAGTCACACGGTCACCCAACACAGAGGGACGCATAGAGGTGGCACTGTCCGCACACGCACATGCCATGTCCCCTTTCTGCCATGACTCTGACGTGCCTGGCGTCCCACGTGTGAGGAGGAGGTGGGGGAGGCGAGGAGGTGGGGGAGGCGAGGAGGGATGACTGAGGAACTATTGTTATGTCTCCTATCAGTGGGATTACAGCATACACAGGGTGCGGTGATGGTGGACAATGCGGCCGCTCTACAGCAGCCTGGGACAAAAAGCGTATATATAGACAAGCATGTCAACAAAGATGGTGGGAGTGGGGAGGGGTGTTGTGACTCGTCTCTTATGCAAATACAATAGGTTCTCGGGCATGTTCGTGGAAAGGGGTGTGGTGAGTCATTGTGAATGGGCATCACAATAGGTTTTCTGGGGTGAGCAGTGCGGTGAGTTGCCTGAAGCCAATGGTAGTACTTGCAACACATGATTGAGGTTGTGATGTGTGATATAGCCTGTGAGAGTGTGCCCCTGAGCAAGAAAGTAGTTTACCAATCGATTGGAATATATAGCAAGTGATAATAAATGATAGTAAAATGAATCACATAAAACATGTTTTGTATCAGCAGTTAGTAATTATAAGTACATACTTTGTATTTAATTGTAACTTTTCCTCATGGTTAACTAAGCTGTGCTTGCCTTAGTTGACCAAATGAAGTTTGGGCCCCCGTTGAGGAAAGTCACAGAGCCTTATCCTGATATGGTGAGTGACATTTATTTCCTGTGTTTGACATGTTAGAGGTCAATTCAACATAGAATGGCTATTTGGGGAAGTGTGATTACGAGATGTATGAGTTCTTGTATGGCATAGTTTTAAGATGTTATTAATAGGGATACTATGAATGTGTATGTTGTTGATGTTTTTTTTTGTCATATTTCAGCAAAGCTCGTATGAAGACGATTGGGACCTCTCAGAAGATGAAACTGAATCACCGTAAGATGCTCCTCTTCCTCACCAATTTTCTCAAATCTAGTAGCATTACATCAAAGACATAGTATTTCAGAGCATTATCCCAAATCTACTATCGGTGTTTGTGTGGCCATGGATGTGACATCCCCGCTAGAGAGGGAAAAACATTGAAAAAACTCCCGATGCATTATTAATAGACTCATATTTGCAGTAAAAGGAAAAGTTTGCTTCCTCATTGAGAGAGAACACTGGCTGCAACGCTCCTATTGTCACAGAACAGGCAGTGCTCTGTCACATCATGTACACAGAACAAGTGGCTCCATAGAGACATTAGCATCTTGTCTTCCTATTTCAGGAGCCTGTTAGAATGTGTGGAGGAAGCTCTGCAGCTGAGGTAGGCCTGCAGACCCCCCCCACCCCCTCCATTGTACAAACACTATTCAACACTATTCTACCCTGTGGCAACTTTTATCAAGGAAGCAATGAAAGTTTGTTTATTTACATTTAAATGATTAGCTTTTCATGTTAACTTGACATTATCTGGTAAAGAAGTATAGAATATTTGACCACTGATTATTAGTGTTTGGTATGCATATTTTAAATTAAATTAAAAAAATAATTATTTAACCTTTATTTAACCAGGAAGGGCTCATTGAGATGAAAATCTCTTTTTCAAGAGCGCCCTGGCCAAGATAGACAGCACCAAGTCATTACAAAACAATTACAGACAGACAACATGAAAAACTACAAGTAATAACGAAGTTACGCAACCATAAATAAATAGGTTATTAGTAGGTTAAAATGTACTAGTCACAGACAAACGACTTGACATGCTGCCATCTTGGATTTGAAGTTGATCGAGTGTGATAGACAAGTTGTGTTTTTACAATTCATTGAACCTGCCCTGCTCCAAATCTTGTCCTATTAAGATCCAACACAATTGAGCCCATGTCAGTTTATTGACTGTGACAGCAAGTATCCCACATGGAAAGCAAATCTGATTTACCACAGAGTGCTTCAGTAACAATATTACCATTGACTATTTCAGGAGCTTAACCATCAAAAGAGTGCCATCTACTGACGTAAGTGCCAATAACACAACCCCAAGAAAACAAAGAGTTCCTTCTGAAATAGTGTAATGCAATACATGAAGACAATCCTTTTGACCTTTCAGCTATTTCCTATTGCATTATATGATGGTGTTTTGTCTATTGTCTTTGGTTGCGTAGGGGGGTAAAGGTGGGAGGAAGAGTGGGTTGTTCAGCCCTTCCACAGCCTCCCTGCCTGCCATCGGCTCCTTCTGTCCCACCCTGGAGGACAAGGACCTCACCCTCCGCCCCAGCTCCACCCTGGGGCCCGACTCCACACCCAACAACTCCATGTCAGGTACTGAACTTCCACACACAGAGTAAATGTTTCCAGGTTATATGTCAATCTGTCATGACAACTGATTTGGTTCTGGGTCCCGAGATTATACACTGCTCAAAAAAATAAAGGGAACACTTAAGCAACACAATGTAACTCCAAGTCAATCACACTTCTGTGAAATCAAACTGTCCACTTAGGAAGCAACACTGATTGACAATAAATTTCACATGCTGTTGTGCAAATGGAATAGACAACAGGTGGAAATTATAGGCAATTAGCAAGACACCCCCAATAAAGGAGTGGTTCTGCAGGTGATAACCACAGACCACTTCTCAGTTCCTATGCTTTCTGGCTGATGTTTTGGTCACTTTTGAATGCTGGCGGTACTGTCACTCTAGTGGTAGCATGAGACGGAGTCTACAACCCACACAAGTGGCTCAGGTAGTGCAGCTCATCCAGGATGGCACATCAATGCGAGCTGTGGCAAGAAGGTTTGCTGTGTCTGTCAGCGTAGTGTCCAGAGCATGGAGGCGCTACCAGGAGACAGGTCAGTACATCAAGAGACGTGGAGGAGGCCATAGGAGGGCAACAACCCAGCAGCAGGACCGCTACCTCCGCCTTTGTGCAAGAAGGAGCAGGAGGAGCACTGCCAGAGCCCTGCAAAATTACCTCCAGCAGGCCACAAATGTGCATGTGTCTGCTCAAACGGTCAGAAACAGACTCCATGAGGGTGGTATGAGTGCCCGACGTCCACAGGTGGGGGTTGTGCTTACAGCCCAACACCGTGCAGGACGTTTGGCATTTTCCAGAAAACACCAAGATTGGCAAATTCGCCACTGGCGCCCTGTGCTCTTCACAGATGAAAGCAGGTTCACACTGAGCACATGTGACAGACGTGACAGAGTCTGGAGACGCCGTGGAGAACGTTCTACTGCCTGCAACATCCTCCAGCATGACCGGTTTGGCGGTGGGTCAGTCATGGTGTGGGGTGGCATTTCTTTGGGGGGCCGCACAGCCCTCCATGTGCTCGCCAGAGGTAGCCTGACTGCCATTAGGTACCGAGATGAGATCCTCAGACCCCTTGTGAGACCATATGCTGGTGCGGTTGGCCCTGGGTTCCTCCTAATGCAAGACAATGCTAGACCTCATGTGGCTGAAGGTTGTCAGCAGTTCCTGCAAGAGGAAGGCATTGATGCTATGGACTGGCCCGCCCGTTCCCCAGACCTGAATCCAATTGAGCACATCTGGGACATCATGTCTTGCTTTAGTCCAGGTCTGGGAGAAGATCCCTCAGGAGACCATCCGCCACCTCATCAGGAGCATGCCCAGGCGTTGTAGGGAGGTCATACAGGCACGTGGAGGCCACACACACTACTGAGCCTCATTTTGACCTGTTTTAAAGACATTACATCAAAGTTGGATCAGCCTGTAGTATGGTTTTCCACTTTAATTTTGAGTGTGACTCCAAATCCAGACCTCCATGGGTTGATACATTTGATTTCCATTGATAATTTTTGTGTGATTTTGTTGTCAGCACATTCAACTATGTAAAGAAAAAAGTATTTAATAAGAATATTTCATTCATTCAGATCTAGGATGTGTTATTTTAGTGTTCCCTTTATTTTTTTGAGCAGTGTATGTTGACTAGTGATCAGTGTATTCTAATGCAATCGTAATACGTTCCATTATACAGTATATCTTCTGTGTGTTGTAATCCGAATCATTGTAGCTTTTCTCATTCATGCTAAGATTGACAACATGTCTCAACATGACAAATGGGTTCTCCCATCTCTCCTCCTCTCGTGTGGTTCTCTAGTCTTGGCCAGGTGCTCTGCTACCCAGGACATCAGCAGACAGTGGTGCAGTGACCCCAGTGTTTCTGAGGGGAGCGCCGTGCAGGCGGAGAAGAAGACAGGGGGAGTGGCCTCTCCGAGCAGGGAAACCTCTCTCTCTCCAGAGTGGAGCACACTGAGGAGAAAGACCGAGGACTCTGTGAGTGTACAACACAGGAAAATGTTGGCCCACTACATATGAGTACATTAGTTTCATATCCATACTGTATGTGCTGATGCCGATAGTTGGCTTCAAGAAATGGTATGGATTCGAGGCTGTCAGTATATAGCATGGTTGGGGTTAAATCCAATGTAAATTCTGACACTTTGGGATGAAGTGAAATTTCAATGCAATAGTTGAAAAGTGCCATTCAATCCAACCCTGGGACGGAGTGACAAAAAGTGTGTGGTTTGTTAACCAAAAAAAAAGTGTGTGGTTTGTTAACCAGCAAGTGTGTGGATTGTTAACCAAAAAGTGTGTGGCTTGTTAACCTAATAGCCTCTTTCAAAACATCCAGTTTTATCTCCTTTTAATAAACAATCCTTTTGTAACATTAATATAGGAGGAGAGAATTCAGAATAGTCAACCAAACAGCAGCCAGATCCCATGACATTGCTGTTTTTGCTCCATTCATTTAAACAACATTATCATTTGAACGACACAGTTACCCCTCTTTTTTGTTGTTGTTGTTGTGTGTAACCCTTTTAACTTCTAGAGAGCTGATTGTCATGGACTCCCTCCTACCCCTCAAGTCCATGTAAGTGCAGAGGTCGAGTCTAACAGCATGTGCCCCTACGGTACAGGGACATGACCAATGACACTGCTGCGCCGACAACTAACAACCCATGCTTACACACAGACCTAGCTAATGGCTGTCGGTCTAACGAACGCCTGGTGGAATGCTCACTGCAACATTGCTTCTGTGTAGATGGACAGTGGACACATTTCAGTATTCTAACCATGCCTATTTTACCGTAATGTCGGAATTAGTCAACACGACATTAAAACACACAGTATGTTGTTTTGGTGTAATAGATGGGTGCCTGTTTCTCCAAAGTCTTCAATGGTTGTCCTCTGAAGATCCACTGCGCTGTGACCTGGATCCTCCCGAAAACCAGAGGTAGGTTTGCAGAAAGGGTTGAAGAGGTTCAAACGAGGTTCTAACATACGACCTAGAATATGAACCAAGACATGGTCTTGTCTCTTCCTCAGATCAGTACCTTATTCTGGGTGCAGAGGAGGGTGTATATACTCTCAACCTCAACGAGCTCCACGAGGACACTCTGGAGAAGGTAGTGGCACAGACGTTTATGAATAGGGTAAAGGGTGAGGTCGTGTTGAATTCCTGAGCGTGCCACTAATACCTCTCTCTTCCCCCACAGTTGCTCCCGCAGAGATGTGCCTGGCTGTATGTCATGAACAACGTTTTGATGTCCATATCAGGTAGGACAATCAATCCCCATTTTTCGTTCGGCCAATCACACACCTATCCGATTGGTCATAGGATCCTACACCATCAACTACACTGCTCCAAACCAGATCTGGGTTCAAATAGTATTTGAGTGTTTGCTTGAGCCTACTTTGACTGCCAGGTGGGTGGGGTTTGCACTCCATTGGTTCCATTGTACCAGGCAAGCTCGAAAAAGAACTGCTAAATTGGAACACTGGTTTCTTACCATTCCTTCCCTCTCCACCCCCATCTTCAGGGAAGTCGTCCCAGCTGTACTCCCACAGTCTGATGTCTCTGTTTGAACAGAGAGGTCACAAGCAGCAGAAACAGAGTCACCTGTCCCTCAGTACCAACCGCCTCACTGAGAGGATCAACCCCAGGTAGAGTGAGTGAGTGAGTGAGTGAGTGAGTGAGTGAGTGAGTGAGTGAGTGAGTGAGTATTAATGTTATCGGGTTAAGTTTGCCTTCAATTTATGTGCATCTCCTAATTTCAAATGTTTTCAAATGTTTGTCCATCAGCAGGAAATATGCTGTAACTGTGAAGATACCAGACACTAAAAGCTGTCGAAGATGCAGTGTGGGTAAGTGTAATTTGACGTTGCAATATGTTCAAGAAAGTTTATGAAATTGACCCAAAGTGTTTTCAGTTGCTCTTTGTCCCTCCCTCTCTCTCTGCTGCAGCAAGGAACCCATACACAGACAGCACGTTCCTGTGTGGGGCTGTGCCGTCAGGTCTAGTTCTACTCTTGTGGTATGACCCCATGCAGAAATTTATGCAGCTCAAGGTGTGTATTGACATAACTCCATATTGTGCTATTAAAATGATTACTTACAATTGATTTCAATGAACCGTGTCTGTTAGACTTGTAAAATGTATCCTCCTATGCTCTCTTCTTCCCTCTCCTTCTCTCAGCATATAGACATACGTCTACCAGATCCGCTCCCTATCTTTGAGCTACTGGTGTTAGTGACAGATGAGTTTCCACAGTTGTGTGTTGGTGTGAGAGACTGCACTGCAGAGAAAGGGAAACCGCCAACCAACCAGCAACTGAAGTTTGATATCGTAGAGTTGAACGGCACACCAAACTCTTCACCAGGTGGCACAGAGATGTTAGATGCCAGGATTTCAACCATATAACATTGTGTAGAGGAATTGTATAATTATCTTTCTTTCTCTCTATTTCTCTCTTTCTGTCTTGTGCGTGTGCAGAGAGTATGCCTGTCGGAGCCGGACCGGGAGCCGTGCAGGCGACACAGCTGGACAGAGACACGGTTCTCATTGCACTGGAGAGTAAGTCTATTGGAGCTCGGTTGGAATATATTATCTCCCTGGAATATCATTATCACTACCTACCCTTTAATGTACAATACTAATGGTATTTTTTACAGAGACTGTGAAGATTGTCACCCTGCAAGGGCTTCCTTCCAAGGAGCTGGCTTTTGAACTGGTCTTTGACTTCCCCATTGAAACACTAAGTAAAAACGTCATTCAATCCCAATTATCATTCTTTACTGCATAGAATGTCCTCAATTCGTCACCAAATCATAGCTACAGGGGGGAGGT
Organism: Oncorhynchus mykiss; assembly: GCF_013265735.2. NCBI lineage: Eukaryota > Metazoa > Chordata > Actinopteri > Salmoniformes > Salmonidae > Oncorhynchus > Oncorhynchus mykiss. Next base: position 27,307,396 of record NC_048573.1, on the reverse strand, counting down.
ACTGTAGCTACAGCTAACACACTACGTACTGTATGTGTGGGAGATTCCTTTGTGACATTACTGTTGTGTGGCTAGTTTGTTTACAGGACAGTGTTCTGGCTTTCTGGAAGCATGGTCTTAAAGGGAGGAGTCTTCACACAAATGAGGTGATTATGATGCCTTCTCTCCACCATGCGCTTGTGCGCTCATTCAAACCAAAAATGCTTGATCTGCATTGTAAGTATTTTATCTCTCTGAAACAGTGAAATACATTTACACTCATCTTAGGTCACGCAGGAGATTACAGACGAAAGCAGAGTATTCCGGGTCTTGGGGACGAACAGGTATGCTCCAAACTCTAGCTGGCCTGTTATCTTGAAAACCACATTATGTGTGATCCCATAAGGGGTCAAAAGGTTATTTTGAGAAAAACCAATCACGCTGTCTTTTGTCATTTCCATAGGGATATTGTCCTTCAGAGTACCCCCACAGAGGACCCATCAGCAATGAGCAACCTCTATATCCTGACTGGCCATGAAAGCAGCTACTAAGATTAGACAGAGAAAAAGGAAGGAAAGGAGAGAAAGCTATATTAAAGGAAGAAGTGAAGGAGCGTGTGTCCCAGAGATGGGCAATTTTTATTGTGTGAAGAAAGGAGGCACTACAGGCCACTAGCTCTTCCCTGGCACCTAATAAACTCGAACGAGCCCCCTGGCACCTAATAAACTCGAACGAGCCCCCTCAGTGTAGACTCGTCTCAAACTGATGTAACCCCCTCTACCTGCATACTGGGAACAGACAGACCATATGAGACTCTCACACAATTAGCCACAGAGAGAAAACTGAGCTGTTGTGTGTTCAAGGAAGAACTTGTTGAAAAAGACTTGTTAGAGAGAGCCCCCCCCCAGTCATGACCCCTAACCCCTTGAATACGCACACACTACTTTTAACCTGGTTCCAACCCCATTGTGTTTTCTTACTGGTATGCCATTGGAAATACACTAACTGATGACCGAAGTCTGCACTGTCTCCCGATACAACATTGTGAAGTGGAAACCAACTACATCGGTGAACGGAATATACCACTAGACCACCATGCTCTGTTCACTACTTGTAATGGCATAGGTGGCACCGCTCCCAGATGTCAACATGAACAGTTTTCACCTCATACGCTTGAAAATATGTCACCTAAAATCAGAGTGCTAATACAGTTTAAAAGTGCTCAGATTAAGACTTTTCCTGGATTTAAAGTGTTTTCAATAGAGATCTCTGTTGAGCATGCTTTTTAGGACAGGATTGGGCTTAATCTGCATCTTGGGAAACCAGCCCTAATGGAGTTGAATTGTATGATGAATTCCAATATTGTTTTGTTGTGTTTAGTCTCAAACCAGACATGTGTGTTTGCCACAAAGTAAGACTACGTTGTGTTTAATGATACTGGTTTGCTTTTGTTTGGTTGTGCATGGGAGGGACTGGGCCCAATGTAACACTCGTCATCCCTGAAAGACACTTGAAGGAGAATACATGTTGCTATTTAATTGTTTCTTTTAATAAAAAAAAGTGAAAATATGGATTTGAGAGTTTTTATGTATACTTGTTGAACTTATGCCAAAACATTGAATTCCCAATGATAAAATAAAAAGATTTTAAAAAATGTGAGTCGACTGATGCAAAGATAAAAGATGAATGTGTTTCTCTAAAGACATTAGACAACATTACCTATGAAGTTAGTCCAGTTTAGCAAGCCTCAAGAATGTGTGTGACAAGTGCCAAAATAGATTGGCATGCTAATTAGTATTAGTATAAATTTCATTATAGGGCTCTTTGTACAATTAGTTGATAAAAATTGTCATCCTTTTTATCCACTTGTAATAAGACGTTCCTATACAAGACTATTTACAACAGTGTTATGAATTGGGTCAGTTTACGTAAAAACATGACATGATGCGTAACTTTATAATTGATGTAGTATCTCGACTGAACAGACGGGGGCGCCATTGCTTTTTTAAAAAAAAAATTATCCCTTTGATTGCGTCACACACTTCCTAAAAAATAATCACGGCGCCATTTCAGAATTCATTCATTGGCATTTGCAGTTTGAGTCGTTATTCAGGTAAGGGGGACATGATGGAAATTGACATCTCAATCAATGTTGATTTGTATTCAACAAGTTGCTAGAGGGAGGACTAAGACACGATATAATCACGATGTGTTTTGTTTGACCAGAATTAGTCATAGCTAGCACCATACCGTGCGAACGTTTCTTTTCAACAACAAATAATATAGATATATAGTTAACGCAATCGAAGACTAAGCTAGCTGGCTAGGTTATCAACCTCATTTGGATTTCAGTTGGAGTTTTTCGAGAGTGTCAGTCAGGTTGTTAACAGAACAGGTAGCTAGCTAAACTAGCTAAGTTAATTCCGACAGAACAAGCAACTAGCTGACGTTAACTGGCTAAAGTGAGGGAATTTCTAGTTTTTATAACTACGGTCAGACTTACGAAGTTAGCTGCAAGATAAAAATAAAAAATGTATATATTTATAAAATACGTTCTCTTAATAGCCATGAAAGATTAAATGGAAAGTTCTCAATACTAACGTTAGCTTTCCTATTTGGCCTGGTCAGTTACTGTTAGCTGGAGAATTAGCTAGCGGTAGGTAACTAGATAACATTAGCTAGATTGAGTTGCTAGCTACTGTACGTCTGATACCATGCAAACGTATTTTTCTTCATGCTTCACATAGTTGAAATGGACTTGGTAAACAAACAACTGCTTGTCTCCACTTCCAGGAATAACACGCCACAGATTTGAAGATGGTGAAAATATTCATAGGCAATCTTGACTCAGACACCACCGTGGACGAGCTACGCACTCTCTTCTCCCAGTATGGCAAGATCTCAGAGTGCGACATCGTCAAGAACTTTGGCTTTGTGCACATGAACGACAAAGCCGAAGCGGAGGAGGCAATCAAGAACCTACACCACCATGAGCTCAACGGGGAGCAAATGAACGTGGAGATGAGCCGCGGCAGACCAAAGTCCACCACCAAGCTGCATGTCAGCAACATCCCAGAGGGTTGCACCAACGAGGAGCTGAAGACCAAGTTTGAGGAGTATGGCCCTGTGGTGGAGGCTGACATAGTGAAAGACTATGCATTTGTCCACATGGAGTCTGTGGATGATGCCATGGAGGCCATCAGTAGGCTGGACAACACAGCCTTCCAAGGTGAACCCGCAGATAGTCTGAGCTTTCTGTAGTTACGGAATACACTTCCCTTTAGATGGCATAAAGATCGTAAAGTGATGCCGAAAAGCATTTTGGTTTAATTCTCTGAGTTTAATGGATACGTAATGGCACTAAAGTCGTGAGTCTTTCGTGATTATTTTATCCGGTTTCAACGTAACAGTGCAGGTGAACTAATTGATGCTAATATATAAGTATTTGCAATGAGGAAATAACAGCCGTTAAGAAGCAGTGGTGTGCGTGTCAGAACCCAACCGTCTCATGCGTCTCTTCTCTCTCCTCAAAAGGCAAGCTGATGAGCGTGCATCTGTCCACCAGTCGCCTGCGCACGGTCCCGGGAATGGGAGCTCAAACTGGCTGCTATGTCTGCGGGAAACAGGGTCACTGGTCGAAAGATTGCCCGAATGGCGGTCAGAACGGCGGTAGCTATGGTGACAGTGGTGAACGCCACAGAGGTGGCCTAATGATGGGCCCGGGCAGGGGTTTCCCACGGGGTCCCCCAGGTTTCAGCAGGAGTGGCGAAAGATACCCGAGTGGCTACGGGATGCCCCCAAGAGCTGCGGCATCCTATTACATGGGCAGACTAGGGTATAGCAGATCGTCCGGTTATCTGGGGGGGCCGCCTCTTCCCCCTTTGAGCCGTAGGCCTAGCTATGGCTCTGCTCGGGAGTACAGCGCCGATGCCAGGGATCGGTACAGTGGCAGGCTACCGAGCTCTTATCCCGAGAGGGTATCGGCCTATGAGCGAGACCGTTACAGCATTCATGTTGACTATTATGAGAAGTACAGGGCACGGCCATACGGCTCAAGCTATTTTGAAGAGCGCCGTCTGGGCTATATCCCCCCTCCCCCCTCTTCCTCCCTCTCAAGGCTCTCCTCTAGTGTCGACCCGTACGAGCGTCGCCCTCTACCACCATCCTCGGCGACCGCCTCGTACTACTTGCGAGACCGCAGCCCGATCAGACGAGTGCCTGTCACCTCTGACAGCTATGGTTATGAGCGTTCACGGCTGTCCCCGGTGTCGTCCTCCAGAAGCTCCTCGTACGCCGTCCCACAGGCCAGGGACCCTTACACCGATCGGACACGCTATGCTTACTGAGCTACATACTGCCAAGGTGAGCCAACCAACCAGGAGTACTGGCCCATTGCTCTGTGACATTTGGAATGGTGCGTGCCATTGAATGTAAAAAGGTACATGATGATGATGACACAGTGGGGGCTGGGAACTGTAGACTCGTGTTCATCCTAATATTTCTTCAATGAAGAACATAAACTATGCCCCCACCACAGTGCTTTTAAACCGTAAAACACAATCCAATTCTCAAAGCGAATACTCTGCTCTTTTCTAGGTGTGTATGACTCGCCAGACTTTTCCTTTGCTACCATTCCTCCTCCGAGCTGCATGGTTCCATCGAGCTGTGCCGCAAACAAACCTTTCGTGACTCGGAATGTGATGGCACGAGAATGATGCAGGCGGAAATCGGCATGTGCATCTTCCTGGCACCTGTGTGCCAGCCGTCGGCAGATGAATCTTCATCTCAACTGACTAATCAATCCATATTCAAGTCAACATACTTCCTTTATTTACAGTTGTCACTTACAAGGACACTTAGCTATCTGGAACCACAGGTCTGGCACTGTGTGTGTGATGATAATACTAGCTTAACTATACCGGCTTTCCACTCGCTTTGTTTGTCTTTTTTTTATTATTTTTTTTAGAAATTATACATCTTTTTATTTTTAAGAATCTCCTCAAAGCAAATTGGCCACTGAATTTGGCGTATTGAGGTGACCATAGTTTAGAGACTTGTCTTACTTGAGAAATATTTTTCATTCATTTAATTGTTTTCAGCTATTAATGACAAATTATCTCATTCATGCCATGTTTCGCTCAGTCATTCAACCACATTTTTGTGTTGAATTTTCCCCAGTAATACACAATTTAAGAATAGACCGGTATGAATATTTGTGAAATTCATGCACTGGCTTTGAGAACGTTAATGAACATCTGTTTTCTCAAGAGGACATTCCACTTAGTGTTGAGGAAATCCTCGTCATACTGCTTTTGTTTAGAGTTGCTGTCACGGTGACATTATCCGTATCCCAAAACAAACATTCCAATTTGTCTCAGTTGATATGCTTCATCAATAATATCTGCATACGTCTCCTAACCAAAAAGAAGCATTAAGTGTGTACTAATTTGAACAGTGTGCATAGCACGTATAGATTCATGCACCGCCAAATGTAATCTTGCGTAATTCGGGAAGGCCCAATCTGATATACACCAATTCAAGAGGATATAGCAATATATTAAATATTGTTTTCTAACAATCTGTGTTTTAGTAAATCAAATTCACCTGTGTTCATTGAATATTCATTGCTACTAAACATAAACATGTTCAATACAGCAAATAACATGAGCATAACTCAGGGCTATGACATAATCATTAAGGTAAGGGGCTCTTGTCTTAATCACTTTCTATGGGTGCCTTTTACAGCGAAGCTATTTTGGGAATTGTTGTAGTTTGTATTTTTCCAATTTTTCCAAGTCCAAGCGTGTACGTTTTTCGCATTTTATTTTTTAATAAACCATAAAGTATTTTTTGTGCCAATTTTCTTTATGTATGCTCTCTTCAGCCTTTATCCACATCGACACTAAATTGAAATGAATGCTTTTCTGATAATACCTACTAAAACCTGGTACTATTAAATCAAGTACAGTCGGAAAGAAATGCACGTATGCGTCTTTCGTCCAATCAGCCGGTCTGATTTCGACGCCCTCCAATCTGGTTTTGCCTTTTGAGGGGATGGGCAGAGATTGTGCTGTGGTTAGCAGGCGAGGCGCCATTTCATCTCGGAGACCAGTGGCATCCGACAGTGAAAGGTACGAAAGTAGAAAATGTGATTTATGGCGTTTTTTTTTTTTTAATGTAAATTTTGACGTTGCATATTGCCTTATGTGAACAGCAAATAACTGACATACAGCTATGAAAGCGTTTCGGATCTATTGTTAGCATAGCATGCTCGTTATGCATGCATATACGGACACTTGCTAGAGTTGCCACAATACGCAATTTGGTGTCGCTAGCTGTCTTGCGCGTTACAAATGACTACACGTGCAAATGTATGCTTTAACTATGCTGAGATGGCGATGTATTTTAAACGTTCGTTTACGTGCCTGAATCATTGGGCTGAATTAATAACCAATGGACAGCTTGTCTAGTTCCAAACCTGCTAGCTACTTCTGACACTGGTGGCAGAGAGTAACCAGCATTATGATTGGTAAATTGGTCCTGTTAATGATCCAATGCATCCTCTTGCACAGCGGATTATTGATAGAGCGAATTTGTCAAATAATCAATGTGCTCTTAGGTTCATAAGACTTCTTGAGACAAGTTATTTCATGTTTCATCAGTTTAATTTCCTCTTCCACTGTTTATATACTGAAGCAGGAGCATCATCATCATGGTGAAAATCTTCATTGGGAATTTGTCTCCAGACACCACGGCGGAGGAGCTGCGCTCCCTCTTCTCCCAGTATGGCAAGATCTCAGAGTGCGACATCGTCAAGAACTTTGGCTTTGTGCACATGGATGACAAAGCCAAGGCAGAAGATGCCATCAAGAATCTCCACCACTACGAGCTCAACGGGCAGGCCATGAATGTGGAGATGAGCCGTGGCAGACCCAAAGCCTCTACCAAGCTCCACGTGGGTAATATCAACAGCAGCTGTACCAACCAAGAACTACGGGCCAAGTTTGAGGAGTACGGCCCAGTGGTGGAGTGTGACATAGTGAAGGACTACGCCTTTGTCCACTTGGAGCGTGTGGAGGATGCCATGGAGGCCGTCAGTGGGCTGGACAACACAGCCTTCCAAGGTGAACTCACACAGGCAGGGCTTGGTTGGTCAGTGCCCGGTGTGGTGTAGGTCCACCCTGATAATTAGAATGAGTTCTATTCACTAAGAAAAGGTCTTAACAAAACTGATAGGTAAGTCATGGATAAAGGTAAGTAGTGAAAGTAAGGGGCAGTCAACCGCTATCTCCAAATGCACATGTTGTACTAATTTTTGTATCTTTAAAATTCATCCCAGAATATGGACTGTGTCAGTTGTGGATATATTTCTGTATACCTGGGTCAGTGTTGCGTGGATAGAACAATCGTCAGTGTTTACGTTCAGAGGTGTTTTAAAATGTAGGCTATTAGGATAGTGTTTTAGTACGTGCCCGCCTCCTTTCTGATTCCGTAGCTCATATGCATAGATATAGATGGAACAGTTTATTGTATCGTCGTAAACTCTTGCGTCTTTTTTTTTTTAAAGGCAAACTGCTGAGCGTGAAGCTTTCGACTAGCCGCCTGCGTACTACGCCTGGCATGGGAGAGAGGACTGGTTGTTATCGGTGCGGGCAGGAAGGCCACTGGTCCAAAGAATGTCCGCTCGACACGTTGGGCAACTACAGAGAGGGTGCCGAGCCATGCTCTGACGGATTCGATGGCGGTGCCCCCAGGTTCGGCGGGGGGAGTCGCAGCGGTCGCGTGTATCAACGGGGCTTCAGTGGCAGCTACGCTTCCGTGCACGACTTTGGCAACAGAGGGTCTGTTTGCGGCAGTGTACCCGGGTATGGCAGGGGCGCGGGCTACGAGAGCGCAATGAGTTACAGTGTCCCGCAGGGTTATGGAATGAGCGCTGCCGAACAATGCATGGCCCGGACATACGCCAGCGAGGCAGCGTACGGCGGCACCAGCTCGAGCTATGGTGCGATCCCAGCCAACCCAGTGCGCCGGTCATCTTACGAGGACCGGGATCCTTATGGTGTTGTGGACTTCTACGAGAAGTACCGGGCTCGCTCGTATGGAGCCAGTTATTTCGAAGAGCGCCGGTCTGTCCCTTTGCCAGCCCCACCTCCCCCCTCCTCCTCGGCCATAATGAGGGAGCGCCTGCCGCCCTCTAGCCTCGACCTATACGAGCGCTGTCCCCTCCCTCCTCTACCAGCCTCCATCTCCTCATACTACTCCCGCGACCGGAGCCCGATCCGGCGAATCCCTGCTGATGCTGAGGGCTACGCGTACGAGCGCGCGCGCCTCTCCCCGGTGTCCTCCCTCCCCAGAAGCTTGGCTTATGACATCCCGCGGGACCCCTACGCCGAGCGGGCGCGCTATGCTTACTAACCTTTTTCCCACTTGTCCAGGTGAGACCTGACTAGCTTTCACAGGTTAGCGTGATTTTAAGTTCCCTGGAACTACACTGAACAAACATATAAACGCACCATATAAAGTGTTGCTCCCATGTTTAATGAGCTGAAATAAAAGATCCCTAGAAATGTTCAATACCCTGAAAAAGCGTATTTCTCTCCAATTTTGTGCGCAAGTTTGTTTACATCACTGTTAGTGAGTATTTCTCCTTTGCCAAGATAATCCATCCACCAGACCGGTGTGGCATATCATGAAGCTGATTAAACGGCATGATCATAACACAGGTGCAGCTTGTGCTGGGGACAATAAAATGCCACTTTGAAAATGGGAAGTTTAGTCACACAGCACAATGCCACAGATGTCTCAAGTTTTGAGAGAGCGTGCAATTGGCATGCTGACTGCAGGAATGTCAGCCAGAGAATTGAATGTCATTTCTCTACTGTAAGCCGCCTCCAATGTCACTTTAGAGAATTTGGCAGTACGTCCAAACGGTCTCACAACTGCAGACCACCTGTAACCACGCCAGCCCAGGACCTCCACATCCGGCTTCTTCACCTGCGGGATCGTCTGAGACCAGCCACCCGGACATCTGATGAAACTGGGTTTGCACGACTGAAGAATTTCTGCCCAAACTGTCAGAAACTGTCTCAGGGAAGCTCATCTGCGTGCTTGTCATCCTCACCACGGTTTTGACCTGACTGCAGTTTGGAGTTGTAACCGACTTCAGTTGGCAAATTATCACCTTCGATGGCCACTGGCAACAGGTGTATTCTTTACGGATGAATCTGTTTCAACTACCGGGCAGATGTATGGCATTGTGTGGGCAAGTGGTTTGCTGATGTCAACGTTATGGACAGAGTGCTCCATGGTGGCAGTGGGGTTATGCTATAGGCAGGCAGATGCTACTGACAACGAACACAATTTGTATTTTATTGATGCCAATTTGAATGCACAGAGGTACTGTGCCGTGATCCTGAGGCCCATTGTCATGCCATTCATCCGCAGCCATCACCTCATGTTTCAGCATGAAAAGGCACGGCCCCATGTCACAAGGATCTGCACACTATTCCTGTAAGTTAAAAATGTCCCAGTTCTTCCATGGCCTGCGTACTCACCAGACATGTCACCCATTGAGTGTGTTTGGCATGCTCTGGATCAACGTGTACGACAGTGTTCCAGGTCCAGCCAATGTACAGCGACTTTGAACAGCCATTGAAGAGGAGTGGGACAATATTCCACGGGCCATAATCAACAGCCTGATCAACTCTCTATGTGAATGAGATGTGTTGTGCTGCATGAGGCAAATGGTGGTCACACCAGGTACTGACTGCTTTTCTGACTGAAGCCCCTACCTTTTCTTTAAGTTATCTGTGTTACCAACAGATGCATATCTGTATTCCCAGTCATGTGCAATCTGTAGATTAGGGCCCGATGAATTTCAGTTGACTGATTTTCCTTATATGAACTGTAACTCAGTAACATCTTTAAAATTGTTGCGTTTTTATATTTTTGTTCAGTGTAGTATTAATATAAACACTGGGTGTTTGATCGTTTCTCTAGGTAATGTCTTAGATCTGTCAGGTTTTATGTCTTGTCATAGGTTGATATTGCCGACGCTGTCAAGCCTGTTGATCGAATAGGAGAGAATGCATGCCGTGGAACTTGACTACATCTTGTGGATGACCGTGTTACTATTTGGTATGCTCTCTTTTCAGGTGTCGCAACAGTGTCGTGCTCGGTTGGCCATCTTAGTTCCGTCTCGCTATGCGTTTCGACGTGGTCGTGGGATGGATGGGGAGTGTGCGAACATTTATCTTCACTGTTCGTTATCGGTCTTGTGTGTTAACTGATAGCTTAGTGATGTTTTGTATTTCCCCGCTGAAAACAGAATGTAAATATAGATTTCAGGTATTATTAGATTTTAGGTATTTTGCAAAAAGCAACCATGTGCACGTTTTTATTTTTTAATGTGAGTCCTTCAGTTGGAGGTGTTGTAGCAGTAGTTGAATCAGTCATTGCACTTAACTCTAGTTAGCAGTTTTATGCATTAGTGCGATGAATGCAATCAGTTGCTCATCACATTCGCCTTTTTAAAATTCATATAAAACCATTAAAACAATAGATACAGGTGTTGTGAATGAATGTGTAAATAATATATATTTTATTTTACTCCACATCTAAGGCAGGGGAGGGAGGCATATTATGCATTTCGGCTGATATTTTTGAATACCTTTTGAAAGTGAAATTTCACTCACAAGGGAACCCCTGCTGCTTCAAATCTAATTTTCCACTTAACATATGACTGACTGTATTACTCATGTTTGAATGAAATAATACACTTTATACATTCTGAACATTTTAGAACATTTCTAAACTGTTGTATAGTCCCATTCCATCTTGAAAAGAAATGTGTTTAAGAGTGCATTTGGCACTATTTGCCCTGAATGATATGAGAAATATTTATGTCCATTTTGTTTCTCAATAAAATCACTCTGAAAAGGTGTACTGTTTGTCATTTGATTTGTGATTTCGTTCCATGTCTTGTTCACTTTACCCCCCCCCCCCCCCCCCCCCTGAACTCTTTTGGAATGTAGTTTTCAAGCTCAAATGTTTCCTCCTTGGTATCTCAGCAGTACCATGAATATATTTTAGTGTATTTCTCCTCTTAGACTCTTAACATGATAGTGGTAATATTGAATGGCCATGATCTATACTGTAGGTTAATTAACACACCTGATAGGTTAATCCAGGACAAATCATGTTAAAATATACTATTTGGTTAGGCCTACACATTGGTTTGATGATTGACCCAAAAAATATTCTGAATGATTTTTCCTTTTTTTCTTGTCATGGTCAAATAACTCGGGCATAGATTGGTAGTTTTTCCTAATTTGGCACACACAAATTTGAGGCCGTGAGTAACTTGGTAAATGAAAAATAGCACCGTTTGGCCTATAGGTGGCACTGTTATAAGCAGCTTCACTTAAACCATCATATCCTTTGCCCTGTTTGAGCTAGAGACTATAAACTTTGTTGGTTGCAGAGGGGGGGCTATAGGTGGACGGGCTCATTGGAACGGCTGGAATGGAATTAATGAAACCGAGTCAAACGTGGTTTCCATATGTTTGTTTGATACCGTTCCATTCCAGCCATTAACATTTTCAGGTCTTGCCTTAGATTTTCAAGTTAATTTAAGTCAAAACTGTAACTCGGCCACTCAAGAATGTTCACTGACTTCTTCGTAAGCAACTCCAGTGTAAATTTGACCTTGTGTTTTAGGTTATTGCCCTGCTGAAATGTGAATTCATCCCCCAGCGTCTGGTGGAAAGCAGACTGAACCAGGTTTTCCTCTAGGATTTTGCCTGTGCCTCCATTACGTAATTTTGTTTTATCCTGAAAAACTCCCCAGTCCTTAATGATTCCAAGCATACCCATAATATGATGCCGCCACCACTGTGCTTGAAAATATGGAGAGTGGTACTCAGTGATGTGTTGTATTGGATTTGCCATAAACAACACTAGCTATTCAGGACAAAAAGTGAATTGCTTTGCCACATTTTTTGCAGTATTAATTTAGTGCCTTGTTGCAAACAGGATGCATTTAAAAAAATAAAAATAATTCTGTACAGGCGTCCTTCTTTTCACTGTTGACCCATCCTCAGTTTTCTCCTCTCACAAACATTAAACTGTTTTAAAGTCTCAATAGGCCTCAGGGTGAAATCCGTGAGCGGTTTCCTGTATCTTTGTCGAGACTGGGTGTATCGATACACCATCCAAAGTGTAATTATTAACTTCACCATGCTCAAAGGGATATTCAATGTCTGCTTTTATTTATTTTTTACCTATCTACCAATAGGTGGGTCTTAGTGGTTGAATCTGTGTTTGATTTTCACTGCTCGACTGAGGGACCTTCAAGATAATTGTATGTGTGGGGTACAGAGATGAGGTAGTCATTCAAAAATAATGTTCAACACTATTATTGCACACAGAGTGAGTCCATGCAACTTAATATATGACTTGTTAAGCACATTTTTACTCCTGAACCTATTTAGGTTTGCCATAACAAAGGGGTTAAATACTTATTAACTCAATACATTTACCCATTTTTTTCTCCCCAATTTTGATCTTGTCTCATCGCTGCAACTCCCCAACGATCTCAGGAGAGGCAAAGGTCGAGTCATGCGTCCTCCAAAACAAACCGAGCTTCTTAACACCCGCCCGCTTAACCCGGAAGCCAGCCGCACCAATGCGTCGGAGGAAACACCGTTCAACTGACAACCGAGGTTACCATGCAGGCGCCTGGCCCGCCACAAGGAGTTGCTAGAGTGCGATGAGCCAAGTAAAGCCCCCCTGGCCAAACCCTCTCCTAACTGGATGACGCTGGGCCAATTTGTGCACCTCCCTGTGGGACTCCCGATCACGCCTGGTTGTGATACAGCCAAGGATCAAACCAGGTCTGTAGTGACTCCTCTAGCACTTAGATGCAGAGCCTTTGACCACTGCACCACTCAGGAGACCCTCAGCTTTTCATTTTTATTAATTTGTAAAGATTTCTAAAAACAAAATTCCAATTTGACATGGGGAATTGTGTGTAAGCCAGTGACAAAAATAACTTGAATTAATAAATGTTAAATTCAGGCTGAAACACAACAAAATTGTGGAAAAGTCAAGGGGTGTCGATACTTTCTGAAGGCACTGTATTTTAAGCCCATAACCATGTGTGTGAGGTGTATAATTTGTTTCAAAGTAGAATTGTTTAAGACTACCAAGAAACACTCTGTGTGACCCTGATTTAACCTACTGCAGCAAAATTAACTGTCCTCCAAGTTTAGCTGGAATTTAGCCCATAAGGATTTGACAAATGTGATTGGTTGGTGATATGACATTGGCACACGTCTCTTGCGCTGCGCATCATAGAAAATCACAACAACAATAGGAGAAATGTTTATAATCACCAGCACCATATCCATATAATATCTTGCCATAAGCGCAAAGTGACTGCAAAAGATACAGGTTGGAATGTCACTTTTCATCAAATGAATTGGAAGTCTGACTGAAATATGGGACAAATTGACCTTTTTTTCACAATTAGTACATTTTAATTCTGTTGATAAAATGCGGAACATGATTGGTTGGTTGCAGGGCGCAGGAAAAAGGGCCTATATTCGGGACTGTCCCGCACAATCCGAGATGTGGTCACCCTAGATACTAAAACAATAACTATTGATCAAGTGGACTTTGTCCTTCAAATTAATGTTAGATTTAAATTATGCAGACTAACTGTGAAATATTGTGATTAGTCGATCTGTATAATCACATATTATTGCCCTATTATGTGGTCTGAACTTAGTGAACAGTGGATATTTTATTCTGGAAAATTCCTGCCGCTTGAGCAGTCAGCGTTTTACAGCTGTGAGAGTGTGTTTTAGTATTTTGGAATGCTAATGTGGAATGTACCAACTCAAATTTAAATAATTTACACCACTCGGGGCTCCCGAGTGCCGCAGTGGTCTATGGCACTGCATCGCAGTGCTAGAGGCGTCACTACCAACCCTGGTTTGATCCCTGGCTGTATCACAACTGGCCGTGATCGGCAGTCCTATAGGGTGGCACAATTGGTCCAGCATCGTCCTGGTTAGGGTTTGGCCGGCGTAGGCCGTCATTGTAAATAAGAATTTGTTCTTAACTGACTTGCCTAGATAAAAAAAGGTTAAACAAAAAAATACACAAACAGATTTAGACAAAATGAGTCTCAGTATTCAAAGATGCCTGTAATATACCAATACACTAACGCTGAGAATATTTCACAAATGTTAACATACACCATTAGTCAAATTGACCCCAGAATTGGTATATAAACTCAGTATATTAAGTAATGACTATAAGAAGATTACCTGCTGCATTCAAAGATAACTAACCTACAGCACTAGATTAAACTTTACTTGAGTCATCCTTCTGGTATTGATAGATACACATGGACATTTTCTCTGATTGCACATAAAGGAATATAGTTCCTACATGATAATGCTTGCTTAGTTATCCAACTGTCATCCTTCGAACTCAGTTCATTGCTGCTGACGGGCTATATTTATAATAATATAATATCAAGAAGAGCATACCCACCATAACTTGCTTTTTCAATGTTTTGATCTACTATTTGTAGTATGGAGTGGTGATATTCCTAATTTCAATGCAATCATGTGTTAAGGTTTGTCAGTGCAGGTTTATTTTTTTAATTTAAACGTATTAATCCAAAGTGACAAGTGAAGTGCTTCCCTGGCACTACCACCGAGGTATAACTAAAACGAGCACCAGGGGCACAACTGTACGGTCGCGCGCGCGGGTAATGGTTGACGGACACCAAATGTCAAAGCCCAATCAAAGAGTGTGGCTCAATGATTGTCAAGATTAGAGTCCAAGCGTTTTTCGAGGAAATTGAGCGATGGCAGATTGACGCTATGTTTTATCCAATGATAACAACGGGCACAACAGTCACAACTGGGCGGTTGCGCGCGCAGGTAATGGTCAACACATTTCAAAGCCCAATCAAATAGTGTAGCTAAATGATTGTCAAGATTAGAGTCCAATCGTTTTTTGAGGAAGTTGAGACACTATGTTTTATCCAATGAAAAGCGGGACGTTTCGGCTGGCACTGCTCTACACCAATAGCTGTGCTACGCTGTACAGTTCGTCCTCCTTTGTGATATTCCGCTGTGCGCCATCTTGTGCCCCCCCCCAGCGCGAGTGGAGAAGGTTGTGCAAGTCGTTCAATTTAATATTTCTTAATATATTTACAAGCCTAATTTAATACAACCTTAATTTGAAACAGAGCACATTTGGAAATGGCTACGGGAGCAAATGCAACCCCTCTGGGGAAGCTGCACCCGAGTATTGGCGCTAAACGAGGCTTTGAAGCCGGGCCCGGTGCGGGGTTAATGCCTACACCGGGGCCGCCTGTTTCCTTTCCTTCGCTCCCGAATTTTCAGCCCCCAATTCCAAACGTCTCTTTCCCGCAAGCTCACCCAGTATTTACTGCGGTGGCCGCTTTTCCCACCCCGCCACAACCACCCCAAGGAGCAGGAATTCCGTCTCAGTCAGGTAAGCCAGGCTAGCTAACGTTATCTAGAGAAAGGTCTGCAGTGCAAGGCTGGTGTTGCTGGGATGAGCTAGCTAGCTAGATATGTTTTAGCCGCTGATAGCTGACTTTAACTGATCATTCACGTTTATGCGAAACATTGCAACTTCAGACATGCAGCATTATCACCCTGGCAAGTGAAGTGAAATAAAATAAAGATAGCTAGACATTAATTAGTAATAGTTAACTCTAGTTAGCAAACAATGCGCGGTAGTTACAAGTACAATGCTTTTGTGTGATAACTAGTTCATTGCAGCCACGGTAGAGCCCCGTTTCATAATATTACCATATGTTCCAGTTACCTGTCGTAGTTTTGAAGTAATCACGAAAAAACGGGCCCTTATTTTTAGGGTATTTTTCACCCTGGCGTCGTCTTTTAGCTGTGAAACGTTAGCTGACGTTAACGTCACTAATTTAACATTTAGCTAGTTGTCTGTTAATCCATTTGTAAATTCAGTGTAAATTGAGAATACCCTCTATCTCATCTGTCAGACTTCGGTCAGAAAAAAGCCAGGAAAAGAAGTCGCTGGAGTAGCGAGACACCCGACCAGAAGACAGTCATTCCTGGCATGCCCACCGTCATCCCGCCTGGACTGACTCGGGATCAGGAGAGGGCCTATATAGGTAACCATATTTTCCACTACTGTATAACTGAACTGTACACTGCACTGTACTAGTGTTTTAGATATACAGGAAATCAGTCATGTCAAGGGGCGTTAATGTAGCGTGTTCTTCTTTACCTGACCCAGTTGTGATTTCCTCACGTTTTGCACATTGAAATGTTATGCATAGGTCCTGACATGTTTGCTAAATTTCATCAGTAAGAGTTGATTGAATCAGATAACAGGACATTTTGGGTCACTCACTGGTAGAGCTGGGAGACTGACCAAAATCCAGACTGGTGCATAACCACAAGGTTGAAATGCATTCTTCAAGATGATTCAAGTACAGTATTTGCCAATAAATTTAAGGGAAAAAATGGAGAGAAAAAAAGTTTAAATTATGCAACTGAAGCTATAATTCAAAATCCTATTGCTCAGATGAAATTCAGTATTCTTATCCACTGAGTATACTAACTTGTTGATGTGGAGTGTGAAGTAAGGCCATTGTCCTAAGACAAGGAGGTACAATAATGTGGTTCTCCTATAGCACGCTTTTTGTGGCATTAAGGTTTGCATACCACTGGACATCCATTAGCAAATCAGAAGGGTGTTGCTGCTTGCCGTGTAATTGTTTTGGGCTGCAGGTCACTGTCCCCTTGTACTTCACCAACTGCCCTGGCATGAAAGGGTCTACCCACGTTGTCCTTGTAACATGCAAAATGGTTCCTTGATATCATACATGTGGGTTTAATGTGTGAGCAATGGCGAAAGCTTCATATTCATTTCCAGTGCATCCTTTAAAATAGGCACTCATCTGGATGTTTTCAGACCAAATTAGTTCAAGAAACGGTTGGCTTGACAATAACTGCCTTTCAGCTGTAGTGTAACACCACCAAACTGTCTTTAGACACTTGTAAGGTGTTTGAAGCAGGTGAATCTACCCCTCAATAACAGAAGGGGTTATCAATGTATGTCATTGTTTATGGTTGGTCTTCCTTGGTATGTAAACATTCATTTCTGCCAGGGTTGGGTGGTATCCAGATACTATTTTTTTTCTTGATCCAGTAGGGGATTCATTGTCTGCTGTACCCAATAAGCTTGATCTTGCAAGCTAGCCACTTAGCTGGCAAGTTAGCAAGCCCTGAGCTTGAGAATTTATTTGGCACATCTGGGATTGTTAACTTAGTTAGAAGCCATTGCTTTATTTTTTTATTTTTTATTGTGTTCAAAGTCATGCTGTCTGTATTTCAAAATACCTCAGAATATGTCATACCGCCCAAGCCTAATTTGTGCCTGCCTTATGTTCTCACTTCTATGTTTACATTGCTCATTCAAAACAAGAACTGCGGGGGGGGGGGGGGGGGGGGGGGGGGGTCCAAAGGGATTTGTTTGAAGCCCGTAAGATGAAATAGCAGTGAAATATCAATTCACAGGGTCTGTCTTCATCTCTGGCATCATTTCTCAATTAAAGCAGAAACTTCATAATTGAGTCATTGTTGAATCTTGTCAGGAAAGGGTGGGAGTTTTTGGCGGGGGGGGGGGGGGGGGGTATTTGGTCATGATCCCATGTAGACAGAAATGTGCATGTCATGAGTGATTTATTTTTGTTCCTTCTCATTTTACATAACAAATAGCTCCTCAGCTGTAGCTCTACAGGAGTGCAGACAGTGACACTTCAACTTTATTCATGTATATTGTGTTAGTCCTATTTGTGGATCAGGCTCCCCTTTTATGCCAAAGCCACATTCAACTACCGTCGTATGACAGTCTCAAATTTAAATTATTCTTGAATCTTTTGGGGTGGGGTTTGGAATGTGGTTAATTTATGCTGGCGGGCATCGAATGGAACTCTGGTCTAATGATCCACGCTAAAATGTTTCTGTTTAAACCCTTCATCACTGGGATGCCAAACTTTTCACCTGTGCATTTGTAAAACATCCTGGAGCTTGTTGTTAGCTATTGACGACAGTTCACTTTCAGTTCAATTAATTGGTTCTAGAGTTTTGCATGGTCATTTTGGTACCTTTTTTTCCCAGAAATGAAGAAGGGTTTTTACTTGCGTAGAATATTTGCTGAATTTCAGAAGTAATTTTATTCCCCTTGTATTTTCATGTAAATTATTCATCATTCATTGTAGTCATGTTTTTGCCTCTCAAACAAATGAGACAGTGCTTGAATTTAGATTGCACTGTCTCCAGTTGAATGTTATTGTTGTAACCACATTTCTCTCCATCCTTCTTGTTTTTCTTTCCTAACCTGAATTCTTCCAGTCCAACTGCAGATCGAAGACCTGACTCGTAAACTGCGTACAGGAGACCTGGGAATCCCTGTTAACCCTGAGGACAGGTCGGGAAAAGTTTTAAACCCACGAACAGTAACATTTTCTCTACCTTCTTGTCGTTCTTTTTGACGCCAAATGTTGGTCTTTGGTAAAATTATACATATTTCTCAGAAGATGCTTTAGGTCCCGAAGTTTAGTAGGTTTAGTTGCCACAGTAAGGATGAGTTATTATCCAGCAGTGGTAGTGTCATAATATAACATATGTTCTCCTTCCAGTAGTATTTAGGGATGTCATACTTCTAGGTGCTTATAGTCACAACTTCCAGGACGACTGAAGACTAAAGTTTTGCTCAGAATTACTTTTTAGTGTTACATCCCAATCTGTGCAGTTGGGTAGTTATTTTGTAAATGTAATCCTTTAGTTTTTAGTTACCTGTCCAAAACTGTAATCAGTTAGGTACCTTTTGGATTACCCAAATTCCTTAATGAGATCACTTCCCCTTAAGAAGCATTAGAAGAAGACAAAAAGGACCCATTCCTTTTCCTGCTCTTTCCCGGCAATCCATCAAACACATTTGGTGTGCCATGATAGTGGTCTCTGACCTGTGGTCAGTCTCGCTCAGGTGGAACAAACTCAAACGTGCACCTTTTTTCAATGCTGAATTGAATGTCGTTGAGAAAACAAAGGTGTTCAAATGTACATTTAAGTCATTTAGCAGGTGCTCTTATCAGAGCGACTTACATTATTGCCTTAATCTTAAGATGGCTAGGTGAGACAACACATCACAATCGTAGCAAGTGCATTTTCCCTCAACAAAGTAGTTATCAGAAAAGACAATTGCATATATATGTGTGTGTGTGTGATTACTTTTTTTACTCCCCGGGCCAATTTGTTAGATGTAGATCTTCATTTCTGAATTGGTAGGTATCTAAATAGGAAGGAGTAAAAAGTGGTAATTATATAAACCTCATGGCTCTGCGTTAAGGTGTTACCATGGTCACCTCTGGTTTACTTGGGTGTTGAAGCATTTCCATCTAAATGAGCCTCGTAAGAGTTTGTATCCTTATAATATTCCTATATTCCATAATTATTTTCTTATACTTAAATGTCTCCTGACAGATGTAATTATTACTATGCATTACTGTGTGCTCTGTCAAAAGACTCTGTCAATTGCCCTAATATTCTGAACTCCCCTATGTCTTTATTTGGACAGTGAAACTAAAATGTTAGGTTTTCAGGTGGGTATGGGCCAGGTTTCATAAAACATCTTTTATTTTTAATTTTTTTAATTTTACCCCTTCTCCCCAATTTCGTGGTATCCAATTGTTGTAGTAGCTACTATCTTGTCTCATTGCTACAACTCCCGTACGGGCTCGGGAGAGACGAAGGCTGAATGTCATGCGTCCTCCGATACACAACCCAACCAGCCGTACTGCTTCTTAACACAGCGCGCATCCAACCCGGAAGCCAGCCGCACCAATGTGTCGGAGGCTACACCGTGCACCTGGCAAGCTAATTTCCCCGTACCTAAGTGAATTGTTTAAGGGCGTTGCATATAGCCGCTCAAATATTTCCTTAGGTAAGGGCATAGGGGTTTTAGGGTAGTTTGAAGGCACGTATAGCGGAAGGAGTATCTGGTTACCATGGAGATGGCCTGATTCACTGACTAAACATCTCCTCAAAGAGATCACTTTCATTTTGTGAGATGGCAAAATTAAGTTTATACAGCCAAGACAGGATAACTAAATTGCTTTAGAAGATAATAAACCATGTTTCTTGTAGTTACTGTTCTTTTTTCTCAACTCGTTTATATTACTTTCTCGTGCGTCAAGCTAGCTTACAGAGTAGCTGTAGCTAACTAGCCAGCTGGCTTTGTAGCCATGGATCGTGCATTGTTTAGCTAAGTAGGTAGCTGGTTGACGGTTTCCTTTTGGAACCAGAGCAGATGAAATCAACATTCACCTCTATAAATGCTGTTTCCATTGATATCCATACATAATGAGGCAGTTTAAAAAAAAAAAAAAATGTAACCTTTATTTTACTAGGCAAGTCAGTTAAGAACAAATTCTTATTTTCAATGACGGCCTAGGAACAGTGGGTTAACTGCCTGTTCAGGGGCAGAACGACAGATTTGTACCTTGTCAGCTCGGGGATTTGAACTTGCAACCTTTCGGTTACTAGTCCAATGTTACAGTGTTACAATTTTACCTAAACCACTAGGCTACCCTGCTGCCCCAAGGGACCTCAACAATTGTACTTAATTTAACGGGGAAATTCACCCTAAAATGTAATGTCAAACTGTCTTAAAGTTAAGGAAACTTTAAGGGAAAAGATGAGGGGAAAATTTTACCTAAGGTGTTTTATGCAACCGTGCCATGATATTTGTTCCACTGTAACTTTCTCACTCATTATTCACAATTAATTCATGAATATCCAGAATCATGTTAACATCCACCTTAATGTAGAAGTTTTCTAAAACGTATTATATTCTTATTTACAATATAAGTGACTACAAAATGATACAGTACATTATTTATCATTTACTTCCTATTGGACAAAACAACGTAATCTGAAACACAATCTGCGAATGCATCCAACAAGTTTGACATGCCACAAGCTTGATGTAGTCATTGCGTACTACACTTTTGACTACTTTAATACGCAATGAGGGGAATTTAGCCAAATACTAATATATATTTATTCAAATGTGGGGACTAGATGCATAAAGGGCCTTCATTACTTAATGGTGAAACATATGAAACATTTGATCTCTAATCCAAAATGCTAGACTAAAGAGCCAAATGTCGCTTCACTGTCCAAATAAATACGTAGGGGAGTGTATATCACTCTTGCTATATATTTCCTACTGCCTTAGCTGTGACCTCTTGTATTTATCTATCATGGTCTTATTTTTGTTGACTATAATTGAGCTAATATGTCGACTTGTGCGTCATGGTTTAGCCGTTTCCTGTCAACTCAGATGTTGACAAAGTGTTTGAGTTTTTTTTAGAATGCATCTTAGATTAACACCGTTTCTTCAACTTGAAAGTAGGTTTGGGTCAGTACTTATGACAAAGTTAATCTATTTTTGGTTTAACAGCTTATTATGATTGCTTATAATTTAGAATTTGTGATTGCAGATTTCTCCTTTTGATAGTCATAGAGCTGTAAGTTAAAGTGAGTAAGTAGACCCAGATCTAACATCTTAAATAGTTACTCAATGGTATACAGATTGCTATATGAACAACCAACTAGGACAGGTTTGGTTTTCAGTAATGGTTTTCTTTAGAATAGCCTGTTTCTGCCAGTGCTTGACCTGACTTTAATCCTAATGTTTACCCTTTTTTCTTGGCTTGTTTCGTAAATTCAAATGGTCCTACCATTGTTAGATTCCACCTGAAACCTGACAAATGAACTTTTAACCGTTGGGTGTTTTTCCATGGCCATTAATGGGTTTTCCATAATGAAGCTTCCCAAAGTTCCGCCCAGTGGATTCGACAGTATTCCAGTTGGAACTTTGAGGCTCTGGAGGAGAAACCCCTCTGATCCTGGCTATTCCGGAATGACACAGATCGTCTCTGACACTATAGAAGTCTGCATCTATTATTCCAGCAGGAAATGTCATAATATTTTTATGAGTGTGAGATTGATCTCTCTTTGTTGGCCACTGTCCCTGTCGTCTGTATTTGACATAGTTTCATTGTAATCTTAATCAGATATTTCCACAGCGACAACAAAAAGCTCATCGCAGGACGCTAATAATGTCACTCCAACAAATAACAGGAGTGTTTCAGGTTGTCACCGGTGGAAATTTCAAGATTTAAAAAGAGAACCCTTTCCTCTATTTAGATTTTTCTACTTTTTCTCTCCTGAATTGTTTGGCCAAATGTTAGCTCTCTTGTGGGTGAGCGCACTAAGAAAAGGGTTAACTTCTAACCATAATTCATTTTCTCTAACCCCAAATTACCCCTCGTCACCTTAACCTTTTTCAAACGCAGAGCCTCTAACGCAGAGTAACAGGTTTTCAGGAGTTCCATCCAAGAGGAGGTATGGACCTGGCTTAAACACCCACCACCTCAGCATCCAATATGGCACCTTCCGACTCCCAAAACCAGCAGTTCCTTGAGGAATGCATCCTTTTTTTTGCCCTTTGCAACCTGTATGCAGGATTAATTCTGTCACCCCCCCCCACCCCCCCTTTTTTCTATACTGAACAAAAATATAAACACAACATGCAACAATTTCAAGGAGTTTACTGAGTTATAGTTCATATAAGGAAATCATTCAATTGAAATAAATTCTCTAATATATTGATTTCACATGACCGGGAATACAGATATGCATCTGTTGGTCACAGATACCTTTAAAAAAGGCAAGGGCATGGATCAGAAAACCAGTCAGTATCTGGTGTAATCACCGTTTGACTGACACATCTCCTTTGCAGAGTTGATCAGGCTGTTGATTGTGGCAGCTGTTGATCAATGACTGTTTGAAGTTGCTGGATGTTGGTGAGAACTGGAACATGCTGTTGTACATGTCAGTCCAGAGCATCCCAAACATGCTTAATTGGTGACATGTCTGGTGAGTAAGCTGGCCATAGAACACATTTTCAGCTTCCAGGAATTGTGTACAGATCTTTGCGACATGGGGCTGTGCATTATCATGCTGAAACATTAGGTGATGGCGGCAGATGAATGGCACAATAATGGGCCTTAGGATCTCGTCACGGTATCTCTGTGCATTCAAATTGCCATTGATAAAATGCAATTGTTCATTGTCCGTAGCTTATGCCTGCCCATATCATAACCCCGCAGCCACCATGGGGCACTCTGTTCACAATATTGACATCAGCAAACAACTCGCCCACACGACGCCAAGCACTCCGTCTGCGGGTGTGAGGCCGGTTGGACATACTGCCAAATAGTCTAAAATGACGTTTGAGGTGGCTTATGGTAGAGAAATTAACATTCAAATCTCTGGCAACAGCTCGGGTGGACACTACTGCAGTCAGATGCCAATTAGTGGCCTTGTGTTGTCCGCAGCACAAGGTGCACCTGTGTAATGATCTTGCTGTTTAATCAGCTTCTTGATATGCCACACTTGTCGGGTGGCTAGATTATATTTTTTTAATTTACATTTTTTTTATGTCGATTGATTAGGAGAAATGCTCACCAACAGGGATGTAAACAAATTTGTGTACAAAACTTGAGAGAAATAAGCTTTTTGTGCATATGGAATATTTCTGTGATCTTTTATTTTCGCTCATGAAACCAACATGTTGCGTTCATATTTTTGTTCAGTGTAGATAGATTTAGTTGATGAAGTTGTGGTTGCCCCTTCAGAGTAGTCTTTATTACATATCACAAGGTGATATGTCCCCATTTTTCAGAAGTGTATAAAATACCAGAACTGAATTGGCCAGTCCAACGCTACAGCCTATTGGCAACCAAACTTCTTGCATTCTCAAAAGGAAATTAACACCAATATTGATATCTCATAACAAGCCCTATGAGAGAACACTTTCTTTTCTCCACCAGTGACCGAAATGCTTGCTGTAACCATTGTTTTTCTTGCATTGCCTTCCCTTCACTGATAAGTGGCTTGGAGGCATGGCCATGCTATTATGAAGTGGGCCTTAAACTGTTTTATTTCATGGTAACATTATTTAAGGCGTAGTTAGACATAGGGAAACTTGTGTATGGTGGTCAGTGGTCTTAGAGATATTAATGTTTGTCTGTCTACTCTCTCCCCTCCCCAAGGTCCCCATCTCCAGAGCCCATCTACAACAGCGAGGGGAAGAGGCTGAATACCAGGGAGTACCGCACACGCAAGAAGATCGAGGAGGAGCGTCACTCCCTCATCACCGATATGGTGGCACTCAACCCTGAATTCAAGCCCCCCGCTGACTACAAGTATGTTTTCTCTATCTCCTAACATAGTCTTGTTTATTTGGATCCGTTGGATTGGATTTATTGGATTTATTTGTTAGCCGTTATCAAAGCAACAGATGTTTACCCTCTAGTTTGTTTCCTGCTCCTCCCAGAATGGTTTATTTCTTCTTTGTTCCCTATGGTGGTGTTGTGATATCTCATTTTCCTTTATGGTTGGTCTGAATTTCAGAGCTATTGCTGTAGGTCTCTGGTACTTTTCACATGGCTTCTGAGAACAGCCATGCTTTATTTTCTTCACCTTGGCATGAATGTGTAGAGACTGGGTTATAGCCTTCACTATACTGAACATAATTGTCCCCCACAGGCCCCCAGCTACTAGGGTCAACGACAAGGTGATGATCCCACAGGACGAGTACCCCGAGATTAACTTTGTTGGGTTGCTCATTGGGCCACGGTGAGTTATAGGCCTTTACCATGGATCTATCTAATGTTCCTTTTGAGTTGTGGGTCTATTTGGGGATTTGCCTAGACGCCCAGTAGGTGGCGCCTATGAGTCCTTACTGCAACACAAACACACGGTGTGTGTGTTATTTGTGTCCTTGCAGTGGCAACACCCTGAAGAACATAGAGAAGGAGTGCTGTGCCAAGATCATGATCCGTGGCAAGGGCTCTGTGAAGGAGGGCAAGGTGGGCCGTAAGGACGGTCAGATGCTGCCAGGGGAGGATGAGCCGCTGCACGCCCTGGTCACCGCCAACACCATGGAGAATGTCAAGAAGGCGGTGGAACAGGTCCGCTCACACCCCCACACCCATCATACTCACAACTCATCATCTACTACGAGCTTACCTTTCAGTGTCCATTGAGTTGGATTATACTGCCACTATGCAGTTGTATTTTGATTTGTCCACACATACTGAGAGTGGTCCAATCTGGTCTCCTCCGTAGATCCGTACCATCCTGAAGCAGGGCATCGAGACCCCCGAGGACCAGAACGACCTGAGGAAGATGCAGCTGAGGGAGCTGGCCAGACTCAACGGCACCCTGAGAGAGGACGACAACCGGTGAGCCTGCCACATTTTGACAGCAGCCATTCTATGACGCTTGCATAATCGCATATACCCTGTCTGGCCTGGATAAATCTGTTATCCTCTTCACTTCTCTTGGTTAAATATGAAATGCTTCTCTTTGTTCCCCACCCAGGATCCTTCGTCCGTGGCAGAGCACTGAACCCCGCAGTGTCACCAACACCACCCTCTGTACCAAGTGCGGTGGCGCAGGCCATATCTCCTCTGACTGCAAGTTCACCAGGTAACTAACCAGCTACATACTGTTGTGTAAAGGATTTCTGGTCAGAAAGCAGTCTCTTTGCTTAAACACATTGAATGAAAGATAATTTTTTGCTAGCCCAATCTGGTACTAGAGATGATGCCAGGAATCTGCCCCTTGAGGGCGTTGCAGTTGGACTGTAAGTGTGGAGTCTGTGTCATGAGGGGCGTAGAGTGACATGTCTACACAGAGGACCCAGAACAGTGGCTACTTGGTGTGATTGTAGCTCTGACAGAAAATAAGGCCATTCAGGATCTTTTCCAAAAATCGACCATGTATTATAAGGACCTATCTCCTCTTTCTAGCTCCTTTGCGGCGCCCAGGGCCGGTGAGCCTCCCCAGTCTGCCCAGGACAAGGCCCGTATGGACAAGGAGTATCTGTCCCTCATGGCTGAGCTAGGCGAGGCCCCTGTACCTTCCTCTGGCGCGGGACACTGCAACAACCAGAACAGTGGCCACAACCGAAGCAACAACAACAACCAGCCACCACCGGTGAGTTAAATGAAGTGACGAGCACAACCTGAGCTTCCATTTTCTTAGTCTATCCATAAAAATGGGCCTTTACATTCCAAGTTAGAAGATTCATGGATTTGAGTTTCATCAGCAGACGAGACGATGAACAATTCAAGTGCCTCTCGTCTCATTCTGTGTTTGTACTGCAGAGCCGTCCTCCCTGGATGAACTCTGGCCAGTCTGAGAACAGGAACTTCAACAGCATGCACGGAGGCCACGGCGGTCATGGCAACCAACACGGTGGTCATGGCAACCACGGAGGTCACGGAGGCCACCACAACTTCCCACCCCCCATGTCCAACATGGGAGGGCACAACATGCCCCCCAACAATGGAATGCCACCCCCGTGGATGCAGCCCCCACCGCCCCCTATGGGCCAGGGACACGGCCACCATATGGGTATGAGGGAGACAGCCTGCTGTCGAAATGTGCCGTCTGTGTTGTTGTAGCCCGTTTCCGTTTTGTTATCCCAGTTTGTAAATTGCGTTGGTGGTGTCATGTACACACAAATGTAATAAACACAGGCCTTCTGTGCTTTGTTTTTGTAATCCAATCGGTTGTGTCCATTCATATTTCCTCCGTTTGTCTTCAGGTCTGCTGCCACCACCCATGGGTATGATGCCACCACCACCTCCGCCCCCCAACAACCAGCCTCCCCCGCCACCCTCAGGTCCCCTGCCACCATGGCAACAGCAGGCCCCCCCACCCCCTCCCGCCAGCAGCATGGCCACTAGTGCACCACTGCCATGGCAACAGAGTAAGAACACTAGCCGCAGGCTCTTTGTTTCTGAAGCTTTGACCAGTTAACCAGAAAAGTACAGCCAGTTTCTCACACTTTTCATGGTAGCTTTTGTAGATTTGACACATGGCGGCTTTACATATAATTTTTTTTGTGTTTCATCATTCCTGTAAGATCTTAGAGGGATATCTAATGTTGAGAAAGTGCAGCATGTTTTTTTGTTGTATGTCCTACTAACTAAAGTTCTTTCCTCCCCAGATACCACCACGACATCCAGTCCTGGCTCTGGCAACCTGCCCCCCTGGCAGCAGCCCCAACAGTCCGCTGCCTCGGCCGCCCAGCCCCCTCCCCCAATGGGCAACCCCTCCATGGTCCCCCCTCCGCCAGGGGTGCAGCCCCCTCTCCCCCCCGGCGCCCCACCTCCCCCTCCTCCCCCACCCCCCGGCTCGGCCGGCATGATGTACGCCCCTCCTCCCCCTCCGCCCATGGACCCCTCCAACTTTGTCACCATGATGGGGATGGGGGTGACGGGCATGCCCCCCTTCGGTATGCCCCCCGCACCACCACCACCACCCCCTCAGAATTAAACACCCTCTGTACCCCCCCAGGTTCCTCAGTCTCAACCACACAGCCCTCCCAGATTTTACCCAACACCATGGACTCGCAGCACACCACACAACCAGCTACCCAATGGACTGATACGCAGCTCTGCCCAGGGCATATAGTTGTTCAGTAAAATGACATGACCTGTGCTATACTCTCTTAATCACAGTCCTGGTTAACGTGCAGAGAAACTCCTCAAACAAGGGAGGTGGTGTGGTTGAATTTGTACATTTTCTTTACAGAATTTTTCTGTTTTTAAAAGTTACGTGTTTTTGTTGACTGTGTAGGCTCTCTGTGTCCATCCAACACTGTTGCTGTGCATAGAGTATATGGTATGCCTTGTATCTATTTTGCAGGGCTTACTCCCCTCCATGGTTGGCTTATAACTGTTTCACCATCTCTCACACCAAATAAATCACCTCAAACAAAAGCTTTGGTTTGCCGACTGGACTGGAGCTGAAGCTTAGTAACTATTTGTTTTCATTTACAGTGATCTTTTACTGTTCTGATGATCCATACAGTTCAGTAGGCATGGCAGTCCAATGGACTCTTCATCGTCATGTTCCATTCATTTGCTGTGGTTTCACGGCGCTGAATATTTTTGTAATTACACCTGATGTCAAGTGTAATTGCGCAGATCTTTTGGATGTGAGAATCTCCTTCCTAATTATTTTGTCAGAGAAACGGGTCTTTTGTAATGCTGTCTGATTTCAGAGGTTTTGGGTTCTATCAATTTGTTTGCATAATTTCTAATCCCCTATAATTGTATTTTGTATTTTTTTTTTTTCAAACCCTGTAAGCTGTTTCTAATTAACTTTTTCCCCAGATGCAAATTAATTTAGGTCCATGAGGATGCAACAGGGAATAGGACTTTGGATCCTAGAGTGAGTTGGTTTAAAAAGATACTCTGAACTACTTCTGATTCTGATCGTATGCGTGATTGTTCTGTTAACAACCTCTCCCCTCCTTGCTTATGATCTGTAGCTGTGTGCAGTGCTTATATCGCCTCTGCAACATCACCACGCCTTCTGTTCTCTTGTTGTTGCTTAATGAGAAAAAAGAATACATGATGTTAGATGATGATATACAATTTGTATTTTTACTCTATTTTTGGAATTGGTTTGTCAGCCCTGTTTTTGGTCTAGCCTGAATGAATAGTCCTTGCAATGTTGCTTGATTGTTATTAAAACGGAATATCTTTAATTTTGCTGTCGTTTTCTTTTTACCTTGCAAAAGTGTCATCGCTGACGCTTGGATACAGCTTCCACAGACCATCTTTTTAATCCGTGTAGACAGAATGCTTGCTCAGCCTCCCTCAATTTATGTAACATCCCAGTCATGAGGCTGTTTTTCTGTGTACTATGTCTGCAGTCCTACATAAGAATACAAGTAGTTTTATTGGTTTTACTTTGATTTACACAAGGCATGTGAAAGAAACTAATCTTGCAGGTAAAAACAAAGGTGTGCAGGTGAGGTTGGGTTTACAGAAAAAAACATGTACAGTTGAAATCAGAAGTTTACATACACTTTAGCCGAATACATTTAAATTCAGTTTTTCCACAATTCCTGACATTTAATCCTATTTAAAAATTTCCTGTTTTAGGTCCGTTAGGATCACCACTATTTTAAGAATGTGAGATGTCAGAATAATAGTAGAGAATGATTTATTTCAGCTTTGATTTATTTCATCACATTCCCAGTAGGTCAGAAGTTCAGACTCAATTAGTGCTTGGTAGCATTGCATTTAAATTGTTTAACTTGGGCCAAATGTTTCTGGTAGCCTTCCACAACCTTCCCTCAATAAATTGGGTGAATTTTGGCCCATTCCTCCTCACAGAGCTGGTGAAACTAAGTCAGGTTTGTAGGCCTCCTTGCAAACACGCTTTTACAATTCTGCCCCCACATTTTCTATAGGATTGAGGTTAGGGCTTTGTGATGGCCACTCCAATACCTTGACTTTGTTGTCCTTAAGCCATTTTGCCACAACTTTGGAAGTATGCTTGGAGTCATTGTCCATTTGGAAGACCCATTTGCGACCAAGCTTTAACTGATGTCTTGAGATGTTGCTTCAATATATCCCCATAATTTTCCTTCCTCCATGGAGCCATCTATTTTGTGAACTGCAGCAAAGCATCCCCACAACATGATGCTGTCACCCCAGTGCTTCACGGTTGGGATGGTGGTCTTCAGCTTGCCCTTTTTCCTCCTAACAGAACAATGGTTATTTTGGCCAAACCGTTCCATTTCTGTTTCATCAGACCAGTGGACATGTCTCCAAAAAAGTACGATATTTGTCCCCATGTGCAGTTGCAAACCGTAGTCTGGCTTTTTTTATGGCGGTTTTGGAGCAGTGGCTTCTTCCTTGCTGAGTGGCCTTTCAGATTATGTCGATATAGGACTTGTTTTACTGTGGATATAGATACTTTTGTACCTGTTTCCTCCAGCATCTTCACAAGGTATTTTGCTGCTGTTCTGGGATTGATTTGCACTTTTCGCACCAAAATATTTTCATCTCTAGGAGTCTCCTTCCTGAGCAGTATGACGGCTGGGTGGTCCCATGGTGTATATACTTGCGTACTATTGTTTGTACAGATGAATGGGGTACCTTCACCCGTTTGGAAATTTTTCCCAAGGATGAACCAGACTTGTGGAGGTTAACGATTTATTTTCTGAGGTCTTGGCTGATTTCTTTTGCTTTTCCCATGATGTCAAGTAAAGAGGCACTGAGTTTGAAGTTAGGCCTTGAAATACAGCCACAGATACACCTCAAATTGACTAAAATAATGTCAATTAGCCTATCAGAAGCTTCTAAAGCCATGAAACCATTTTCTGGAATTTTCCAAGCTGTTTAAAGGTACAGTCAACTTAGTGTATGTAAACTTCTGACCCACTGGAATTGTGATACAGTGAATTATAAGTGAAATGATCTGCCTGTAAACAATTTTTGGAAAAATGACTTGTCATGCACAAAGTAGATGTTCTAACTGACTTGCCAAAACTATAGTTTGTTAACAAGAAATGTTTGGAGTGGTTGAAAAACAAGTTTTAATGACTCCAACCTAAGTGTATGTAAACTTCCGACTTCAACTCTGTGTGTATGTACATATATCTATAAACTCAGCAAAAAAAGAAATGTCCCTTTTTCAGGACCTTGTTTTTCAAAGATAGTTCATAAAAATCCAAATAACTTCACAGATCTTCATTGTAAAGGGTTTAAACACTGTTTCCCATGCTTGTTCAATGAACCATGAAAAATGAATGAACATGCACCTGTGGAACGGTTGTTAAGACACTAACTGTTTACAGACGGTAGGCAATTAAGGTCACAGTTATGAAAATTTAGGACACTAAAGAGGCCTTTCTACTGACTGAAAAACACCAAAAGAAAGATGCCCAGGGCCCCTGCTCATCTGCGTGAATGTGCCTTAGGCATGCTGTAAGGAGGCATGAGGACTGCAGATGTGGCCAGGGCAATAAATTGCAATGTCCGTACTGTGAGACGCCTAAGACAGTGCTACAGGGAGACAGTGGCAGACCACGTGTAACAATACCTGCACAGGATCGGTACATCCGAACATCACATCTGCGGGAACGGTACAGGATGGCAACAACATCTGCCCGAGTTACACCAGGAACACACAATCCCTCCATCAGTGCTCAGACTGTACGCAATAGGCTGAGAGAGGCTGTACTGAGGGCTTTTAGGCTTGTTGTAAGGCAGGTCCTCACCAGACATCACTGGCAACAACGTCGCTTATGGGCACAAACCCACCGTCGCTGGACCAGACAGGACTGTCAAAAAGTGCTCTTCACTGACGAGTTGCGGTTTTGTCTCACCAGGGGTGATGGTCGGATTTGCGTTTATCGTCGAAAGAATGAGCGTTACACCGAGTCCTGTACTCTGGAGTGGGATCGATTTGGAGGTGGAGGGTCCATCATGGTCTGGGGCGGTGTGTCACAGCATCATCAGACTGAGCTTGTTGTCATTGCAGGCAATCTCAATGCTGTGGGTTACAGGGAAGACATCCTCCTCCCTCATGTGGTACCCTTCCTGCAGGCTCATCCTGACATGACTCTCCAGCATGACAATGCCACCAGCCATACTCCTTGCTCTGTGTGTGATTTCTTGCAAGACAGGAATGTCAGTGTTCGGCCATGGCCAGCGAAGATCCCGGATCTCAATCCCATTGAGCACGCCTGGGACCTGTTGGATCGGAGTGTGAGGGCTAGCTCCATTCCCCCCAGAAATGTCTGGGAACTTGCCCGTGCCTTGGTGGAAGAGTGAGGTAACATCTCACAGCAAGAACTGGCAAATCTGGTGCAGTCCATGAGGAGACCTAGTCTATGCTTGGAGCTATTGAGAGATGATTTGGCAATGTGAAGATAGGAATTCCAAAGTATGGAACCTTTATCTGATAGAGAATGGACCATATGTGGCAGTGGGGAGGGTGAAGGTTATCTGTGTGTCTTGTGTTGTATGCATGGATTTCAGAATTAACCTGGAAGAATCCATTGAAGGGTTTGGGTGGGAGGTATTTGTAGATGAAGGTGCAGTCAACATGTCAGCACAAGTCTGACAAGTTGGTCAGTGTATAACTTGAAATTCTAGCAAATGGTCATTGACCTTTTTACAATTTGATATGTGGGTAAATCCATTTGAATTCAATCACTTTTTGACAACATCCCTTTTGATTTAAACAAACAAAACTTTCCACACATATTTGCCCATGGAAGAAGTGGTCAGAAAGTGACCTTTTGGACCTGAATGCCAAAACATTCAGGAGATGAAGGTGCTCATACCCCACCATACCATGAGACATCCATGTCTTTATCACTGGAAAATATACACTTGAGTTTGATATCATTTCAAATCTTACAAACAGTGTTGTCAAATTATTGAAAAAAATTATCTAAAAATATTTGTTCATATTCACGTATGTTGTTGCTTAGACCCTATTTGACATCATCTGAGGTTTCTGTGCCGTGCCTGCCATCAGTTGAGACAACATGCTCTTGAATACTTGCTATATTGTATTTACTTCGCCACCATGGCCTATTTATTGCCTTTACCTCCCGTATCTCACCTCATTTGCTCACATTGTACATAGACTTATTTTTCTACTGTATTATTGACTTTATGTTTGTTTTACTCCATGTGTAACTCTGTGTTGTTGTACTGTATGTGTCGAACTGCTTTGCTTTATCTTGGCCAGGTCGCAGTTGTAAATGAGAACTTGTTCTCAACTTGCCTACCTGGTTAAATAAAGGTGAAATATATATATTTTTAAAATAAATACAACAGGGTGGGTTTCATTTCTATCACAGAAATATAATGAATAGAATGGACCTATCCCTTCAGACCACTGCAATTTATCTGGTACACCAGTTGCATTTTAATTGAATTGAAATGTTAACTTCTAATTGCTACAACAAAGATGACCACCGGTCCACCCACGGTCGAATTTCAAATGTCTTTCTATTACATTGATCATCAGATATATGGGACCAGAAATCGTCCCTGGCATTTCCAACACACTGGCCTAATTGTTTCCTTGAGGCCCCCATACCAGCCAATTGTTTTCCTCGATTCCCCCACACCAGCCCATATTTTCACACCAGCCCATATTTTCACATTATTAGACAGATAATGATCTGTGGGCCTGTATAACTTGTTTTTTTGGCGCAAAATTATCATGATATGGCTAATAATTGTGGCCTCTGGGAAAATATGGGCTTGTGTGTTGGAAATGCCAGGGCCTATTTCTGGTCCCAGTCCGTCCCTGAGAGGCTGAATAGAAATTTGATAAGAGCTCAGAAAATACTTAATTGTCTGGTATGGTTTTCAGGCAGACAGAATCTTACTCCCAAATAATAGGCTATACATCACACAGTCCTGACAGCTGATAGGCTACATGGCTCACACCCCTCATATGCACAACCCCTCAATGCCATCATCCCTTTTCAACCTTTCGAGGGAGTTTAGGGGGATTCTCATTCATTATGATTAGCTCTGCATATTGTCATTAAGAGGGTCAACTCTTAATTGGGCTGGAGCTTCTGTAAGACTCACGCTGTACTTGAAATAAATTATGGGTGCATTCATAGAAATGCAGCTGTGCAGGACTGGCATACCATCTCTGGTGTCCTTGTCCATACTTGAAGAGACAATGGCAGGGGTTCAGATTGGCCATCTGGCAAATCAAATATAAGTTCATTGGTCTTGTATACAAAAATCTGTCAGACGCCAGATGGGCTAGACCATTTTTTAGGAGGGTATGCTGGTCAATTTTTTAAACATTTTTATATCATTTATTTGGGGTAAAAAAGAGCCGGCCTGTTAATATAGACTACATGACCAAAAGTACTGTATGTGGACACCTGCTTGTCGAACATCTCATTACAAAACCATGGACATTAATAAGGAGTTGGTCCCCCCTTTGCTGCTATTACAGCCTCCACTCTTCTGGGAAGGCTTTTCACTTGATGTTGGAACATTGCTGCAGGGACTTTCTTCTATTCAGCCACAAGAGCATTAGTGAGACTTCACTAATGCTATTGTGGCTGAATGGAAGAAAGTCTGGGCACTGATGTTGGGTGATAAAGCCTGGCTCGCAGTCATCGTTCCAATTCATCCCAAAGGTATTCAATGGAGTTGAGGTCAGGGCTCTGTGCAGGCCAGTCAAGTTCTTCCACACCAATCTCGACAAACAATTTCTGTATGGGCAGAATTGTCTAGAATGTTATTGTATGCTGTAGCGTTAAGATTTCCCTTCGGACCTAGCCCCCAAATCAGCCCCAGACCATTATTCCTCCTCCACCAAACTTTACAGTTGGCACACGCTATGCATTGGGGAAGGTGGCATTCTCCTGGCATCCACCAAACCCAGATTCGTCCATTGGACTGCCAGATGGTGAAGAGTGATTCACCACTCAAGAGAACATGTTTCCACTGCTACAGAGTCCAATGGTGCGAGCTTTACACCACTCTATCCGGCGCATGGCATTGCGCATGTTAATCTTAGGCTTGTGTGCGGCTACTCTGCCATGGAAACCCATTTCATGAAGCTCCCAGCGAACAGTGCTGACATTTCTTCCAGAGGCATTTTGGAACTCAGGAATGATTGGTACAACCGAGGACAGATTATTTTTACGCACTACATGCTTCAGCACTCGGCAGTCCCATTCTATGAGCTTGTGTGGCCTACCACTTCGCAGCTGAGCCGTTGTTTCCACTTCACAATAACAGCACTTGTTGTTGATCCGGGGCAGCTCTAGCAGGGCAAACATTTTACGACCTGACTTGTTGGAAAGGTGGCATCCTATGCAGGTGCCATGTTGAAAGTCAATGAGCTCTTCAGTAAGGCCATTCTACTGCCAATGTTTGTCTATGGAGATTGCATGGCTGGGTGCTCGTTTTTATACACGTCAGCAACGGGTGTGGCTGAAATAGCCGAACCCACTAATTTGAAGGGGCGTCCACATACTTTTGTATATATAGTGTATTTTTGTAGAAACCTAGGCTATAGCCTACCTTTTTCTCCGTTGACATAATCTAGCATCTTTCTCAACTGGGCAGATGCAGTGAGGAACATTCCCCCTGCCAGGATTGGCCGGCCCAGTTGAGTTCAAAGTCAAACATGCCAGTTAACCAGCCAGATCCTACTGAAGTTGCCGAAATGGCCGGTAAAAAATGTAAAGGCTGGTGTCGAGATAAAAAAAAAAGCTCTCAAAGCCTGTGCAGCAAAATGTGGGCTACCAAATTAACAGATGTTAATGTTTAAAAAAAAAGTTATGCTGGTGCTTTTGCCAGTTGAACTAAAGAAGCAAAAAGTGAGCAAGGCTTGTGAGGGAAATGCTACCACTACGAGCCGAGTCAAATTTGGATGATGAGGACCAAGAACGTGATTCTAGGCTCACAGACAATTTAAAAAGGGAATCTGCCGTTGCTACATCAATTTTTTGGACTTATTGATATATATTGATTCTTGAAAAATATAACTTATAAATGCCTCATGAGCTTAGTTCAACCGTCATACCTTGCATCAGAGCTCAAAATATTAGTTTGTTTTACTCCCATATTTGTAAACAATGTAAATGCAAACAAACACTGTATAGACTCAAAACATGGTTAAAACTATATTTTTGATATCATGGATGGTCAGTCCTTGCATCCATGGCTTTGTCTATGAATTTGAGAGTGGCTACATTACTCCAGACCCATCCCTCAGCTATTTTACCAAAACAGAGGGGTGGTATGCTATTGTTTCAATTAAGAATGATTCTAGCTTTGTTTTGTGGCTATATAGTGTTTGTTTACATATACTTTGTTTACAAACATTGGAGTAAAACAAGACAATATTTTGGGTTCTGATGGGATACAACATTTGAGCGGTTGGTGCCGGGGCTGGCGGTATGGTGCAATATTGCCAGAGCAGTCCACCACTGGACGGTCGTCCCAAGTTACCACGGTCACAAAATCATAAACCCCGCCCATTTCTACAATTATCTTCTTAAAATCTGATTTTAAACCTAACCGTAACTTTAACCACACTGCTAACATTATGCCTAACCTTAATTTAAGACCAAAAAGCACATTTGTGTTTTCTTGAAGCTTTACGATATAGACTTTGTGGCTGTATTATCGCGTGGATCCCCACTGGTCAGAGGGAGGCAGGGCAAACACTGTGACAAGCATAGGCATAACACAGTTAGTTACTTGCCATCTCTCATCAGCCTAGGTCGATATTTGCCATTCGGATCTACAGTCGTACAATAGAAAATACGCATTTACCAAGATGCCTAAGCCATTGACAGACCAGGAGAAGAGAAAGCAGATATCGGTGCGAGGGCTTGCAGGTGTGGAAAATGTTTCAGACCTCAAGACTAATTTTAATCGCCATCTCCACTTTACACTCGTAAAGGACCGAAATGTGGCGACCAAAAGGGACTACTACTTCGCCTTGGCCAACACAGTGCGCGACCATCTGGTTGGCCGATGGATCAGGACGCAGCAGCACTACTACGAGAAAGACCCCAAGGTAAGCAGGCGAGTTGCCGCAGTGACACAGTGTTCCCGTCCCATCGCAATCTTCCGCACAAATTGCAGGCTTCGGCACGTAGGCCTGCGCCTCTTTCAGACTCCGGGTAAAGTGGGGAGGGGGTGGTTTTCCCAGGGAAATATCACTGCGCATTATGTGAAATTATGCTGAAATCTAGACTCTGCGCTTCAGACGCTAAAATTACAGAAGTGTTATGCTCATATAATATCAATTGAAGGGAAAGTAGACTATTTCATCCTCAATGTGATTATGCAGGGAAAATGGTAAAGGAATGCCAAATTCTACATTGAGCGCTCCATCAAAGCTCCTTGCTAGTTAGGCTACATTATGATGTTGCATCTCTGGATGAGAAAACATTCAGTACATTTCTGTATATTATCTCATTCTTAATCACTGAGTTGATAAATAAACTGGAGACAGCATCCAAGATGGACGCCTGTCGTTTTCAACATAATCTACTCACGTTCGCATACTCTTATCATTTTTTTTCATAATATAAATTCCATACATTTCGAAGGATATACATTTAAATGTGACATTTGTTAAAGAATGTATAGATTTTTGTAACAAAACATCACAAACACGCAAAACAAAAAACGCATACAGGGTTGTACATTCAAATACATGTAAAATGCTTAAAGCTGCAATATGTAACTTTTTGGGCGACCCGACCAAATTCACATAACAATGTGAGTTATAGGCCTGTCATTCTCTTTGAAAGCAAGTTTAAGAAGTGGTAGATCTGTTCTATGTGCGCTATTTCTATGCTTCCTGTTCTTACATTTTTGTGTCTTTAATTTTTGGTTTTGTACACGACCTACAATATTTTTGTTTATGTAATATATATTTCACAGCGGTTTAGAAGTTACAATGATTCTCTACACTATACTTGCTTGGTTTGTCACATAAACTGAAATTAGGCTAACTATTATAATTTCAGCAACCAGGAAATGGCGAGCGATTTCTGGATAGTGCATCTTTAAGAGTAGCAATAGATTGAATTA
Source organism: Oncorhynchus mykiss (assembly GCF_013265735.2). Classification (NCBI taxonomy): domain Eukaryota; kingdom Metazoa; phylum Chordata; class Actinopteri; order Salmoniformes; family Salmonidae; genus Oncorhynchus; species Oncorhynchus mykiss. The sequence continues at coordinate 27,269,823 of NC_048573.1, read as the reverse complement.
CTTTCTTATTCTTACGGAGCATATTTTTTAATGTGACAAAGTAATTAGTTAATTCAACCTTTAAAAATACAGAATATTATTTGTTATGTTCTTAAAGAAAGTAATTGTATGGGTGTAATATTGAGCAAGAGTTATGAACAAATGCATCACATACAATTAGTTGAGAATCTTGGATTATTAAACAGAAAAATAACACCAGACATTTGCAGATTTAATGTCTACCCAGAAAATAGTTACATACACACATTGGAAAAATACATGTTAAATTGATTCTGTCCAATTCTAGTGAATCTTTTTTTTTCATTTCAACAATTTACTATCTGTAATGTGCTAGAAGCCTTGCTTAAGACTGATATCCACTGGGGCTGATATGCTTGATCCATTTTTGCTGCAGATCTCTGCCCCCTTGATTGCTGAATCATTAACCCATATTTTTAACCTGGCAAATATATCTGGTACTATCCCCAAGGTTTGGAAGGCGGCCCATGTACTCCCCGTTCACAAAGGTGGTGACCCTAAATAATTATCGCCCAATTTCTTGCCTAGATATATATATATTAGAATTCTTGATTATTTCTCAGCTAAGATCTTTCTTATCTTTGAAATGTATTCTAAATGTGCTGTACATCAGACAGGTTTTAGACCAGGTCATAGCACTATCTATGCTGCATCCCTAGTTATAAATGATTAACAGTATGGATAAAAGGCAACATTGTGCTGTCATCTTCATTGACCTGTCAAAGGCTTTCGATACTGTTGATCAATGTAACCTGCACTTGTATGCAGATAATACTGGGTATGCTATTGCCCCCACAGTTGACCAGGCTCTAAATGCAGGTAAAACAAAGTATATGTTGTTCTCTAGAGCGCATAAAAATAACTAATGATTTAAGCATATGTACTTTGGATGGTGTCTATATTGATCTTGTCCCTGCTTACAAAAATCTGGGCATCTGGATAGATGAAAAGCTGTCTTTTAAAAAGCATATTGATGAGGTAGTTAAGAAGCTGAGAATAAAAATGGTCTTCTTCTATAGAAGAAGCAGTGATTACAGCCTCAAGTCGTCTTGGGTATGACGCTACAAGCTTGGCACACCTGGATTTGGGGAGTTTCTCCCATTCTTCTCTGCAGATCCTCTCAAGCTCTATCAGGTAGTATGGGGAGTGTCGCTGCACAGCTATTTTCAGGTCTCTCCAGAGATGTTCAATCAGGTTCAAGTCCAGGCTCTGGTTGGGCCACTCAATAACATTCAGAGACTTATCCCGAAGCCACTCCTGTGTTGTCTTGGCTGTGTGCTTAGGGTTGTTGTCCTGTTGGAAGGTGAATCTTCTCCCCAGTCTGAGGTCCTGAGTGCTCCGGAGGAGGTTTTCATCAAGGATATTTCTGTACTTTGCTCCCTTCATCTTTCCCTCGATCCTGACTAGTCTCCCAGTCCCTGCTGCTGAAAAACATCCCCACAGCATGACGCTGCCACCCCCATGCTTCACCGTAGGGATGGTGCCAAGTTTCCTCCAGACGTGACGCTGGGCATTCAGGCCAAAGAATTCAATCTTGGTTTCATCAGACCAGAGAATCTGTTTTTTCAAGTGGCTTCTGTCTGGCCATTCTGCCATAAAGGCCTGATTTGGTGGAGTGCTGCAGAGATGATTGTCCTTCTGGAAGATCCACCCACCACCACAGAGGCACTCTGGAGCTCTGTCAGAGTGACCATCGGGTACTTGGTCCCTTCCCTGACCACGGCCCTTCTCCCCCGATTGCTCAGTTTGGCTGAGAAGCCAGCTCTAGGAAGAGTCTTGGTGGTTCCAAACTTATTCCATTTAAGAATGATGAAGGCCAAGGTGTTCTTGGGGACTTTCAATGCTGCAAAAAAAGTTGGTACCCTTCCCCAGATCTGTGCCTCGACACAGTCATGTCTCGATACAGTCATGTCTCTGAGCTCTATGGACAAATTCTTCTACCTCATGGCTTGTTTTTTTTTTTTTTGCAAACATTTCTGAAATGCTGATTTTGCTTTGTCATTGGGGTATAGTGTGTAGACTGATGTGGAAAAAAACTATTTTAGAAAAAAGGCTGTAATGTAATAAAATGTGAAAAAGTCAAGGGGTCTGAATACTTTCTGAATACACTGTATTATGTGACTTGTGAAACAAATTTTTACTCCTAAACTTATTTAGGCTTGCCATAACAAAGGGGTTGAATACTTATTGACTCAAGACATTTCAGATTTTAATTATTTATTCATTTGTAAACATTTCTAAAAACATAGTTCCACTTTGACATTATGGGGTATTGTGTGTCTTTTGTCTGCGCTTATGTCTGCGCTTATGTACAGCTCTGTTCCATTCGAACCACATGTTTTTTCAATGTGTTTCAAGTGTGGAGACTTAACAATTTCTTTGTGGATTTTGCTGTGTGCTTGAGGTTATTGTCTTGCTGGAAGATCCACTTGCGGCCAAGTTTCAGTCTCCTGATATCTGAAGTCTATGCCGTATTCTGAGGCCTTGAACCTCTTGTCCACTTTAGTAGTGTTGTTTGTGAGATTCACAAAGTCCCCCAGCATGTAGGGCTCCACTGTCACACAGTCCACCACCTTACCCGTCTCCAAGATCTGAAACACAACAACCAGCTGTCTAAACAGGAGGCAGGTTCACTTCCTCTGAAGATTTCTAAACATTACTAGTGCATAACATTTGTCATTTAGCAGACACTCCTAGGACCAGTGGAAGCAAAATAGCCCCATAACATCAAAGGTCCATCACTGTATTTGTAGGTAGTTATGGGTTTTGATTTTGTTCATGCATACCTACTGTAAAATATGATGGTGGATCTTTGATGTTATGGGGCTATTCTGCTTCCACTGGTCCTGGGGCCCTTGTTAAGGTCAACAGCATCAACGTTGTTGCCTCTGCCAGGAGGCTGAAAGTTGGCCGGATGTGGATCTTCCAGCAAGACCATAACCCCAAGCTAGAGGTCGACCGATTAATCGGAATGGCCGATTAATTAGGGCCGATTACAAGTTTTCATAACAATCAGAAATTGGTATTTTTGGGCGCCGATTTGCCAAATGCTTTTTATTTTTAAATTTTATTTTTTTAACACCTTTATTTAATCTTTATTTAACTGGGCAAGTCAGTGGGCAAGAACACATTCTTATTTTCAATGACGGTCTAGGAACGGTGGGTTAACTGCCTCGTTCAGGGGCAGAACGACAGATTCTCACCTTGTCAGCTCGGGGCATCCAATCTTTCAACCTTACAGTTAACTAGTCCAACGCAATAACGACCTGCCTCTCTCTCGTTGCACTCCACAAGGAGACTGCCTGTTACGCGAATGCAGTAAGCCAAGGTAAGTTGCTAGCTAGCATTAAACTTATCTTATAAAAAACAATCAATCATAATCACTAGTTAACTACACATGGTTGATGATATTACTAGATATTATCTAGCGTGTCCTGTGTTGCATATAATCTGACTGAGCATACAAGCATACAAGTATCTAAGTATCTGACTGAGCGGTGGTAGGCAGAAGCAGGCGCGTAAACATTCATTCAAACAGCACTTTCGTGGGTTTTGCCAGCAGCTCTTCGTTGTGCGTCAAGCATTGCGCTGTTTATGAATTCAAACCTATCAACTCCCGAGATGAGGCTGGTTTGACCGAAGTGAAATGGCTGGCTAGTAGCGTTTCAAACTTCACTCTCTCTGAGCCTTGGGGTGGTTGTTTCCCTTACTCTGCATGGGTAACGCTGCTTCGATGTGGTGGCTGTTGTCGTTGTGTTGCTGGTTCGAGCCCAGGGAGGAGCGAGGAGAGGGACGGAGGCTATACTGTTACACTGGCAATACTAAAGTGCCTATAAGAACATCCAATAGTCAAAGGTTAATGAAATACAAAATGGTATAGAGGGAAATAGTAACTACAACCTAAAACTTCTTACGTGGGAATATTGAAGACTCATGTTAAAAGGAACCACCAGCTTTCATATGTTCTCATGTTCTGAGCAAGGAACTGAAATGTTAGCTTTCTTACATAGCACATATTGCACTTTTACGTTCTTCTCCAACACTTTGTTTTTGCATTATTTAAACCAAATTGAACATGCTTCATTATCTACTTGAGGCTAAATTGATTTTATTGATGTATTATATTAAGTTAAAATAAGTGTTCATTCAGTATTGTTGTAATTGTCATTATTACAAATACATGTGTTTCTTTTTAATCGGCCGATTAATCGGGATCGGCTTTTTTGGTCCTCCAATAATCGGTATCGGTATCGGAGTTGAAAAATTATAATCGGTCGACCTCTACCCCAAGCACACATCAAAATCCACAAAGAAATTGTTAATCAGTAGCAATATGCTAAATGCGTTTACATGAAAGAAGCTATGCAAATATAGCAACAAGATAACAATATGAATTTTAAAAGTGTGATGTTGGTGATGTAGACGCCAAGGAACTTGAAGCTCTCAACTTGCTCCACTATAGCCCGTCGATGAGAATGGGGGCGTGCTCGGTCCTCCTTTTCCTGTAGTACACAATCATCTCCTTGGTCTTGATCACGTTGAGGGAGAGGTTGTTTTCCTTGCACCACAGGGTCAGGTCTCTGACATCCTCCCTATAGGCTGTCTCATTGTTGTCGGTGATTGGGCCTACCACTGTTGTGTCATCAGCAAACTTAATGATGGTGTTGGAGTCATGCCTGGCCGTGCAGTCATGAGTGAACAGAGAGTACAGGAGGGGACTGAGCACGCACCCCTGAGGGGCCACCGTGTTGAGGATCAGCGTGGCGGATATGTTGTTACCTACCCTTACCACCTGGGTGCGGTCTGTCAGGAAGTTCAGGATCCAGTTGCAGAGGGAGGTGTTTAGTCCCAGGGTCCTTAGCTTAGTGATGAGATTTGAGGGCGCTATAGTGTTGAACGCTGAGCTGTTGTCAATGAATAGCATTCTCACATAGGCGTTCCTTTTGTCCAGGTGTGAAAGGGCAGTGTGGTGTGCAATAGAGATTGCATCATCTGTGGATCTGTTGGTGGGGTACGCAAATTGGAGTGGGTCTAGTGTTTCTGGGATAATGGTGTTGACGTGAGCCATGACCAGCCTTTCAACGCATTTCATGGCTACAGATGTGAATGCCACGGGTCGGTAGTCATTTAGGCAGGTTACCTTAGTGTTCTTGGGCACAGGGACTATGGTGGTCTGCTTGAAACATGTAGGCAATACAGACTGAGACAGAGAGAGCCTTGTACACGTCTCTATGTGTGGAGTAAAGTTGGTCTAGAATTTTTTTCCCCTCTGGTTGCACATTTAACATGCTAATAGAAATTACGTAAAACTGATTTATGTTTCCCTGCATTAAAGTCCCCGGCCACCAGGAGTGCCGCCTCTGGATGAACGTTTTCCTGTTTACTTATGGTGGTATACAGCTCATTGAGTGCGGTCTTAGTGCCACCCTCGGTCTGTGGTGGTATGTTGACAGCTACGAAAAATACAGATGAAAACTCTCTAGGTAGATAGTGTGGTCTACAGCTTATTATAAGATACTCTACCTCAGGCGAGCAAAACCTTGAGACTTCCTTAGATATTGTGCACCAGCTGTTGTTTACATAAATGCATAGGCCCCCGCCCCGTGTCTTACCAGAGGCTGCTGTTCTGTCCTGCCGATAGAGTGTATAACCCTTCAGCTGTATGTGCTCAATGTCATTGTTCAGCCATGTCCCGTTGGTTGGATAAACATGCTTTCAGTTCGTCCCATTTATTTTCCAGCGATTGAACGTTAGCTAGCAGGACGGAAGGCAAAGGCAGATTAGCCACTCGTCGCCTGATCCTCACAAGGTACCCTGATGTCTTTCCGCAAAATCTCAGTTTCCTTCGTCCGCAAATAACAGGGATCTGGGGTGTTTGTATAATATCCCTCCCGTCCGACTCAGGGAAGAATAACTCTTCATACAGGTAAGAAATCGCAGTGCTGATGTCCAGAAGCTCATTAGAAGCAACATTATGTACAAAACAAGTTATGAACAACGCAAAAAAACAAACAGGATAGCATGGTTGGTTAAGAGCCAATAGGATGGCATCCTTCCCCTCCGGCACCATCACATAAACAATAGAGTAGATAAAGTTAGTAGACAAACAAGCAAGCAGTATTAACTCAAAAGCGGGCCTTCATTCGCATTAAAAAACAGGTGCACAGAATTTGCAAAGAATTCCATGTCAATGAACAACTACATGTAGCATCAAGAAAACAATGATCAATGAGTATGTTTACATGCACTCTAATAATTCAATATTAAACTGCTTATGGCAGCAGGCCAGGCACGTGCACAGATAGGGGTCTACCTGTGCCTCCCACTTGCTCCTTTGCCGTCCCACTCGCCAAGTGCCCTTTTGGGTGGTAGTATAATTTTATTTTTGAATACAGGTTTTGGCATTGTTCTGAACCGACTGCCCGCAAGTCGTCATGACATCGTCAAGTTCGCCACCCTCTACCCCCACCCAGTCCTTTTGTTGCGCCTGTTGTTCTGGCCTGTAGAGAGCTCGCACGCACAAAACAAGCTCTCAGTCTTATGGCAGAGTTAGATGTTCATCCACGTCTTCCAAACTTTTTTTATTTGCAGTTACTCCAAACGTCAAATTTCAAAGTGTTTTTGTTGCTCCTGCTGCTCGTAAGTTTAGGCACTCATTCCAAATGGTTACGGTAAGGGTTAAGTTTTGGGATAGGGTTAAAACCAAAAACCAGCTTGCACGATGGAGATCGAACGCACAACCTTCTGATCCAGAGTCATGGGACCACCCCCGCCCACAACACCCTAACAAAACCCAAGCCTACTTGATGGTAACAGCGCTCACTATTGCCCCAGTGGCCAGTTTTGAAGGCCTTTCCCGACGTCCTTAGGACATGGATAGACGTCTTGAACTACCTGGCTGCGTATGCTTTTCTGCTGTCCGGTATTCAAATTTGAGATGTAGTCACCGGTCCAGTGTATAGCTAGCTACCTAGTTTAAATATCAACAGTACTGCAACAGCAGCAAAACATTTGATTAACACTTGATTTACATCATCAATATTCGGTCTGGTTGGCTGATACACGCAGCAGAGAGAGGCAGAAAGAGAGAGGATCAGATGCATCAATGAGGCCTCCGACTCAACTCCCCCCCTTCAGTCGGGAGTTGGACATGTGTGTCAGGGCAGCAGCAACACAGACCACAATATACTAAAATATCCAAACAAGCCAGCCTGACATTTATCATGAGTTAGAAGATTATGAATATTAAATTATGAAGTTATTATTTAAAAATCGAAAGAGCATTGAAGATAAAAAAAAGCAATCAGTCAAAAAAAGGGGGGGGGGGGGGGGGTTGGGCTCTTTTTTTCATTTTGAGCACCTGCGCCCTGAAAAGTCTGTGCACGGCAATGCAGTAGGCCTGACTTTGACATTACTAGTCATATAAACGCCTTACTCTGTTTATGTGAATCGGCGTAAAGCGTAAAGTCATAATCGGCATAAGCAGGTCTCCTGCAACACGGTGATCAAATAAAGACCCTGAGAACATATTTGACCAATACCTCCATGCCCCGTAAGAAATATAAATAATCATTTGTTTACACGAATCCAGGAGTTCAATTACATTTTTGGTATTCGGCCCATTTTCCTATAATAGTAATTTCTCATAATCAATCCATTCTTCCCAAAGTCTTCATGTTTACAAAATGCATTTAATAGCTGTAGTAATAGTTGTAACACTGCTGTTATTTAGAGTGTTTATGTAACCCCATCTCCACCAATGATTGGCATCTCCCTCCCTAGTCGCTCTAACCTTTTAGAAGGGGCCACTAATGCGACTATTTTTAACAAGGGACTAGATGCCTTTGTCACTTTATCATGGTCACACTCAATGGGACAGTAGGGAGCTCTGTTTTCCATGTCCTCATTTGCATGCCCTCCTTCCTATTGTCGGAATAACCCCATTTGAAATGTCACAGGTCAATCGAAGTCTCGGGTGTCGTTCCCTCCTAGCTCTTCATTTAGGATATCAAACACACCATCCCGATCAATTATGTTGTAGCACTTTATACAACGAGTGGGTCTAATCTTGAATGCTGATTGGTTAAAACCGCATTCCAGTCAGTGTCTATTCCACAAGTTATCACAGGCTAAATATATAACGTTAAAATGCCTATTTACTCTGTTCCATCTGACTGTGCAATCCACTGTCTCAAAAGCATCTAGACATAATGCTTTTAGAATAATATTTAATTTTCAACAGCAGAGATTTGTATAAAGCTTGCTATCTGTCTCTCTGACATTTTCAACATCGTTTCAGTATTCAAATTCGATCTTCAGCTGTCCCATAGTAATTTTGTCGGGAGTCGGGACGAGACAGACAGGCAGCCAGCGTTTCTCAGCCAGTCAAAATCATGACTCAGCTGGCATCATTTTTATAGATATATACAAAGCCTATTTCTCCCTCAGGAAACTAAAAAGATTTGGCATGTGTCCTGAGATCCTCAAAAGGTTCTACAGCTGCAACATCGAGAGCATCCTGACTGGTTGCATCACTGCCTGGTACGGCAATTCCTCGGCCTCCGACTGCAAGACACTACAGACGGTGGTGCGTACGGCCCAGTACATCACTGGGGCTAAGCTGCCTGCCATCCAGGACCTCTACACCAGGCGGTGTCAGAGGAAAGCCCTAAAAATTGTCAAAGACCCCAGCCACCCCAGTCATAGACTGTTCTCTCTACTACCGCATGGCAAGCGGTACCGGAGTGCCAAGTCTAGGACAAAAAGGCTTCTCAACAGTTGTTTTTATAAAACAACAATAAAAAGACAGGCAATATACAGTAGCGAGGCTATAAAAGTAGTGAGGCTACATAAAGACACCAGTTAGTCAGGCTGATTGAGGTAGTATATACATGTAGATATGGTTAAAGTGACTATGCATATATGATGAACAGAGAGTAGCAGTAGCGTAAAAGAGGGGTTGGCAGGTGGTGGGTGGAGGAAAGTTTGCAGCCTTTCTAGCTTCAGTTTGAAGTGATTGTTTTAGCTGTGTTGTTGGCTAGCTCTTCTGAACAACAGTGCCTTGACGGGTGAGCACATTTTCTATGTCAGGCAAAATCGTGCCTCATTAGCTCATTGTTATGGATGTACCCAAATAAAGGTAACTAGAAAACAGCTTAAACAAATGCAAATGCAGCTACTTTGCTGTTATTCTGGCTGCTTTGACGTGACTGTAAGTTAGCCGTAGTTGGCTAGCTAGCAAGCAAGGGATGAGAATGATGCCCGCCAGTATGGCAATGGAACATTTGAAACGAACGACTGGGTCGCGTCCAGATACAGAACAAAAAGACTGAACGACAGGGTTGCATCTCTGGCAACCGAACCGATAGAAAGAACGACCAGCCGGCTTGGGTAGCAACCTTAGATTTGTGTAGGGACTATATAATAATATAATTCATCAAAATAACATTTTTTTAAATAAAAAATATGTAAATCATTATTTAAATAAGATAGTAACCCATTGTATAAAAGTGATAATGCCCTCAAAGCCGGTGTTTGAAGGATATATTGGCACAGTTTGCCGGCCCTCAACTTCTTCTGGGGCCTAACAACACCCATGCCAATATATCCTCCAAACACCGGCTTCGAGGGCATTATCACTTAAGTGGGGCGGCAGGGTAGCCTAGTGGTTAGAGTGTTCGACTAGTAACCGAAAGGTTGCAAGATCGAATCCCCGAGCTTTGAGAGCATGCCCCTGAACAAGGCAGTTAACCCACTGTTCCTAGGCTGTCATTGAAAATAATAATTTGTTCTTAACTGACTTGCCTAGTTAAATAAAGGTTTTTAAAAAAGTATAAATAAATAAAAAGTAGTGACCTTAGAAATAATGAAGCGAAGAGGCATTTGCAACTAGAGGCATAAAAACTCTAGATCACCTTTACTCCACACACAGAGATGCTTGCAAAGCTCTCCCTTGCCCTCCATTTACCAAATGTGACCATATCTCAAACAGGAAGTACCAGTGACGCTCTCAATACGGTAGTGGTCCGATGAAGCAGAGGCTAAACTACAGGACTGTTTTGCTAGCATTAATAAGTGCTTCATTAATAAGTGCCTCGAAGACGTTGTCCCCACAGTGACCTTACGTTCATATCCCAACCTGAAGCCATGGATTACAGGCAACAACCGCACTGAGCTAAAGGCTAGAGCTGACGATTTCAAAGACCGAGAGACTAATCTGGACGCTTATAAAAAATTCCGATACGCCCTCCATCAAACAGACAAAGTGTAAATGCCTTTTATGCTCACTTTGAGGCAAGCAACACTGCACCACCATGCATGAGAGCATCAGCTGTTCCAGACAACTGTGTGATCACGCTCTCTGTAGTATATCTGAGTAAGACCTTTAAACAATTTAACATTCACAAGGCCGCAGGGCCAGACGAATTACCAGGATGGGTACTCGGAGCATGTGCTGACCAGCTGGCAAGTGTCTTCATTGACATATTCAACCTCTCCCTGACCCAGTCTGTAATAGCTACATGTTCCAAGCAGACCACCATAGTCCCTGTGCCCACGAATGTCAAGGTAACATGCCTAAATGACTATCGCCCTTTAGCACTCACATCTCTAAAAATATAATGCTTTGAAATGCTGGACATGGCTCACATCAACACCATCATCACATACACTGGACCCACTCCAATTCGCATACCGCCCCAACAGATCCACAGATGACGCAATCTCTATTGCACTCCACACTACCCTTTCTCACCTGGACAAAAGCAACACCTCTGTTAGAATGCTGATCATTGACTAAAGCTCAGCATTTAACTCTATAGTGCCCTCCAAGCTCATCACTCTTCCTCTGACACTGGATCCTGGACTTCTTGAAGGGCCACCCCCGGGTGGTGAGGGTAGACCACAACACATCCACCACACTGACCCTCAACACGGGGCCCCTCAGGGGTACGTGCTTAGTCCGCTCCTGTACTCCCTGTTCACCCACGACTGCGTGTTTGTGCACAACTCCAACACCATCATTAAGACCCAACAGTGGTAGGACTGATCACTGACGATGATGAGACAGCCTACAGGGAGGTCAGAGACCTGGCAGTGTGGTGCTAGGACAATAAGAACTCCTTCAACGTCAGCAAGACAAAGGAGCTATTCGTGGACTACAGGAAAATGAGAAAAGGAGGGCCGAGAAAGCCCACATTCACATCGACGGGGCTGTAATGGACAGGGTCAAGCGCTTCAAGTTCCTCGGTTTGCACATTACTAAAGACCTATCATGGTCCAAACACACCAACACAGTAGTGAAGAGGGAACGACAACGCCTCTTCCCTCTCAGGAGGTTGAAAAGATTTGTCATGGACCCTCAGATCCTCAAAACGTTCTTCAGCTGCACAATTGAGTATGTTTACATGCACACTAATAATTCAATATTATAGAAGTAGGCCGAGTATGACATTAGTCATGTCAACATCTTACTCTGCTTATCTTAATCTGCATTAGGTCATAATCGAAGTAAGCATACGGCGAGCAATCTTTCAAATTATTAGGACATGTAAACGGCTTAATCGGCGTTCCAGTGGTGGATTTGATCTGCGCATGTGCCAGGCCATTCCCGGGTAGCGCAAGCTTCCATCTTATGTGCGAGTGAAGTGAGTTAGGAAAAACTGTAGGTATGCATCTTATAAATCGTTTTCACATACACACCTCGCATGTCCCAACTCAGAATCAAATAGTCTTCGCAGAAATAACATGGTCACTGTGCGAGAACGTTTAGACTGTTCCCTCTGCTACCGCACGGCAAGCGGTACGAGAGCACCAAATCTGGGACCAAAACCTCCTGAACAGATTCTACCCCCAAGCCATAAGACGGCTGAATAGTTAACCAAATGGCTACACAGACTATTTGCATTGTCCCCCTTTTTTTCTATGGACATTCTTGCACTTGCTCTATGCACACTCACTGGACTCGACCCACACACTCACACATACTACACTCACACACTATATACGCTGACACAAACAAAACACTCACACATAGACACTCTTCACATAGGCTGCTGCTACTCTTTTTATTATCTATCCTGATTGCTTCGTCACTTTTACCCCTACCTACATGTACATTACCTCAATTACCTCAACTTCCTCATACCCCTGCACATTGACTCTGTACTGGTACTCCTTACAGAGACTGGACTCTGTTTATCATGCATCCTTGCGCTTTATTACAAATGCCAAGTCACTCACCCACCATTGCAACTTGTACCAAATGGTAGGTTGGACCTCACTTCATATGCACAGAAAGCTACATTTGTATGTGTTCATCCACAAAGCCCTTTTGGGTAAACTCCCTCTTTACTTCTGTAGTCTGGTCTCCTTCACCACCAGCAGTTGTTGATTGTTGCTGCCTTCTTGGCCAGGTCTCCCTTGAAAAAGAGACTCTGGGTCTCAATGGGCTTTTCATGATGAAATAAAGGTTAAATAAATAAAACAATGGAAACTCCTTGTATATAGCCTCGTTATTGTTGTTTTTTTTGTGTTACTATTTCCTTTAAAAATATATATTATTTGCTCATCTTTTCTTACCTTTGAACTCACGGTAAAGTCTACACCTGTTGTATTTGGTGCATGTGACAAAAATGTATTTGATTTCATTATGATTTCATTGCATAGCTTCAGTGTGAGTTACATACGCCATACATGAATCTGAGTGAGGATATGATGTAAAAACCTGTATGTCCTTGTAGTAGGTGGAGACAAGCTGCAGAGAAATCCTATACGGACGTAAGTAAACGAACTGCCACGGTTTGCAGCACTCTTTATGTCGGTTATTGTGAGACCACGGGATGAATCCAAGTGCTTTATAAAGAACTTTTGTCTTTTGAAACAGTTGTTGGTGTACACTAGCGGTATTAATAGAGGCTTGGGAGCTAGTTGAACTCATTCCAATGCTCTCTCAGAAAGAGCTGTTGCTTGACGGGTCGCCAAGTATAGATCTGCTGTTTTTGGCAGCACCGGCTCTCCCCTCTTGGCTACAGCTGCTTCCTCTCTAGAAGAATAGGAGAGGCAGAGATAATGTTGCATTTCTCAGGGCTACCACATGGGGGCACACTAGTGTTGGATGGCTGAAGGTGTGTTGAATGCAGAGGGTATTCCGCGCTGTACTGTATTGCATTCACTTTTCTTGATGTACCTTCCTCTGTTGCTCCTCTCCAGCGTGTGTACTACCTGTCCCTGGAGTTCTACATGGGGCGCACCCTGCAGAATACCATGGTGAACCTGGCACTGGAGAATGCCTGTGATGAGGCCACCTATCAGGTGACTGACGGATAGGCCTTAGGGCCATAGGACCCTTCTGGACCATAACAGTGTCCCATCATAGTTACCTCAACCTAGTACATTGTCTGTGACATACACTGTGGAGGGTATGAAACTGGCACATTGAACATTAATGACACTGACAATGAGTGCTTTTTTTTTGTTACACTCCATGTAAGATTCAAGAATACTTCCTGATTATTTAATCATTTCAGGTACGTGGCCCTACTCTGAGATTGAACACTGCCCCATTCCCTTGTATTCAGATGCTAAAGCTTGGCTTATTACGTTAATGTAGCTCCCATCCTCCCTCCACCCTAAAATGTATGAAGGCTAATAAAGTACTATAAATCTTAACAATGTATCTTCGTCTTCAACAGTTGGGTCTGGACATGGAGGAGCTGCAGGACATTGAGGAGGATGCCGGCCTGGGAAATGGTGGTCTTGGACGGCTCGCCGGTGAGTTTCTCCTCCTACTCGGCTCTCGATTAGTCTACCTCACTGGTTCTTCCCTGCACAAATAGTGTAGCCAATGACAGTAATGCTCAGGCAGTGGTCAGGAAAACCCCCACCTCATCTCTCCCTCCCCCCCACCTGTGCTCTCAGCCTGCTTCCTAGATTCCATGGCGTCTCTGGGGCTGGCAGCTTATGGCTACGGCATCCGCTATGAGTTTGGCATCTTCAACCAGAAAATAGTCAATGGCTGGCAGGTAGTTTGACTGACTGGCAAAGTTGATTATATTTATGTACATGTCTGTGAGTGTATATGGTACTTTCCAGTGCTTGTTGGAGTCATGTGCTTTAGATGGTCCACTTATTTGATGAATCATTTCTCACATTTTTGTCATCTACTCACAGTAGAGTCATGATGCTGTATAATCAGAACTCATAGTTCATTGTAGTGACTGACATCTCCTCACAGGTGGAGGAGGCTGATGATTGGCTGCGCTACGGCAACCCCTGGGAGAAGGCCCGCCCCGAGTACATGCGACCTGTCCACTTCTATGGCAGAGTGGAGCACACCCCCGATGGGGTAAAATGGGTTGACACACAGGTGAGAGGCCACATAGAAAGGATACAACATAGAAATAGTCATCATTGTAGCCATAACTAAACATTACATGACCCTGCTATGTTGACAGGTAGTGTTGGCCCTTCCTTATGACACCCCAGTCCCTGGCTACAGGAACAACGTTGTGAACACCATGAGACTATGGTCCGCCAAGGCCCCATGTGATTTCAACCTGAAAGACTGTGAGTTACTTCTGGACTGTTTGGGCTTGCCTGGTTTACCGCTTGAACCTACTGATTGAATTATGCATTGCTCAACATCTTTACAACCTTTGTAATAGTTTTGTCAGTCAGCTAATTCACCAGTCAGATTGTCCGGATTGGAGCTGGAAAACAGTCTAGTGCAAGGCATTTTAAATGTATGATGAGACCAGACGTTTTTCTGCCGTTCTACAGTCAATGTTGGCGGCTACATTCAGGCTGTGCTGGACAGGAACTTGGCTGAGAACATCTCCCGTGTCCTCTACCCTAATGACAACGTGAGTAGAACCCAGTGTTTATGTAACCTTTATTTACCCAGCCGTCAATGCACTGTTATGAGGAATTCATAATAAACAAGTGGGATGGACTGTGGATCTGTGTTTGACCCTAGTTCTTCGAGGGCAAGGAGCTTCGTCTGAAGCAGGAGTACTTTGTGGTGGCGGCCACTCTGCAGGACATTGTCCGTCGCTTCAAGTCCTCAAAGTTTGGCTCCACCGAGGTTGTGCGTGTGGACCTGTCCACCCTACCTGACAAGGTAAGCTCGATACAATAGATATCCTTAGCGTCCTAGACCATGTTGTAACCGGACGATATGTATCAAAGCACCATATACTCTCCAAATGTCTTTGTTCACTGACCACTCTACGGTACTATGCCAAAGACACAATGGCGGAGTGTGAGACTATATGCAAAAGTTTCCTTCCCTAACTGCATCGTATCTATTGTGCTGATGTCCTCTCTCTTGCCCATATTGTAGGTGGCCATCCAGCTGAACGACACCCACCCTGCCTTGGCCATCCCTGAGCTGATGAGGATCCTGTTGGACACGGAGCACCAGACATGGGAGAAGGTACAGTGCTGGTCCCCCTGCTTAAGCAAAAGTGTTGCACAAAAAATAGAAGTGTAACGAATACTCACCACGAAAAGGGGAATGCTCCCAGAGATCTTTATATAATGACGAGATGCTCATGTCTCTGCCCTAACAATGGGAGTCGTTGTCCCAAAGGCGGGAAGGCAGGTCACAAGCTTAGGTCTAAAATAAGCCAATAGAAACACATTGGGCTTATTTTGGACAGATTTTGGCAAGAGTGAAACCTCTCGCTTAGCCTCTTCCTGTCACAGCCTCTTCCTCTCACAATTTCCTTCTACATGCATCTTTGTGTTTTACCCCTCTCTCAGGCCTGGGACATCGTTACACGTACCTGTGCCTACACCAACCATACAGTCCTGCCTGAAGCCCTGGAGCGCTGGCCAATCGACCTGTTCCAAAACCTTCTGCCCAGACACCTGGAGATCATCTTCGAGATCAACCGACGCCACCTGGAGGTAGAGAGAGAAAGAGGGCGGGGGGAGGGGGGTGGAGTGGGAGAAAGAAAGACAGTGAGAGAGAGTGAGAGAGACATCCAAATGTTCACTCGATATTACAGTGTGGGTCAAATAATAAGGCATGGGTCTTAAAACCACCAGACTGTACAATTTTAGCCGTCTTACGCCATGATTTTGCAGTCTCAGACAAAATGTCTACATCATGGGCAAATTCTTATGTCGTAAACGATTGTCGGACATCTTGGCTCATTCAGTGTGACAGGGTCTAGGTCTGCTAATTAAGTACCATTACGTGTGGTCGTAGGCTCCAACAAAGTTCTGTCAGTGTCTGAAATGTTGAGCCTTTATCGTATAGTGTGGCTGATGTTACGAGCCGATCCTGGTGACTGACCTCAGCCACAAGGCACCTGACGATTATTGTGAATCGTCAGATTAATCTAACGGTTTGTTTTAAACGTTTTCATGCTTTGAAAGAAGAAGGATTTCCCTGAAAATATTTGTTATGTGATACATCTGGAATCAGGCTACCTGGTGGGATTTGTACAAAATCAGCAATCAAAATAAATGTTCAGCGACCATGTTCTTTAGGGGAAGCCTATTTAATTCTGAGTTCGGACACCAAAAGAATGCCGGCACCTGCTCGTCGAACATCTCATTCAAAAGTCATGGACATTAATATGGAGTTGGTCCCCCCTTTGCTGCTATAACAGCCTCCACTCTTCTCGGAAGGCTTTCCACTAGAACATTGTTGCAGACACTTGCTTCCATTCAGCCACAGGAGCATTAGTGAGGTTGGGAACTGATGTTGGGCGATGAGGCCTGGCTCACAGTCAGAATTCCCGAATCCTCAGAAAGGTGTTCTATGAGGTTGAGGTCAGGGCTCTGTGCAGGCCTGTCAAGTTCTTCCACACCGATCTCGACAAACCATTTCTGTAGGGACCTCATGTTGTGCACGCGGGCATTGTCATGCTGAAACAGGAAAGTGCCTTCCCCAAACTGTTACCACAAATTTAGAAGCACAGAATCGTCTAGAATGTCATTGTATGCTGTAGCGTTAAGATTTCCCTTCACTGGAACTAAGGGGCCTAGCCCGAACCATGAAAAACAGCCTCAGACCATTATTCCTCCTCCACCAAACTTTTCTGTTGGCACTATGCATTCAGACAGGTAGCGTTATCCTGGCATCCGCCAAACCCAGATTTCTCCATCGGACTGCCAGGTGGGTAAGCGTGATTCACCACTCCAGAGAATGCGTTTACACTGCTCCAGAGATCAATGTTGGCAAGCTTTACACCACTCCAGCCGACGCCTGACATTGCACATGGTGATCTTAGGCTTGTGTGTAGCTGCTCGCCCATGGAAACTCATTTCTTTTTTCTTTTACCCCCTTTTTCTTCCCAATTTTGTGGTATCCAATTGTTAGTAATTACTATCTTGTCTCATCACGACAACTCCCGTACGGGCTCGGGAGAGACGAAGGTTGAAAGCCAAGCGTCCTCCGAAACACAACCCAAACAAGCCGCACTGCTTCTTAACACTAACACGCATCCGGCTGCGACAGAGCCTGGGCACAAACCCAGGGTCTCTGGTGGCACAGCTGGCGCTGCGATGCAGTGCCCTAGACCGGGAGGCTGGAAACCCATTTCATGAAGCTCCCGACCGAACTGTTCTTGTGCTGACGTTGCTTCCATAGCCAGATTGGAACTCAGTAGTGAGTGTTACAACAGAGAACAAACGTTTCTTTTTAACGTTCTACGCGCTTCAGCACTTAGGAGTCCCGTTCTGTGAGCTAGACATTTCCACTTTACAATAAAAGCCCTTACAGTTGACCGGGGCAGCTCTAGCAGGACAGAAATTTGACAAACTGACTTGGTATATGACGGTGCCACGTTGAAAGTCACTAAGCTCTTCGGTAAGGGCAATTCTACTGCCAATGTTTGTCTATGGAGATTGCATGTCTTTGTACTTAATTGTATACACCTGTCAGCAACGGGTGTGGGTGAAATAGCCAAATCCACTAATTTGAAGTGGCGTCTACATACTTATGTATATATGTGAAAACTATTTCTAAATTGCATACTTTAAGTTGTTCCAAACTCACTTCACTCGCACATAAGCATAGAGTGAGGCTTGTGCCGCTGGTGCTGGCACATGTGCAGATCAAATAAACCATTGCAGTTGGCGTAGCCTATGTCAACCTCGCAAGCCAATTGCAGAATGTGACGACAGAACTGGAGCAGATTGTACAATCTGTCCAGGTTGACATCAAGATCTAATTTTGGAACACCACACAGTGTGACGTGATGAAAGACTGAATTTGACGTACCGTCTGCAGAGCCTTTTAGAGGGATTAAGAGTTAGATACAGTCCAAACCATTGCCTCAACATGTATGTGCTAGCATCTCTCACTAACGTGATCAAAACAGGAAGGGCCGTACAACTACTATAAAATCCTTTGTCCCTCCTCCCTCAGCGCATTGCTAACCTTTACCCTGGGGACCATGACCGTCTGCGCCGCATGTCCCTGGTGGAGGAGGGCGACCAGAAGAAGATCAACATGGCCCACCTGTGCATCGTGGGCTCCCACGCTGTCAACGGAGTGGC
The DNA here is from genome assembly GCF_013265735.2 of Oncorhynchus mykiss. Taxonomy (NCBI): domain Eukaryota; kingdom Metazoa; phylum Chordata; class Actinopteri; order Salmoniformes; family Salmonidae; genus Oncorhynchus; species Oncorhynchus mykiss. Next base: position 27,251,292 of record NC_048573.1, on the reverse strand, counting down.
CCGCATCCACTCGGACATCATCAAGGCCACTCTGTACAAAAAAAAACGTTGTTTTATTTTGGCGTTAGCTATACTGTACTTTGCTATCCCATTGGTCAATGAGATGTCGAGGGGCATTTGATCATTCGCCCATTGTGTCCACAGGTTCAAGGACTTCTACGAGGTGGACCCCCACAAGTTCCAGAACAAGACCAATGGCATCACACCCCGACGCTGGCTGGTCATGTGCAATCCTGGACTGGCTGAAGTCATTGCAGAGGTATGTGGTGGAGTATACAGCTAAAGTGAAGTAAGCGTGGCTTTGACAGTAGTGTTTGATAGAATTCTTCTAAACATGGGTGTTTCTGAATGTTTGAATGTGCAGAGGATTGGTGAGGATTACATCCGCGATCTGGACCAGCTGAAGAATTTGCTGGAGTTTGTGGATGACGACTCTTTGATTCGGGACATCGCCAAGGTCAAACAGGTCAGAACACAACAGTCTCTTCTCCTATGGCGTCGTTGTCATTTCGGTCCACATCTCCGTCTTGAGACAATGACTATCACTCCTCCTAACACCTGTTTCTATCTGTAGGAGAACAAGCTTAAGTTTTCTGCCTATCTCGAGGAGCACTACAAGGTGAAGATCAACCCCAACTCCATGTTCGACGTTCAAGTCAAGAGGATCCACGAGTACAAGAGGCAGCTGCTTAACTGCCTGCACATCATTACTCTCTACAACCGTGAGTGGTACTCCATTCTTTCACAGCTCTAGTGAGAGACATTATTCAGTAAACCAAGTTAGCCTGTCTTCTTTTTCAATCAGGCATCAAGAAGGAGCCCAACAAGAATTGGACCCCCAGGACTATCATGATTGGAGGAAAGGTGAGTAGCAATTAAAGTGTGATTACATAACAAGGATACACAGTGTATTGTAAAAGTCTTAGTCATAGATATATTTTGTTAGCCTGGTCCTACATCTGTTTGAGCTGTCTTGCCAACTCCCATGGAGACAACGACTATAGTTTTTAAGACAGCACAAACAGATCTGGGACCAGGCTAATCTTTTGAGCTACCCTGTATGAGATTTTGGCATCCATGTGCTTCCATATGTTTTTCTCCATTTTCCCCAGGCTGCCCCTGGTTACCACACTGCTAAGCTGATCATCAGGCTGATCACGGCCGTTGGAGATATTGTCAACCACGACGAGGTGGTGGGCGACCGCCTCAAAGTCATCTTCCTGGAGAACTACAAGGTCACTCTGGCTGAGAAAAGTAAAAAAAAGTCACATACTTGTTGGTTTCTTTCTTTATGCTCCCATAGGAGCTAAGTAACCCTCCATGTCTTCCTTCTTCGTTTAAGACTTCGCGCTCGCTAGCGCCGGCAAATTTTGTTAAAGGTTCGAAGACCCATCTTTCTCTGCCTGGTCTCATCTCTCTATTTCTGTTTATCCCTGTCCCGCTCTCTTCCCCCCCCATCTCTCTTTCTCTCTCTACCCAGTCATCCCTGCGTCCGATCTATCTGAGCAGATCTCCACAGCTGGCACAGAGGCGTCTGGAACTGGCAACATGAAGTTCATGCTGAACGGAGCGCTCACCATCGGCACAATGGACGGAGCCAACGTAGAGATGGCTGAGGAGGCCGGGGAGGAGAACCTCTTCATCTTTGGTATGAGGGTGGATGACGTGGACGCCATGGACAAGAGCGGGTAAGACAGTGGAGGGTGTGAGTGGGTGGATGGATGGATGGATGGACAAAGAGGTTCTGGTTAGTGATGGTGGAGAAGACAAAAATATTGGTATTGGATGATAGCTATGGAGAGAACTTATGGATGACATGGAAGGATGCTTACTTGGTAAAGTTTGGTGTGGAAGCCAAGACGTTTGGAAGGGTGAAGGATGGAACGGAAGCAGATTTTTTTGGGGGGGATGACTTGGAAATGATGATAGGTGAAAAAATGACATAATGGAAAAAATATGTTTTATCTTCTTTATAAATGTATCCTCTTCTTTAGTAATTTATCCATCTTCCAGATATGATGCCATGGAGTACTACAATCGCATTCCTGAGCTGAAGCTGGCCATGGACCAGATCGCTGGTGGATACTTCAGCCCCGACCAGCATGACCTCTTCAAGGACATTGTCAACATGCTACTGCATCATGACAGGTGGGTGAAAAAGCTGAGTCACCGAAAGAATACCCAAATGCTGACACACTGTACTCAACTGATATACACGCAGCCACACAATGTCTAACCGAGCATGATGTTTGTGTTGCAGATTCAAGGTGTTCGCCGACTACGAAGCCTACATCAAATGTCAGGACAAAGTCAGTGCTCTCTACAAGGTCAGTGTTTCATAGACTGAATATCTATTGTTTTATTTTTTCTTAATTTCTTTCTTTTTTTGTAAAGTGTGTTAAGATCTGTTTAAATGCACTGTAAATAAAAGGTGACTTGACTATTCCCCTGTCAACTCTGAGTTTTTCCACATACATAACATAACAGTATTCCTTCCTTCTGCAATGGTTTTAATTCCCCTCTCTTCCGATCCATCCCAACAGAACCCCAAAGAATGGACCAAGATGGTGATCCACAACATCGCCGGTTGTGGTAAATTCTCTAGCGACCGCACCATCTCCCAGTACGCCCGGGAGATCTGGGGCATGGAGCCCAGCCTGGAAAGGATCCCTGCCCCAGATGATCCTCGCCAATAAGCCCCAGCCAGAAAACCAGCCTCAGGCTTGTCCACATTCCCAACCTCTGTTTTTCCCACAGCCCCCAACTTCTGCCTTTACCTCTGGCTATTCCACAAAAAAAGAAATGTTAACATGAGAAATGGTTTAGAAACCTGAAATCTCCCCTATAACTAGTACCTTTTCTTTCATTGTGCTATTTAATTGTGGTCAGTATTAGTTAATGATTGACTATAGCAACCCCTGTCCAGCTATGTGATGGCCAATAACCTGAAACCACTTTTAACCTCGACATTCAGTACTAATTTTCAATGGGCTGGGTCAAAATCTGCATTCACCTTCTCAATGCATAGTCGACTAGCTGTGCAACATCAGTAACACTGTTGACCATCATTTCAGACAATATGGCCGGAGAATACACCCTTTAACAGTCATTGGGGTCAACAAGTAGCTGGAAACCTCAACACTGTCTAATGGTACCAAAACCATATCTTCCAAGGATGAGACAAGATACAACATTAGAGTGGCTGAAAATATGCACGTTCTTCTCACATAGACACTGTGATTCTACGCTACAGCTTTGGCCTGCCAATGACCACCGCTTTAATCATATCTGCACCAAATAACGAATCAGGTTCAATGGACTAGGTTGACATGCTCATCTTTTGGCTAGCCCCCCCACACCAATGCTTATTACTAAAAATAGTTTCTGCTGTCAGCTGTGTTTTGTTTAGCATGATCCCATCAGTATATCCTCAAAACGTTGTTCCGGTGTCGGAAGTTATGATCCATCATTTAGTGCAACAAACTAAGCCTTCTCTCCTCCACCTTCTCTGCCTAATACCTCTATGATTGACTATAAAGCTGCCTTAACGAAGCTGTGTTAGTAGTTGTACGGCCTAAAGTGAGCCCATGAACACCTTGACTGCTCATGTAAGCAGATATTTTTTTTATGTTCAAATAAATAAACATTTCTGGTACAATAGTATTTTTCAGTGTTTGGAAGTCTTGGACTTAACTTTAAGATTATACTAGTAATTGAGTGTGTAGGGTTGATGTAAATTGCACTTTCCATTAGTTTATTAATGTTTATCTTCCTTTAGGAAGAGTCTGAAAAGCACTGAAAGCTTCAAACCCTGCATTCTCTTGTTAATGTGAAACAACCGTCAATAAAGGAGACAAAGTTACAACAATTGTTGTGATATTTTGTTACATTCCAAAATAGCTACATTCTCTCATCACTTTTTGTCTCTACATTTTTGTGTCTATGAATGAAAACTGAGCAAATTACACCACGAAAATTAGGTAAAGATCACATGACGGCGCTACCGCAGGACTATAGAATTGCAAACAAAGCCAAAGTGAAGTACACACAACAAACACACAAACAAGCTAACTAGCTGTATAACTGGAACCTGTTGCTGCGTTTGAATCATGTCTGGCCTTCTGCGGGGAATGCTGAAAGTACAGTTGGCTGTGGCTCTTCTTTGAGATTGAGTTGGTGGATCGTATCCAACTTTTAAGGTGCATACACCGACACCTAAGATGCATGCACCGCCACCCAAAATACAAGAGCCACGCGGGACAACTTTGTTTGGATGTCTGGACGATACTGAAAATATTTAGCTAGCTAATGACCTCCTTTTCCACATGGAAAAGACAGACAGAGACTTGCTAGCTATGTTAGCTAGTTAGCTGGAATTTTCTACAAGGAATCTGCCTCCCGAAAAAAGCTTCTCCCAAGTGGGTGTGACACCTACTCCCATTGCCTGCTGCACTGCTGCTTGGATTCCATCTGGCGATCTGTTCACCGTCTGCCCTGGCCTGTCTCCCCCTGTCTGGTATAGGTACCCCCACCACACTCACCTCTCTCTCCCAAGCTTTCGACTCTGAACTTACAATGGCTAGCCCCAAGTTGTTATATTTTTCGAAAGTGCTTTATGCTATTTGCCTCACCACTTCTGCATGCTTTGTTGACTATGAACTTGCTTGTTTACCCAACATGGGACAGTCTATGTTATGTTTGTTCCCATACCCGGGACTCTGACTCTCTATTGGCCACACGGACTCTTGGCCTCCCATCCTATTCTAACCACCTCTCGCCGGCTTTGTATTCATGTTACCTGATGAAATTGCTGTACAAAATGATCTTGTTGCCATCTAATACACATTCAAATGTAATAAATCAATACTGCAGAGCTCTCCATGTCCTTTGCCATGCCCTGATTGTATTACTGCTTATTATATCTGGAAATGTGCATGTTGTTGGTCAATTTCTTCAACAGATGATCAGGTCTATATAATTATCAAACTTACATATATTGGTAGTAGAAAGGAAACACAAACTCTTTTTTAAGTATTACAATTCTCCTTTAGCAATACAATTGTAGGCAGAAGTTGGTACAGAGTACAGTATATGATAGACACTTTGCATAACCTGGGTAGAGCTAAGACCTCCTGTAACTCCTAAAGCCTCCCCAGTCCCCCTTGCGAGACTTTCCATGACCACAACATTTTAATAAATCTAACCTCCCTCTGACAGCAGCAACCATCTTGTCAGCAATTAAAAGCTCAGAAGTGGGTTTGACCGAAACTTGACCTTTCATTACAAGTATAGGGTCATAACAAGGTGTACGGGTCTAAGCATCCTCTGACAGGTGGCTGTTTTCATCAGGCCTGCGGCAGCCTTGTGTTCTCAGAAAACCAGTCGTATTCTCAGAACCTCAGACGACGAGACGGCCTACAGGGAGGAGGTGAGGGCCCTCGGAGTGTGGTGCCAGGAAAATAACCTCACACTCAACATCAACAAAACAAAGGAGATGATTGTGGACTTCAGGAAACAGCAGAGGGAGCACCCCCCTATCCACATCAACTGGACAGTAGTGGAGAAGGTGGAAAGTTTTAAGTTCTCGGCGTACACATCACGGACAAACTGAAATGGTCCACCCACACAGACAGTGTGGTGAAGAAGGCGCAACAACGCCTCTTCAACCTCAGGAGGCTGAAGAAATTTGGCTTGTCACCAAAAACACTCACAAACTTTTGACTCTGAGGGTTTTTCAAAATGACTACATATGAACCAATAGGCGTCTACTCAGATTTTGGACCATGTTTACCCATTGATGACTGGTTTTCAATTGGTTCCCCTGGATCTCTATTCCTCCGAGCAGAGACTGCTGGTGCAGAATAAGAAGCACCAAAACATGTACCTTAAAGGTTTACCCCAAGTTTTGTTTTCAACAATGTGACCAAAGTGGTCATGTGTAACAACATCTGGGTCTGGGTGTGCACTCTTATCTGATATGATGGCTGTGATGTCTTCTGGCAGTGTGATAGGTGGTGCCTCACCTGACGTTCCTGGACCTTCACGCCAAATCTAGGGATGATTTCCCTTACCAGAAGTTTTGCTACTGTTTTGGCATCACAGTGCACGGTTGGAAATGCTTCAACCCACCTGGTAAAATTGTCAATTATTACCAGGCAGTATCTCTTTCTTTCTTTTTGTTCAGGCATGTCTATGAAATCCATAGCTAAATGGGTGAACAGGCCGGCCAGCGCTGGGAATTTCCCTGGTTTCAGGGGGTTACCCTTACCAATGTTGTATTGCATGCATGTAGTACATTTATACACGTTTGTTTTGCCATCACTTGTCTCATCGCGCACCAGCGACTCCTGTGGCGGGCCGGGCGCAGTGCGCACTAACCAAGGTTGTCAGGTGCACAGTGTAGCCTCCGACACATTGGTGCGGCTGGCTTCCGGGTTGGATGCGCTGCTGGTTGGGTTGTGTATCGGAGGACGCATGACATTCAACCTTCGTCTCTCCCGAGCCCGTACGGGAGTTGTAGCGATGAGACAAGATAGTAGCTACTACAACAATTGGATACCACGAAATTGGGGAGAAAAAGGGGTAAAATTTTTTAAAATAAATAAATAATAATAATAATAAAAAAAATAAGGGTACCAGACGCATTAACAAAGTCCCTACCCTTCCAAATGCCAACTCAGGAGAGGCAAACACCAATGGCTATGCAGAGTCAGAATAAATGTTAACCTTCAAACCACTACCTAATATACATGCTTCAGTAAGTGCTAGAAGCTCAGCTTGTTGTGCTGATCAATGTTCTAGCAAAGGCTGTTCAATCAATACTGTCCTATCTAATGAAACTATACCAAACCCTGCATGTTTCCTACCAGTCTCCCTATCAATAAAGGCAGAGCCGTCAAAAAGGAAAGTAACATCAGGGAGCTCAAGAGGTTCATCATAGAGGTCAGGCCTGGCTTTAGAATCACGTTGGACTTGATCAGGACAGCGGTGAGGTTCTCCATCTTCCAGATGTGCTGGGTTAACAGAGCATTGTTGAATCGTAAGGTGAGGCTGTGTCAGTAGACATTTGTACCTAGCCAGTCATGCAGTTGTAAGGAATGAGTTTTTCTGATTCAGTACACAGTAGTAGGGTGTTGTAACGTCAGAGTGGCATATTTCTCAACTGCATAAGCCGTAGTTGCCAGTGCCTTATCACAGGGATGCAGACCTCATATTTTGGTGTATCCCAGCGACTCCCATTGTCCTCACTGACTTAGATGTGAGTCCCAGGTGTTGGCCTGTAGATCCAATGCAGGAGGTATGAGCTCCAGTGTCTATTAAAAATGGTACCTCTTGATTGTTGACCTTCAGAGTAATGACTGGTTCTTTGGTACCATCCGGAAATATGTACTGGTGACACTGGAGAAGGGGGTCAGGGCATCCCTATTGTAGATTATTCTGCTGTGGGAACCACACCTGGTTTATCGCAGGAGGCTGTTGGGGTCATCCATATTGTTGACCATTCATTGGTTGAGTCTGGGAAAAAACAGGTTGAGGCTGTCCAGTGTAGGCTAGTCTTTCACCTCTACCACCTTGGAGGTTCCCTCTGCCAGCATTCCCTTTCCATTGACCTCTTCCCCTCTGCTGCCAAGGTTGCTGCTGTGGTTGTTGTCGGCACATGTTTCTCATATGACCTGTCCTTCCGAAATTCCAGCACACCAGAGGTTGTCTCAGTGGTGGAAGGTATGGTTGTGTGTTGCCGTATGGCTGAGGAGGGAACTGAGCTGCAGGTGCTTGGTGAAACTGTGATGCAGGCGGTTGATTAGAATGTTGGTTTTTCCTTTGTCCAGTTGGGCTAGTTGGGCTTTCTTGAGCTGTGTGTCAAGTCCAGCCTTTCTTGCTCTTTCCTCAGTCTTCATCTTTTTCCAGGCTCTGCAGTGATGTTGGGAAATTGTTTCGCTGCTGTTTCCAAGTCCCCAAAACTCCATGGTTTGTAATCATAGTACTGTTGTCCCGTACCAGAGGTCTTTATTACCAGGGGATACGTTCCCACGGGACGGTCATCTTCACCTGGCTGTGTCTTCATCCATTCAGTCTGTTTCATCTCCAGTCTCTGTGATGTTCGAGGCTGTATGTTTTTAAATTCACCCTGAAATAGTGCTACTTCACCATGTTTGATAAGCGCCTTAGTTCTGCCCTCGAGCGATCCAGCTGTTGTTGCATACTCTGTGAACCGGCAGCACATGCACGAGAGTCCTTCAGACATTCGGAAAAGTCGCCTTCTTCTTCAATTTCAGCTCCTTTCTCCTTATCTCCTCTTCTCTTCTCTTCCTTTGTTAAGTTGCTTCCACTTATCATTTTGTCTCTGTCTTCATCATCGCAATGTCATCTGATTTTGTCAACAGCTTTATCCATTTCTCTCTGCACCTTCTTTTCTTGAGCTGCCATGAGGTCCTTTGCCGTGGTAATTCTAGGGCAGAAAGGTGTTGATTGTGTCCTGGCATCATTCCATATATCTCCTAGTTCTTGATACATCTTACCCGGTGGTGGAGAGTTTCCGTCTTGGTCTGGCAGGGGACCAGGTTCTCATGTCTCCCTATTCAGAAAGGTCAAGTCTCCAGTAAAGACAACCTTCCTGGTACCATCAAATCAAATCAAATGTTATTTGTCACATACACATGGTTAGCAGATGTTAATGCGAGTGTAGCGAAAAGCTTGTGCTTCTAGTTCCCACCATGCAGTAATATCTAACAAGTAATCTAACCTAACAATTTCACAATAACTACCTTATACATACAAGGAATGAATAAGAATATGTACATAAAAATATATGAATGAGCGATGGCCGAATGGCATAGGCAAGATGCAGTAGATGGTATAGAGTACAGTATATACATACAGTGCCTTGCGAAAGTATTCGGCCCCCTTGAACTTTGTGACCTCTTGCCACATTTCAGGCTTCAAACATAAAGATATAAAACTGTATTTCTTTGTGAAGAATCAACAACAAGTGGGACACAATCATGAAGTGGAACGACATTTATTGGATATTTCAAACTTTTTTAACAAATCAAAAACTGAAAAATTGGGCGTGCAAAATTATTCAGCCCCTTTACTTTCAGTGCAGCAAACTCTCTCCAGAAGTTCAGTGAGGATCTCTGAATGATCCAATGTTGACCTAAATGACTAATGATGATAAATATAATCCACCTGTGTGTAATCAAGTCTCCGTATAAATGCACCTGCACTGTGATAGTCTCAGAGGTCCGTTAAAAGCGCAGAGAGCATCATGAAGAACAAGGAACACACCAGGCAGGTCCGAGATACTGTTGTGAAGAAGTTTAAAGCCGGATTTGGATACAAAAAGATTTCCCAAGCTTTAAACATCCCAAGGAGAACTGTGCAAGCGATAATATTGAAATAGAAGGAGTATCAGACCACTGCAAATCTACCAATACCTGGCCGTCCTTCTAAACTTTCAGCTCATACCAGGAGAAGACTGATCAGAGATGCAGCCAAGAGGCCCATGATCACTCTGGATGAACTGCAGAGATCTACAGCTGAGGTGGGAGACTCTGTCCATAGGACAACAATCAGTTGTATATTGCACAAATCTGGCCTTTATGGAAGAGTGGCAAGAAGAAAGCCATTTCTTAAAGATATCCATAAAAAGTGTTGTTTAAAGTTTGCCACAAGACACCTGGGAGACACACCAAACATGTGGAAGAAGGTGCTCTGGTCAGATGAAACCAAAATTGAACTTTTTGGCAACAATGCAAAACGTTATGTTTGGCGTAAAAGCAACACAGCTGAACACACCATCCCCACTGTCAAACATGGTGGTGGCAGCATCATGGTTTGGGCCTGCTTTTCTTCAGCAGGGACAGGGAAGATGGTTAAAATTGATGGGAAGATGGATGGAGCCAAATACAGGACCATTCTGGAAGAAAACATGATGGAGTCTGCAAAAGACCTGAGACTGGGACGGAGATTTGTCTTCCAACAATACAATGATCCAAAACATAAAGCAAAATCTACAATGGAATGGTTCAAAAATAAACATATCCAGGTGTTAGAATGGCCAAGTCAAAGTCCAGACCTGAATCCAATCGAGAATCTGTGGAAAGAACTGAAAACTGCTGTTCACAAATGCTCTCCATCCAACCTCACTGAGCTCGAGCTGTTTTGCAAGGAGGAATGGGAAAAAATGTCAGTCTCTCGATGTGCAAAACTGATAGAGACATACCCCAAGCAACTTACAGCTGTAATCGCAGCAAAAGGTGGCGCTACAAAGTATTAACTTAAGGGGGCTGAATAATTTTGCACGCCCAATTTTTCAGTTTTTGATTTGTTAAAAAAGTTTGAAATATCCAATAAATTTTGTTCCACTTCATGATTGTGTCCCACTTGTTGTTGATTCTTCACAAAAAAATACAGTTTTATATCTTTATGTTTGAAGCCTGAAATGTGGCAAAAGGTCACAAAGTTCAAGGGGGCCGAATACTTTTGCAAGGCACTGTATGAGATGAGTAATGTAGGGTATGTAAACATTATATAAAGTGGCATTGTTTAAAGTGGCTAGTGATACATTTATTACATGTTTTTTTCATTATTAAAGTGGCTAGAGACGAGTCAGTATGTTGGTAGCAGCCACTCAATGTTAGCTGATGACTGTTAGCTGTTGATGGCTGTTTAACAGTCTAATGGCCTTGAGATAGAAGCTGTTTTTCAGTCTCTCGGTCCCCATTTTGATGCACCTCTACTGACCTCGCCTTCTGGATGATAGTGGGGTGAACAGGCAGTGGCTCGGTGGTTGTTGTCCTTGATGATCTTTTTGGCCTTCCTGGGATATCGGGTGGTGTAGGTGTCCTGGAGGGCAGGTAGTTTGCCCACGTGATGCGTTGTGCAGACCTCACTACCCTCTGGAGAGCCTTACGGTTGAGGGTGGAGCAGTTGCCGTACCAGGCGGCGATACAGCCCGACAGGATGCTCTCGATTGTGCATCTGTATAAGTCTGTGAGTGTTTTTGGTGACAAGATGAATTTGAAGAGGCTCTGCTGCGCCTTCTTCACCACGCTGTCTGTGTGTGTGTGGACCATTTCAGTTTGTCCGTGATGTGTACGCCGAGGAACTTAAAACTTTCCACCTTCTCCACTACTGTCCAGTCGATGTGGATAGGGGGATGCTCCCTCTGCTGTTTCCTGAAGTCCACAACCATCTCCTTTGTTTTGTTGACATTGAGTGTGAGGTTATTTTCCTGACACCACACTCCAAGGGCATTCACCTCCTCCCTGTAGGCCGTCTCGTCGTTGTTGGTAATCAAGCCTACCACTGTAGTGTCGTCTGCAAACTTGATTATTGAGTTGGAGGCGTGCATGGCCACGCAGTCATGGGTGAACAGATAGTACAGGAGACGGCTGAGAATGCACCCTTGTGGGGCCCTAGTGTTGAGGATCAGCGGGGTGGAGATGTTGTTACCTACCCTCACCACCTGGGGGCTGCCCGTCAGGAAGTCTAGGACCCAGTTGCGCAGGGCGGGGTCGAGACCCAGGGTCTCGAGCTTAATGACGAGTTTGGAGGGTACTATCATGTTAAATGCTAAGCTGTAGTCGATGAACAGCATTCTTACATAGGTATTCCTCTTGTCCAGATGGGTTAGGACAGTGTGCAGTGTGATTGCAATTGCGTCGTATGTGGACCTATTGGGGCGGTAAGCAAATTGGAGTGGGTCTAAGGTGTCAGGTAGGGTGGAGGTGATATGGTCCTTGACTGGTCTCTCAAAGCACTTCATGATGACGGAAGTGAGTGCTACGGGGCGATAGTCATTTAGCTCAGTTACCTTCGCTTTCTTGGGAACAGGAACAATAGTGGCCCTCTTGAAGCATGTGAGAACAGCAGACTGGGATAAGGATTGATTGAATATGTCCGTAAACACACCGGCCAGCTGGTCTGCGCATGTCCTGAGGATGCGGCTGGGGATGCCGTCTGGCCGGCAGCCTTGCGAGGGTTAACACGTTTAAATGTTTTACTCACGTTGGCTGCAGTGAAGGAGAGCATGCAGGTTTTGGTAGAGGGCCGTGTCAGTGGCACTGTATTGTCCTCAAAGCGACCAAGACATTGTGGTTCGTGACGGGGCTGGTTTTCCTTTTGTGGTCCGCAGTGGTTCGCGCTTTCAGTTTTGCGCAAATGCTGCCATCAATCAATCCACGGTTTCTGGTTGGGGAATGTTTTAATAGACACTGTGGGTACAATATCAAGCTAATAAACTCGCTCACCGAATCAGCGTATTCATCAATGTTATTGTTCGATGCTATCGAACATATCCCAGTCCACGTGATCAAAGCAATCTTGAAGCGTGGAATCCGATTGGTCGGACCAGCGTTGAACAGACCTGAGTGCTTCCTGTTTTAGTTTCTGTCTATAGGCTGGGAGCAACAAAATGGAGTCGTGGTCAGAATCCCCTCCTTGGCTCGGGACTCTTCCTTGGTCCTGGAGACCAAGCACCTGTAGCTACTAGTTTGTTTGGGAGTAGTGGATAAATTCCTTTAAACCTATCTCCGCAGTAGGGAGGGGGCTGGTGGAGCATATAGTGGAGCGCTGCATTCTAGAGGAAGCTTCTTTGTCTTAAGAGAGTCAGGGTGTTTAGACATTGCTAATTCTTTCTTCAAACGGGTGGCTTTTGGTTGGAACCAGAATAGGTTACCCTCAGTTTTTAACATTTGCCAAAGCAGTCACAGAGAACAGGGTGGATTTTTTCTTTCCCTTTGACTTATTTTCCTGTCTTCTTTTCATGATTTCCTGCACACGGTGATACTTGGTTTAATTAAACGACCCATCTGCAGGCCATCTATATTCAGAGGCTTCTTTTTCCATTGTGGGATATTTTCCTACTAAGAACTGTAGAGGGGTGGTGGGTGTCATAGCAATAAGCCCCTCAGGTAACTCTGAGCTCTCGTCTACCATATCTCAAAAAGTTTTTAATTTTTACCTTTTTTAAAAAATTAGGCTCTACGTGTCATTTGAATACAGATAAAGGAAGACAAAATATAAGATAATTGGTATATAACTGGTATAAACTTTGGTGTAACCTCCACAACAATCCTGGCATATCTGTGATAATCTTCTCCTTCCAAGGGAGAAACCAGTACTTCCAAACTATTTATTTTTAAATAGCGTGGGTCAGTAACACATGGGCAGGTGCATTCCCTAATACAGCAATGGTGTATGCTTTAAGGTTTATCCCTCCACAGCCAACCCTTTGAGCATCTGATCGAAATGTTCACTCCGCTAATTCAAATACACAGGCTTTATGTTGTCTATAACTAACTCCCGATTAAACATCCCACCATCCAGTCATACCACACATAAGACATAACACATAGAACAATTACAAAAGACATAGAACAATTACAGAGTACTTATCAGAAAAATATTCAAACACTTAACTCTATCACAACAATCGCCGTTTTATACTTGGAATTCATGCCCTAAGCCCTATCACCAAGTCTCATCAAACACAGAAGTAACCGGCAGTTTATACTTGGAATTTATGCCCTAAGACCCATCACCAAGTCTCATAATCATAAACATTTAACCCGGGAATTTATAACCTATTTCCACCTAGGTGGTTTGTGCTTCCTCCCACGGGTTATGCAACAATAATTTAAAACTTTCGATTATTCCACTATTACAGAGAAATTTAGGTTCGTATAAATTTAACAGCGAGGCGCCACTTAAATTGGTATAGAATCAGCTTGATCCCCTCTGTCGAAGACGCCTGGACCTTCTTTTTTTCATATTTTCAGTGGTATCGTTAACAAATACGCGCCCATAAATAAAATTAGAATAAAAAACAGGTTCGGCACCTGGTTCAACCGTGATCTGGCAGAGTTACTCCACCTCAAGAATTCCATTTGGCAAATCACTCAGCACAAGCATACTCAGGCTCTGGCTCTCGTTCAGGCAAATTATAAAAATAAGTGCACTCAGGCAATCCGGAAGGCCGAAGTTAGTTACTTTAAGGAGCAGTTCTCTCTCTGTGGGCCTAACCCCAAGAAGTTGTGGAAAATGGTTAAAGACCTGGAGAATAGACCCTTTTTAACCTGTCTCTCCTCTCTGGGGAGGTTTCCATTCTATTTTGCCCTGCTTATCAAAAGTGTTGGAAAAACGTGTCAATAATCAACTGACTGGCTTTCTTGATTTCTATAGTATTCTCTCGTGTATGCAATCTGGTTTCCGCTCAGGTTATGGATGTGTCACTGCAACCTTGAAGGTCCTAAATTATGTCAAAATTGCCCTTGATTCTAAGCAATGTTGTGCTGCTATTTTGATTGACTTGGCCAAAGCTTTTGACAGTTCCAGGAGTATTGGTGTTTCTGAGGGGTCTTTGGCCTGGTTAGCTAAATACCTCTCTCAAAGAGTGCAGTGTATAAAGTCAGAACATCTGCTGTCTCAGCCACTGCCTGTCACTAAGGGAGTACCCCAAGGCTCGATCCTAGGCCCCAAGCTCTTCTTAATTTACATCAATAACATAGCTCAAGCAGTAGGAAGCTCTCTCATCCATTTATATGCAGATGATACAGCCTTATACTCAGCTGACCCTTCCCCAGATTTTGTGTTAAATGCTCTACAGCAAAGCTTTCTTAGCGTCCAACAAGCTTTCTCTGCCCTTAACCTTGTTCTGAACACCTCCAAAACAAAGGTTATGTGGTTTGGTAAGAAGAATGCCCCTCTTCCCACCGGTGTGATTACTACCTCTGAGGGTTTAGAGCTTGAGGTAGTCACCTCATACAAGTACTTGGGAGTATGGCTAGACGGTACACTATCCTTCTCTCAGCATATATCAACGCTGCAGGCTAAGGTTAAATCTAGACTTGGTTTCCTCTATCGTAATCACTCCTCTTTCACCACAGCTGCAAAACTAACCCTGATTCAGATGACCATCCTACCCATGCTAGATCACGGAGACATAATTTATAGATCGTCAGGTAAGGGTGCTCTCGAGTGGCTAGATGTTCTTTACCATTCGGCTATCAGATTTGCTACCAATGCTCATCACTGCACTCTATACATCACTGCACTCTATACTCCTCTGTAAACTGGCAATCTCTGTATACCCGTGGCAAGACCCACTGGATGATGCTTATTTATAAAACCCTCTTAGGTCTCACTCCCCCCCATCTGAGATACCTACTGCAGCCCTCATGCTCCACATACAACATCCGTTCTGCCAGTCACATTCTGTTAAAGGTCCCCTAAGCACACACATCCCTTGGTCTCTCCTCTTTTCAGTTCGCTGCAGCTAGAGACTGGAACGAGCTGCAAAAAACACTCAAACTGGACCGGTTTATCTCCATCTCTTCATTCAAAGACTTAATCGTGGACATTCTTACTGACTGTTGTGGCTGCTTCCCGTGATATATTGTTGTTCTCTACCTTCTTGCCCTTTGTGCTGTTGTCTGTGCCCAATAATGTTTGTACCATGTTTTGTGCTGCTACCATGTTGTGCTGCTGCCATGTTGTGTTGCTACCATGTTGTTGTCACGTGTTGCTACCAAGCTATGTTTTCATGTGTTGCTGCCATGCTATGTTGTCATGTGTTGCTGCCTTGCTATGTTGTTGTCTTAGGTCTCTCTTTATGTAGTGTTGTGTTGTCTCTCTTGTCATGATGTGTGTTTTGTCCTATATTTTAATTGAAAAAAACATTTTTTAAACCCCGTCCCAGCAGGAGGCCTTTTGCCTTCTGGTAGGCCGTCATTGTAAATAAGAATTTGTTCTTAACTGACATGCCTAGTTAAATAAAGGTTAAATAAAAAATATATATATACTGTACTGGAGTGTGAGGCCAGTCACGGCCTACCTACATGAAATTATCTTCATTAGTCCTGTTCCTCTAGGAAAAAAATGCACCACCAACTAACCCAACACCTATAGACCACTATTTCATTAAAAAAATATATATCACCACCTCATTCCACTACTTTGACCCTAACTAATCCAACAAGGTCTGGGAGGCCAACGGTCTGGGAGGACGGGATTCTTTTGTTCAACATATCTTGTAACTCTTCTGCAGTAAAACCCAAGTACTTCTCTGCAGCTCTCTGTATTGTTCTAGGCCTAGTACTCACCCTTGACCCTTCACTCCTCTACTCTCTTCACTGCCTCAGCATACGACACCTTCTGTTCTACTCTTCCTTTGTCCCATGCCCTCCTGCACACTTCTCACATCTCGGAATCTCCCTACTACACACTGCTGCAACATGACCATAAGCTTGGCATCTGAAACACCTTAGTGGGTTCTGCACAAAAAGTCTCACTGGATAACTGACATATCCTAACATGACTTTATCAGTTAAAAACTCTGCTTCATATACTCAACAGGACAGACAATGTCTTCTCAGTTTCACCATGCTCGCCACCAGGTCTGCGTCGCACCAAACAACGGGCGTCACAGACAAAGAGAACTTTCAATTTCAGTTGCTCCACCTCAACACTTAATGCCACCCTAGTAATCACTCCTTTCAAAGGCGCTCTGCTCCTGAGATCAAAGCAAATCACAGATCTTGTCCCTAGTCGCGTGGCGGGATGCACCAGGTCCCTCTGGACGGAAGGAATATAGAAAGTCCACTTCAAGCTAACCCGATTTAACAGTACCCAGCTTAATTTTTGAATTAGCCAAAAAGCAGGGAACACCTTTTTCAAAGGATTTCACTCCCACTGGGCTCAAATCATCCTTTGCATGACAATCGGTGTGAGGTTCGAACTCGGAGGTCTTCACCACACCTGCTACCACAGGTAATTCATCCTCACTCGTCAGGTTCAATTTCTGATCCATCAGAGACAGCAGAATATGGTTTGTACTTGCCACCATTCTTCCTCAGCACACATCTTCCCACTACACTCTGCCCTTCTTCCTAGCTGTCCATAACCACGTCCATCTGTTGATCATGATCTTGGTGCGCCTTTATCCGTTGTATTGCTCGCAGAGCACGCACTGATGGCGATTCTCCAAAACCCAACTTCTGTTCCTTAGCCCAATTTACAATCTGGCTATCTCCGGCCTCTCCGTGTTTCCAGCTCTTCAAGGTCTTTACAACCCTCCTACATCAACAAGTGACTCAAAATCGCTCAAGCGCATTATCTCGTCAGCAACACTAAAAAAGTACTTCTGGGTGACACATGCAATCAACAAGCGTGCAAATTTACCCAGTAAACCACCCAAAGACAACATTGGCAACGCAGTGGGTGGGCCAGCAGTGCAGCTAGCCAGCTAGCTCAGACCATAACTAGCTGATTTGACATGCCCACTGAATTTTCTAAACAAACTTATCAGAATGTGGGGCGGCAGGGTAGCCTAGTGGTTAGAGCGTTGGACTAGTAACCGGAAAGTTGCGAGTTCAAACCCCTGAGCTGACAAATCTGTCGTTCTGCTCCTGAACAGGCAGTTAACCCACCAGGCCGTCATTGAAAATAAGAATTTGTTCTTAACTGACTTGCCTGGTTAAATAAAGGTTAAAAAAAATAAAATGTGGGTTTAAATCAATGCATTTCTTGCATGCCTTATTATTGGCAATTTGACAATAATATTTATTGCCAACCTGAGTGTTCTTGGGTGACCTATATGACAAAAGTGATGTCTTGTCTGCCTCTGTTTACAGGAAACAGTTTCCGCCATGAGTGTTTTTCCACTGACCATACTTGGACCTTCTGGTTGGATCCTAGTCAATGTTCAAAACTACCAGAAGTGCTTAACTGTTTCACTACCACCTGTCTTGGTCAAAGTCTACTGTGCTGCATACCTTTTTCTGGCCTATGATGCTTGTACTCATCTAACGAAATGACTTTTAGCCATTTTTCCCAATAGAAACATGTAATCCAAATCTAGTGTCTGATCATTCTGTTTCATTTTTTTTGGCCCGACATGCAATATTATGAGGTGAAGCATTTTTAACATTATCTACAGTACCAGTCAAAAGTTTTGACACACTTACTCATTCCAGGGTTTTTCTTTATTTTTTTACTATTTTCTACATTGCAGAATAATACTGAAGACATCACAACTATGAAATAACATATGGAATCATGTAGTAACCAAAAAAGTGTTCAACAAATCAAAATATATTTTATATTTGAGATTCTTCAAAGTAGCCACCCTTTGCCTTGACGACAGCTTTGCACACTCGTGGCATTCTCTCAACCAGCTTCATGAGGTAGTCAACTGGAATGCATTTCAATTAACAGGTGTGCCTTGTTAAAAGTTCATTTGTGGAATTTCTTTCCTTAATGCGTTTGAGCCAATCAGTTGTGCCGTGACAAGGTAGTGGTGATATACAGAAGACAGTCCTATTTGGTAAAATACCAAGTCCATATTATGGCAAGAACAGCTTAAATAAGCAAAGAGAAATGACAGTCCATCATTACTTTAAGACACAAAGTTCAGTCAAACCGTAAAATTTCGTTAACGTTTCTTCAAGTGCAGTCGCAAAAACCAGCAAGCGCTATGATGAAACTGGCTCTCATGAGGACTGCCACAGGAAAGGAAGACACCTTTGCTGCAGAGGATAAATTCATTAGAGTTACCAGCCTCAGAAATTGCAGGCCAAATAAATGCTTCACAGAGTTCAAGTAACAGACACATCTCAACATCAAGTGTTCAGAGGAGACTGCACGAATCAGGCCTTCATGGTCGAATTTCTGCAAAGAAACCACTGCTAAAGGACACCAATAATAAGAAGAGACTTGCTTGGGCCAAGAAACATGACTATGGACATAAGACTGGATGGAAATCTGTCCTTTGGTCTGATGACTCCAAATTTGGTTCCAACCGCAATGTCTTTGTGAGACACAGAGCAGGTGAACAAATGATCTCCGCATGTGAAGTTCCTACCGTGAAGCATGGAGGAGGAGGTGTGGGGGTGCTTTGCTGGTGACACTGTCAGTGATTTATTTAGAATTCAAGGCACTTTTAACCAGCATGGCTACCACAGCATTCTGCAGCGATACGCCATCCCATCTGGTTTGCGCTTAGTGGGACTATCATTTGTTTTTCAACAGGACAATGACCCAAAACACACCTCCAGGCTGTGTAAGGGTTATTTGACGAAGAAGGAGAGGGATGGAGTGCTGCATGAGATGATGTGGCTGCCACAATCACCCGATCTCAACCCAATTGAGATGGTTTGGGATGAGTTGGACCGCAGAGTGACGGAAAAGCAGCCAACAAGTGCCCAGCATATGTGGGAACTCATTCAAGACTGTTGAAAAAGCATTCCAGGTGAAGCTGGTTGAGAGAATACCAAGAGTGTGCAAAGGTGTCATCAAGGCAAAGGGTGGCTTTGATGAATCTCAGTTTGAAATGTATATATTTGTTTATAACACTTTTTGGTTACTACATGATTCCATATGTGTTATTTTATAGTTTTGATATCTTCACTATTATTCTACAATGTAGAAAATAGTTAAAATAAAGAAAAACCCTTGAATGAGTAGGCGTGTCCAAACCTGGTACTGTACATCAAACCATGATATAATAGGTCATTTTCACATGTGCTGACCCAAGTGTTTTGGTGCTTTTCCATTGAGACTCACTCCCACATCATTGGGTTGCGATTCACCAATTTATGTTAAGCTCTGGCTGGGCCACTTTATGTTAAGCTCTATTGTTCAGGAGTTTGACACTACAGACTTGTGGCTTTACAATGGCTTTGCCATTGTAAATGCAAGCTGAAAAGTACCCAGGGCTGTGCTTTGGCTCCCAGTAAGCAGATACGCTGGAGCCACAGTCCAGTGAGACAAATGTGCCGGGCGGCCTGCTTAGATGAGAACAAAAGTCTGTGTTTTGGGTAAAACACTGGACTAAATCGTCAGTGGAAATGAGCCATTTGAGAAAGAAAAAGGTCTTGATGATTAATATAAAATTGGATTAGCTTTTCACTCAAACACATTCATTGCAAGTATAGAAAATCTAGTTATTTGAGACAGAAAACCAATGACCCGTTCTAAATATTTGTGATATCTGCATTTATGTGCATTTGTCATAGGGAAATATCCAGCTGCTGTGCTGGGACCCGGAAGTTTAGAATGAGGTCAGTGAGACAGAGGAAACACAATTCTACGGCTAAAATGGCGCAGGAGCAACAGCAGGAAACAACACAGGGAGAGATGGAGGGTGAGTGAAACAACATCAGAACGAAAGATGACCGAAATCTAACCGGCTTCGGCTATCAACGCATTGTTATTTATGCAAGTGTAATGTGATTGTTAGGCAATCTAGTGATAGCAGTTGATGGACAAGTTGCCTGCATGAATATGAGAGGGCAATAGGGGAGGCCAAAGCATTAAAATCACACACAAAGAAACGCATTTTCGACCTGTAGTTTTTGGAGGATGAAGGTGATACCACATTATGTCACATATAATGCTTAATGGTATCTCATTCACAGTATATTTTTGCCGGATTTCAATTGGTTGTCAAATGTTTATTGACACCATAACTAAAATAGGATAATTGGCTAGTTAGCAAGCTTAGCTAGCTTGCTAACCAATACATTCAACCTAGTTGTACCTAAAAATATGGTCTGATGTTGATAACATGGTTGCACTTTCACCCCAAGTGAACCAGATTTAATACTGTTGATTACCAATGGTAGACGGATATGTGATGACAGAATTAGCTAAAACCCCATGCACGTTGTCATCAATTTCATGTTGTGGTATAAAGTACGTAACCAACAATTGTTATTAAAAAGTGTGATTTTGCAAATATGCCTCTCATCACTGTGTTGACACAGCTACTCCAATAACCATTATGTAATATTGCTAGTTCCCACGTTAAATTCAGAATTGGGGGTAACTTTTTTTTACAGCACCATTGCACTTCACTCTCTGTGAATGAACTGTCATGTTACTTGTAAACGTCATGTAAACATCTATGTTGTTGTTTTCTTCCCTCCAGCTGGAGGAGTAAACTGTCTTGCTTATGATGAGGCCATTATGGCACAGCAGGACAGAATTCAGCAGGAGGTGAGAGATTTTACACTTGAATAGGCGTTGATAATATGTAGGCTAAGGTTTTGAATTAGACTGACATAAGTCAGCTGTGGAGAAGGTTGAACTGCACTAGAAATGCATACCTTTGCATCACATGATTTCAATCACCCAGTGTTCTTGTTTTATATTGGTTTCTGTAAGTCTATGAGTATGAAACGTCCGTGCGTTAACGTGTGTGTGTGTGTGTGTGTGTGTGTGTGTGTGTCTCTCTAGATCGCAACAAGCATCCTTTTAGTGTCAGACAGACAGGAGCTGTCAGTTTTGCAGAGAGAGTATGCTGCGGAAGACACCATTTATCAGCTCAAGATCAAGGTCAGTAAAAGCACACAATTTTTCAATTACAGGATTTGAATCCGCATCACTTCATACTGGTTTAAGGCGAAAGGGTTCCTTACGAACACAAAATCAATCAAGGTTAGAAATGGTGACATAATGATTGTATTTACTCTCTTTCTGTCCCTTTTTCCCCCCTTAGGATTTACACAAAAAATACTCATATATTCGTAAGACGCGACCAGACGGGAACTGTTTCTACAGAGCTTTTGGCTTTTCACATCTCGAATCACTGCTCGAAGACAGCAAAGAGCTGCAGAGGTAACATAACACTTCCATGGTACATTTAGCTCATTGGTGGTCGGTAACGCAGACTATGTAATACGAAAGATGGATGCAATATGATTAGTGTTGCTGCATTAATTAATAGGCACTGAATACCGACGCAATGTTTTATGTCTCTATAGGTTCAAAGCAGTGGCAGCAAAGAGCAAACTGGACCTGGTAAACCAGGGTTTCACTGAGTTCACCATTGAAGACTTCCACAATACTGTGAGTTGCTTCCCTCTTATTGTACACCACATGAACAACAGTGACAGCTCACACGCATGACATACACTGAGCGTACAAAACATGATTAACACCTGGACTTTCCATGACATAGACTGACCCAGTGAAAGCTACGATCCCTTATTGATGTCACTTGTTAAATCCACTTCAGTCAGTGTAGATGAAGGGGAGGAGACTGGTTAAAGAAAGATTTTAAAGCCTTGAGACAATTGAGACATGTGCTATTGAGGGTGAATGGGCAAGACAAAATATTTAAGTGCCTTTGAACAGGGTATGGTAGTAGATGCCAGGCACACTGGTTTGTGTGAAGAACTGCAAAGCTGTTGGGTTTTTGTGTGTATCAATAATAATCCACCCAAAGGGCATCCAGCCAACTTGACAAAACTGTGGGAAGCATTTGAGTCAACATGGGCTAGCATCCCAGTGGAACGCTTTCAACACCTCGTAGAGTCCATGCCCCAAGGAATTGAGGCTGGTCTGAGGGCAACCTTGTCTCATAGATTAGACGTAACATAGTAAATTAAATCCGGGATACTCAATTAGTATGATATGTTACGTTTGGTATGGTTACATAATAAAAGTAGGGTGGTTGGTCAGAGTGGATGGGTGGGCACATAACGCGTAAGTCTAGCATCCCAAAGGTTGCATGTTTGAATCTCATCGCGGACAATTTTAGCAACTCTGGAACTACTACTTGCTGTTTTTAGCTACTTTGCAACTACTTAGCATGTTAGCTACCCCTAACCTTAACCCTTTTAGCTAACACTAACAAATTGGAATTTGTGTCATACATTTTGCAAATTTGTAACATATTGTACGAATTGCAATTCGGATCATATGGTACGAATTCCAATTTGTAACATATCATACAAAATGGATGATGGATATCCATAAATTACATTCCATACGAAACATAACAAACATACTAAATACAGTGTCACGGATTTGCGTACAGAATAGTACGAAATGCTCTTAGACCAGGATGAGGGGGGGGGGGTGCGCAACTCAATATTTGGAAGATGTTTTGTACACTTTTTGTATACAGTGCATTCGTAAAGTATTCAGACCCCATAACCTTTCCACATTTCTTTACATTACAGCCTTATTCTAAAATGGATGAAATAGTTTTCCCCCCTCATCAATCTACACACAATACCATATAATACACAGCCCATCTGTAAATAGCACAACTACTTCATCCCCATATTGTTATTTATTTAAATTTTTTGCACCCCAGTATCTCTACTTGCACATCATCATCTGCACATCTATCACTCCAGTGTTAATGCTAAATTGTAATTATTTTGCCTCTATGGCCTATTTATTGCCTTACCTCCCTAATCTTACTACATTTGCACACAATGTACATAGACCTTTTCTATTGTTATTGACTGCACGTTTGTTTGTGTAACTCTGTGTTGTTTTTGTCGCACTGCTTTGCTTTATCTTGGCCAGGTCGCAGTTGTAAATGAGAACTTGTTCTCGACTGGCCTTCCTGGTTAAATAAAGGTTAAATAAATAAATAAATAAAGCAGAACAGGTTTTTAGAAATGTTCACATAAGTATTCAGAACCTTTACTCAGTACTTTGTTGAAGCACCTTTGGCAGCGATTACAGCCTTGAATCTTATTGGGTATGACGCAACAAGCTTGTCACACCTGTATTTGGGGAGTTTGTCCCATTCTTCTCTGCAAATTCACTGAAGCTCTGTCAGGTTGGATTGAGAGCGTCAATGCACAGATATTTTTGAGTCTCTCCAGAGATGTTTGATTGGGTTCAAGTCTGGGCTCTGGCTGGGCCACTCAAAGACATTCAGAGACTTGTCCCGAAGCCACTCCTGCATTGTCTTGGTTGTGTGCTTAGGGTTACTGTCCTGTTGGAAGGTGAACCTTCACCCCAGTCTGAGCTCCTAAGCACTCTGGAGCAGTTTTTCATCAAGAATCTCTCTCTACTTTGCTCCGTTCATCTTTTGCTCGATCCTGACTAGTCTCCCAGTCCTTGCCGCTGAAAAACATCCCCGCAGCATGATGCTGACACCGTGCTTCACCGTAGGGATGGTACCAGGTTTTCTCCTGATGTGATGCTTAGCATTCAGGCCAAAGAGTTCAATCTTGGTTTGTAGTGGGAAAATTACATTTAATTTTAGACATACTATGCTGTTTTCACTCAGAGAATTGTCCATTGTTATATACTAGTGTTTTTTTTACTGGTGAAGGCTTGTCTTGTGACTTAGTGATAAGTCTTGGCGTACAGATAAGAGCCGGGTGTGACTGCAGTATGTGACATCCCGTTTGTATCTGTAGGAACTCATCTGTGTGGAAACTTGCTGGACGGAACAGACGAATAGTGTGAGCTGTGGTAATGTCAGCTATCTTAATCTGCATAGACAAGCGAAATGCCTTTTATACACTATGTTCCCCACCCCTGTTTGCTCACATCTGCTAACTGCCCCATATACACAGAGGTTGGACTTTTCAATAAAAGCTGAGACTCAACTCTGTTCGTTGGGCTCTTAACTCTGCACTGTTGAGTGTATTGTTAACGGCTCCATTTTTGCAACTCTTATAAAGTTGCTGTTTGAGGAATCTTCAGTCTCTCTCTTCCTTTTGGTTCGAAATTTCCACCACCGGTTTCATCAGACCAGAGAATCTTGTTTCTCGTGTTCTGCGAGTCCTTTAGATGCCTTTTTGGCAAACTCCAAGCGGGCTGTCATGGCTTGGTTTTTGCTCTGACATGTACTGTCAACTGTGGGACCTTATATAGTCAGGTGTGTGCTGTCGTGGAACTGCACCACCACGTCGTGGAAATGACCACCAGGGACACTCTCTAAGTCAATCTTAAATGAATCATCCTTTATTATCAATGCGCTGGAGAGGTTCCAACCAATTCAATGCACCATAGTACACATGTCAATCAGGAGCTCTGCTGGGAAAGTCCCAGAGGTTGTCTCTTCACAGACAAGTTATAGACAAGTTTATATTTGCATGATTTAGCATAATTAATTCATTAATGTTTTTGTTTCATTCGTGTGACCGACCCATACTGGTTCATAACATGTAACAGACCAATACGTCACAAGTATTATTCTCTCTAAGCTGAGACCTTGAAACTGAGATGTCTTTTGTTCTCAAAACAAAGGTCTGGGCATACTGCCAAATTGCAGCTACTGATAGTGAGGATTCTTTCAGTCAGTCACTTGCATGAACATAGAAAACATTTATTAGAAAAGCACATGAATAGAACACAGAAACGAGTTATTAGAAAAGCACAAACATTACAATTTTCAAGCACAGTGCCTTTCCAAATCATGTCCAATCATTTGAATTTACCACAGGTAAGACTCCAGGTTGTAGAAACATTGCAAGGATGATCAATGGAAACAGGATGCACCTAAGCTCAATTTCGATTCCTATAGCAAAGGGTCTGAATACTTATGTAAATAAGTAATTTCTGTTTTTTATTTTTAATACATTTGCAAAAATTTCTAAACTTTTTCTGCATTGTCGTTGTGGGTAGATTGATGAGGGGATAAAAAAAAAAGAGTAAGAGTAAGGCTGTAATGTAACAAAATGTGGAAAAAAGGAAAGGGTCTGAATAATTTCCAAATGCACTGTACTGAACATGTTAACTTTTAAGTCAATTGACGTAAAAGCATCAGCAAACTGAACATTATTGTTTATTCTTCCCCTAGTTCATGGACCTGTTAGAGCTGTGTGAGAAGCAGCCAGGACTCAGTGAGCTGCTGGGCTCCTTCAGAGACCAGAGCGTGTCAGACTACATCGTGGTGTACCTGCGGTTGCTCACTTCAGGCTACCTGCAGAGGGAGCACGGTTTCTTCCAGCACTTCATCGAGGGGGGACGCTCTGTCAGGGAGTTCTGTCAGCAGGTGGGTTCCTTATGGAACATCAGAGAATAAGGGAGATCTACAGTGCCTTCAGAAAGTATTCATACCCCTTGACTTTTTCCACATTTTTGTTGTTAAAGCCAGAATTCAAAATTGATTAAATATACGCCAGTAGCCCATAAAGACAGTGTAAATACAGAAGTATCTCATTTATATACAGTACCAGTCAAAAGTTTGGACACCTACTCGTTCAAGGGTTTTCTTTATTTGTAATATTTTCTACATTGTAGAATAATAGTGAAGACGTCAAAACTATGAAATAACCAAAAAAGTGTTAAACAAATCAAAATATATTTGAGATTCTTCAAAGTAGCCACCCTTTGCCTTGATTACAGCTTTGCACACGCTTAGCATTCTCTCAACCAGCTTCACCTGGAATGCTTTTTCAACAGTCTTGAAGGATTTCCCACATATGCTGGGCACTTGTTGGCTGCTTTTCCTTCACTCTGCGGTCCAACTCATCCCAAACCATCTCAATTGGGTTGAGGTCGGGTGATTTGTGTTTAATTGATGAGCACTCCATCACTCTCCTTGCTTAAATAACCCTTACACAGCATGGAGGTGTGTTTTGGGTCATTGCCCTGTTGAAAAACAAATGATAATCCCACTAAGCGCAAACCAAATGGGATGGCGTATGCTGTGGTAGCCATGCTGGCTATGTGTGCCTTAAATTCTAAATAAATCACACAGTGTCACCAGCAAAGCACCATCACACCACCTCCTCCATGCTTCACGGTGGGAACCACACATGCGGAGATAATTTGTTCACCTACTCTGCATCTCACAAAGACATGGCGGTTGATCTCCAATTTGGAGTTATCAGACCAAACAACAGGTTTCCACCGGTCTTATGTCCATTGCTTGTGTTTCTTGGCCCATGCAAGTCTCTTCTTCTTTTTGGTGTCCTTTAGTAGTGGTTTCTTTGTAGCAAATCAACCATGAAGGCCTGATTCACGCAGTAACTCTAATGAACTTATTCTCTGCAGCAGAAGTAACTCTGGGTCTTCCTTTCCTGTGGCGGTCCTCATGAGAGCCAGTTTCATCATAGTGCTTGATTGTTTTTGCGACTGCACTTGAAACTTTCAACGTTTTTGAAATTTTCCTGATTGACTGACCTTCATGTTTTTTAAGTAATGATCGACTGTCATTTCTCTTTGCTTATTTTAACTGTTCTACAGTTGATGTCGGAAGTTTACATACACTTAGGTTGGAGTCATTAAAACTCGTTTTTCAACCACTCCCCACATTTCTTGTTAACAAACTATAGTTTTTGCAAGTCAGTTAGGACATCAAGTAATTTTTCCAGCAATCGTTTACAGACAGGCTATTTCACTTATAATTTACCGTATCACAATTCCAGTGGGTCAGAAGTTTACATGCACTAAGTTGACTGTGCCTTTAAACAGCTTGGAAAATTTCAGAAAATGATTTCATGGCTTTAGAAGCTTCTGATAGGCTAATTTTTACCTTTATTTAACCAGGTAGGCTAGTTGAGAACAAGTTCTCATTTGCAACTGTGACCTGGCCAAGATAAAGCATAGCAGTGTGAACAGACAACACAGAGTTACACATGGAGTAAGCAATTAACAAGTCAATAACACAGTAGAAAAAAAAGAGAGTCTATATACATTGTGTGCAAAAGGCATGAGGAGGTAGGCGAATAATTACAATTTTGCAGATTAACACTGGAGTGATAAATGATCAGATGGTCATGTACAGGTAGAGATATTGGTGTGCAAAAGAGCAGAAAAGTAAATAAATATAAACAGTATGGGGATGAGGTAGGTAAAATTGGGTGGGCTATTTACCGTTAGACTATGCACAGCTGCAGCGATCGGTTAGCTGTTCAGATAGCACATGTTTGAAGTTGGTGAGGGAGATAAAAGTCTCCAACTTCAGCGATTTTTGCAATTCGTTCCAGTCACAGGCAGCAGAGAACTGGAACGAAAGGCGGCCAAATGAGGTGTTGGCTTTAGGGATGATCAGTGAGATACACCTGCTGGAGCGTGTGCTACGGGTGGGTGACATAATTTGAGTCAATTGGAGGTGAACCTTTGGATGTATTTCAAGGCCTACCTTCAAACTCAGTGCCTCTTTGCTTGAAATCATGGGAAAATCAAAAGAAATCAGCCAAGATCTCAGAAAAACTATTGTAGTCTGGTTCATCCTTGGGAGCAATTTTCAAACGCCTGAAGGTACCACGTTCATCTGTACAAACAATAGTATGCAAGTATCAACACCATGGGACCATGCAGCCGCCATGCCGCTCAGGAAGGAGACGCGTTCTGTCTCCTAGAGATGAATGTACTTTGCAAAAAGTGCAAATCAATCCCAGAACAGCAGCAAAGGACCTTGTGACTTAGGGACCTTACAATTATCTGTATGTGTTGGGTACAGAGATGAGGTAGTTATTCAAAAATCATGTTAAACACTATTGCACACTTTTGGGACTTAAGAACATTTTTACTCCTGAACGTATTTAGGCTTGCCATAACAAAGGGGTTGAATACTTATCGACTCAAGACATTTCAGCTTTTCATATTTTATTAATTAGCAAACAGTTCTAAAGACATATCCATTTTAAATGCAGGCTGTAACACAACAAAAGGTTGAGGGGTGTGAATACTTTCTGATGGCACTGTATTACTGAGGATGTTAAAGGCAATAAGTTAGCGCTCAAGTTGCCTGGAAACCCGACGTTGAATTGCATTCAATTCAGATTTCTATCACCGGAAGCAATTATACTTTCCTGTGGATATATTGTCTCATTCCTACTGCCAAAAGGATCAACTTGTACTTTTTCTTGCATATGTACATTCCGGTATCATCTAGAGTTGCGTAACAAGTCCCCAAACTCAAACACTTTGTTTGTTCTCTGTGTGTTTACTATCAGGAGGTGGAGCCCATGTCTAAAGAAAGTGACCATATCCACATCATCGCCTTGGCCCAGGCCCTGAACGTGTCCATCCTAGTGGAGTATATGGACCGGGGTGAGGGGGGCACCGTCAACCACCACGTCTTTCCTGAAGGCAGCGAGCCTCGTGTCTTTCTCCTCTATAGACCCGGCCACTACGACATCTTGTACAAATAACTACCTGCTGTTTAGAAAATCCCCCCCCCCCCAATGTCCCAATGCTGTAGTGGCAGTGGCGAAATACTTCACCTGCCACACTGATGCATACATGTGTGTTTGAAGACTACACTGTTTTTTTTCTTCTCAAATACCAATCACATTATACAGCCCCCTTCTCCCTCCTCGTCACTCAATATATTCCCTTCATCACAGAACAGTGAATTAATAAAACAAATATTTACCAAAAAAATAGCAGTGGCTCCAGATGTTTAGAGTTGTACAGTTTTTATTTTGTGGTTGTAAATGTTACCAACTTGCTTTTTTTTGTTGGATTATTTTTCTTTGTTACACTGCGTTTTATTAAAGGTATTTACATCTTATTTGATTTGTATGTAAATGTCTCGTTTGTGCCGTTCTTCTGGTATGGTAACCCATGAAATGCTTCTACTGTCATTCCGCATACTTGTTGCCATGGTCGACGCATGCTCAGTTGCCCTCCACTGCGCACACAGCAGGTAGCTTGCTGTCCAGCAGTGCATGAGGGAGGATTTCTAGGAGAGATACGAATCATGGCGCTGATTTTAAACATCCTGTCGCCAAGGAGGTTAGGGAAGTTAATTGCAAACACACGTGTAAGGCACCACTCCAGTCTGACAAGTATGTCTCAATTTATTGGTGTCTTGTAAAATGAGTTGATGCAAACTAACGCATGGCTTTTTAATGCTAGCTAACAGTTGACCTCTATGGTGGCTGCAAGCTAGCTAGCTATCTTACTTGATATATACAGCTAGACAGTGGCTTGCTCTCTATTGATTCATTGATTTTGGGTGGCATGTGCGTTGGACTAGTAACTGAAAGGTTGTCGGGTCGAATCCCCGAGCTGACAATGTAAAAATATGTCGTTCTGCCCCTGAACAAGGCAGTTAACCCACTGCTCCCCGGTAATTTAGGCCGTTATTGTAAAAAAGAAAAAAAATGTTCTTAACTTACTGGCCTAGTTAAACACAGGTTAAATTCAAGGCCTTTATTTTTGTATGCAAATACCCCCGTTCATTGATGAAATGTAATTTGAGCACAGGTTGGTCAAGTTAACTTGTTTGTGCTAATCTCCACAGCTAAGTTTTAGTTAGCTACCATAGCTAGATACTCATTGTTAGTATCGAGCTAACGTTAGCAATATTTTAGGCGCTCTCATTTGTTCTATGGAATGTTATTTTAAGGAAACTCATGAACTGACAAAAATATAATACCGCTAGTATGTCTTTTCTCTTCCTGACATTCACCCTCGTTTGTCCCTACTTCTGTAGCTGAACTTATCAACAACATGGACAAGAAAGCAACATGGGACCGGTTCTACACAGAAAACAGCAAGGCAACCAACTTCAAGAATTTTGAGTGGTTCTTTGGTTTCGACGCAATCCGGGACTTCATCTTGCCTATGCTGCATTCACAGCACAACTCTGATGTCCTACATGTTCTGGACATGGGTTGTGGTACCTCTGCCCTGGGACCCTGCATATACAGATACTCTCCCTGGCCAGTGCATGTGACCTGCGCTGACATCTCCGCTATTGCTGTGCGCCTTATGCAGGAACACACAGAAACCAAAGCCCTGCAACCTCAGAACACTTCCTCTAAGCTGGACTTCTTAGAACTGGACTGCACTCATCTCCACAAACACTTTGGTTCTGAGAGCCTAGACCTAATTCTAGACAAGGGCACCATAGATGCGTTGCTAAGGTCGAGGGAAGGTGGGGCCAAGGCCAGTCAAGTGCTTAAGCAGTGCCTAAAGGTGTTGAGGGACTCTGGGTCTCTCCTTCAGTTCTCAGATGAGGACCCTGATGCCAGAATGTTGTGGCTGGAGAAAGAGGGCCAGGAGCCGGGGATGATGGTTGCCGATGTGGGGGTGCAGGAGGTGGGAGAGTTAAGGGGAGTAACTTATTACTGCTACCAAGTTACAGCTCATCCTGTAGCACAGTAGATAGTTGTTTGTGTATGTCTGCATAGTCAGGGAGTGAACATCTTTGATGTGACTGTAATAAATAATTCATTTCTTGATACAACTGACCAACTTTTATCTAGACAAAAGATGTACACACATTTCTTTCTTTGTCTACACGATATGAACAGAGGTCTTGTGAAGAGCTGTCTAACTATACAATAGAACAATTACTGTAGACTTGACATTTTATTCAGAAGGACAGTTCACAGTGCAAGTTTACATTTCCAAGGCCTATATGTAGATAAGGAAAGCAATTAACATTTGTCAAAGGTAAAATGTTCACATATGTTACATGGTCAGTACTGGAATTTTTTTCTAATTCATGGTTTAACCCTTTTCTTATACATTAATGAGTTATCCCTTTTTATAATTATTTATAAATTCATTAAAACATTTATCACAGGTTAAAAATAAGCAATAGTTGTGTGAAAATCTCATAAGAAAAGAAAATGAAGGACCTGGTCCGTTAGTTTATGTTTTTAAAAATGCTGTAGAGGTTGGCTGCATCTGCAGTCGCATCCAGTTTAGCGCCCTGACAGAACTTAGGAGGGAAGAACTGCTGGGGGTCATCGATCCCAACAACAATGTTGAAGAAGCTGTAAGTGAAAAGAAATAAACAGAATTATCACATAGCATAATGGATATCTTATCTGTAGATTTAACGAAAGTCAAATCCATGCGTCGGGATAATTATGAAAGTACTGATCATTAATAATTCATTCAACTTTTATATAGAAATTATGGATTTTGATGATTCCAGAAGTGTCAAACTAGCTACTGAAGACATTCTTTTGAATGTTTTGGAGCACAAAAATGGACTGAGGAACTTCCTCAGAATGAGGATATGTAACAAACACTACATAGGCCTACAAGACTATATATTGATGTCAAATATTACTATTATAGCATTGTCAGTAGAGCAAAAACTCAGCCATTTAAAAATAAAACCAGTCATATTTTACACACTGCCCAATAATATACACACTTACGTTGTAAGCACCCAGCCAGTCTTGTCCGTGTAGTACGTAGTGCTGACAGGTATGCAGCCAAACTCAGTGAAGGTGCTCAACCACTTGTCTTTACCTGAAGATTACATTGATCAATCAGATAAACAAAATCAGGGAGCAGAAATTTGATTTGAGAACACAAAAATCACAAAACTTAATTGCCATAAAAATAAAAAAAAAGGTTGCTAGGAATGATTCTCTCCCTGACCGAGTCTGTAATACCTACATGTTTCAAGCAGACCACCATAGTGCCTGGGCCCTAGAACACCAAGGTAACCTGCCTAAATGTGGGCAAAGCTGTCAAGAGTGGCTACTTTGAATAATCTCAAATATATATTTTAATTTGTTTAACACTTTTTTGGTTACTACATGATTCCATGTGTTCTTTCATAGTTTTGATGTCTTCATATTATTCTACAATGTAGAAAATAGTAAAAATAAAGAAAAACCCTGGAATGAATAGGTGCGTCCAAGCTTTTGACTGGTACTGTACATATTACCTCGACTAACCCGTACTCCTGCACATTGACTCAGTACCGGTACCCTTTGTAAATAGCCTCTATTGTTATTTTATTGTGTTACTATTTTGCCTTTAGTTCATTTAGCAATTTTTTCTTACTTAAAAAAAACGAATTTCACAGTAAAGGTGTTGTATTTCACCTGTTGTATTTTGCACATGTGACAAATTACATTTGACTTTGGCGTTCCTCAGTAAGAGGAAGCTCCCAAATGAAAGGCAACATTTAAACCAACTGCATGCCATGCCCCTTACCACCAGTTGGGGTTGCACGTTCTCCATACCAGGTGTTGACCAGCAGACCCTGTCCTGGACCAGAGGAGCTCCCTAGGATCACCTGCCCCAGCAGAGCAGCATCTGCAGGGATCTCCATGGGGTGGAAGTCCTCCTTATTCAGCCTCTCCTTCTTACATGTACGGTTCTTGTGGTTAATCGTATACATGACGCCCTGGAAGACGTCGGGGAAAGATAAGCATCTGTTTCATGGCAGGCGTATTGTTTTTGTTGTTGTAGGAAACCATTATTTTTCTAACAATGTAGCTCTGTTTTTATATGAATAAATTGAATGTGCATGACTGTGAGTTTTGTACCAGTATGTTGTATTGAATACAGGGTTGTTGTTGTGAATAAGTGTTTGTTACCTCTCTGAAGAGCAGAAGGGCATCCAGGCCGAATGTCTTGTTCTCATAAGATCCCATCTCCTTGAAGCGGATACGTTCGCCTAACGCGTCATAGTCGTATTTTGCATATGCATTAACCTTCTCATTTGCCTGAAAGGACAGGAATGTGAGATATATAGCACATACTATTTGCATATATATATTTTCTAAACCAAATTTGTATTTTCAGTTTTTTTATTCATATACTGTATATACAGTGCATTCATAAAATATTTAGACCTCTTGACTTTTTCCTAATTTTCTTAAGTTACAGCCTTAGTGGTGGAAAAAGTACCCAACTGTTATACTTGAGTAATAGCAAGAATACCTTAATAGAAAATGACTCAAGTAAAAGTCACCCAGTGAAATTCTATTTGAGTAAAACTCAAAAAGCGTATAGTTTAGTTTACCTGAGTATCAAAAGTATAAATCATTTTAAATTCCATATAGTAAGCAAACCAGATGGCACCATTTTCTTGTTTTTTTAGTTACGGAATGCCAACGGCACTCCAACATAATTTCTAAATGAAGCATGCGTGATCAGTGAGTCCGCCAGATCAGAGGCAGTAGGGATGACCAGGGATGTTTGGTTAATAAGTGTGTGAATTTGACAATTTTCCTGTCCTGCTAAGCATTCAAAATGTAACGAGTACTTTTGGAGTAAAAAGTACAATATTTTCTTAAGGAATGTAGTTTAGTAAAAGTAAACGTAGTCAAAAATATAAATAGTTAAGTAAAGTTACCCCCAAAAACAACTTAAGTACTTTACACCACTGCAGCCTTATTCTAAAATGGATGAAATAGTTTCCCCCCTCAATCTACACACAATAACCCATAATGACAAAGCAGAAACAGGGTTTTAGAATTTCTTGTAAAAAATTAATAAATATAACATTTACATAAGTATTCAGATCCTTTACTCAGTACTTTGTTGAAGCACCTTTGGCAGCGATTACAGCCTCGAGTCTTCTTGAGTATGACCCTACAAGCTTGGCGCACCTCTTTTGGCTCTTTCTGCAGGTCCTCAAGCTCCGTCAGGTTGGATGGGGAGCGTCGATGGCACATTTTCAGGTCTCTCCAGAGATGTACGGTCAGATTCAAGTCCGGGCTCTGGCTGGGCCGCTCAACGACATTCAGAGACTTGTCCCGAAACCACTCCTGCATTGTCTTGGCTGTGTGCTTAGGGTTGTTGTCCTGTTGGAAGGTGAACCTTCGCCCCAGTCTGTGGTCCTGAGCGCTCTGGAGCAGGTTTTCATCAAGGATCTCTGTACTTTACTCTGTTCATCTTTCCCTCGATCCTGACTAGTCTCCCAGTCCCTGCTGCTGAAAAACATCCCCACAGCATGATAATGCCACCCCCATGCTTCACCGTAGGGATGGTGCCAGGATTCCTCCCGACTTGAAGCTTGGCATTCAGGCCAAAGAGTTCAATCTTGATTTCATCAGACCAGAGTTTGAAAGTCCTTTAGGTGCCTTTTGGCAAACTACAAGTGGGTTGTCATGTGCCTTTTACAGAGGAGCGGCTTCCTTCTGGCCATTTCCATTTAAGAATGATGGGGGCCACTGTGTTCCTGGGGACCTTAAATGCTGTAGAAACGTTTTGGTACCCTTCCCCAGATCTGTGCCTCGATACACTCCTGTATCGGAGCTCTACGGACAATTCCTTCGACCTCATGGCTTGGTTTTTGCTCTGACATGCATTGTCAATTGGGGGACCTTAAATAGACAGGTGTGTGCCTTTCCAAATCATGTCCAATCAATAGAATTTACCACAGGTGGCCTCCAATCAAGTTGTAGAAACATCTCAAGGATGATCAATGGAAACAGGATGCACCTGAGCTCAATTTCGAGTCTCACCGCAGAAGGTCTGAATACTTATGTAAATAAGTTATTTCTGATTCTTATTTTTCATAAATAAGCAAAAAGGTCTAAAAAAAAAAACTGTTTTTGCTTTTTCATCGTGTGTAGATTGGGCGAGGGGGAAAAAACAATTGAATCCATTTCAGAATAAGGCTGTATCGTAACAAAACGTGTCAAAGGTAAGGGGTCTGAATACTTTCAGAATGCACTGTATATATCACACACTGAACAAAGATATAAGCGCAACATGCAACAATTTCAGTTCATATTAGGAAATAAGTCAATTGAAAAAAATGATTAGGCCCTAATCTATGTATGTCAGATGACTGGGAATACAGATCTGCATCTGTTGGTCACAGATACCTTTAAAAAAAAGGTAGAGGCGTGGATCATGAAAACCAGTCTGTATTTGGTGTGACCACCATTTGCCTCATGCAGCACAACACATCTCCTTTGCATAGAGTTGATCAGGCTGTTGATTGTGGCCTGTGGAATGTTATCCCATTCCTCTTCAATGGCTATGCGAAGTTGCTGGATATTGGCGGCAACTGGAATACGCTGTCCTACACGTCGATCCAGAGCATCCCAAACATACTCAATGGGTGACATGTCTGGTGAGTTCAGATGTCTGGTGAGTACAGATATGTACAGATCCTTGCGACATGGTGCCGTGCATTATCATGCTGAAACATGAAGTGATGAATGGCATGGCAATGGGACTCATTGTCTTGGCTGTGTGCTTAGGGTGGTTGTCCTGTTGGAACGGTATCTCTGTGCATTGAAATTGCCATCAATAAAATACAATTTATGTTCATTGTCTGTAGCTTACGCATGCCCATACCATAGCCCCACCATGGGTGGGTCACAACGTTGACATCCCAAACCGCTTGCCCACACAACGCCAAACACGTGGTCTGCGGTTGTGAAGCCGATTGGACGTAAATTCTCTAAAACGACGTTGGTAGAGAAATTAACATAACATTCTCTGGTAACAGCTCTGCGGGACATTCCTGCAGTCAGCATGCCAATTGCATGCTCCCTCAACTTGACACACTTCTGACATTGTGCTCTGTGACAAAACTGCACATTTTAGAGTGGCCTTTTATTGTCCCCGGCACAAGGTGCACCTGTGTAATGATCATTCTGTTTAATCAGCATTAACCTGTCAGGTTGATGGATTATCTTGGGGCGGCAGGGTAGCCTAGAGCGGTGGACTAGCAACCGGATGGTTGCAAGTTCAAACCCGTGAGCTGACAAGGTACAAATCTGTCGTTCTGCCCCTGAACAGGCAGTTAACTCACTGTTCCTAGGCCGTCATTGAAAATAAGAATTTGTTCTTCACTGACTTGCCTAGTTAAATAAAAGGTAAAATAAAAAATATCTTAGCATAGAAGAAATGGTTACTAACAGGGATGTAAACAAATTTGTGCACAAAATCTGAGAGAAATAAGCTTTTTGTGCATACAGAACATTTCAGATCTTTTATTTAAGCTCATGAAACATGGGACCAACACTTTACATGTTGCGTTTATATTTTTGTTCAGTATATAAGGCAGGATAACAAGATTTTCTAAATATTTCTAGTATTTGTCAAAATGTTCCGTCTGATGTTATTGTAGTTTACAATTGGCTCATTAATCGCCCTCCTCTCCCCTGTAACTATTCCCCAGGTCGTTGCTGCAAATGAGAACGTGTCCTCAGTCAACTTACCTGGTAAAATAACAGATAAATAAAATAAATTGCTATGGGAACTCCCATATTCCCATCTACTATGGAGAAACAAACAGACTTACCACTGACAGGGCTCCAGTCAGAAGAGGGGGAGACCCTGAGCAAGGGAAATGTGTTTTATTGGTAACAAGTGAAACATTTATCCATTGTTTTGCTAAACGGCCAATTTAGCCGTAAAAGTGGACTACACATTATAAACATAGAAGAAAACATCCACCTTAATTGCCATCACATGACTTTTACAGCTCTGCTCTGCCTCCAGTACAATGCACAGGTGTTAAATCAGGACTATGCTGTACGCAGGAGCTAATCTTTGACTGGGGGTCAGGCATTCATAACACACTCTTAAGTTAACAACTCAATTTACAATACAATTTCTCTGTCTTTTACTTACTGCACGGATGAGGTGCCTGAGCCAGGCAGCCCACTGCAAGGCACATCAACAACACGAAGGTCCTCATGCTTCCAAATGTCACACACACACTCACGCCAACAAACAGACGGGACTGCTGTAGGAGTGCAAAGTCACTTCCTTATAAACAGTACGACACCGAGGCTCCAAATCCTAGATCGGCACAGGTGCCAGGTTTTCATTCTCACCAGAGACCCAGAAACCCCTGTCCTATGAGACTAAAGAATGTTTCCATGGGCCAGGCTAAGATAATGAACTGTGAAGGCTGTTATCTTATCTTGATAAGAGTCATATAATAATGCGTTACGTGACAGTACCTGAGCAATATAACTTCAGGATATAGCCGTCTGATCTGAATGAATATGTGGATATGTGGAGTGTGATAGGTCTAAAGATGGCATTTTGTATGGATTTTTTTTTGCTGTCATAGGTATTTTTCTATATTGTTTTAACTGTACTTGATCGGTACCTCAACCCCTCGCCCCCACTGTAAGTACTGTATTCTGTTTCCTGTGTATAGCCGTTCAGGGGAGAGGACAAGATTGTGCTAATAACCATTGTTGAAGGAGGAAGCTAGTAAAACATGTAATGGAATAAAACAGGTCACAAGCACTATTAGCACCATCTGTGACACCACGGTCATATGATCCAGGGGGGTGGGCAAGTCACCTGATGCAAAGAACTAGAGCGCCTGAACTTACGCCTAGTGAATATTGTGTAAGTCATTCCGAGTTGTATCCATTAGGGCACACAACTGTAAATGTTTTAAAACAAAATTAGTATTTCTTATTGGACAAATCTAAGTAGCCCCTCCCTGTTTCAGTCAGTTTTCTTCCATTTGGTGCCTAATGAATACATCCCTGGTTCACTCAGCGAGATGTGATCAAGTAACATTGAATTAACAAATCATTTGGCGCCTCATTTGTTTGTGGTGAGTGTCAGGTGCTATCCTGGCTAATCTAACCAGACCGATGGATGTTACTTCCTTGTTTGGTCGAATCAGTCGAGCAACAATCCATCTAGTGTTTGGTCTAGAGACAGGTGAACGGATACACAGTAGCAGGTTCATCTCTCATTTCTGTGATCCGATTTAATCAATTCAAAAGCAATTAAAACAGATCA
Source organism: Oncorhynchus mykiss (assembly GCF_013265735.2). Lineage (NCBI taxonomy): Eukaryota > Metazoa > Chordata > Actinopteri > Salmoniformes > Salmonidae > Oncorhynchus > Oncorhynchus mykiss. The sequence continues at coordinate 27,213,135 of NC_048573.1, read as the reverse complement.
ATGTCAATTTAATAAAACTTTGTGGGCTACAACAGAGCGCAGGCCTTAGGTAATAAATACATAAACCAGAGTGGTATCAAGGGTCACAAAAACATTTACAGTACATTGAAAATACAGTACGGCCTGATTTTAACAGAACTGGTTGTGGTTGGTAAACGGGGCAGGCAATTCTCACTTCTAGAAATTAAATCACATGCTACCGAATGTGCTTCACTACACTGCTGTTTTCACCACAGGATCAGCCCATGTCTAATAGGTCAGAATGTGCATTGTGCATTGTAGTAGGGGATCGCAATGCACATATTTTAGGCCAAAACATTATGTTGTTCGAGAGTTGTCAAGGAGCCCCAAGCAAACACACATCTCTATCTGGAGTAGACGTCACTGTTTTCAAGACGTATGTTACTGCAGTTTGCCCAGTGACAGTAGGTCACAGATACTGTTGCATTCTGGTCCATGCTGGTCCTTTAGGAAATAACTGACCCCCCTCTCAGCGAAGTTGGTGGCACCTTTAGGGGTCCTGAGAGAGTGGATCTGAGGGTCTGTGAGGTACGTCAGCCCCTTCCCATTGGCGGTCACCCACCCTGGGGAAAGAAAGAGAGAGAGAGGGAGAGAGAAAAAAAAAAAAAAAAAAACATTTAGTGACATGTAGAAAATGTAATGTAAAATGCTGAATTATAAGATTCAACAAATTAACGTTATATTCACCTGAGACATAGACAGACACACCCACACTGCACACGCGCACTGCACACACACACACATGTACACGCGCACACCTTGTAGGTCGACAACAACCTCTTGGCATCCAGAGAACTGGTAGGTGAAATGTCCGAAAGCGATTCCATATTCTGACGCCTTGAACCGCTTGTCCACTTTAGTAGTGTTGTTGGTGAGCTTCACAAAGTCCCCCAGCATGTAGGGCTCCACTGTCACACAGTCCACCACCTCATCCCCCTCCAAGATCTGAAACAAAACAAGCAGCTGTCTAAACAGGAGGAAGGTTCACTTCTTCTGAAGATGTGTAAACATGACATTTTACAATACGTTTTGGCAATTTAGTCGACAATCTTATTCAGAGCGACTTACAGTCAATGCACTCAACTAAGGCCGATAAAACAACCACATATCAGTCATAGCAAGTAAAAACAGTCCTTCATAATAAGGAGCTATCAGAAAATAAAAATCCCATCTTTCAATATGACCATGGTGAAGTTTGTTTCTTTCTTTGGATTGGTTTCTTTCTTCTTAGGGTAAAGCACACTCACTGTGTATGAAATGTGCTCTACTTAATTTGATTTGGTGAAGTGTGGCTTTGGCACAACAGGTCCCAATGTTAATTAAAAAAGCTAATCAAATGCTAAAAAATATTAGTTGTGTGTGTGTGTGTGTGTGTGTGTGTGTGGAAAAGTATGTCAATATTTCATTTTGAACGGTGTTATTAAAATGTCAATCACCTCATTGCATAATACATCAGGAAGCTAAGCCACGGAGTACTAGCCTGGACCCAGACCTGTTTGTGCTGTATAGCCAACTTCTATGGAGTTGCTCCAACAGATCTGGGCCCAGGCTATCAGAGCACTTACAATCACCAATGAATCAATGATTCGTGGGACGTTAGTTAATGCCTTACCAGTAGCACTTCTGAAGGGATGAAGAAGATCTGAGCGGTCACTTTCTCCTTGTAGAGTCTCTTGTTAAACTCTGTCACGTAGTACTGGGCCGTCATCTGCCTCTCCACGTCACTCAGGTGGAACTGAATGCCCTTAGGTTCTAGGTACTCCTTCCCCACATAGCTGAAGGGGGAAATGAAAAACGCGGAGAACATGTTCACGTTAGGGCCCAATCCTAACTCGAGACGGGCACACAATGTTTACTTTTGCAAAAACATAAAAGCATGCATCGATGTCGATGGGAGACTGTGCGAAAATGTGAGTATCTCTGGAGTTAGGATTCAGATGTTTCTGTGTTTCAAAGCTGGATTCAATTCAATCTTGATTTATCCCTACTGACCTACTCAGCCTTTCCTCTTGGTGTAGAAACTGCACCCATAATGCTATTCTCTGCTGGCCTTGCTTCCCTATTGGCTCTCCGATGTACACATAGGTCTCTCTGGACGTCCACAATCCAGAGGCCCTGGAGTACTTCAGAAGGAGAGCACCTGGAGAAAAGAACACGTTTTTTTTTTAGAGGTTATTACTACGCAAAATACAATTTTTTACCATGTAATATAAATAACTTGTAATTTCTGTTTTGTAAACTTCAGTGCAACCGGTGTCAAGTTCAGTATGAACCACTGTGTATGCTGGAAATAGTTATGTTCAGAACCGAGTCATTTCCATCACAGTTTAAGGATAGTCCAGTACAAGTTCAAGAAATTGAGCATCTTATGTAACATAATCTTAATGTTAAATAACCTCTATCTGAAGTGGCCGTTGGTGCATTAAACCTTTTGAAAGCATTGAACTGTATGTAAACATTACATTTGTATATTTCATCTTATTAGAACTTAATAATTATTTCAAGTTGCCTTTTACCTTGTAAAAACACAAAACAACCATGACTTTACACTTTCTATAACACTACGAGGCAAAAGGAACTCACTGTAGGCGCTTTTCTGTTTCCCAAGCTTGAATTTCATGTCACTCTGCAGTCTCTTTAACATACAGCCATGACACATCCCAGCCAGGAGGGCGATGTAGTCCTCCTCTGTCAAAACGTACTGGTTCTCAGGCACTAGACCACCCATGATGCCGTGCTTTAGACAGGTATAGCATGAGTGGTTTGGGTGAGAGGGAATCTGCTTCTCTCCAGCACAGGGTTCAGTGTTGTGGACTATGTGTCCTATCTCTTTCTCCACCATCTCATAGGAGCTGTCTATCTCTGTAGAGAGACACTGCTCTGGGATGAGGCCCTCAGATCCTAGTTGTGGAGGTCTTCTGTGATACGCTGCAGCACTGTTAGGCCCAAAGGGGTGAGGGGATCCAGTGTCTTCCTCCGTTTCTGCTTCTTGATCCACAGTGAAGTTCGGAACTATCTGCGAGGAGGCGGGACCTCGGTGTTCATTTACAGCTGCTGGGGCTGCAGAACCTATTTGTGGTACTGCAGCTGCCTCCCGGGATGTGTCAGATAGGGATAGTTTCTGCCATGATGACTGGGAGCCGAGGCTGTCGCCAATGGAGCTAAAAGAGGAAGTCCTCGACTTGTCTTGGTACTCTGGATGAGTCACTACTCCGTCTCCTGTAGGTCTCACCGACACTGACGCACCACACCTGCGACACTCCTCCTCGGTCTCCACAGTCTCGATTAGACTCTGTTCGTCGATCATTTCAAACTGCTCAACATCACTTCCGGTGTGGGTGGATGATGAGGAAGTGACCCGGGTGGAAGAGTTGGATCCTGCCTGAGCACTGAGACTTGCTCTGATATCTCTTTTCCTGGTCTTGCTTTTAGATTCGGACCCATTTTCCAACCCATCTTCACTAACCTCGGTGAGACAGTTTGGATCGCACAGATACTCCATGTTTACCTTATCCGGAACACTGCCATCTTTGTTGCCACTACAGCTGAGGGGAGAACCAGTGCTGTTCAAAGATACTTTTTCAAATGAGGACCCAAAGCTGCTACTGAGTGATTTGAGGGACATTTTATTATAGCTATTGCTTGGTAGCTCTTCAGTGCTACCCAGAGTTGTACAGAGCTCCTGTTCCTGAGGTAACCTTGGAGCTAAACAAAAAGGTGCTTTGTCTCTGTGTAACTCTTCTTTATGTGTGGCTTTTTGGGGCTTGTGGTTCTCAGTGGCACACTCTGTGTTAGGGGCCGTTGCCGTGGTCCCCAGTGCTGTTATACAGAGTCCAGCCTGGTGGCCTTCATGTTTCCTCCTACAGCTTGCCTCAGAGGCCTCACACACTGAGGTGTGGTACTGCCTGAACCTCCCCATCACCTGGGAGAAACCATCCAGAGTGAACCGCACTGCTCGCTCTTCCACCACGTCTCTATAGCTATCTGGGATAAACGACCCCTTGTCTGAGTTCAAGAATGGATTGACCCGCAATAGAATCTTCACTTGGGTTATCAGACTCATAACTCCAGTGCAAAGAGCATCTCTCTGTTGGCTGTCTGCATGGCAGTAGGCATAGAACTTCTCCAAAGCCTCCCGGCATACCAATCTGGCCTGGTCCACTGTCTTCTGAGGGGTGCCCAGCCACTTGTGACTGACAGTCAGAGAGTAGGCTGCCTTGAGGAATGTGTGGAGCTCCTGTTTGCTGGTGACCATGTCCCCCCCTGTTTTGGTAAGTAGGCCGATCTCAAAGGCTTCCTTGGCCTGGAGGAGGAAGGAGTGTTTGTCCGAGGGGGGGCATTCTACTGAGAAACTGTAGGACAACAGACAGGTGCCTTGGGTGACCTGGAGAAAGAAAGAAAGAGAATGACATAGCATAATATCTAGTATTATGTTAATAGGCAGTTGTGTCACAGTGCTCACCTAGCAGTAAGCTCCAGCCTCTCTAGAAGACTTCTCGCTTATCCACCCCCCCAAGACAAACACAAAAGAGAGAAAGAGAGGACTCACCACATTGGTTAACACGTACAGTGAGGCATACTGGCTGTACACCACCGCCATTTTAGCTGCCTCAGCTGCTGAGAGGAGACGGTGGCCATCGTTCTCAAGGAAACACTACTCCAGACATAAAGGCATATACTGAGGTCATGTAGCGGTCAGAGACATTAGAAAAGCGTCATAAATCATACAACTTACACAGACGTCAATGTGTATCTTTAGAACACAAATGATTTCATTGGTTAAAGACTTGAGTGCTCACCAAGTCAATGCCCGGATTGGTCTTAAATGCATGGAAGTCGCCATCATTCATAGACACCAATATGTTGGCCAGAATCCCAAGGGACGTTCCAATGCCCTACAAATCAAAATGCATACTAAGTTAAAACGCATACTAAACACATATTAAACCTTCATAAAGTAGTTTTTAACACCACTGGAGGACAAATATGAGCAGTTCACAGATTGCGTGATTTAGTATTCAGTTATTCATTGGGGTGCACTGGATGTTTAGGCTCCACCTTTTTATCAGGTTGAGGAAGAGCGTAATAGCCGACCAGGGAGGTCCAGATCAGCTCAGCAGCCTCCAGCCACAGTCCTGAGACGAAACATACAATTCAGAGATGGGGGGGGGGGGGGGATGCGTAGACATAATGCTATACATCCTCTCTCTCTCTCTTTCTTCCCTTACCCAGTTTCTGCAGAACCTGTCCACGCACTTGCACACTGACCGCCTGGATAAGAGTCCTATCGCTGTCAGACTGATATATCCAGCAACCTGCAGATTTCAAACACGCATGTTGACACAGACCCTCATGGGGGATCATTAAATGGTAAGAGAATTTAATTTTATAAGCCTACCTGTTGCTCCACTAGTGTTGATGAGACTGCTCAGTATGTACTCTGCCTTCTGGAGTTTACCTGTGGGCGAGACAACAAGCATGACAAATGATACAAAGCAATATACATAAAGGAAAATTCCACCCCAAAACTATTTTTTTGGTATTTGTTTCATTAGTCCATTGTTGGCATACTCGCAACATGTTTTGCTTGTCAGCAATCACGTTTTCAAGATATACTTTTGGGGTGGAATTATACTTAAAGGTTAAGGAGCTTTATCTTGATAGTATGGTAAATAAATTAAAAACAGATAACTAGTATTCCAATACACAGCATGGAGACATCGCATGATAAAGAGACGGACTCTAATATCGTCAGTAAACAACAAATAACCAATCTGTGAGAAATATAGTCTGAAGTCGCAGAATGATGACCTCACTCACCGTCATTGAGATAGACCCTGGCCTGTCGTATGACCAGCTGGGGGGCGATGGGGGTTCCTGGGTAGTGTCTGTGGAGGAGCTTGGTGATCTTCAGCAGCCGGCTGGACTCATCTGTCCAATACAGGAACCGATCCATCAGGAAGACCACACTTGCCGCCCACTGGGGTTCCCTGGCCAAGATGGACGCCTTCAGCAGAGCCTGACACATTAAAATGAATCAAAAGTTTAAAAAAAAATACTTAAAAGACAGTCTTTTTGTGATAAATGGCATCTTGAATCAGTGCATTCATAGTCAAAATAATATTTTTTGATATACAGTGCCTTGCGAAAGTATTCGGCCACCTTGAACTTTGCGACCTTTTGCCACATTTCAGGCTTCAAACATAAAGATATAAAACTGTATTTTTTTGTGAAGAATCAACAACAAGTGGGACACAATCATGAAGTGGAACGACATTTATTGGATATTTCAAACTTTTTTAACAAATCAAAAACTGAAAAATTGGGCGTGCAAAATTATTCAGCCCCCTTAAGTTAATACTTTGTAGCGCCACCTTTTGCTGCGATTACAGCTGTAAGTCGCTTGGGGTATGTCTCTATCAGTTTTGCACATCGAGAGACTGACATTTTTTCCCATTCCTCCTTGCAAAACAGCTCGAGCTCAGTGAGGTTGGATGGAGAGCATTTGTGAACAGCAGTTTTCAGTTCTTTCCACAGATTCTCGATTGGATTCAGGTCTGGACTGACTTGGCCATTCTAACACCTGGATATGTTTATTTTTGAACCATTCCATTGTAGATTTTGCTTTATGTTTTGGATCATTGTCTTGTTGGAAGACAAATCTCCGTCCCAGTCTCAGGTCTTTTGCAGACTACATCAGGTTTTCTTCCAGAATGGTCCTGTATTTGGCTCCATCCATCTTCCCATCAATTTTAACCATCTTCCCTGTCCCTGCTGAAGAAAAGCAGGCCCAAACCATGATGCTGCCACCACCATGTTTGACAGGGTGGATGGTGTGTTCAGGGTGATGAGCTGTGTTGCTTTTACGCCAAACATAACCTTTTTCATTGTTGCCAAAAAGTTCAATTTTGATTGTGTCCCACTTGTTGTTGATTCTTCACAAAAAAATACAGTTTTATATCTTTATGTTTGAAGCCTGAAATGTGGCAAAAGGTCGCAAAGTTCAAGGGGGCCGAATACTTCCGCAAGGCACTGTATAAATTAAACACAGTTCTAAAAATATATCTTAGCCTGCGTCCCACATGTCACCCTAGTCTACCATTGACACATTTAGAAAACACATGCCTTCATCAGGGAGTGCTTTGTTTGATTTTGCTTTGATATGAGTGGCAGCCGTGTAGGGCCATATTACCAGTAGCTGTGGTAGATGCAGACTAATGACGTCCTTCAAGTTGACTTTGTCCTGGGAAGTCACGGACTGCGTGTACTGCCACTTCTCTGGTACAAATGGCCACCTCATTGCCACTGCCTCCTGCAGTAGCATGCTCAGTTCAACTGGCAGGGACTCTAGAAATTAGGGGACAGAATATGGGTGAAGAGAAAAACAATACAGAAAAGTTTTTTTTTTGTTGAAAAATTTACTTAAATATCATGCTTTGAGAATACCTAAAAGCTACTCTAAAGTTAAAATGGGCCTATTTGAGATCTATGGGTTCATTATACAGTAAGCGATAAGGTCATTCACAATAAATTATTCACAATCGTTATTGTTAACCCACTTTTCCGTGATTATGATCTCGTCTCATCACTGCAACTCCCCAACGGGATCAGGAGAGGCGAAGGTCGAGTCATGTGTCCTCCGAAACATGACCCGCCAAGCCGCGCTTCTTGACACCCGCTCGCATAATCAGGAAGCCAGCTGCACCAATGTATTTTTAAATTTTTTTAGACAAAATGAACAATTTACATCCCTACATCAAACATGTCCAACAAAACACAGGTATAAACAAGAAAATACTAAATACAATCCAAAAAGGTCATTAAAGCTTGCTGGTGAAACCTAGCCAATTTCGCGGCTAATCTTTCAGGAATATAATTACATTTCAATAAAAACGGAAGACCTCCCAATTTATTAAACACATTGTTTGGAATGAAATACCAAATGGATTCTGTATTGTCAACACATCTTTTCAACCAAATTATATTGAAAGTGTTAGGTCAACAAAATGCAACATTTCCAGACCTTCAGATATTTTATGAGAGGAATTACTTGTTTAGTTTGTGAGACCTATTTTTACAGATGAAGTCAAGAAAGGTCTTGTTGATCTCTTTACAGGGCGAGGGATTTACAAATAAAGATAATGAGGGGTACACAAAGCGAGACAGCCCCGCTGCCTTGGACAGAAGGACACTCTTCAAAGTATAGATTGTCTGTGATCGAACTGAAATGGTCCACCCACACAGACATCATTGTGAAGAAGGAGAAACTGCGCCTCTTCAACCTCAGGAGGCTGAAGAAATTTGGCTTGTCACTGAAAACACTGCCAAACTTTTACAGATGCACAATCGAGAGCATCCTGTCAGGCTGTATCAAAGCCTGGTACGGTAACTGCACCGCCCTCAACCGCAAGGCTCTCCAGAGGGTAGTGCGGTCTGCACAACGCATCACCGGGGTCAAACTACCTGCCCTCCAGGACATCAACAGCACCCGATGTCACAGGAAGGCCATACAGATCATCAAGGACAACAACCACCCGAGCCACTGCCTGTTCACCCAGCTATCACCCAAAAGGCGAGGTCAGTACAGGTGCATCAAGCTGGGACCAAGAGACTGAAAAACAGCTTCTATCAGACTGTTAAACAGTCATCACTAACATTGAGTGGCTGCTGCCAACATACGGACTCAAATCTCTAGCCACTTTAACAATTAATCATTGGATGTAATACATGCATTACTAGTCACTTTAAACAATGCCACTTTATATAATGTTTACATACCCTACATGACTCATCTCATATATACTGTACTCTATACCAGACTGCAATATGCCGCACAGCCATCACTCATCCATATATTTTATGTACATATTCTTATTCATCCCTTTACACTTGTGTGTATAAGGTAGTCGTTGTGAATTTGTTAGATTACTTGTTAGATATTACTGCACTGTCAGAACTAGAAGCACAAGCATTTCGCTACACTCGCATTAACATCTGCTAACCATGTGTATGTGTGTCACGCCCCGACCTTAGATTCTCTGTTTTTCTATATATTTTGGTTAGGTCAGGGTGTGACTAGGGTGGGTACTCTAGTTGTTGTATGTCTAGGGGTTTTGTCATCTAGGGTTTTTGCATGTCTATGTTGGCCTGATATGGTTTCCAATCAGAGACAGCTGTTTATCGTTGTCTCCGATTGGGGATCATATTTAGGTAGCCATTTTCCCCATTGTTAGTTGTGGGATCTTGTCTACATGTAGTTGCCTGAGGGCACACCAGTAGCTTCACGTTTCATTTGTTCTTTATTGTTTTGGTGAGTTTCAGTTTTATTAAAATATATGGAACTCTATTCACGCTGCGCCTTGGTCTAATCATTACGACGAGCGTGACAATGTGACCAATACATTTGATTTGATCCCTTTGTAGACAATTATTAAATATATTATTTTACATTTTTTTAGGAGAGAAATTCATAAATTGACTGACGAAGTAGTTTTTGGATAGATGTATTCCTAAATATTTAACAGCCCTTTACAGGAATGTTTTATATTTCTTTATCATCATAGTCATATAAAACATAAGATTTCACATTTAGAAAACATTCACTTTTAATCCAGATGCAACAGAGAATGCCGTGATAGCATTAAGCATGGTCTTTGTCTTAATTTTTGTATTTAAAAAAAAAAGGAGTAGTATTGTCAGCCAGTTGGGACATTTGGATTTCTCTGTTAAAAATGGATAAGCCATGCAGGTTTGCATTATTCAGAATATCTAGAGATAGAAGCTCCACTACCAAAATTAATAAAAAGGGTGAAATTGGGCATCCCTGTCATACACCTGTGTTGATACTGAATCTTTTGGATATATTAAGGTATCACAGAACTATTTATATATTTGTAAAACATGTGAATGACTTTGATAAAAATGTTCACCTTAACCAATAAGTTTCAGAGACCGAAAGAGAAATTCATGTTCAACGGCTTTACAAAAGTCCAAAAATAAAACAGCATCCGAGTCAATTGCATCGGAATAATCTAAAAGGTTCAGGACTAAACGAATGTTGAAACTTGTGACTGTCTTTCATAAATCCTGTTTGAGTCTAATTTATAAATGGTATCTATTGCTTTCTTTAAATCATTTGGCATAAACCAGAGCAATCAATATTTAATAAATTAAGTTGTCTCCAATTGTCAATGAAAGAAGGGTATTTACCAGGCTTCGGAAAATAAGGTCCTGTTTCATAGTGGAGACCATTACACCATTTTCAATGCAATTTTGAAACATTAAAAATAGGGTCTTCTAGTAACTTCCAAAACTGCCTGTGGAATTCAACTGACAGGCCATCAGGGCCAGGTGATTTACCTTTTTTCATTGAATTCAGAGCCTCTCCAATTTCTTCGATTGACACAGGTGAATCGCAAAACTGAGTGGAAATCATCTTCAATTACAGGGACATAATTCTGAATGTGGCAAATGTAGCTTTCACAACCATCTCCCTGAAATTGTGAGTTGTAAAGGTTCTCATAAAAGGAATTGATAAATGTTGATAATAAAAAATAACTGGTGTTTCTTTCCCCCTCTTCAATCCATTTAGCTCTTGGTCTGACAAAGGCACCCTTTGCCAAATCTGTGTAAAGCTGTTCTAATTGTAAAGATTTAAATAGAGTCTTCTTCTTGAGAAAGATCATCTTCCTTCAGAAATGCTCAAATTCGCTGATCAAATCTTTTTCTCTAAGGTTCTTCAGGTGCTTCAGCTCGTTGGCACATTTAATGGCTACAACTCTGACTTCATAGTTGAAGAATTCAAATCACATACACATATTTAGCAGATGTTATTGCGGGTGTAGCTAAATGCTTGTGTTCCTAGCTCCAACAGTGCAGTAGTATCTAACAATTCACACCAAAACACAAATCTAAAAGTAAAATAATGGAATTAAGAAATATCCATACATACATACATACAGTGCCTTGCGAAAGTATTCGGCCCCCTTGAACTTTGTGACTTTTTGCCACATTTCAGGCTTCAAACATAAACATATAAAACTGTATTTTTTTGTGAAGAATCAACAACAAGTGGGACACAATCATGAAGTGGAACGACATTCATTGGATATTTCAAACTTTTTTAACAAATCAAAAACTGAAAAATTAGGCGTGCAAAATTATTCAGCCCCTTTACTTTCAGTGCAGCAAACTCTCTCCAGAAGTTCAGTGAGGATCTCTGAATGATCCAATGTTGACCTAAATGACTAATGATGATAAATACAATCCACCTGTGTGTAATCAAGTCTCCGTATAAATGCACCTGCACTGTGATAGTCTCAGAGGTCCGTTAAAAGCGCAGAGAGCATCATGAAGAACAAGGAACACACCAGGCAGGTCCAAGATACTGTTGTGAAGAAGTTTAAAGCTGGATTTGGATACAAAAAGATTTCCCAAGCTTTAAACATCCCAAGGAGCACTGTGCAAGCGATAATATTGAAATGGAAGGAGTATCAGACCACTGCAAATCTACCAATACCTGGCCGTCCCTCTAAACTTTCAGCTCATACAAGGAGAAGACTGATCAGAGATGCAGCCAAGAGGCCCATGATCACTCTGGATGAACTGCAGAGATCTACAGCTGAGGTGGGAGACTCTGTCCATAGGACAACAATCAGTCGTATATTGCACAAATCTGGCCTTTATGGAAGAGTGGCAAGAAGAAAGCCATTTCTTAAAGATATCCATAAAAAGTGTTGTTTAAAGTTTGCCACAAGCCACCTGGGAGACACACCAAACATGTGGAAGAAGGTGCTCTGGTCAGATGAAACCAAAATTGAACTTTTTGGCAACAATGCAAGACGTTATGTTTGGCGTAAAAGCAACACAGCTCATCACCCTGAACACACCATCCCCACTGTCAAACATGGTGGTGGCAGCATCATGGTTTGGGCCTGCTTTTCTTCAGCAGGGACAGGGAAGATGGTTAAAATTGATGGGAAGATGGATGGAGCCAAATACAGGACCATTCTGGAAGAAAACCTGATGGAGTCTGCAAAAGACCTGAGACTGGGACGGAGATTTGTCTTCCAACAAGACAATGATCCAAAACATAAAGCAAAATCTACAATGGAATGGTTCAAAAATAAACATATCCAGGTGTTAGAATGGCCAAGTCAAAGTCCAGACCTGAATCCAATCGAGAATCTGTGGAAAGAACTGAAAACTGCTGTTCACAAATGCTCTCCATCCAACCTCACTGAGCTCGAGCTGTTTTGCAAGGAGGAATGGGAAAAAATGTCAGTGTCTCGATGTGCAAAACTGATAGAGACATACCCCAAGCGACTTACAGCTGTAATCGCAGCAAAAGGTGGCGCTACAAAGTATTAAGTTAAGGGGGCTGAATAATTTTGCACGCCCAATTTTTCAGTTTTTGATTTGTTAAAAAAGTTTGAAATATCCAATAAATGTCGTTTCACTTCATGATTGTGTCCCACTTGTTGTTGATTTTTCACAAAAAATACAGTTTTATATATTTATGTTTGAAGCCTAAAATGTGGCAAAAGGTCGCAAAGTTCAAGGGGGCCGAATACTTTCGCAAGGCACTGTACATACATACATACATACAGTGGGGCAAAAAAGTATTGTCAGCCACCAATTGTGCAAGTTCTCCCACTTAAAAAGATGAGAGAGGCCTGTAATTTTCATCATCGGTACACTTCAACTATGACAGACAAAATGAGAAGAAAAAAAATCCGGAAAATCACATTGTAGGATTTTTAATGAATTTATTTGCAAATTATGGTGGAAAACAAGTATTTGGTCACCGACAAACAAGCAAGATTTCTGGCTCTCACAGACCTGTAACTTCTTCTTTAAGAGGCTCCTCTGTCCTCTACTCGTTACCTGTATTAATGGCACCTGTTTGAACTTGTTATCAGTATAAAAGACACCTGTCCACAACCTCAAACAGTCACACTCCAAACTCCACTATGGCCAAGACCAAAGAGCTGTCAAAGGACACCAGAAACAAAATTGTAGACCTGCACCAGGCTGGGAAGACTGAATCTGCAATAGGTAAAAAGCTTGGTTTGAAGAAATCAACTGTGGGAGCAATTATAAGGAAATGGAAGACATACAAGACCACTGATAATCTCCCTCGATCTGGGGCTCCACGCAAGATCTCACCACGTGGGGTCAAAATTATCACAAGAACGGTGAGCAAAAATCCCAGAACCACACGGGGGGACCTAGTGAATGACCTGCAGAGAGCTGGGACCAAAGTAACAAAGCCTACCATCAGTTACACACTATGCCGCCAAGGACTCAAATCCTGCAGTGCCAGACGTGTCCCCCTGCTTAAGCCAGTACATGTCCAGGCCCGTCTGAAGTTTGCTAGAGAGCATTTGGATGATCCAGAAGAAGATTGGGAGAATGTCATATGGTCAGATGAAACCAAAATATAACTTTTTGGTAAAAACTAAACTCGTCGTGTTTGGAGGACAAAGAATGCTGAGTTGCATCCAAAGAACACCATACCTACTGTGAAGTATGGGGGTGGAAACATCATGCTTTGGGGCTGTTTTTCTGCAAAGGGATCAAGACGACTGATCCGTGTAAAGGAAAGAATGAATGGGGCCATGTATCGTGAGATTTTGAGTGAGAACCTCCTTCCATCAGCAAGGGCATTGAAGATGAAACGTGGCTGGGTCTTTCAGCATGACAATGATCCCAAACACATCGCCGGGGCAACGAAGGAGTGGCTTCGTAAGAAGCATTTCAAGGTCCTGGAGTGGCTTAGCCAGTCTCCAGATCTCAACCCCATAGCAAATCTTTGGAGGGAGTTGAAAGTCTGTGTTGCCCAGCAACAGCCCCAAAACATCACTGCTCTAGAGGAGATCTGCATGGAGGAATGGGCCAAAATACCAGCAACAGTGTGTGAAAACCTTGTGAAGACTTACAGAAAACGTTTGACCTCTGTCATTGCCAACAAAGGGTATATAACAAAGTATTGAGATAAACTTTTGTTATTGACCAAATACTTATTTTCCACCATAATTTGCAAATAAATTCATAAAAAAATCCTACAATGTGATTTTCTGGATTTTTTTTTCTAATTTTGTCTGTCATAGTTGAAGTGTACCAGGCCTCATCTTTTTAAGTGGGAGAACTTGCACAATTGGTGGCTGACTAAATACTTTTTTGAGCCACTGTATAACCCTTTGCACCCGGATTGAAATAATGCCAGGCATCATCAACAGAGAGATCCTTGCATAATGTTCTGATGATATTGCTAGTTTGAGAGCTTTGCTGATCGTTTTCCACCTAGAATGAGTCAGAGTCATCAGGTGTTTCGTTAAAATCGCCTGAGAGATTTAGAAAAGTCTCTGAATATTTGTTGTGTAAATCCTAAAATTTTCTGGCAATTTGGGATAAAAAGGGGTCTTATTTGGAATACCTTCCAGTTATGTCCATACACATTACAGATGATGAAAATAGCATTGTCCTCCTGAGTCGTGCAGCGGTGTAAGGCGCATCACTATGGACCCGGGTTAGATTCCAGGCAGTGTCACAGCCCACCATGACCAGGAGACCCATGAGGCGGTGCACAATTGGCCCAGCGTCGTCCGGGTTAGGGGAGGGTTTGGCTGGCCGGTACTTCCTTGTCCCATCGCGCTCTAGCGACCCCTTATGGCGGGTCGGACGCCTGCAAGCTGACTTAGGTCACCAGCTGGATGGTGTTTCCTCTGACACAAGGGTACGGACGGCTTCCAGGTTAAGCGAGCAGTGTGTCAAGAAGCAGTGCAGCTTGGCAGGGTCGTGTTTCGGAGGACGCATGGCTCTCGACCATCACAAGTCCGTAGGGGAGTTGTAGCGATGTGACAATACTGTAACTACCAATTGGATGTCATGAAATTGGGGAGAAAAAAAGCGTAAAAGTACAAAACAAATGACCCATCGTGAAGATGTAGATTCTAGAATGTCGCCTTTCAACTTGTGGATAAGCGTCAAAACACCAGCAGAATGGTTTGATCCATGACCGAGATAGGCCTATCTCCCTATTGTGACTGAAAAAAATAGACAATTTTTCATACAAATGAGTTTCCTGAAGATGGACAAAATCTACATTACTGGCGTTTATAATATAAACACACGGCTTTCCTTTTTGTAAGATCTCTCAAACCCCTTTGTTTTCAACTAACTCAATAGAGTGAATGCAAACTCCTGCATAAAGATGTGAACAATAAAACAAACAGTAAACCTCGAGGGTTTACTCCGACAGAAAACTACACTCAGGTGAGGTAGCGGTGGTTCCAGCTACACCAACGTGTCAGAGGAAAAACTGATCAACTGAAGAGAGAAGTCAGCCTGCAGGCGCCCCGCCCGCCACAAGTCGCTAGAGCACAATGAGCCAAGTAAAGTCCCCCATGTCCAAATCCTCCCCTAACCCAGACAACGCTGTGCCAATTGTGCACCACCCTATGGCACTACCAGTCACAGCCATTAGTGACTGGATCTAACCCCAGGCTGTTGTGACGTTGCAACACTGCGATGCAGTGCCTTAGACCGCTGCGCAACTCGGGAAGGCAAATTAAGTTATTTGGTTTGTATTTAATCCTATTCTACGCTAGATTTAAACACCTGACAACACATTATGGCCCCGCAAAGCTACAAACTTTGTCCCAGCCATAATTTTAGAACTAGGCAAAGAGCACCCTCTGCTGGAGTACCTCTGTATCTTTGGAAGTTGAGCTTGACTTCCTCTGTGGGCTCCACAACCACCAGACCTGCTGCAGACGCAGCCCTGTGACACTCCTCTAGCATGGCTCCCACCTCCTTGCTGTCCATGGTGCCTTTTAGTAACCTCTCGTCAGTCCTCTGGAATGTATACAATGAATCGATGTGTATACAAGAGAAGATCAGTGTATGAAAATAAACAGGTGCCCATGTCCCAGGGCCCAGCTCCACAACCTGTGAGAAGCTGAGTGTGTTGCAGTTTCCATTGAAGGAAACAACCCGCTTATTTAGCTTAGCCAATGGTCTGGTATGAGATGAGACAAAAATAAACGGTTATTGACACCGAATAGACTACTTATATTTCCTATCACAATCTGTTGTATAGTAAGCTATTGACAGAAATGCAGAGAATTGTAGGCCTCAGTAGGGTAAGTAATACAGTACTTATGATAAGTATAATATGACGTGTCCACTAAATGACCACACTGGTTAGCTGATCAACTATACCCGGACAGTGACTGTTGGTAAAGCATGCAGTCAACCAGAGAAAGGCAATAGTAAGCGTGAAAGTAACATGTATCGGCTTCTATTTGCCCCATCTTATAAATGACTTATGGCAGAGAAAAATAAAAGTTAAGTGACATCCGTATATTTGTGCTGATGATATCGTGTTATTTTACAAAAGATACGACGTGACGTTTCCATAAAGTGAAAACCTACCTCTGACACCGTCGGCTTATAACTTCCTGGTTGGGCAGAACTTTGGAGGATGGGCATTTGTGAGTACTGCAATTTCATTGGTTTAAATTCTGAATTTAAGATTGATTGACATCACGTGGGCATCTCTAGTTTAAAAACACACGGGCATTGCGAGTCTCTCTCTCTCTGTGACTTGAGCCACCAGTGTCTTTATTGATATAATAAATAGCCTACTGTTATAAAATCGATTGATTAACAAGACCACATAAAACATTCTGAATCAGGAGGCTGCTCAATTCTTGGACAACGACATGCCATGAACGTTCTCCGTAGTCTCGCAATGTCAGAATGTTCAGAGGATATGCAGCCTAGATGTTTTGCATGTTGAACACTGATATGTCAAACAGACAGTGTGCCTGTGTGTTAGGCTTATATTAACCTAAATTCTTCCCGAAAAAGCGGTAAAATGTAACCCATGTCTACATCTACCTATCAATTGTGAAAGACTATTCAAACAGATTGCCTAAGAACAAAATTACCAGGCCTATATGCCCCAAATGTATAAATAAATACCGTTATCATTCATGCACATTTATTGGCGGTGGGGTGCTATATACGATGATGCATCGCAAATAGGCGGAACTGTGCGACAGGAGATTGAGCTGAACCACTGCAGTGTTAACCTCACAGCACAGCATATTACTTATGTACGGCTCTAGCGATCTCGAGTAAAGAGAGTAAAACCGCAACATGCATCTATTTTAACTTGGCGCTAAGTACTGGCAGCTGGCAGTAGTAGTGCGTTGCATAAGCGCATGGGCAGACGTGTATTTGAGACCTGTAGCTGTGGAGCATCAACTCCAACGGATCTCATATCTGGAACTTGTGACTTCATTTTCGCATGATTTACTGCGTCTTTTTGCAAGGACTTGCAAGTGCATGCATAGGCTTTATCGTTTGGTCTAGATGCTACCCAAAAAACTACACCCGTACAGTTCGATCAATGTGATCTAGATCATAGCCAGCCAACCTACATGGTCTGGTAATTTGTTTATGGACGGTATCCTGGCGTAGAGGCTGACATTATTTTAGTTTCAGCGCATAACTAGGCAAACATTTCGTGTGATGGGACTCTCCAAACTCTGAAGGTAAGACATATCTGGCTACAACAGAGTGCATGGTTATGCACTTGTGATGTAATTCATGGTCTGCGATATTAATTTGATAAACCTTTTATGCAGGAGTGATTTATCTCGGTTTGGACGGATCTTGGCTTCATTACCTCACTTTTGTCTTTATACCGAATAAGGCGAACTTGTGGAGGGTCATTTCAAGAGGCAAGCTGTGACACTAGTTATATTTTGATAGTGTTATTTTCCAATGGCTCTTTACATGATCTCCAAGTTGCGCAATTACATATGATTTATCCGCATGTGGCGCAAGAGAGGACTAGCCTAATCATGTAAACACATACTGTGCTGCATACATCGTAACAAAACATTGCCCAGGGAGATCATTCAAGATTGACTTTGAAATTGGATGTCTATACATATCCCGAGGACATCTGGGAAATGCCTTCAAAACCAGCCAAGCAACCTGGTCTCAGAGCATTTGGTATTATTCTGTACATAACGCGAACAAAGGCACCCCAAAATGTAGTGAGTTCGAATCTCATCACGGACAATTTTAGATAATTAGAAACTTTGCACAATACTTAGCATGTTAGCTTCCCCTTTCCCTAACGTTAACCCTTTAATCTAACACCTAAACTTAACCCTAACCCCAATGGAACAATGCAGAGCAGAAGGAGCAATCCAGGTTGTCAAAAACAATTAGAAATTTGTTGTTTGGAGCAACTTCAAAATTAGACGTTTGGGAAATGTGGATAAATGTCTAATTCTGCAGTGAGACTGTGAGAGCTTGTTGCCATTGCCACATGTAAAGTGAGAAAATGAGTGAGCGGTGGCATGTTTCTTCACGCTCTAGCAAACCACGCCTCTGTGTTTGCCACAGTAATGCCAGGGTGCGAATATTCTCACATGCCTATTGAGTGAAACAGATGGGCTATATTTGTGTATGAGACAGACCGTGTTATCTTTATACTACTGGTGATGAAGTTACCACTGCTGTTGAATATTTTGCCTGCTCGTTACCCTCTTTGTATCACATGCCAATTAGTGAGATGCATTACCAGCTATTGACATCATGAGATCATTGTTCAACACAAAGAAACACCCTGTATGGTTATTCGTGTGTTTGAATGGCATTGTTTTTAAAAAAAAGAAGAATTGTTATGACCTGGTAATATAGCCTACACTAATATCACTCACACGTCATATTCAAGTACAGAATTAGGTATACAGCACACTTGCATTAACCATTTAGGTCTAATGTTATTCATCGGCACTTTAGAGAGCTGCTCCCCACAACCGATGATGGTAAGTAAGTCCCTAAACACGTTGACATAAACAACAAGATCTCATGGTTTGACTTCAGATCCAGACTTTTCCCCTAACGTCAAATTTCATGTTGTTTATGGGTTGTCACTGTGATCAGTTGAGTCACCTGCTGTTGTCGCCGGCGCATCCCATGGTTAAATTTGGGCGTTAACTCCGAATGGTTAAGTTAGGGTTAAAACAAACTCCACGGTTAAATTGAAGCATTAATTCCCGAATTGTTAAAATAAGGGGTAAGGTTTGGACTAGATAAAACATTTAAAAAAAATTGTGTCTAGCATTGCAATTGAACACGCGACCCTGTGAGCCAGAGCTTGTGGCTTACGCCCATCCACAATCCCTATCCACAACACCCTAGTACAGAGTTCCCCAACTCGGTCCTCGTGACTCCAAGGAGTGCAACTTTAGTTTTTCCCCCCCTAACACGGGCGTCAAACTCATTCCATGGAAGGCCTAGTGTCTGCAGGTTTAGTTTTTCCGTTCATTTAAGACCTAGACAACCAGGTGAGGGGAGTTATTTACTAAATAGTGACCTTAATTCATCAATCAAGGTAGGAGCGATAATCCATAGACACATGGCCGCCTGGGGAATGAGTTTGACACAGCTGATTCAACTGATCAAAGCCGGATGATCATTTGATTATTTTAATCAACTGTGTAGTGTTAGGGCAAAAACCAAAATGTGCACCCCTTGGGGTCCCGAGGACAGAGTTTGGGAAACTTTGCCCTAGCAAAACCCAAGCCTACTTGATGGTAATAGCGCTGACCATTGCCCCTAGTGACGGGTTTTGAAGGAATCTCCCGACGACCTCGGGACATGGACGAACGTCCAATTTCGAAGTAACTCTTGGAAAAACCTTTGCTGGATATGAATCAGCTCTGAGTGTTGGGTTACTTTCCTGTCTGTGCACTATGCTTTGTGTGGCTCCGCAGGCGGCACGGGGCGATAAAACAAGTGAGAGGTCAAACCCTTGCTCACTTTGTTTGGGTATCGATCCGCTGGCATCATTAACTGGTGTCTGGAGCGCCGGCAGGGGTTGCGGGTGGCCCAGACTCCACCCGGCTCTGTCAGACGCTTTCTTCCAACCACCCACAGAGCAGCGGGGATTAGGACCAGGCCGGGGTGTTCTGGCTGTTGAGTTGGTCTGCAGTGGAGACTCACTGATTTAACCACAGTTTCTATCCCTCCCTGCTAGAACGTTGCCTGTCAGATTTAGGGCTTTGACTTGTAAGTCTGTCTGGAGGTTTTCACTAAAGCTTTTGACATGGCTCAGTTGAGAAACATGGTGGGATGATGGGGGAATGGAGGGGATATACAGTACCAGTCAAAAGTTTGGACACACCTACTCATTCAAGGGTTTTTCTTTATTTTTTTTAACTATTTTCTACATTGTAGAATAATAGTGAGGACATCAAAACTATGAAATGAAACACATGGAATCATGTAGTAACCAAAAAAGGATTAAACAAATTAAAATATATTTGAGATTCTTCAAGGTAGCCAGCCCCCTTTGCCTTGATGACAGCTTTGCATTTTCTCAACCAGCTTCTAGAGGTAGTCACCTGTAATGCATTTCAATTAACAGGTGTGCCTTGTTAAAAGTGAATTTGTGGAATTTCTTTCCTTCTTAATGTGTTTGAGCCAATCAGTCGTGACAAGGTAGGGGTGGTATACAGAAGATAGCCCTATTTGGTACTATACCAAGTCCATATTATGGTAAGAACAGCTCAAATAAGCAAAGAGAAACAACAGTCCATCATTACTTTAAGACATGAAGGTCAGTCAATCTTGAAAAGTTCAAGAACTTTTAACGTTTCTTCAAGTGCAGTCGCCAACACCATCAAGCACTATGATGAAACTGGCTCTCATGAGGACAGCCACGGGAAAGGAAGACCCAGAGTTACATCTGCTGCAGTGGATAAGTTCATTAGTTACCAGCCTCCGATTGAATCCTAAATAATTGCTTCAGAGTTGAAGTAACAGACACACTGTTCAGAGGAGACTGCGTGAATCAGGCCTTCATGGTCGAATTGCCGCAAAGAAACCACTACTAAAGGACACCAATAATAATAAGATGCTTGCTTGTGCCAAGAAACACGAGCAATGGACATTAGACCGGTGGAAATCTGTCGTTTGGTCTGATGAGTCCAAATTTTTGATTTTTGGTTCCATCCGCCGTGTCTTTGTGAGACGCAGAGTAGATGAACAGATTATCTCTGCATGTGTAGTTCCCACCGTGAAGCATGGAGGAGGCGGTGTGATGTGGGGGATGCTTTGCTGGTGACACTGTCAGTGATTTATTTAGAATAAAAGGCACACTTAACCAGCATGGCTACCACAGCATTCTGCAGCGATACGCCATCCGCTCTGGTTTGCGCTTAGTGGGACTATCATTTGTTTTTCAACAGGACAATGACTAAAAACACACCTCCGGGCTGTGTAAGGGCTATTTCACCAATAACGAGAGTTATGGTGCTGCATCAGATGACCTGGCCTGCACAATCACCTGACCTTAACCCAATTGAGATGGTTTTGGATGAGTTGGACTGCAGAGTGGAGGAAAATCAGCCAACATGTGCTCAACATATGTTGGAACTCTTTCAAGATTGTTGAAAAAGCATTCCAGGTGAAGCTGGTTGAGAGAATGCCAAGAGTGTGCAAAGCTGTCAAGGCCAAGGGTGGTATTTTGATTTGTTGAACACTTTTAAAAAAATTACTACATGATTCCATATGTGTTATTTTATAGTGTTGACGTATTCACTATTATTCTATAATGTAGAAAATGGTTAAAATTAAGAAAAACCCTTGAATGAGTAGGCGTGTCCAAACGTTTGACTGGTACTGTATGTATGTGTAGGCCTACAGGTGTTCAGAGGTCAAACCTTTATCTGCTTGTTTTGGTGTGGTTCTGTTCGTTGCATGAAGAGCTGAGCTGAATGTTGTTGATTAACTTCAGCAATTATTTGAATATTGGGTAACGTGCTGCTTACTGTGCTCTTGTTGCGTATCAGTTACTGATTGAGAGAAATGCACCATCCTGCAAATAATATTGTATCTAGGCATATCCTGCTCGACGCACCTTTAGCTACACATACCGTGCAACACGTAAAATACTTGGTCCCTTCAGTAGGCCTAGATGATCAATTAGTCAAATCCCAACATAATATCTTAGCGAGTTGATTAATCCATAGGGCAACTATAAAGTCAATGACATAACTATTGCACTGTGCTTGTTCAAAGGCCTGGTAGGATGAGTGTCTGTGTCACTGTCTGGATTCGAACTAGGGTCTGCTACATGATTGTTAGCCCTCTGAGCTAAAGCAGGAGCATTAGCTCGGGAGTTACCCACTGCACGAGTGTGATTCACCGACGCACCTCTGTTACATTTGGAGTGAATGAGCCTGTTTTGGTGTTCTACACCTCCGCATCATGAACAAAGGAAGTCAGCTGAGGTGGGTGTGATGCACAGGTAAAAATCTGATCTCTCTCTCTCTCCACACAGACAGCCTCCAAGCTTTCCTCCATCCTTTCTCCTCAGGCATATTACCCTAGTCCTCTCTTATGTGTACATGCTTGACATTTTCATTCATCTCCAGAACGCTCCAGGACCAGGGAGCGACCTCACCGACCTGCGGCAACACCGCCATGCCCCAGCGCCTTATTAGGCACGCTGAGCTTAATTAGATTCTTTGTAAAGGGCTGATTTATGCCCAAGGACTGAGATATGGTTAGAGGAGGGTGAGCGAGATGGAAAAAGAGAGGGGGGGGGGGGGGGGAGAGAGATGTACGGAGGCTGATCAGTAGGAGGTGAGAAAAAAAAGCAAAATAAATCCCAGGAGCGCAAAATAAACCAACAAAGAAAGTAATTACAGGTAGCAGCTTCCCAGACTCATGTAGTCGCATCACTAGGGTACGGTTCACTGCTTCCTCTCCTCTCTACTTCACCCCCTTCTCGTTTTCTCCCTTCCTCTATCTCCTTCTTTCTCTACCTCATGTCTCACTCACACACACACACACACACACACACACACGTTCCTGAGAGGAGAAATAGAGGACCTGTGCAATGTCATCTTGTTAGTGCTCCTTTCACCTTCAAGGGCAAAGATGGAACACCTGGGAGGGAGAAGGGTGAAAGAGGGAGGGAGCGAAGAAAGCGGGAGGGAGAAGGGTAAAAGCGGGAGGGAGCGGAGAAAGCGGGAGGGAGAAGGGTAAAAGCGGGAGGGAGCGGAGAAAGCGGGAGGGAGAAGGGTAAAAGCGGGAGGGAGCGGAGAAATGGGGGAGGGAGAATGGTAAAAGGGGGAGGGAGAATGGTAAAAGGGGGAGGGAGAATGGTAAAAGGGGGAGGGAGAAGGGTAAAAGCGTAACGGCTATAGATCAAGCAGTCTTGAATTGAAGCAGCCAGGAGAGACGTAGTCAATGAGGTAGGTGGGAGAACATATTAAAATACAGTGGGTGACCCTGTGAAGTAGTCACAATTGTCTGCTTGTACAAGTGCACTGTGTAGAGCCAGTAGTTGCAACAGGTGTGAAGTATACACTTTTCTTGTTTTGAAAGAATTGACCATGCACCTGCAATAGAAAATGTGTTTGTACACAGTTGATCATTTGTGTTTTATCACCGGATTACCTCAGTTTATGTCTACGTGCCCACAAAAACATTCCCAGACATTTCTGGACAATTTCATGCCAGCGGGAGCTGAAAACATTTTTGTTATCAGGTTGTTCTGGCAATTCTCACAAAGGAACTTCATTGGGAGGAGGGATGTTTAACATGCTTTTTACATTTGTATCACAAACCATTTTTGAGAAGTCATGATGAAATTGGCCATTTTAGGTCCTTTTTAGACCTATACCCACCCCAGTTAGACTATGATCTGTGAACCGTACATGATGCAGACATATTTGTGTCCTTATACTCCTTTATAGGTGAAATGCATATGAATTCAATCTGTTTTTGACAGCATTCCGTTTGATTTAAACAATCGCTTTCCATACGTGTTTGCCCATGGAAGACTGTGAATTTTTGGAGAAGTTACTTTTTGGACCTGAATACCAAAAACATTCAGGAGATCAAGGTGTTTAGGTGTTTAACTAATTTGGCATACTCTGCAATGTCATTAGACATTAGACATGTGTTCATCAATGGAAAAGATAAATGGTTTTGAGTTTGATACTTAAAAGCTTACAAACAGTATTTTCAAACAATTTTATTTGAAATAAAATGTAAAAACCATTAAACTTTTTTTGTTGTTGTTTTTTATATTCACATATGTTGTAGGTTAAACCACATTTCAGTTCTGACATGTTGGTGTTGTGCCTGCCATCAGTTGAGACACAACATGCTCTTGAATACAGGATTGGTGTCATTTCAATAATGGAAATAGAATGGACCTATCCCTTCAGAAAACTACAATTTAGCTGGTACACCATTGACATAATAATTTTTATTTTACTACCACAAAGATGACCACTGGTCCACCCATTGTCGATTGTCATCTTAAATGGTCAAGTCTATTCTATCCATCTTTATTTCAATAGGTTTCCAGTGTAATTTTAAGCAACAGATATTCCCATTCAAGTCAACATTCTCCGTGTGGAGCCCCAACCATCTTTGTGGTACCATTTTGAAAGTTGAAATGTAAATTGTATTTCCATTTTAGTACATTTATTAGCCAAAACATGACACCCACCCTGTATTCAAGAGCATGTTGTGTCTCAACTAGTGGCGGACACAGCACAAAGCTACAACATATGCTAATATGAAGAAAAAAATTGGCGTTTATGGGTTTTTTGATAATTGATGTTAAATGTAAGTTTTATATTTTTTAAACTTTAATTATTTTTTGGGCAGACCTGTTTGTAAGCTTTTAAATTATATCAAATCTCAACCATTTGTCTTTTCCAGTAATGAAGACATGACTGTCTCATGGTACTGTATGGTGGGGTAGGCAAAAGGGGTCAACTTTGAGCACCTTTTATGTCTTAAGTTTTGGCATTCAGGCCCAAAAAGTCGATTTCTGAGCACTACACTAATGTTTTTTATATTATTTTTATACAGTCGTGGCCAAAAGTTGAGAATGACACAAATATTAATTTCCACAAAGTTTGCTGCTTCAGTGTCTTTAGATATTTTTGTCAGATGTTACTATGGAATACTGACGTATAATTACCAGCATTTTATAAGTGTCAAAGGCTTTTATTGACCCTTCTTTTTCAAGACCTTTGCAATCCACCCTGGCATGCTGTCAATGAACATCTGGGCCACATCCTGACTGATGGCAGCCCATTATTGCATAATCAATGCTTGGAGTTTGTCTGAATTTGTGGGTTTTTGGTTGTCCACCTGCTTCTTGAGGATTGACCACAAGTTCTCAATGGGATTAAGGTCTGGGGAGTTTCCTGGCCATGGACCCAAAATATCGATGTTTTGTTCCCCGAGCCACTTAGTTATCACTTTTGCCTTATGGTAAGGTGCTCCATCATGCTGGAAAAGGCATTGTTCGTCACCAAACTGTTCCTGGATGGTTGGGAGAAGTTGCTCTCGGAGGATGTGTTGGTACCATTCTTTATTCATGGCTGTGTTCTTAGGCAAAATTGTGAGTGAGCCCACTCTCTTGGCTGAGAAGCATCCCCACACATGAATGGTCTCAGGAGGCTTTACTGTTGGCATGACACAGGACTGATGGTAGCGCTCACCTTGTCTTCTCCGGACAAGCTTTTTTCCGGATGCCCCAAACAATCGGAAAGGGGATTCATCAGAGAAAATGACTACCCCAGTCCTCATTAGTCCACTCCAATTTTGCAGAAGATCAGTCTGTCATTGATGTTTTTCCTGAAGAGAAGTGGCTTCTTTGCTGCCCTTGACACCACATCACATGTTTCCTTGCAGGTAACCACGGTTGACAGAGGAAGAACAATTATTCCAAGCACCACCCTCCTTTTGAAGCTTACAGTCTGTCATGCTGATTGAGTTTGAATAACAGAGTGATCTCCAGCCTTGTCCTCGTCAACACTCACACCTGTGTTAACGAGAGAATCACTGACATGATGTCAGCTGGTCCTGTTGTGGCAGGGCTGAAATGCAGTGGAAATGTTTTTTTGGAGGATTCAGTTTATTTGCATGGCAAAGAGTGGCATTGCAATTAATCTGATCACTCTTCATTACATTCTGGAGTATTTGCAAATTGCCATCATACAAACTGAGGCAGCAGACTTTGTGAAAATTAATATTTGTGTCATTCTCAACTTTTGGCCACGACTAAATATATTTTTTAATATTCATTTGAAATGTTTTATTTGTTTTATATACAGTGCCTTGCGAAAGTATTCGGCCCCCTTGAGCTTTGCGTCCTTTTGCCACATTTCAGGCTTCAAACATAAAGATATAAAACTTTTTTTGTGAAGAATCAATAACAAGTGGGACACAATCATGAAGTGGAACGACATTTATTGGATATTTCAAACTTCTTTAACAAATCAAAAACTGAAAAATTGGGCGTGCAAAAGTATTCAGCCCCTTTACTTTCAGTGCAGCAAACTCTCTCCAGAAGTTCAGTGAGGATCTCTGAATGATCCAATGTTGACCTAAATGACTAATGATGATAAATACAATCCACCTGTGTGTAATCAAGTCTCCGTATAAATGCACCTGCACTGTGATAGTCTCAGAGGTCCGTTAAAAGCGCAGAGAGCATCATGAAGAACAAGGAACACACCAGGCAGGTCCGAGATACTGTTGTGAAGAAGTTTAAAGCCGGATTTGGATACAAAAATATTTCCCAAGCTTTAAACATCCCAAGGAGCACTGTGCAAGCGATAATATTGAAATGGAAGGAGTATCAGACCACTGCAAATCTACCAAGACCTGGCCGTCCCTCTAAACTTTCAGCTCATACAAGGAGAAGACTGATCAGAGATGCAGCCAAGAGGCCCATGATCACTCTGGATGAACTGCAGAGATCTACAGCTGAGGTGGGAGACTCTGTCCATAGGACAACAATCAGTCGTATATTGCACAAATCTGGCCTTTATGGAAGAGTGGCAAGAAAGCCATTTCTTAAAGATATCCATTAAAAAGTGTCGTTTAAAGTTTGCCACAAGCCACCTGGGAGACACACCAAACATGTGGAAGAAGGTGCTCTGGTCAGATGAAACCAAAATTGAACTTTTTGGCAACAATGCAAAACGTTATGTTTGGCGTAAAAGCAACACAGCTCATCACCCTGAACACACCATCCCCACTGTCAAACATGGTGGTGGCAGCATCATGGTTTGGGCCTGCTTTTCTTCAGCAGGGACAGGGAAGATGGTTAAAATTGATGGGAAGTTGGATGGAGCCAAATACAGGACCATTCTGGAAGAAGACCTGATGGAGTCTGCAAAAGACCTGAGACTGGGACGGAGATTTGTCTTCCAACAAGACAATGATCCAAAACATAAAGCAAAATCTACAATGGAATGGTTCAAAAATAAACATATCCAGGTGTTAGAATGGCCAAGTCAAAGTCCAGACCTGAATCCAATCGAGAATCTGTGGAAAGAACTGAAAACTGCTGTTCACAAATGCTCTCCATCCAACCTCACTGAGCTCGAGCTGTTTTGCAAGGAGGAATGGGAAAAAATGTCAGTCTCTCGATGTGCAAAACTGATAGAGACATACCCCAAGCGACTTACAGCTGTAATCGCAGCAAAAGGTGGCGCTACAAAGTATTAACTTAAGGGGGCTGAATAATTTTGCACGCCCAATTTTTCCGTTTTTGATTTGTTAAAAAAGTTTGAAATATCCAATAAATGTCGTTCCACTTCATGATTGTGTCCCACTTGTTGTTGATTCTTCACAAAAAAATACAGTTTTATATCTTTATGTTTGAAGCCTGAAATGTGGCGAAAGGTCGCAAAGTTCAAGGGGGCCGAATACTTTCGCAATGCACTGTATATTTCTATTTTTGTGAGCTTGCTGGTCCCTGATGATATATCTATCATAAAATGTGTTGTCCAACCCCAACCAGATATTGGTTTGTTGTCTCAGGGCAGCAATGTGCTACGAGGGTATTGAAACACCAAGGTTTTCTATAGTACATATAAATAAGGAAAACAAGGAATATATGCATTAGAACAAGTTTTTATTTTTTCCCAACAAACATCATCCTCAAATAGTTCCAACCAATCACAATCAGACGCTTTAAAGTCAAAACATCAAATAACCAAACTACTACTAATTACAACTAACATCTCCTGTATAAATGTTTCTCACATTTCATATAAACATAAACCAACATACAAATGACTGTGTGTGGAGGGGTTAGCCTGTGTGTGTGTGTGTGTGTGTGTTTCACTGTGTCTGAATGTGGGTTATTGTTTGAATCAGTGTTTCTCTTTTTTGACAAAGCACACTCTGATTTCCAATTCTGTGTGGAACCTCCGGAAGCAGTTTCTGGTGGACATCACATTTCTGGCACTTGGCTTTTGGTGTACCTGTGCACCCTGGTACCTTGCATCTCCCCTTCTTTTCAGCCATAATCATCCAGTGGGCTGTGGCATCCAGGTGAATTGGAGCAGCGGGTCCTTTTCTCCTCTTCTCATACTCACCCTTAATTGTGGAACTGGGATGACCTTTCTTGCACTCCAGACTCTTTCCACTTTTGCATAGGCCTTCAGCGACGTATGACTTGAAGGTATACCGATTTAATTTGTTCCTCCTTTCTCATGCCAGTGCCTTAACAATCTCTTTGGTAGAGCAGCCAGGTGGTCACGATGATCATGTCCAGGAAGTGGAACACCAGCTGGTGGTACCACTTCTTTGATCTGATTTTGTTCCGGTACAGTGCAATCAGTTAGTCAAGTAGATCCACCCCACCCATATTCTTGTTGTATTCTTTCACCACAGCAAGGCAGGGGACTTTGGTGATCATCTTTCGCTTGCGATCCCACATGTCAACCTCAGGGATTTTTTTTGATGACCTCCCATCTATTCAGTATCATGGTGTCAGCTACTTGGGACACTCGGCAGGCTTTGTTCCAAAACATGCAGGTGCCTGGTAAACCAAACAATGACATGTACATAAAATGTATCATACTTTCAGAAGTAGCAGGGAGCCCACTCTGGATATTTGATGTATTTCTACAGTATATTGTTCCTAACAATATGTGTTAATATGAACAAAAAAAGTTAGTTATGAGATTAAAGGCCCAGTGCAGTCAAAACCGTGATTTCCTTGTTTTTATATATACTTCCACACTGAGGTTGGAATAATACCAGATCTCAGTCTGTTGGCATGTGATAATTATGATAATGCCATTTTAGTGTATGAGTTTTGAAATTCCAGCCTGTTTTGGTGGGATAGACTTTTTGCCTGCCTGGTGACATCACCAGGTGGTAAATTAGTTAATAGACCAATAAGAGTTCCAGACCTCTGCCAATAACTTCTAGTTTCCCCCTACACCACTCCCAGACAATCCTAGCAAAATTCTAGCTGCCATGTCTGTCGGCGCCATACTCTTGGTGTCATTATACTCTTCATAGTGTGTTCTAACATTTTTAGAACACACTATAAGGAGTATAATGACACATATGTTGCATGCATCATATACGGTTCACAGATCATAGGGTCTTATATGAGGCATGTATAGGTTTAAAATGGTCACTTTCATCATGATGATAACATTTTAAAAAAGGGTTTGTGATACAAATGTAAATATCTTTCCTCCAAAATCAAGTTTCCATGTGAAAATGGTCAGAACAATCTGATATTTTCCGCTGGCGTGGATTCGCCCTTCTATTGCGTAGTGTTGCTCTAATAGCTATACTGAACAAAAATATAAATGCAAAGTTTTGGTCCCATGTTTCATGAGCTGAAATAAAAGATCCCAAACATTTTTCATACTCAAACTTTTTTCTCTCCAATTTTGTGCACAAATTTGTTTACATCCCTGTTAGTGAGCATTTGTCCTTTCCCAATATAATCCATCCACCTGACAGGTGTGCTATATCAAACTGATTAAACAGCATGATCATTACACAGGTGCACCTTGTGTTGGGGACAATAGAAGGCCACTCTAAAATGTGCAGTTTTGTCACACAATGCCACAGGTGTCTCAAGTGTTGAGGGGGCATGCAATTGGCATGCTGACTGCAGGAATATCCAGCAGAGCAGTTGCCAGAACATTAATGTACATTTCTCTACCATAAGCCACCTCCAATGTTTTTAACTAATTTCGATCGATGGCCATTTTGAATGCACAGAGATACCGTGATGATATCCTGAGGTTCATTGTTGTGCCATCCATCCATCACCTCCTGTTTCAGCATGATAATGCATGGCCCCATGTCGCAAGGATTTGTACACACTTCCTGGAAGCTGAAAATGCCCTAGTTCTTCCATGGCCTGCATGCTCATATGTCACCCATTTAGGTATTTTGGGGTATTTTCAACACATTGTTTCTTATAAAAAGAAGCCAAGAGAGACTGGCATGCATAGTATTTATATCAGCCCTCTGATTTCAATGAAGAGCAAGACTTCTGGGCCAACTGCAGCATAACTAGGTCTTTCCTTGCAGCACCCAACCACACGACTGGACAATAATCAAGATAAGAAAAAAAACTAGAGCCTGCAGGACTTGCTTTTTGGAATGTGGGGTCAAAATCAGAGCATCTCTTTATGGCCAGACCTCTCCCCATCTTTACAACCATTGAACCTATATGTTTTGATCATGACAGTTTACAGTAACAAGTAATTTAATATCCTCAACTTGTTCAACATCCAGATTCAGCTGAGGTCTAGAACTTACGGAATGAATTGTACCAAATACAATGCTCTTAGTTTTCGGGATGTTCAGTACCAGTTTACTGCCGACCCATTCCAAAACAGACTGCAACTCATTAAGGGTTTCAGTGACTTCATTAGCTGTGGTTGCTGATGCGTATATGGTTGAATCATCAGCATACATGGACACACATGCTTTGTTTAATGCCAGTGGCAGGTCATTGGTAAAAATAGAAAAGAGTACTGGGCCGAGAGAGCTGCCCTGCGGTACACCACACTTTACATGTTTGAAATTAGAGAAGCTTCCATTAAAGAATGCCATATCGTGGATTCAGAGCTGAGGTTGAAACGCCTAATCACATATGTTTTTTTCAGCAACAGGTTATGGTCAGTGATATCAAAGGATGCACTGAAATCTAACAGTACAGCTCCCACAATCTTATCAATTTCTTTCAACCAATCATCAGTCATTTGTTTGAGTGTCCTCTATAAGCATGCTGAAAGTCTGATAATTTGTATACAGAGAAATAGCATTGTATTTGGTCAAACACTTGGGTAGCGGAATTACTTTGGCTTCCTTCCAGGCCTGAGGACAAACACTTTCCTCTAGGTTTATATTAAATATATGACGGATAGCAGTGGCTATAGTCAGCTACCATCCTCAGTAGCTTTCCATCTAAGTTGTGAATGCCAGGAGGTTTGTCATTATTGATCATTTTTTCCACCTCTCCCACACTAACTTTATAAAATTCAAACTTGCAATGCTTTTCTTTTTGAGCATGTTTGAGATGCTCTGGATCCATGTGTATGACAGCGTGTTCTAGTTCCTGCCAATATCCAACAACAGACATCAATTAGGAGTGGGACAACAGGCCACAATCAGCAGCTTGATCACCTCTCTATGCAAAGGAGATGTGTCGTGCTGCACTCCAGATACTGACAGGTTTTCTGATCCACACCCATATTTTTTTGTTGTTGGTATTTGTGACCAACAGATGCATATCTGTATTCCCAGTCATGTGAAAACCCATAGATTAGGGCCTGATTAATTTATTTCAATTGACTGATTTCCTTTTATATGAACTGAAACTCAGTAAAATGTTGCATTTATATTTTTGTTCCGTGTAGATACAACTAGTGTTTTCAGAGCCTATTATGTTATCCTTATGCCCAATGTCACAGTAGTGCACACAGACATGGTACTAAAACAGGAAGTGGGGGGGTTTTCCCCTCTGGTTGGAGCTGTTTAGGAGGGAACACTTAAACAGGAACTTAGTCTGTTACACTCTACATATAATTAATTGGCTGCTTTGTTGGTATGATACTATTATTACTTGGGTTGGCTTTTAAACAAGACATTGCTCATAGTGACTATAGAAACGGAAGGAGGGGTGAATTTGATACTGGACATGGTGATGAGAGAATGTCAATGGATCTCCACATCTTGGTTCAAACAGTATTTGTCTTCTTCCAAATAGTTCTGCGGGACTTAATTGAGCTTGCCTGGGCGTAAATGTAACCAACGAAGTAGTATTAAAAGGGTAAACCCCGCCCACCTGGACTGGCACTCCAGCGGGCTAAACCAAACAAACACTCAAAAGTACTTAAAAGAAAACAACTATTTAAACCCAGATCTGGTACCTCACTACATAGTGACTGTGCTGAACACCCTGGTATGGTGTTTTGAATGAGGATGTTTTGAGGATGTCCTCCTGGGCTAGTCAAGCCTTATCTGTCTACAGTTGGTGTATGATACTGGCTATGGCGGACCTGGTGGTGTCCTCTGCCCACAGGGTAAAGAGAGGCCATATTTGCATCATGGGAAGTTGACTGATGGCTGGCAGAGAGTCCCTTGTTAGCCTCAGGGACCATGACAGCCCATCAACAACAGGAAGTTAATTTTGAAACTCTCAATTCAGCACTGCGGGGAGATCTAGAGAGACGGCAGAGAGAAATTAAAGAAAAACAAGTGTCTCGGCAGGTGCCTTGTGGGTTGTGAGTTACCGTAACCAGGGCGAGACGTGTCATTCCTGAGTTGATCTGTCACTCTTGTCTCGGGGCACGTTTTCTTGTGTCACACATCTTTCAGCATGGATAGAGGAGAACACTAGATGTGAGAGAATGTGTTAACTGTCTTTACTCACTAGGTGGTTTGAATGACGAGTATGGAGAGCAGTCATCAATGGAGAAGGACAAACTTTTGAACTCATTGTTCACGTAATCCTTTACCACACACACACACACACACACACACACACACACAGAGCTAGTTTTAACATCTGGTAAAGGACAGAAGTTGAACAGGAAGTATCTGTAGAAAGGCAATGAAAACAGTCAGGCTTTCATATCACAATGCCTGCCATAATATACCCTGAACAAAAATATAAACACAACATGTAAAGTGTTGGTCCCGTGTTTCATGAGCTGAAATAAAAGATCCCAGAAATGTTCCATATGCACAAAAAATGTATCTCTAAAAACGTTGTTTACATCCCTGTTAGTGAGCATTTCTCCTTTGCCAAGATACAACACCTGGCAGGTGTTTTATGTGTAGAAGTTGATTAAACAGCACCATCATTACACAGGTGCACCTTATGTTGGGGACAATAAAAGGCCACTCTAAAATGTGCAGTTTTGTCACACAACACAATGCCACAGATGTCTCAAGTTTTGAGGGAGTGTGCAATTGGCATGCTGACTGCAGGAATGTCCACCAGAGCTGTTGCCAGAGCATTTGATATACATTTTTCTTCCATAAGCTTCCTCTGTCGTTTTTGGCAGTACGTCGAACCGGCCTCGCAACCACAAACCATGTGTAACCAGCCCCGGACCTCCACAAATCTGTAAACAAATTTGTGCACAAAATTTGAGAGATGCTTTTTGTGCATATTACATTTCTGGGATAAAAAAAAATAAATAAATTTAACATCTCTATAGCACTATACATGTTGCATTTTTGTATATTTATTTTTGTTCAGTGTAGTTTATTGCTTTAACAGAACAACCATTGATTTCAAAATTAAACAAACCATAACTCTATGCACAAGGACTACTTTGAACAATTTACACAAATGTCAAACATTTGCTGGCAGAGCTGTGCAGATGCTAAGTTTGGTAACTGAATTAGAATAGTTTTCAAAGATGTCTGTAGAAAGAATAGGGTGTCAGCGATGATGAACTGATCCATTGACATTTTTTCCAGCAATTGTTTACAGACAGATTATTTAACTTATTATTCACTGTATCACAATTCCAGTGGGTCAGAAGTTGACATACACTAAATTGACTGTGCCTTTAAACCGCTTGGAAAATTCCAGAAAATGATGTCATGGCTTTAGAAGCTTCTGAAAGGCTAATTGACATCCATTTGAGTCAATTGGAGGTGCACCTGTGGCTGTATTTCAAGGCCTGCCTTCAAACTCAGTGCCTCTTTGCTTGACATCATGGGAAAATCAAAGAAATCAGCCAAGACCTCAGAAAAAGATTTGTGGACCTCCAAGTCTGGTTCATCCTTGGGAGCAATTTCCAAACGCTTGAAGGTACCACGTTCATCTGTACAAACAATAGTATGCAAGTATAAACACCATGGGACCACGCAGCCATAATACCACTCAGGAAGGAGACGCGTTCTGTCTCCTAGAGATGAATGTCCTTTGGTGCAAATCAATCCCAGAATCACAGCAGGAGACCTTGTGAAGATGCTGGAGGAAACCGGTACAAAAGATTCTATATCCACAATAAAACAAATCCTATATCGACAACCTGAAAGGCAGCTCAGCATAGAAGGAGCCAGTGCTCCAAAACCGTCATAAAAAAGCCAGACTACGGTTTGCAACTGCACATGGGGACAAAGAATGTACTTTTTGGGGGAAATGTCCTCTGGTCTGATGAAACAAAAATAAAACTGTTTGGCCATAATGACCATTGTTATGTTTGGAGGAAAAAGGGGGAAGCTTGCAAGTTGAGGAATGCCATCCCAACCGTGAAGCCAAAATAGATGGCTTCATGAGGGAGGAACATTGTGGATAGATTGAAGCAACATCTCAATACATCAGTCAGACAGTTCAAGCTTGGTCTTCCAAATGGACAATGACCCCAAGTACAATTCCAAAGTTGTGGCAAAATGGCTTAAGGGCAACAAAGTCAAGGTATTGGAGTGGCCATAAACAAAGCCCTGACCTCAAACATATCGAAAAGTTGTGGGCAGAACTGAAAAAGCTTGTGTGAGTAGGGAGGCCTAAAAAGCTGACTTAGTTACACCATCTCTGTCAGAAGGAATGGGCCAAAATTCTCCCAACTTATTGTGGGAAGCTTGTGGAAGGCTACCGGAAACATTTGACCCAAGTTAAACAATTTGAAGGCAACGCTACCAAATACTAATATAGTGTATGTGAACTTCTGACCCACTGGGCATAATTTTTTTTTAAAGATGAAATATTATCACTCTACTATTATTCTGACATTTCACATTCTTAAAATAAAGTGGTGATACTGACCTAAGATGGCATTTTTACTAAGATTAAATGTCAGAAATTGTTTTTTTTTAATGTATTTGGCTAAGGTGTAAGTAAACTTCCGACTTCAACTGTCTATCTACTTCAACTGTACATCCGGGTAAAGGATTTACGGTAACGGAATTACATCATGGGTCCCACATCTGCACACACTTCAATGGGGCAGAAGTCCATGAGTAGTTGTGAAAGAAACTGTCACGTGGGTAATTGTAAGTGACTCATTTTAGCTAGTTCCATCTTGTTCTTGATACCATGTCTTGTTTTGACTGATTCATGTCGATGCTAAAATTCGCTAGCTAGCTAACCAACAAATGTAACGATGTATTTGAGAGACAAGTACTCATTGTGCAAATGTATTTATGCTTTCAATTAACATTGGAGAAGAAATATAGTTTTATGTTGTCAACAATCATAGCCAACCCTGCTTCTTTTGCCCCATAGTTGCGCATTGGGTTTTGTTGCTAAACAACCAACCCCTCTATACAGAAATGCTTAGTTATAAATATCATTCTCTTCATGGGGACGGATCCTCCACCTCCAAATCGATCTCGCTCCAGAGTACAGGACTCGGTGTAATGCTCATTCCTTCGACGATAAACGCGAATACGACCATCATCCCTGGTGAGACACAACCGCGACTCGTCAGTGAAGAGCACTTTTTGCCACTCCTGTCTGGTCCAGCGATGGTGGGTTTGTGCCCATAAGCCAGTGATGTCTGGTGAGGACCTGCATTACAACAGGCCTACAAGCCTTTGGCTGCAATAGGCTGAGAGAAGATGGACTGTCTGAGCACTGATGGAGGGAATGGGTGTTCCTGGTGTAACTCGGGCAGTTGTTGTTGCCATCCTGTACCTGTCCCGCAGGTGTGATGTTCGGATGTACCGAACCTGTGCAGGTGTTGTTACACGTGTCTGCCACTGCGAGGACGATCAGCTGTCCGTCCTGTCTCCCTGTAGCGCTGTCTTGGGTGTCTCACAGTACGGACATTGCAATTTATTGCCCTGGCCACATCTGCAGTTCTCATGCCTCCTTGCAGCATGCCTAAGGCACGTTCACGCAGATGAGCAGGGACCCTGGGCATCTTTCTTTTGGTGTTTTTCAGAGTCGGTAGAAAGGCCTCTTTAGTGTCCTAAATTGTCATACCTGTGACCTTAATTGCCTACTGCCTGTAAGCTGTTAGTGTCTTAACAACCATTCTACATGTGGATGTTCATTAATTGTTTAGCGTTCATTGAACAAGCATGGGAAACAGTGTTTAAACCCTTTTACAATGAAGATCTGGGAAGTTATTTGGATGTTTACAAATTATCTTTGAAAGACAGGGTCCTGAAAAAGGGACAATTATTTTTATTGCTGAGTTTATAACAAAAAATATACAAATAAAAAAACTGCATCTCTGCTCAACCTGGCAAGAGTGGCTTAAAGGGTGTTTAGCATCCCCAGTGGCTCTGCAAATGCGGCGAGGATATTCTCCACTGCTGGCCTGCTCTCCAGTCACCAACGCATGAGCGTGAAGCCACGGAGTCTGACCAAGCTTGTGTTTCTAAAAATGTATTCAAAAGGCGCTGTAGACTGAGCCTAAAGGTATTTTTCATATAATTGTAAGTAAGTTATAGCCTGTATGCGCAGTTTAGACTATAATGATTTAATACAATGAAGTGCTTAAATGTGCGCTTTATGTCCCTACCAGCCTATTGTGTTGCACTCGCAAATGCTTCATAATGGATTTCGTTGTAGGCTATAGCCTTGAAATAATAGTCTAAATATTACATTTTCGTTCCTTCTTAGGCTCCCTGTCTGGCTACTGACCTGTTTAGCGTTTTTATGCAGTTTAATATGACATGTAGCCTATATTTTAAGTGACGAGAGCTTCTTACATTTAGCTTTTCATGTTAAGTAAAAAGTATTTGAATACGGACAGAACCTGTGGCTAGGGTAGGATTCTAGGCTAACCTGGACTAGCTCCTCTGTCCAAGATCGTCTGGAACATTCGGAGGTGAAGGGGGCTATGGAGACATTATCCTGGCAGCGCTTGTGGAAGGGTGGGTA
The DNA here is from genome assembly GCF_013265735.2 of Oncorhynchus mykiss. Classification (NCBI taxonomy): domain Eukaryota; kingdom Metazoa; phylum Chordata; class Actinopteri; order Salmoniformes; family Salmonidae; genus Oncorhynchus; species Oncorhynchus mykiss. The sequence goes on along the minus strand of NC_048573.1, from coordinate 27,175,916 downwards.
GGCAGAATCATCGCTGCTGGGTTTGGAGGCGACCTCGTGGTTTGCTGCTGCTCGTCGCTCTCCTTCTCTTTTTTTTTGGTTTTGTTTGGGTACTTTGGTGAAGCCAATTTTCTGATACTCATCGTGGCAGTTGAAAATTAGCTGGTTCAAGCTCGCTAAATAGTCTAAGGCTAACACTAAGCTTCTTAGCGAGCTGTAAAAAGCATAACTAAACTCTGTAGTGGTGGCGCGTGAGGCAGACCTGAGTGAAGCAGCGTCAATGGTAAACTTGACCTAGCGTGTCACGTTATTCAGTTAACCTACCACAGGTGGTGTTTTTTTCCCCTTTTTATTAAACCCAAAGGAGTCGTACACAACCACCATAGTGGCTTACCATAGCCCCCCTACACACATGGGGCACCCTCTGTCCATGGTGCTGAGACGGCGCAGTGGCGTTACATTTTGCGCAAATTTGTCACTCAATCATTTCAGCTTTTTGTTGTTGCTATTTTTATACAAGCACATAAAACTGAGGCTGCAAAAGTTTCAACTGAGGGGCTAAGCCCCCTTTTGCCCCCTCGTGGAACCAGGCCCGAGATCACAGAACTTGTAATGGCCCTTGTCTACAGCGATTGTGAGCACCGTTTCTCAGGCGAATGTGGACAGGAGTGATTTATACATGCAGTTAAGAGTGGGACAAATTCTTGTCATTGACTGCGATGGGTGTGGGTTTCAAGGATTGATAAACTGTTGTTTCTGGAGTTGATTTCAGTGCCAGCGTGTAGGAGGCTGTTGACGCAGCCCCCCGAGGTGGCCAGGTTGAGAGGCGTGTAATCTGAAATGTTATGGTGCTCCTTGTTGGCCCCGCACAGCAGTAACGGCTTTACCAGTTGGAAGGAATGGACCAGAGGTTAGTCAATCCACACAACACCGTTGGAATTTCCACAATGGACATACCCCGGTGTTTTACCAAAAAGGCAACTGATGTGGTGTTGAGAGAAGAATGTGTTTTAATGAAAAGCAGCCCCTCCTTGTCTTCCTACAGAGCAGGCCAGGGAGAGGTGTGCTTTTGGTTCTCTCGGACTGGGATTCGATGTCCCCTCCTTTATCCAGCAGGATCTCCACCACGCCAATATGACCCAACGTAGCAGCTGGATCAGCTGGGGACAGACAGTTAGATTACCCTCCAACACACACAGAGACTCCCACTTCTACACACATTATCAAGTTCCCTGAAAAATGTACATAAAAATATAGCTGCTGTGCGTGGTGTGACGTATGTGCATCGATGTCCACTAGGCTTGGGCTGTATACCGGGATATTTGACGGTGCCGTCAGTCTGGTTTTTCAATACTGTTAGAACTGTTTGTACTCTCTTATATTCTAAACAGTTTTTTTTATGTGCGCTGTTTGCTAAATAACATCACAACAATGCGAACGAAGTGAGGTGATCAAATGACACTTCTCTTGACGGGAGGAAGGGAAAGGGGGTGGTTCATAGAGCTTGCAAACTTTTGCAGCGATAACGTGTGACCTCTTCCACCTTTTTAGTTCGAGAAGAGAGACAGATGGAAAGGAGTGAAAATGGTCGATCTGGTGTCGGGGGGGGGGGGATGGCACTCCCCCTATTTGGAGACATTTCCGCTTTAGCTTCAACAATAAAGGGAAACCCAAGGATTTAATTGAGGTAATATGCAAGATTTGCTTGAGGGCTAGAACAGCAAAGGAAGGCAATACACAAAGTCGGCGCTCCCACCTCAGGGTACACCACCCTTTGACCTATGCACGCCTCAGGATCACAGGCAATGGGGCTGGGCCCTCCTGCTAAACCAGTATTGTTGTTATTTATGTATTTGTATTATTTCTTATTTCTTAACTGTTTTGTTTTATTTTGATTACATTTTTAAGACTGGTCGATGTGCTTTTAAAATGTAAAAAAATATTGTCCTATTTTGTAAGGGAGCTACTGGTAATTCCTAAGGCTGTTTATATTTTGTGCAGTATTCAATTGGTCTTATTGTTGTAGTTTGTGTTTTACAATACGGGGTCAAGTATTTGTTTTCCCCCTTTTAGGTTGAGGGCAGGCATTTGCAATTTGGTAGTGCTGAGAAATGAGTTATTTTTGAGGTCCATTCGATTCTTAAAAAATAACAACCTCATATATTTTGTAATGCATTATGAAATAATGATAATGATTTTAGTGCTTTAAAAAAAATGGAAATTCCAAAGCCCAAAATAGTGCACATTCAATTGCCAAAACATTCCATTCTCGCTGTCCGGTCCACCATTGGGTAGATGTCAATAGGAAATTACTATGACATAATCAAATATTTCAGTTGTGTACATTACTTCGTTTTATATTTTGATTCTTTAAAAAAAAAAAGCAAAAAATGCATCACATCTCTGCACCGGTAATAGCCGTCAGCCTACTCTCTTGAACTGTCTCTGTCCCTCCTTATGTATATTTTAAAGGGGCTTTTATCAGAACCCCCCCCCCCCCCCCCCCCCCTAAAAAAAATAAAGATTTATGACATACTGACATTGCATTGTGGAATCAGTGTAGTAAAATAGTTTCACATCAGTCCAGAATATCTCGCTATGTAAACAATTTACAAAATAAGTGTTCAATAGATTCAGTTTCTAGTTTACAAACACTGTTCACTGGTAACATCAGGTATATATTTAGAAATCAAGCTATTACACTGGTAGAATATATGGAGGATCTTAAAGGAGATCTCCTTTTCTTTATTTCTCACCATAAATCTGTGTGGAGTGAGCCAAGCACAGTGCCAGTTCACATCAAATAATGGAGGCCAACAAAATATAGCAAAAGGGATAGAATTCCTGTCTCAAATATCCCTTAAGCGATTAAGGATAATTTATTTTTGATAGATTCAATTACAGGATTCAAATTAAAATCATTCACAGGCTTAAGATATTTAGTGATTTTTTTTACACCAAGTTAGGTTACAATATATTTTTCTGTTTTTTTTGACAGGTTCTTTAAGAACAAACATCTCACATTTGGAAAAATGTCATACCAAACCTTGTGACACATTTTAAAAAAGTGAGATGTTATCTTGAGCTCTCTGGCCTGGAATTGTAATGCCTTCAAATGGACTTGTTAAACAAATGAGCATGAGGTTTGAGATACTAACAAATATAACAAAGGTGAGATTGGACAACCTTGTCGTATTCCTTTTTGTAAATGTTAAACCTTGAGGATGTTCCATGACAGTTTGATACAGCTATTGCCACCATTATACAGAGTTGTAATAGCATCATCAAAAAAATGACCAAACTTCAAATGCTTAAGACAATCAAAGATAAAATTGTGACATGGTATCAAATGCTTTCTGAAAATCCAAAAATAAGATGACAGGGAAGTCATTCAATAGATCACAATACTCAACCAAGTCTATCACCAGCCTCCGATTATTAGATATATGACGCCCTTTCATAAACCCTGATAGACATTCATCAATCAGATCATTCAAGCCAGACTTGAACCTTTTCTCAATGATTGAGGCTATCATTTTGTAGTTGTTATTGAGCGTAATTGAACGCCAATTATCAATAATTAAGAGATCCTTATATGGTTTAGGCGTAAGAGTAATAACCCCTTGCTTCAGAGGCAGGTGGTTCTCCCTTTATAGCCTCAAAGGTTTCTAGTAAAAATTTTGCTTTTTCTTCAGACAAGGTTTTGTAAAATTCGGAGGTTAATTCATCACAGCCTGGAGATTTTTTATTTATTTTTTATTAATCCCATATTGGATGTCCATAATGGATAAATCTTAACAAGACCAAATTATTATGTATTTATTTATTTATTTATTTATTTATTTATTTATTTATTTATTTATTGAATAATTTACTAATTGGGCTAACGTTCTCTATAGAATCAAGGAGATCCTTAGTCACTCAAACGGTTATTTAAGGAGTAAAACTTAGTGGTGAAGTCTGATAACAACTCTCTATCCTCAGTGGTAACCCCATTTAATCTTAAATGTTCAAAGTGTGAGTTCCCCTCTCCTCTTGTCCAAATCTAATGAAGTATCTACTGTTCTTCATCGTTTTTTTAAGCCATTGTTTTCTGGACCTTTTTATGAAGGCTCCTCTAGCCTTTTCCTTATAAAATGAATATAGTTGATTCTGTAAATCATTACATTTAGCTTTCTCATTAAGATCAAGATGCTCAATCTCTGATATCAACAATTTTTTTAGAGACCTCAGCTACGTCACATCTCCTTAAAGCAGGCCACATCCCATATGTAATACAGGCTGATTTTTAAAATGTATATATTATTTAAGCAATTCCAAATATTTCCCATCTTCTGCATTTAGAGTTAGCTCAATTCCAGTAAAGAATTCTTAATCACATTTTTTAAATCATCATGCAATAAATGAGTCATTCCATTACCCATAACCACCAGAGTATTTCTTATCATCATTACTGCACATTCTTAGTCAGCCATGTCATTTTATGATCCGTCAGGACTGCAGGCAGTATTTTACCTCTACAGTGTTGGGCTCAAGGCTAGAAGTTATCACCCACAAGCCAATTCTTGATTGTGTACTGTTTCTTTCCAGGGTTTACGCTCCATAAGTGAATTAAGTCGAGGCTTTGGCAGAAATTCACCAATTTGTTCGCACCAATGTTAGGCCTATGGGGCAATCATCAGTCTCCTTATAATAAACTATTCAAATCCCTACCAACTACAATCTGACTGGATGGATATTTTCTCAGATTTAAGAATTTCCTTTAGAAGAAGTCATTTGGAGGACTGGAACAGTATCCATATACATTACACAACACAAATAATCTGTCCATGTGGTTGATGGCCGCTACTAGCCAATGTCCATTTGAGTAAACAAAAATGTATCTTTGAAATTGTGTGCTAAAATTGCAACCCCAGCTGAATGATTTTGTCCCGTGGGCCTAGAAAATGTCACTACTCCCACTGATTTTTCCCAATACTATAGTCCTCTTTGCATGAATGTGTCTCTTGAACGAATAGAAAATCTGTGTTGCAGTCCTAACAAAGTTCATTTTCTACAGGTTTCGTATCCCCCTGGCATTGATTGACATAAACTTAAAGTCCATATATATACAATAGAAAGGAAAATCCTATGCAATCTCAACTCTACCCTCTCTATGAAAAGGTGCTTCATAAATGTAGTAACAGAAGTCTTGACTTGTAAACCATAACACCACAATCCAATGCAAGCCTACCAGCGGATCAAATTATTCTCGTATGTGCCTCCCGGGTGGCACAGTGGTTAAGGGTGCTGTACTGCAGCGCCGGCTGTGCCACCAGAGACTCTGGGTTCGCGCCCAGGCTCTGTCGTAACCGGCCGCGCCCGGGAGGTCCGTGGGCCTAGTTGTCCGGGTTAGGGAGGGTTTGGCCAGTAGGGAAATCCGTCTCATCGCGCACCAGAGACTCCTGTGGAGGGCCGGGCACAGTGTGCGCTAACCAAGGTTGCCAGGTGCAGTGTTTTCTCTGACACATTGGTGCGGCTGGCTTCCGGGTTGGATGGCGCTGTGTGGTGCAGTGCGGCTTGGTTGGGCTTTATTAGGGCGCATGACTTTCAACCTTTGTCTCTCCCGAGCCCGTACGGTAGCAATGAGGCAAAATTGGATACCACGAAATTGGGGAGAAAAAGGGATAAATAAAAAAAATAAAAATTAGATATATCTATTCTTGTATGATTTGAGAGGTGAAACGATAAAAAAATCTAATGTTTTTGCACATTTTCTCCAGAAAATTGGCCCTTTCGTTTTATTTGCAGTGACTGCTTCGCACAAAGACAATTATTTTTGTGTATTTTGGGTGCAGGGCTATTGACTGGAGTTTCTTACTCAATTCCTCCATTTCTTCTCCTGAGGAGTCAAGTGGCGGCTTCTCAAGTGGTGTATGACTGGACCGCTAGCAACTGCCTTCTCCTAACTTTTGCTCTTTCGCAATTTTCTTTCTTCAATTTAGCCAAGTTTACGATCAAATTAAGCGGTCTACTGAGCGTACTTCTCGGTGTTAATAAACGTACTTCTCGGTGTTATAAACCAAGTTTTTATTTTTTTGGTTAACTTTTATTCCTCTTAAACGCAAAGGTTACTCAGAGCAAGATAAATTCCCGTCTGCACCCCCAAGTATTTGAAGTGCACCATATTGCTTAATGCCACCCATTCATGGTGAGTGGGCTCATGCAAAGACTCATGGTCGACGTAGTTTTCATCCTGCCTTAGGGAGACCACCAGGAGCCTCCTCATAGCCTGGTCGGTGGAAGCACGTGGTCCTGTGTGACGATAATGTAGTAGTCAGAATGGACTTCTTCACGCTCCAGACTGGACGCTAGGGGCCTGATCTAACCTAACGTAGAGGGCATAAAAGTTTATCCCTCCAGAGATCTATATATAACGATGAGATGCTCATGTCTCTGACCCTAACCATTGGAGTCGTTGTCCCAAAGGCGGGAAGGCAGGCAATAAGCTTAGGTCCAAAATAAGCCCATTTGAAAAGCATTGGGTTTATTTTGGACAGATTTTGCAGAGTGAAACCTCTCGCTTCGCCTCTTCCTCCCTGATCCGTCGCTGTCTTGAGCCGGAAAAAACTGCCGCAATGGATTATGGTCATTGCGGGAATCCTATTTGTGTCAGAAAAGGATATTCATATAATAGGTAAGCTATATAAAACCTTGCAGAGAGCCTGTCCAACTGACAATCTCTTACAAAAAAAGATTAACTATTGGAACCAGGACTTAATAAGAACTGATATTGGCAGAAGATGGAAGAATGTTGGAACATAACTAATGAGATTACAGTTAATGGAAATGTGTGCTTAATCCAGTATAAATTAATGTATCGAATTTGTTATACAAGAAACATAATTCACAAATTCTACAGCACAACGGCAGAGTGATGTCTGAAGTGTAAAATAAATAATGACTCAATAATCCATGCCTTCTGGGAATGTTATAACGTACAAAAGTTAAATACATTTTTAATTGGTCTGTCTGCATATTTCAAGACATGGGTTGGATGATACTTTTTCTCGTCAATCATCTTTAAAAAAAGTATACTTGAACTGTAAATCAACCAATCCTCCGTCGTTAATGTAATGGAAATGTCAAATGCTTTATCAAAACATTTTAAGTGTGTGGGCTACAGAAAGAAACAAAATGGTGCAGTTTGAGGCCATGTCAAAATGAGTTATTTTTCCCATAAAAGGGCTTTTTACAGACAGAAATACTCATCAGTTTTATCAGCTGTCTGTGTAGCAGGTCTCAGATGATCCCACAGGTGAAGAAGCCGGATGGCGAGGTCCTGGAATGGCATGGTTCCACGTGGTCTGTGGTTGTAAGGCCGGTTGGACATACTGCCAAATGTTCTAAACCAACATTGGAGGTGGCTTAATGCCGCTTAATTACTCAACACTACAGTTTGGACAATGTGTGTGTTTTTTTAAATTTTTAGACCTAGTCAGATTGGGGAAAGGGTTATCTGGTCCTAGATCTGTGGTTAAGGCCAAGTTCTACTACAAGCTAGGAGGGGGGTGTATGGGGTCTGGTGCATATAGAATACTCATTAATCTGAAGGAATGCTTCCTTACTAGGGTTCCTTTACAGCCGAGGTCCATGGATATTGACCACTAACGACATTAATCAGGCTGGGGAGAATCTATTCTCGACCAATCAATGGCAATATGTACAGATGTAGGATCTTAATTTGAGCCACTTTGCTACAGAAGGAAAATTATCCTGCAGCAACAGGAAATGTGAATTACGTGGATTATAATGAATAAAAATAATTGTAGGGGCTGATTACATTTTTCTTAAGGGAAAATCAACATTGAAATTTCTTAGTGAAAATTTAAAAAATGTAAACTTTCATATGGTACCACAAAGATTGTTGGAGGTCCACACCAGAGAATGTTGACATGAATCTCTTTTTTTTTATCATACTGTCAATCCTACATAGGAAACCTCGAAGTCATAGAAATGTAGATAATAGAATAGACATTTATAGTCACATTTTATTTGTCACATGCTTCGTAAACAACAGGTGTAGATTAACAGTGAAACGCTTACTTACGGGTCCTTTTTCCAACAATGCAGAATACAATATGAAGCTCATTGTAAGAAATTCAAAATGTGACACGGAATAAATACACAGTGAATAATGAATAACAATTGCGAGTAAAAATAACATGGCTATATACAAGGAGTACCAGTACTGAGTTGATGTGCAGTGGTACAAGGTTCTTGAAGTAGCTATGTACATATAGGTAGGGTGACTCGGCAACAGGTTAGATAATAGACAGTAGCCGCAGCGTGTGTGTGGCGTTAGTGTGTGTTGAGGGTAGAGTCCAGTGTGTGTGCATGGAGTCATGCAAGCGAGTTAGTGCAAAAAAGGGTCAATGCAGTGTTGATGGTCAGGGTGGCAGATGTGTGGTTGCCTACCCTCACTGCCTATGGTGTTGAATGCTGAGCTGCAGTCAATGAACAGCATTCTTACATACGTTTTCCTTTTGTCCAGGTGGGTGTGGGCAGTGTGCAGTGCAATGGAGATTTCATCATCTGTGGATCTGTTGGGGCGATATGTGAATGGGTCCAGGGTGTCTGGGATGATGGTGTTGATGTGAGCCATGACCAGCCTTTCAAAGCATTTCATGACTGTAGGTATGAGTGCTATGAGGCAATAGTCTTTTAGGCAGAATATCTTGGCATTCTCGGCATGGGGACTATGGTGGTCTGCCTGAAACAAGTTGGTATTACAGACCGGGTCAGGGATAAGTTGAAAATGTGCTGATTATGCATCCTGGCATTCCGTCTGGCCCCACGGGCTTGTGCATGTTAACCTGTCTTACATTGGCTACGGAGAGCGAGATCACACAGTCATCTGAAACAGCTGGTGCTTTCATGCATTTTCAGTGTTGCTTTCCTCGAAGTGAGCATAGAATGTATTTAGCTCGTCTGATAGGCTTGAATCGCTGGGCAGCTTGTGGCTGGGTTTCCCTTTGTAATCCGTGATGGTTTGCAAGCCCTGTTACATCCGTCGAGCGTCCGAGCCGGCGTAGAAGGATTCGATCTTTGTCCTGTATTGATGCTTTTCCTGTTTGATGGCTCATCGACAGTCGTACCCAGATTAGTGTCCTGCTCCTTGAAATTTCCATTTAAATTCACATTTGATGGTGGGTGGACCGGCGGACATCTTTGTGGTAATAATTAAAGTGAAAATGTAAATGTCCATTCTATGAATTGCTTCTTTGATTGAAATGACACCCATCATGTATTCAAAATGATGGCAGGTACAACACAAAAGCCTCACATGACGTAAAATAGTGTCTAAGCTACAACCTATGTGAATATGAAAAAATCTGAGTTGAAGTGTTTTTAGACAAAAAATCAAAACAGAATTTATATTTTAAAACATTTATATAAAATGTTATATATCAGGCCTGCAGCTAGCAGCAATCATCAGCAGCCACTACAGTAAACAATCGGCATCATTCACCACTCGATACCAAGCGCCATGTTGTCACCCTCCCCCTGTTAGTATGCGTCTCCATAACAGTTCACCAGACAGTGATGGGAAAAGCCACTAAAACACTGAGCAATTCTCCTGGTGTTAGTGCCTCATCGCCGTAACTTTAGCAGAGCGTAAAAATGTCCTTGAGACCACTGTGTGATGTATTGTTTTGACAATTTAATTTCAGCCACCCATTTATGTATTGTTTTCGCTCTCCACGGGTTATTGTTGCCTGGAGACACGGACATGAATCAGAGATGGGCTAGGGCTTAGTGCAGATAAGTGAGGGTTTGAGTAACTGCTCCACAACAGCAGCTCTTAGTTCGTCAGTAGCTAGGTTTCCATCCAATTGGCGACAGATTTTCATGTGAATATTCTAAATTCCGCATAAAGAAAATATGTGCATTTTCCCACCAGTGGTGTATTTCCACCAAACTGACTTGTTGGGGATAAAAATCAGTGCGTGATGTAGTGCAAAAAAAAATATATTTTTTAAAGGTTTTCATGTACCAAATAAAAATCGAAAGTTCAATGTGTTTCCATCCCATTTTCAACTCTGAGAGTTTTGTCACATACTGTTGCGTTAAATAGCAAACGTGCACGTGCGCTCTAGCCAACAGCTCGCAAATACTGTGCAGGTAGGCTAGTCTGCATGATGAGATTATTATGGATTGTCAATCGGCTGTCAAGGATCAATCATGTCACCAGAATAAAACTCTCAATATGTATTGGAAGAGAGCCTCAAGCTCTTCACCGTGTACTGTCACCTACCTGTGAAGTGAATTTGTAAATGATTTAATCTGATGCCTAATAAACTGCATGGATCCCGAGTCCTAACGGGAGGACCACACACCATATCACGACTCCAAGTTTACTTCCATATGATGGTTGTGATATCAATATTTGCGCGGTGTTTCCACTGTCAATTCTCGCAAAATGTATTTTAACAACACAAAACGATCCCACCATGTCGAACGAACAAATTCTGTCGCCATTTATAAAATTGTACTGAAATGTCTTGTTTCCATCAGTTTCTTGTTTAAAACAAATACGGAATGACTTTACTCGCATAAAAGCTGTGGATGGAAACGTGGTTACTGAGGGAATATAGTAGAGGTATCAGACTGCCAGACAGCCAGGTTGGACCCCCCCCTCCCATCGCACCCCGATTAATCCGCCCAGTCAATAGTCCTTGCCCCAGTCACCAGGCAACGGGCAGATGACTCCAAAGCCATTGCGGTCGGGAGCGTCACCTGAAACACTCCTTCCACCCAGAGCTAGAGCACTGCAGAATGCCAAAGAGAAGGAGAGAGTGAGTGCCAAAGAGAGGGAGATCGTTAAGAATAAAAACTCCATAGATTCTCCATAGACAATGGGGTGTGAGAGCGAACGAAAGGGGATGATGGAGGAACTGTCACCTGGGTGATGAATGAATGGTAGGACGTCACCCATTTGTCAGTGACACCAGTCTGTCACCAACCAGCAGGCACACTTTGTGCCACGGGGCCAGACCAACGGGCAGGGCAAACAATGGCAGGCACAGTGGCACTGTGATGAGTTGTGTGTGTGTGTGTGTGTGTGTGTGTGTTTGTTTATTTCAGTGATAAGGGAGAATGGACCCATCGTCTCTATATTGTGTGGTTGAAGGACCAGTGGCACAGTGAGGTCAGAGTAAAGAGCTATTCAGAAGAGGACAGGTCCTTCTCTCTATGGAGAGGCTGGTTGGTGGAGAACTTGGTGGCATTCCAAGTTGTCATCTTTGCATTCATTCTGTGCAGATACAGTTGAAGTCGGAAGTTCACATACACTTTAGCCAAATACATTTAAACTCAGTTTTTCACAATTCCTGACATTTAATCCTAGTAACAATTCAGGTCAATTTAGGTCAGTTAGGATCACCACTTTATTTTAAGAATGTGACATGTCAGAATAGGAGTAGAGTGATTTATTTAGGCTTTTATTTCTTTCATCACATTCCCAGTGGGTCAGAAGTTTACATTATACTCAATTAGTATTTGGTAGCATTGCCTTTAAATTGTTTAACTTGAGTCAAACGTTTTGGCTAGCCTTCCACAAGCTTACCACAAAAAATGGGTGAATTTAGGTCCATTCCTCCTGACAGAGCTGGTGTAACCGAGTCAGCTTTTTAGGCCTCTTTGCTCGCACACGCTTTTTTTTTGTCTACAAATGTTCTATATGATTGAGGTCAGGGCTTTGTTATGGCCACTCCAATACATTGACATTGTTGTCCTTAAGCCATTTTGCCACAACTTTGGAAGTATGCTTGGGGTCATTGTCCATTTGGAAGACCCATTTGCGAACAAGCTTTAACTTCCTGACTGATGTCTTGAGATGTTGCTTCAATATATCCACATAATGTTCCTCCCCCATGATGCCATCTATTTTGTGAAGTGCACCAGTCCCTCCTGCAGCAAATCACCTCCACAACATGATGCTGCCACCCCCGTGCTTCACGGTTGGGATGGTGTTCTTCGGCTCGCAAGCCTCCCCCTTTTTCCTCCAAACATAACGATGGTCATTATGGCCAAACAGTTGTTTTTTTGTTTCATCAAACCAGAGGACATTTTCCCCAAAAGTACGATCTTTGTCCCCAGTTGCAAACTGTAATCTGGCTTCTTTTTATGGCGGTTTTGGAGCAGCGGCTGCACTTTTCGCACCAACGTACGTTAAACTCTAGGAGACAAAGCGTCTCCTTCCTGAGTGGTATGACGGCTGCGTGGTCCCATGGTGTTTATACTTGCGTACTATTGTTTGTACAGATGAATGTGGTACCTTCAGGTGTTTGTAAATTGCTCCCAAGAATGAACCAGACTTGTGGAGGTCTAAAAATGTTTTTCTGAGGTCTTGGCTGATTTCTTTTGATTTTCCCATGATGTCAAGCAAAGAGGCACTGAGTTTGAAGGTAGGCCTTGAAATACATCCACAGGTACACCTCCAATTGACTCAAATTATGTCAATTACCCTATCTGAAGCTTCTAAAGCCATGACATAATTTTCTGGAATTTTCCAAGCTGTTTAAAGGCACAGTCAACTTAATGTATGTCAACTTCTGACCCACTGGAATTGTGAAATAATTTGTCTGTAAACAATTGTTGGAAAAATTGCTTGTGTCATGCACAAAGTAGATGTCCTAACCGACTTGCCAAAACTATAGTTTGTTAACAAGAAATTTGTGGAGTGATCGAAAGACTAGTTTTAATGACTCCAACCTAAGTGTATGTAATCTTCCGACTTCAACTGTATCAGATGTCACAATGTTTGGAAAACTCTTGGTAGATCCAAATCCTGGTTATTGGTTGGTTGAGAAATGAATTATGTTATAGCAATGTTCTAAGATGCCCTTGCAGTGTGACTGCAAAATAGACAACCGGGAATGTTGATCTCCTCACAAGATCAGACTGTGTTGAAAAGAACAAGGCTCCAAACATGGAAGAACAGGGAAGTGAAACGTGTGGTACCACACATTTGGAGACCACTTCTGTTCTTTTTACACTATTTGTAAATAAAGCCCACTCTGGCATATTTCTGGGGTATTTTCTAGCTTCCTCAATTTAGCACAGTTTTTGACGGTTTATTTTCAACTACTCAAGGACAGCTGCACTGAAACGTGATTTACTTAACTCAGACTAGGGAAAGTTTGTGATCGGATGCAGTATTTGTTAGCTGTAAAACAGATTTGAGAGAACAACACATGACTGTATTGAATGACGTGGTGAAACCTTGAGAATGTCTTCGGGTTACAGATTCATGTTTGTCAGTAGCTAGGTTTCCATCCAGTCGGTGACATTTTCATTCGAATATTCAAAAATCTGAATATAAACAATATTCGCATTTTCCCACCAGAGATGTTTCCATCAAATTGACTTGTTACAGATACAAGGCTGTGCGTGATGACGTAGTGCACATTAAAAATCATTGTTATTAAATTCCCATGTACATGGACACGACCCAGTCGTTCGTTCTAAATGCTCCATTGGCATACTGACTGGCAACGTTCTCACCCCTTGCTTGCTAGCCAACTACGGCGAACTTAGTCACGTTCAAAAAGTGCAGCCAGAATAACAGCAAAGTAGTGACATTTTATTTGGATACATCCATAGCAATGAGCTAATGAGGTGCGATTTTTGCCTGGCGTAGAAAATGTGCTTACTCGTCAGGACACTGTTGGAGCTCGTTCAGAGGAGCTCGTTCAGAGGACCACAGCTACAGTAACACAATCACGTCAAACTGGATCCAGGATTAGACGCACCCGTTGTATACTGTATCTGTGCACTGACATTTCTCGCACAATTAATTTGACCAACACTAAAAGATCCTACCTTGTCTCGTGGATTTTGATTAGTTGACATTTTTGTAAAGTTTATCAAAAAACTTCTGGTTCCATCAGGCCTGTCATTACATGTATTTATTTTTTCCCGACATGTACAGTACTTTACTCAGATAACAAGGTTGGATGGAAACCTGGTTTATGACAGAGTATATTGCCTGGTCTTATTGTGTTCATATGGAGATGGTACTGGGCTTACTGTATGACAGCTGGGCTCTTTCATAATGATCTTACTGACTGATGGTGAGTGGCTTTAGAGGTCCTCTTCCTCTTTTTTCTCCCTTTTTCTCCCCATCGATCTCTCTCTCTCTCTCTCTCTCTCCTTTTTCTCATTCCTCTCTCGCTCTTTCTCAGTCTCTCTCTCTCGCTTCCCCGTGTGTGTGTGTGTTTCAGACTGCTGGTGAAGCCTGTAATTGAGCGTGTCCACCCACCGCTCTGCAGCAGAATCAGCCAGGGGAAGAAAGCTTATTTCTTTTGTGACACGCACACTTTTGCTGCAGTGCCTCTCTCTCCATTCCCACGCAACCAACCACCGAAGACCACCCTTCTGGCTGGTGCAGCCTAGAGTCCTAACACACACACACACACACACACACACACACACACACACCATTCCTCTATCTCTACTCCTCTAATGCAGTAGAGACCTAATGCACATACTTGTATACCTACAACGTCTAAAAATAATCCAACAGGTGAATTTTGTGGCAGTTTCACGGTCACCTAATAGTAAGTGGAGGAGGAGCATATGCTGTAACCTCGGAGTTCTCCACTGTTCTCAATGACGGTTTAGTTGCTAATGGCATGTTTTATCTCCTGACTGGTGACAAACCATAATCTACATCGCAAGTTGTAATTCACTGTGCCATAAACATGACAACAGTGTTATTTTGCATACAACCTTCCCACATCTTTCTGGGGATGGTTGCAGGATAGTCGCTTGGCTTTGGAACATTTCTTAGCACATTTAAAGGCATTTGACAAGAATGTGTTATTTTCTTGGTATCTCATTACTTTAACCGAGCGTCTCCTAAAAGTTCTAACGTGGTTACGTGTCATTTCAACTTTGGTAAATGTTCTGTGAATGTTCTCCAACTGGTTGGACATTGGGAATGTTCTCAAATAGTTCAGAGGTCATTAAGGAACAATTGTTCTTCTGTGGGAATTTCAGTGCCTCAGCATGTTTGGAACAACAGGTTTCCTCATGGTTCTATTTAAAGTAATGTTCTCATTGTTCAGAGAACGTTAAACAACATTCTTCTGTGGAAATGTCAGTACTTCCACAGAACATTCCACACAACTACATTCTGGGAATGATCCAAAAAAAGGTGTGACTTAAGCGATGTTCTCAGAATCTGGTTCTCTTATATCAGTTCTTGAAAATATTCTGGGAGTATTCCGTTCTCAGAACTTAACATAAAAAAACACAACTTTAACATTCAAAGAATGTTATTTAAAAACCTATACAGTGCATTCGGAAAGTATTCAGACCCCTTGACTTTTTCCACATTGTTATGTTACAGCCTTATTCTAAAATGAATTAAATAGTTCCCCCACCCTCATCAATCTACACACAATACCCAATAATGACAAAGCAAAAACATGTTTTTGGAAATGTTTGCAAATATATAAAAAACAACAGATCACATTTACATAAGTATTCAGACCCTTTACCCAGTACTTTGTTGAAGCACCTTTGGCAACGATACAGCCTCAAGTCGAAGGTATGACGCTACAAGCTTGGCACACCTGTATTCGGGGAGTTTCTCCCATTCTTCTATGCAGATCCTCTCAAGCTCTGTCAGGTTGGATGGGGAGTGTCGCTGCACAGCTATTTTCAGGTCTCTCCAGAGATGTTAGATCGGGTGCAAATCCGGACTATGGCTGGGCCACTCAAGGACATTCAGAGACTTGCCCCGAAGCCACTTCTGTGTTGTTTTGGCTGTGTGCTTAGGGTCATTGTCCTGTTGGAAGGTGAACCTTCGCCCCAGTCTGTGGTCCTGAGCGCTCTGGAGCAGGTTTTCATCAAGGAGCTCTCTGTACGTTGCGCCGTTCATCTTTCCCTCGATCCTGACTAGTCTCCCAGTCGCTGCAGAGATGGGAAAACTTCCAGAAGGACAACCATCTCCACAGAGGAGCTCTGTCTAAGTTACCATCGTGTTCTTGGTCACCTCCCTGACCAAGGCCCTTCTCCCCCGATATATCAGTTTGGATGGGCTGCCAGCTTTAGGAATAGTCTTGGTGGTTCCAAACTTCTTCCATTTAAGAATGATGGAGGCCACTATTTTTTTGGGACCGTCAATGCTGCAGAAATGTTTTGGTACCCGTCTTCAGATCTGTGCCTCCTGTCTCGGAGATCTACGGACAATTCCATCAACCTCATGGCTTGGTTTTTGCTCTGACATGCACTGTCAACTGTGGAACCTTACATAGACAGGTGTGTGCCTTTCCAAATCATGTCAAATCAATTGAAATGACCACAGGTGGACTCCAATGAAGTTGTAGAAAACATCTCAAGGATGATCAATGGAAATGGGATGCACCGGAGGTCAGTTTTGAGTCTTGTAGCAAAGGGTCTGAATACTTATGTAAATAAGCTATTTCTGTTCTTTATTTTCAATACATTCGCAAAAATTTCTAAAAGCCTGTTTTCACGTAGTCATTATGGGGTATTGTGTGTAGATGAAGTTTGTTAATAAGGCTAACTTAACAAAAAGTCAAGGGGTCTACTTTCCTAATGCACTGTGTGTGTGTTTAAAAATAAATACGATTATTTTTTATATTAGTGTTACACAAAGAAAAATATATTTTATATTTGAGTTTCTTCAAAGTAGCCAACCTTTGCCTTGATGACAGTTTTGCACACTCCTGGAATTCTCTCAACCAGCTTCATAAGGTCACCTGGAATACTTTTCCAACAGTCTTGAAGGAGTTCCCACAAATGCTGAACACTTGTTGGCTGCTTTTTCTTCACTCTGCGGTCCAACTCATCCCAAACCATCTCAATTGGGTTTAGGTTGGGTGATTGTGGAGGCCAGGTAATCTGATGCAACACTCCATCACACTCCTTCTTGGTCAAATAGCCCTTACACAGCCTGGAGGTGTGTGTTGGGTCATTGTCCTGTTGAAAAACAAATGATAGTCCCCCCTGATGGGATGTCGTATTGTTGCAGAATGCTGTGTTAGCCATGCTGGGTAAGTGCCTTAAATTGAGAGGGGAATGTACATAAAACAATGATGGGAGGGAGACGGAGGCAGTTCGTGAAATGATGCCTTATCTACTTTGAAGAACTCGTGAAATGTTTTTGTCAGACGGCTCTGCAACGTACTTAGGCAGGCTAGCTAAATAGAATGACCAAAGACAGTAAATTATGGGGAGCAGATACTGTTACACGATGAGACGATGACTTTAAAGAATTTAAAAATAATAAAGTAATCAAATAAAAAAATAATGTAATTATATACACAACTGAAATCTTTTATTTCATAGTAATTTATTTTTTAAAATGGATGTCTACCCATTGGGGACCTGACAGACAATGGACTATTTTAATTGTTTTGGTAATTGAATGTTCACCATTTTTGGCTTTGTAGAGTTTTTTTAAAAAATGGAAATTCCAATCATTGTAATGCCATTATATCATAATGTATTAATTTGATTTATTATCGAAACCAAAATTGAAAACGTGGCAATTTTTTGATAGTCGAACTGTAACGGAACCGACCTTTAAAAAGCGCTAATCGCTCAGCACTACTGTGGTGCCACGAGTGTGTGTTCAGCATGCATGTGTGTGTATAGGGAGGGTGGGCATGAGGACGTGTTGCCATGGCACCCCGCTGAGCAGTACCTCACTAAAATAGCGTACTAAGAAAAAAAACAGGATAACAGTCTATTTTGAATGTGGAACCACGGTGAGATTATTGACATGCCTTGTATTATTTCCTGTGGAAGAAAAACTGCGTTGCATGGCTGTTTTTAATTAATGACTACAGAGTTTTTTTTCAGGAAGTGAAAAGTTGAGGTTTCTGGGCGAAAGGGGGTTATTGAGAGACTGACTGTAGTGTCTGGTGGGTTTCTCAGTAATTTTCTATCATGTCGTGTCCCTAAACTCCAATGAGGTTCCTTGTACGTACTATACAAGACACCATGATGTACAGTTGAAGTCGGAAGTTTACATACACAGGTTGGAGTCATTAAAACTCGTTTTTCAACCACTCCACAAATTTCTTGTTAACAAACTATTGCTTTGGCCAGTCGGTTAGGACATCTACTTTGTGCATGACACAAGTACATTTTCCAACAATTATTTACAGACCGATTTATTTCACTTATAATTCACTGTATCACAATTCCAGTGGGTGAGGCAACATCTCAAGACATCAGTCAGGAAGTTAAAGATTGGTCGCATATTGGTCTTCCGAATGTACAATGACCCCAAGCATACTTCCAAAGTTGTGGCAAAATGGCTTAAGGGCAACAAAGCATTGGAGTGGCCCTCAAAAAAGCCCTGACCTCAATCCAATAGAACGTTTGTGGGCAGAACTGAATAAGTGTGTGGAGGCCTACAAACCTGACTCGGTTACACCAGCTCTGTCAGGAGGACTGGGCCAAAATTCACCCAATTTAATGTGGGAAGATTGTGGAAGGCTACCTGAAACGTTTTACACAGGTTAAACAATTTAAATGCAATGCTACCAAATACTAATTGAGTGTATGTAAACTTCTGATCCACTGGGAATGTGATGAAAGAACTAAAAGCTGAAATAAATCATTTTCTACTATTATTCTGACATATCACATTCTTAAAATAAAGTGGTGATCCTAACTGACCTAAGACAGGGAATCTTTACTTGGATTAAATGTCAGGAATTATGAAAAACTGAGTTTAAATGTATTTGGCTGAGGTGCATGTAAACTTCCGACTTCAACTGTATATCTTGGGTATTGGGTCACATATACTGCACTTGCTACGAAAGCTGGTCTTATCAGAATAGTGACATTAACCATTGTAGTTATGTCACCTGATCTGACATATTAGTTATATATCACTTGCGGAAGTTGGTTTGCTGCAGTATGCTGTTTTGAAATGTAACCCAACTGCAATCCACCAGTATCCAGACATGTTATTGTTCTAATTCCATTGTTTGATTTTTGTCAACATTTCCTTTATACTTCCTGGATATCTTGCATCACAGGATCCGAGCAACATAACAGACTATTACTGGCAACCATTCAAACCATGCAGCAATGCTTTCTCTTTCTTATTAGGCCATGCTCTCATCTTTTATGTACAGGAGTAGAATTCCTTGGGTGAATTTTTTGTTTCTGTGCAACTCCTTTTTCCTTTTTTTTGTGCTCAGGAGTGTCACTGAAGTGGGAAGACTGGGAAAACGAGAGGACTAGAGGAGAAAGATGGAGCCTATATCTTTAGATGGGGCTGCAACGGTGGAGGAGCTGGTGGAAGCGTGCATCCAAGCCTTCGGTCAGTCTCTTTATTTACCTACGAGCACTCAAATATACCTGCTACTCCATGTCGAAATTAGGGCTCTCGAACCCTGTTCCTGGAGATCTACACTCCTTTTAGGTTTTTGCTCCAACCCTAATCTAGCGCACCCGATTCTAATAATAATCAGTTGGTTGGTAAGATTAACCAGATTAGTTCAAACTGAGGTTGGTGTGACAACCTACAGGAGGCTCTCTAGCAACAGGGTTTGAGGGGCCTGGTCTGAGTAAACAACCCAATCCTTTTTGGGTTCACAATAACATTTTATTTCCAGGAACGGATTGCAAGGAGAAGAACGTTTCTAGGAATAGATAGCAATTTCCCATATGTCCATGCGCCACCATAAATGGCCAATGTTGTCAGTCTCAAATCAACAGGAATTGGTTGTCTTATTTGCAGAAACACTTCAGTCGTTTTTTTGTGTCCCTTCAGTGTAAAGGGACACAAAAAGTGCCGTTGTGTGACGAGAGTGCGTCTGTCCTCTTTCAGATGAGAAGGGCACTTTGAAGGACCCCTCCATAGTGCGCATGTTCCTCATGATGCACCCGTGGTACCTCCCGTCCACCGACATGGCTAAGAAACTACTGCTCAAGTATCCTTCGCCATCAAGCACCAGCTTATGGCTTATCAGGTGCTGACAGCTACCGTAAGAACAACACATATACTCTTTAACCCTAAAAGCACCCACAAGCACCGAGTACACCAAACATTAAGAACACCTTCTTAATATTGAGTTGCACCGGCTCCCTTTGGACAGAACAGCCTCAATTCGTCGGGGCGTGGACTCTACGAGGTGTCGAATGCGTTCCACAGGGACGCTGGCCCATGTTGACTCCAATGCTTCCCACAGTTGTCTGGATGTCCTATGGATGGTGGACCATTTTTGGTACACACAGGAAACTGTTGAGCGTGGAAAAACCCAACAACGATGCAGTTCTTGACACAAACCGGTGCTCCTGGCACCAACTACCATACTCCGTTCAAAGGCACTTAAATCTTTTGTCTTGCCCATTCACCCTCTGATTGGCACGCATACACAACAATTAATGTCCCAATTGTCTCAATGCTTAAAAATCCTTCTTCAACCTGTCTCCTCCATTTCATCTACACTGATTTTGAAGTGGATTTAACAAGTGACATCAATAAGAGATCATAGCTTTCACCTGGATTCACCTGGTCAGTCTATGTCATAGAAAGAGCAAGTGTTCATAATGCCTTGTGTGCTCAGTGTATTTTTTTGTTTAAATGCACCAAGTGTCATTTTTGGTAAAGAATTGCAAACAGGAACACTTTGTATTTGTTAACCTTTTATAACACAAGAAAATGGTTTGAATCCCCCAAAATCAGCATATTTTAAAATGTTCACACGTTATAGTGAAATTGTAGGTTTCAAAATAAATGTTTTTGTATGTTTTCTTTTCATCCTTAGCCTCTTGTTATGGATATTTATCCGTTATTCATTCAAGTGTTGTGTTTCTGTGATTCTCGGAGGCTGAGAAATTGGCAATAGAGCTAATCTGAGCGAATAAGATGGCCACCGATATGGCCGTTCTTATATGCAAAATGTGCAACGGTGCCATCAGACTTTTGACTCTCACTTTGGAATGCTCTGGGCTATCGACTCAGTTTCAATTGCTTCTGAAAGATGAGACTCTCAACTTGGTATATAGACATTGACTGATTGACATTTTTAGATATTTTTTTTAGTTATAGTGTCTGTCCCCCCAACATCTGGGGTGGTTCCATATCTATCTTTTCAGGGTACATACATCTACCTCTGTGCCATATTTGGTGCTTTTATCACAAAGTTTACAATTGAGTCCACATGTTCAGCTTAGCTGTGTACACCACTAGTACACAAAATATATTTTATTTTTCATTCTTCTATTTGCATAACAATTGTGGTCAATTGTTTTTTTGCTTGTTTGTCTGTACCTAGTTGCTTGACAAAGTCCTACAATTTCTGAAGGATCTTTATGACCCCTTGGAGTCAAAATGGACCCCGGTTGGTGCTTTTAGGGCTAAGGTGTCAGTGAATAGAATGGAAAGGTGTAAGTTGGATGGAATATTCCCAGCGTCCAAAACTGGTTGCAATTAAGTGTTTTTTGTGATGCCACGTCTGATTGTTAAAGGATGTTTCTGAAATGTCCGTGTAGATGTTTTACGTACCTTAACAGTCGATCAGATCGCAGGAGGAGAGCTGTTCTGCTGAACGCAGGACAAGAATCTGCCACCTGGTGAAGTAAGACACGTTTGTAATTTTGTTATTTGCTTGTGGATGTCTCTGTATTGCTTTATCACTCACTTTGTCTCGGTTTCTCTCTTTCTCTTTCTTTCCCTCACTTCCTCTTTCTCTCTCCTTCCGCTCTAACTCTTTCTCCCCTCCATTCTAGGTACTGGATTTCGGAGTTCCCGGCAGAGTTCAATCTGAACCCAGAACTGGCAGAGCAGATTAAAGACCTCAAGGACCTATTGACCACTGAGGGGAACGAGCGCCAGAGTCAGCTCATCGACATTGACAGTGTGTAAGTGTCCCTCTTCAACAGTGATTTCTCCCTCCAACAGCCTCTACTGGTGTGACTGTCCCTATTCTACACTACAGTGTGTAGTCGGTGTGTCCTTGACTGCATTGTGTATGTGTTTATTTGCCGTACAAATTGGTCACATACACATGATTAGCAGATGTTATTGCAGGTGTAGTGAAATGTTTGTGCTTCTAGCTCCGACAGTGCAGTAATATCTAACAAATTATACAACATATACCCAATACACACATCTCAGTAGGAATGAATTAAGACTATATACGGATGTATGGATGAGCAACGTGCGAGCGGAACGGACTAAGATGCAGTAGAATGGTATAGAAAACAGTATATACATATGAGATGAGTAATGCCAGATACGTAAACATTATTAAAGTGACAAGTGTTCCATTCCTTAAAGTGGCCAGTGATTTCTAGTCTATGCCTATAGGCAGCAGCCTCTGTGCTAGTGATGGCTGTTTAACAGTCTGATGGCCTTGAGATAGAAGCTGTTTTTCAGTCTCTCAGTCCCAGCTTTGATGCACCTGTACTGACCTCACCTTCTGGATGATAGCGGGGTGAACAGGCAGTGGTTCGGGTGGTTGATGTCTTTGATCTTTTTGGCCTTCCTGTGACATCGGGTGCTGTAGGTGACCTGGAGGATGGGTAGTTTGCCCCTGGTAATGTGTTGGGCAGACCGCACCACCCTCTGAAGAGCCTTGCGGTTGCGGGCGGTGCAGTTGTCGTACCAGGCGGTGATACAGCCCGACAGGATGCTTTCAATTGTGCATCTGTAAAACTTGAGAGTTTTAAGTGACAAACCAAATGTCTTTAGCCTCCTGAGGTTGACGAGGCTCTGTTGTGCCTTCTTCACCACACTGTCTGTGTGGGTGGTCCATTTCAGTTTGTCAGTGATGTGTAATCAAGCCTACTACTGTTGTGTCGTCTGCAAACTTGATGATTTGAGTTGGAGGCGTGCTTGGCCACGCAGTCATGGGTGATCAGGGAGTACAGGAGGGGGCTGAGAACGCACCCTTGTTGGGCCCCAGTGTTGAGGATCAGCGGACAGGAGGTGATGTTTCCTACCTTCACCACCTGGGGGCGGCCCGTCTGGAAGTCCAGGACCCAGTTTCACAGGGCGGGGCGGTAAGCAAATTGAGGGTGGTCTAGGGTGGCAAGTAAGGTAAAGGTGATATGATCCTTGACTAGTCTCTCAAAGCACTTCATGATGACAGAATTGAGTGCTATAGTCATTAAGTGATAGTCATTAAGTTCAGTTACTTTTGCCTTCTTGGGTACAGGAACAATGGTGGCCATCTTGAAGCATGTGTAGGCGGCACACTGGGATAGGGAGAGATCGAATATGCCCGTAAACAAACCAGCCAGCTGGTCTGCGCTTGCTCTGAGTACGCGGCTAGGGATGCATAACACGCTTAAATGTTTTACTCACGTCGGCCACGGAGAAGGACAGCCCACAGTCCTTGGTAGCGGGCCGCGTCTGTGGCATTGTGTTATCCTAAGCCTTTGTGTCTCCATGCTGCCTTACATGGCTCATTCTTAGGCTCGAGGCTGGGACCTTGTGTGACAGAGCTCCTAAATGACCCGTCCTATTTCCTTTGTCAGTCTGTCTGACCCTGGTCTCACAAGTGGGTTGTTATACAGCACTTTCTTGGGACAGTGGAGTTTCATAAATGTCTGTTCAGAGTTTTCTATATTTTATTGCATCTTTTATACTGTCTTCTTCCCTCCATTCCACATCCATCACAGTCGTAGTTTCAGGCCCCGATTGTAGAGACTAAGGCAGCATGCTATATTTTTGTTAGCCTGGAATGCAAACTGAATATCTGAATATAATTTTACAAACATATTGAAACCGAGCAATTTTCAGTTTGGATTCTTTTTTTTTAGTCAAGCCTAAAGTACTTCAGGAGTTAAATTTGGCTTAACAAATCACATAAAAAGTTACATGGACTCACTCCGTGTGTAATACGTTTTTTTTTTTAAATGACATGATTTTTAATTGACTAACCCTTCCTCTTGTCCCCCATACATACAACATTTGTATGGTCCCTCAGTCAAGTATTGAATTTTAAGCACAGAATCAACTCCAAAGACCAGGGAGATTTTCAAAAGCCTCTTAAAAAAAGGGCAGTGATTGGTAGATGGGTAACCGTAACAAATCAGACATTGAATATCTCTTTAAGTGTGGTCTAGCACATTGTGTATTGAACCACCCAGACACGTCAAAGATACATCCGTCCTTCTGAACTGAGCCACAGGGCAAGAATGAAACTGCTCAGGAAGGCCCGTTGTTGATTTTTAAACGGCTACAGAGTTCAATGGCTGTGATGGGAGAGAACGACGGATGAATCAATATTGTGGTGACTGTACAGTGAAAGAACACAAATATACAAAATATAAATATTCCAAAACATGCATCTTGTATGTAACAATTCACTAAAGTAATACTGAAAAAAAAACATGGCAAAATACACTTTTTGGCCTAAGTTTGGGGCAAATCCAACTCAACGCATCACAGAGTAACTGCATGGTGGTGGCTGCGTCATGGTATGGGTATGCTTGACATCGGCAAATACTGGGGAGTTTTTCAGGATAAAAAAAACAAAACCTGGTTCAGTCTGCTTTACACCAGACACTGGAAGACGAATGCACCTTTCAGCAGGATAATAGCCTACAACACAAGGCCAAATCTACATTGGAGTTGCTGACCAAGAAGACTGTGAATGTTCCTGAGTGGCCAAGTTACGGTGTTGTATTAAATCTGCTTGCAAATCTATGGCAAGGCTTCAACATTGCTGTCTAGCCATGATCCCCAACATCTTGATAGAGCTTGAAGAATTTTGAAAAGAATGATAGGCAAATATTGTACAACCCAGGTGTGCGAAGTTCTTAGCGACTCACAGCTGTAATTGCTGTCAAAGGTGTTTTATAACTCAGGGAAGGGAACACTAATGCAACGACTATTGTATTTATATATATTTTTTTATAATCGTAAAAAAAAAAAAAATCTTCCACTTTGACATCTAGAGTATTTTGTGTAAATTTGTTGACGAACAAATTACAATTAAATCAATTTCTAATCCTACTTTGTAACACAAAACGTGAAGAAATATGGGTTGCACCCCCCCTTTTGCCCTCAAAACCCGCCTTCGTTCGTCGGGGCATGGACTCTACAAAATGTTGAAAGCGGTCCACAGGGATGCTGGCCCATGTTGACTCCAAAGCTCAGCCAGTGTTGTCCTATGGGTGGTGGACCATTCTTGATGCACACGGGAAACTGTTGAGTGTGAAAACCCAGAAGCTTTGCAGTTCTAGACACACTCCAACCGGTGCGCCTGGCACCTACTACCACGCCCCATTCAAATCAAATCCAAATCAAATTTTATTTGTCACATACACATGGTTAGCAGATGTTAATGCGAGTGTAGCGAAATGCTTGTGCTTCTAGTTCCAACAATGCAGTAATAACAAGTAATCTAACTAACAATTCCAAAACTACTGTCTTGTACACAGTGTAAGGGGATAAAGAATATGTACATAAGGATATATGAATGAGTGATGGTACAGAGCAGCATAGGCAAGATACAGTAGATGGTATCGAGTACAGTATGTACAAATGAGATGAGTATGTAAACAAAGTGGCATAGTATAAAGTGGCTAGTGATACATGTATTACATAAGGATACCGTCGATGATATAGAGTACAGTATATACGTATGCATATGAGATGAATAATGTAGGGTAAGTAACATTTATATAAGGTAGCATTGTTTAAAGTGGCTAGTGATATATTTACATCATTTCCCATCAATTCCCATTATTAAAGTGGCTGGAGTTGAGTCAGTGTCAGTGTGTTGGCAGCAGCCACTCAGTGTTAGTGGTGGCTGTTTAACAGTCTGATGGCCTTGAGATAGAAGCTGTTTTTCAGTCTCTCGGTCCCAGCTTTGATGCACCTGTACTGACCTCGCCTTCTGGATGATAGCGGGGTGAACAGGCAGTGGCTCGGGTGGTTGATGTCCTTGATGATCTTTATGGCCTTCCTGTGACATCGGGTGGTGTAGGTGTCCTGGAGGGCAGGTAGTTTGCCCCCGGTGATGCGTTGTGCGGACCTCACTACCCTCTGGAGAGCCTTACGGTTGAGGGCGGTGCAGTTGCCATACCAGGCGGTGATACAGCCCGCCAGGATGCTCTCGATTGTGCATCTGTAGAAGTTTGTGAGTGCTTTTGGTGACAAGCTGAATTTCTTCAGCCTCCTGAGGTTGAAGAGGCGCTGCTGCGCCTTCTTCACGATGCTGTCTGTGTGAGTGGACCAATTCAGTTTGTCTGTGATGTGTATGCCGAGGAACTTAAAACTTGCTACCCTCTCCACTACTGTTCCATCGATGTGGATAGGGGGGTGTTCCCTCTGCTGTTTCCTGAAGTCCACAATCATCTCCTTAGTTTTGTTGACGTTGAGTGTGAGGTTATTTTCCTGACACCACATTCCGAGGGCCCTCACCTCCTCCCTGTAGGCCGTCTCGTTGTTGTTGGTAATCAAGCCTACCACTGTTGTGTCGTCCGCAAACTTGATGATTGAGTTGGAGGCGTGCGTGGCCATGCAGTCGTGGGTGAACAGGGAGTACAGGAGAGGGCTCAGAACGCACCCTTGTGGGGCCCCGGTGTTGAGGATCAGCGGGGAGGAGATGTTGTTGCCTACCCTCACCACCTGGGGGCGGCCCGTCAGGAAGTCCAGTACCCAGTTGCACAGGGCGGGGTCGAGACCCAGGGTCTCGAGCTTGATGACGAGCTTGGAGGGTACTATGGTGTTGAATGCCGAGTTGTAGTCGATGAACAGCATTCTCACATAGGTATTCCTCTTGTCCAGATGGGTTAGGGCAGTGTGCAGTGTGGTTGAGATTGCATCGTCTGTGGACCTATTTGGGCGGTAAGCAAATTGGAGTGGGTCTAGGGTGTCAGGTAGGGTGGAGGTGATATGGTCCTTGACTAGTCTCTCAAAGCACTTCATGATAACGGATGTGAGTGCTACGGGGCGGTAGTCGTTTAGCTCAGTTACCTTAGCTTTCTTGGGAACAGGAACAATGGTGGCCCTCTTGAAGCATGTGGGAACAGCAGACTGGTATAGGGATTGATTGAATATGTCCGTAAACACACCGGCCAGCTGGTCTGCGCATGCTCTGAGGGCGCGGCTGGGGATGCCGTCTGGGCCTGCAGCCTTGCGAGGGTTAACACGTTTAAATGTCTTACTCACCTCGGCTGCAGTGAAGGAAAGACCGCATGTTTTCGTTGCAGGCCGTGTCAGTGGCACTGTATTGTCCTCAAAGCGGGCAAAAAAGTTATTTAGTCTGCCTGGGAGCAAGACATCCTGGTCCGTGACTGGGCTGGATTTCTTCCTGTAGTCCGTGATTGACTGTAGACCCTGCCACATGCCTCTTGTGTCTGAGCCGTTGAATTGAGATTCTACTTTGTCTCTGTACTGGCGCTTAGCTTGTTTGATAGCCTTGCGGAGGGAATAGCTGCACTGTTTGTATTCGGTCATGTTACCAGACACCTTGCCCTGATTAAAAGCAGTGGTTCGCGCTTTCAGTTTCACACGAATGCTGCCATCAATCCACGGTTTCTGGTTAGGGAATGTTTTAATCGTTGCTATGGGAACGACATCTTCAACGCAAGTTCTAATGAACTCGCACACCGAATCAGCGTATTCGTCAATGTTGTTATCTGACGCAATACGAAACATCTCCCAGTCCACGTGATGGAAGCAGTCTTGGAGTGTGGAGTCAGCTTGGTCGGACCAGCGTTGGACAGACCTCAGCGTGGGAGCCTCTTGTTTTAGTTTCTGTCTGTAGGCAGGGATCAACAAAATTGAGTCGTGGTCAGCTTTTCCGAAAGGGGGGCGGGGCAGGGCCTTATATGCGTCGCGGAAGTTAGAGTAACAATGATCCAAGGTCTTTCCTCCCCTGGTTGCGCAATCGATATGCTGATAAAATTTGGGGAGTCTTGTTTTCAGATTAGCCTTGTTAAAATCCCCAGCTACAATGAATGCAGCCTCCGGATAAATCGTTTCCAGTTTGCAGAGAGTTAAATAAAGTTCGTTCAGAGCCATCGATGTGTCTGCTTGGGGGGGGGATATATACGGCTGTGATTATAATCGAAGAGAATTCTCTTGGTAGATAATGCGGTCTACATTTGATTGTGAGGAATTCTAAATCAGGTGAACAGAAGGATTTGAGTTCCTGTATGTTTCTTTCATCACACCATGTCACGTTGGCCATGAGGCATACGCCCCCGCCCCTCTTCTTACCAGAAAGATGTTTGTTTCTGTCAGCGCGATGTGTGGAGAAACCCGTTGGCTGCACCGCTTCGGATAGAGTCTCTCCAGTGAGCCATGTTTCAGTGAAGCAAAGGACGTTACAGTCTCTGATGTCCCTCTGGAATGCTACCCTTGCTCGGATTTCATCAACCTTGTTGTCAAGAGACTGGACATTGGCAAGAAGAATGCTAGGGAGTGGTGCGCGATGTGCCCGTCTCCGGAGTCTGACCAGAAGACCGCCTCGTTTCCCTCTCTTTCGGAGTCGTTTTTTTGGGTCGCTGCATAGGATCCACTCCGTTGTCCTGTTTGTAAGGCAGAACACAGGGTCCGCGTCGCGAAAAACATATTCTTGGTCGTACTGATGGTACTGATGGTGAGTTGACGTTGCTCTTATATTCAGTAGTTCTTCTCGACTGTATGTAATGAAACCTAAGATGACCTGGGGTACTAATGTAAGAAATAACACGTAAAAACACGTAAAAAAACAAAAAACTGCATAGTTTCCTAGGAACGCGAAGCCCATTGCCCATTCACCCACACACACAATCCTTGTCTCTAAGTGGATTTAACAAGTGACACCAATAAGGGACCATAGCTTTCACCTGGATTCACCTGGTCGGCCTGTCATGGAAAGAGCAGGTGTTCATAATGGTTTGTATACTCAGTGTATGTACTTGGGGCCCAGACATGATATTGTGTGCTTTTTGTCCCTCTTAGGCCGTCGTACAAATGGAAACGTCAGGTGACCCAGCGGCAACCCTCTATGTCCAAGAAGAGGAAGATGTCTCTGCTGTTTGACCACCTGGACTCCTGTGAGCTGGCCACACACCTCACCTACCTGGAGTACAAGTCATTCTGCAAGATACTGGTAGGCGGGGCTATGGGGAAGCACTGTGCCTGTCCACCAGATCTGGGTTCATAGTAATGGTTTACTTTCAAATCGTTAAACTTGCGCTTGATTGACCTTCCCTGGTACAGCATAACTACTGGAATACCTCGTCCACCTGTCACTCAAGGCAGGCTTAATTAAACAGGTCTGCTGTCTAAACTGCCTTTGCATTGCTCATTCAACATGGGACTTACAGTACCAGTCAAATGTTTCGACACACCTACACATACCCTTATTATTCTACAATGTAGAATATATATATATATATATATTTATTTATTTACTTGAATGAGAAGGTGTGTCTAAACTTTTGACTGGTGCTGGATGTTGACTTAAATGTGGGCGTAACTGCTTTTGTATGCCCACTTAATCCATGACATTTCTATGGCCCCTCCCCCTCCAGTTCCAGGACTACCACAGCTTTGTGATGCATGGCTGCACGGTGGACAACCCCATCTTGGAGCGCTTTATCACCCTGTTCAACAGTGTGTCTCAGTGGATCCAGCTGATGGTGCTCAGCAAGCCCACCGCCCCCCAGAGGGCTGCTGTCATCTCCCACTTCATCAGGGTGGCTCAGGTACACCGGCTGGGGCAGATTGGTGTTGGAATTGTCTCAGTTATTTAATTTGTTCTGAGGGATAACCCACGTGCCAGTCTGTTTGGGCTATCATGTCAACCCCCTCGTCACTCGTTGTCATGTTTGGCTTGACGATAACAGCAGTGGAGTTGGCAAGAGCACAAGCAGATCTGGGACCAGGCCAGTAGGCTCTACCTCGAGGTCATAAACAAATGTCACTGGTTAATATTAGACAGTAAATGTCACTGGTTAACTTTAGGCAAATAATCCCAGTTGGTTATGGTTAGGTGAAAGGGTTTGGATTGTTGTAAAGCCTTGTGTTAGCGGTTGAGATAGGGAGTTTTGTCACGGAGAGGAAAGGGATGGAGATGCAGATATGGACAGATATTGGATACATGCCAAACTAACCTTAAGAAGAAAAAAAAAACACGGTTACACCTTCAGGTATTATGAACTGTGTTCGTAGCCAGTTACTGCCCGTTATTCCTTACAGAAATTATACAAGTGTGTTTATCAGTAGTGCTATTCTCCCAGTACTACTACTACCAGTGGGTGTCCCTGATAACAGAAGAGAGGCTATATTTGGATTTGTTAAAGAAGAATGTTTGGAGTGTGTCTCCCCATTCCCCAATGCCACTCTCTCCTCTCCAAAACAAACTCTTCATGATTTATTCACTGACAACCCGGCAGGCTCCCAACCCCCCTCTCTCCCCACCCTTTTAACCCTCCTCTGCCAAATATGCCCGAGTTCAAATAGCCCAGCTGGGTGCTAGCTAGCTGGTTTAGCACCCCGTTTTCTAAATAACACTCTTCCCAAAATGTGTAGAATGAAGGATTTCTCTCTCTCAATTATTTTTGGATGGTGACAGGAGAAAATGACGGCCAAATATATATACCCGCCTAAAAGTTGAGTGGGTGTATTTTCCAAAGCTGTGATCCTGCTCCAATACATCCCAGGGAGGGGTCACCTCCCGCTCTCCTTCCTGCTCCCGCTCTCTCTTTCCTCTTTCACCACTCCCTCTCTGCTCATCCCTTCCAAATATAATTTGCTCTTTCCCATTCACCTTCTGATTCGCTCAGTGTTTCACCTGAAGTAGGCCCTTTTTCTCTGCAGTCTATCTCACCCTTCTTTTCTCTGCTGTCTCCCCCCCTAACGTCTCTGCACAAATCCATTGTCTTTTTTTACCCGTATGCCCCCTTTGATTTGTCATCATGATGCTTAACCGCATTTCCCATCACACATCAGATATTGTATACGTCAGTCATTATGTAGTTACTTACAATGCCTTCACACACACACACAGCAGTAATATAGTACATTACTCATCCCACACAGTGGAAAGCTTCGGGCATATCGACAGGATACCCTGATTATTCCCTGTGTTATCGATACCTGTCACTGTTAGTCAGTGGGCTTTATACAGCAGTTTAGTACAGCCTCCATCGTGCCACTCTGCCATAACGCTTTGCCCATTGATCGGAGTGACCGGGCAGGTATTTGAGCTTAACCAAATGATGCCCGCTGGCAGTCGTCCTTAAACAGAAGTATGTCTGCAACTGTGACACAATGATTAGAATGTGTGCTGTGCTGCCTAATGTTTGAATGGTATTATTAGATGAGACTCTGCAATATTCTAGTTTAGCGCAAACAGTGCAGCTTATTGCTTGAGGTTTGTGTGTGTGTGGGTTCGCTGGTGTGTGTATATGTGCGTGTGTGTGACCTTCCCTGGATTTTAGTTATCGTCTGCCTTTGTGTGCCTCCAATTTCATCCAATCCTCTCAGTTTCCCTCAAAGAGAAAATAGTCTCTCTCTAAATCACTGTTTTATAACTTGCTTGCTCCTCTCCCTCTGGCTCCTTGTCAATCGTTCCGTCTCCCTCTTCTCCTCTGTCTCTCTTGAATCCTTGTTGGCACCGGCTCTTACACCCACACGTTGGCTTCTCTTCTTCCTCCATTTCTCTCACCCCTCACTCGCTCTCAATGTTTCTCACACCCAGTGCCTCATGTCCCTCTCTGTGAATCTTTGATATTTTTTTTTCTCTCTCTCTCCCTCTCTCTCTCTCTCTCATAGCTCTTATAGCTCTTCTCTGTCTCAGCCCTAGGTTAGTTAATCACTTGGAGTTCATGTAGGTTTCTGAGCTTAGCAAACAAAGGAAAGTAGGAGGGGTGCTTCAACAGCAAAGACCAGGATTGTATTTTCTCCTTATCCCCCTCTGCGTCTTCTTCTTCTCTCTCCGATAGAAACTGCTCCAGCTTCAGAACTTCAACACTCTGATGGCGGTGGTGGGGGGGCTCAGTAACAGCTCTATATCTCGCCTCAAAGACACCCAGTCACACATCAGCAACGAGACCAACAAGGTGAAATGACTATGCTCATCTCATACCTTATGTACACGCTATGTTGTCACTCTTCGAATAGCCTGGTGTCACCACCACAATTACTGACATTAGCTCATATCCTAAAACAGAAAGGATTAGTTTAGATAACAGCCTGGGAGAGATCAGGGCTATTTGTCAGTTACATGGAAGGGATTGGAAGAGTTATTTTGACTGTCACATAATGTTAATCCACACACGTTTCCCTCCCCCTCTTAACCAATCCTTCCTCTCCTCCTTCAATCATTCCCCCCCCCCCCCGGTCCCCTCCAGGTGTTCAACAGCCTGATCGAGTTAGTGACGTCATGTGGGAACTACAGCCAGTACCGCCGCCGCTTCTCCGAGTGCACAGGCTTCCGCTTCCCCATCCTGGGCGTGCACCTCAAGGACCTGATTGCCGTGCATGTGGCGCTGTCCGACTGGGCTGACCCGGGCAAGAGCAGGGTCAACCTGGCTAAGTGTCAACAGCTGTATGCCATCCTCCAGGAGCTGGCGCTGATCCAGACCACACCACCCACCATTGATTCCAACACTGACCTGCTCAATCTACTCACAGTTAGTGAAACATACAGTACCAGTCAAAAGTTTGGACACACCTACTCCTTCAAGGGTTTTTCTTAATTTTTTATTTTTTTTACTATTTTCTACATTGTAGAATAATACTGAATACATCAAAACTATGAAAGAACACATATGGAATCATGTAGTAAAACAAAAAAAATATATATTTTTGTATATTAGGTTCTTCAAAGTAGCCCCCTTTTGCCTTGATGACAGCGTTGCACACTCTTGGCATTCTCTCAACCAGCTTGGAATGCTGTAATGCTTTTTCAACAGTCTTGTTGGCTGCTTTTCCTTCACTCTGCAGTCTGACTCATCCCAAACATCTCAATTGGGCTGAGGTCAGGTGATTGTAGAGCCCAGGTCATCAGCACTCCATCTCTCTCCTTCTTGGTCAAATAGCCCTTACAATAGCCCTTACACACTGGAGGTGTGTTGGGTCATTGTTCTGTTGAAAAACAAATGATAGTCCCACTAAGCGCAAACCAGATGGGATGGCGTATCGCTGCATAATTCTGTTGTAGCCATGCTGGTTAAGTGTGCCTTGAATTCTAAATAAATCACTGACCGCGTCACCAGCAAAGCACCCCAACACCATCACACCTCCTCCATGCTTCAGGGTGGGAACTACACATGCAGAGATCATCCGTTCTTGTACTCGGCGTCTCACAAAGACCCGGCGGTTGGAACCAAAAAGCTCACATTTAGAGTCTTCAGACCAAAGGACAGATTGCCACCGGTCTAATGACCATTGCTCGTGTTTCTTGGCCCAAGCATGTCTCTTCTTATTATTGGTGTCCTTTAGTAGTGGTTTCTTTGCAGCAATTTGACCATGAAGGCCTGACTCACACAGTCTCCTCTGAACAGTTGATATGTCTGTTACTTGAACTCTATGAAGCAATTATTTGGGCTGCAATTTCTGAGGCTGGTAACTCTAATGAACTTATCCTCAGCAGCAGAGGTAACTCTGGGTCTTTCTTTCCTATGGCGGTCCTCATGAGAGCCAGTTTCAAATCAAATCAAATTTTATTTGTCACATACACATGGTTAGCAGATTGTAGATTGAGTGTAGCGAAATGCTTGTGCTTCTAGTTCCGACAATGCAGTAATAACCAATGAGTAATCTAACCTACAAATTCCACAACTACTACCTTATACACACAAGTGTAAAGGGATAAAGAATATGTACATAAAGATATATGAATGAGTGATGGTACAGAACGGCATAGGCAAGATGCAGTAGATGGTATCGAGTACAGTATATACATATGAGATGAGTAATGTAAACAAAGTGGCATAGTTTAAAGTGGCTAGTGATACATGTATTACATAAAGATGCAGTAGATGATATAGAGTACAGTATATACATATACATATGAAATGGGTAATGTAGGGTATGTAAACATTATATTAACATTATAACATTAACATTATATTAATTATATCATCATAGCGCTTGATGGTTTTTGCGACTGCGCTTGAAGAAACGTTCCAAGTTCTTGATGTTCCTGATAGACTGACCTTCCTGTCTAAAAGTAAGGATGGACTGTCATTTCTATTTGCATCTTTAAGCTGTTCTTGCCATTTATATGGACTTGGTATTTTACCAAAAAGCGCTATCTTCTGTATACCACCCCTACCTTGTCCCAACACAACTGATTGTCTCAAATGCGTTAAAAAGGAAAGAAATTCCACAGCTACTTTTAACAAGGAACACCTGTTAATTGAAATGCATTCCAGGTGACTACCTCATGAAGTTGGTTGAGAATGCCAACAGTGTGCAAAGCTGTCATCAAGGCAAAGGGTGGCTACTTTGAAGAAAAAATATATTTTGATTTCACACTTCTTTTTGGTTACATGATTAATATGACAACATGCAACAATTTCAAAGATTTTACAGAGTTACACTTCATATAAGGAAATCAGTCTATTGAAATGCATGAATTAAGATCTCACATGACTGGGAATACAGATATGCATCTGTTGGTAACAGATGCCTTTTAAAAAAAAAAGTATAGGTGTGGATATGAAAACCATTCAGTGTCTGGTGTGACCACCATTTGCCTCATGCAGCAATAAAAAAAATCTCCTTCGCAAAGAGTTGATCAAGATATTGATTGTGGCCTGTGGAATGTTGTCCCACTAGTCTTCAATGGCTGTGCGAAGTTGCTGGATATTGGCGGGAACTGGAACACGCTGTCGTACACGTTGCTCCAGCGCATCCCAAACATGCTCAATGGGTGACATGTCTGAGTATGCTGGCCAAAAGTGGGACATTTTCAGCTTCCATGAACTGTGCACATGAGGTGATGGTGTCGGATGAATGGTATAATGGCCCTCAGGATCTTGTCACGGTATCTCTGTGCATTCAAATTGCCATCGATAAAATGCAATTGTTTTTTGTCCGTAGCTTATGCCTGCCCATAATCTCCGCACCGCCACCATGGGGGCACTCTGTTCACAACGTTGACATCAGCAAACCGCTCGCCCATACAAAGCCATACGCGCTGTCTGCCATCTGCCCGGTACAGTTGAAACTGGGATTCATCTGTGAAGAGCACCCTTCTCCAACATGCCAGTGGCCCTCGAAGTTGAGCATTTTCCCTCTGAAGTCAGTTACGATGCCGAACTGCAGTCAGGTCAAGACCCTGGTGAGGACGACGAGCACGCGGATAAGCTTCCCTGAGACGGTTTCTGACAGTTTGTGCAAACATTTTTTGGTTCTGCAAACCCACAGTTTCATCAGCTGCCAGGGTGACGGGTCTCAGACAATCCCGCAGGTGAAGCCGGATGTGGAGGTCCTGGACTGACGTGGTTACACAGGGTCTGCGGTTGTGAGGCCGGTTAGGCATACTGCCAAATTTGCTAAAATGATGTTATGCTTATGGTAGAGAAATTAACATTCAAGAACTCTGGTGGACATTCCTGAAGTCAGCATGCCAATTGCACGCTCCCTCACAATTTGAGACATGTGGCATTGTGTTGTGTGGCAAAACTACACATTTTAGTGGCCTTTTGTTGTCCCCAACACACACACACACACACACACACACACACACACACACACACACACACACACACACACATATATATATATATATATATATATATATATATATATATATATATATATATATATATATATATATATATATATATATATAGCAAATGAATGGAATCAATGATGGCTTGTGGATAAAATCAAAGCAAAATCTAATTTTATTGGTCACAAACGCGTGATTAGCAGATGTTATTGCGGGTGTAGCAAAATGCTTGTGCTTCTAGCTCCGACAGTGCAGTAATGTCTAACAAGTAACAAATTACACAACATATACCCAATACACACAAATTTAAGTAGGAAGGAATTAAGACTACATGCATATGGACGAGCGATGTCCGAGAGGAACGGACTAAGATGCAGTAGAATAGTATAGAAAAACAGTATATGGGGTGGCAGGTAGCCTAGTGGTTAGAGCGTTGGACTAGTAACCAAAAGGTTGCTAGATCGAATCCCTGAGCTGACAAGGTAAAAATCTGTCGTTCTGCCCCTGAACAAGGCAGTTGTTCCTAGGCCGTCATTATAAATAAGAATTTGTTCTTAACTGACTTGCCTAGTTAAATAAAGGTTAAAGAAATATACATATGAGATGAGCAATGCCAGATATGTAAACATTATTAAAATTACTAGTGTTCCATTCCTTAAAGTGGCCAGTGCTTATATGGAAGCAGCCTCTAATGTGCTAGTGATGGCTGTTTAACAAGCTGATGGCCTGTTTTTCAGTCTGTTTTTCAGTCTCTCGGTCCCAGCTTTGATGCACCTGTATTGACCTCGCCTTCTGGATGATAGCGGGGTGAACACGCAGTGGCTCGGGTGGTTGAAGTCCTTGATGATCTTTTTTGCCTTCTTGTGACATCGGATGCTGTACGTGTCCTGGAGGGCGGGTAGTTTGCTCCCGGTAATGCGTTGGGCAGACCGCACCACCCTCTGAAGAGCCTTGCGGTTGCGGGCGGTGAAGTTGCCGTACCAGGCAGTGATACAGCCCAACAGGATGCTTTCAATTGTGCATCTGTAAAAATTTGTTAGGGTTTTAGGTGTCAAGCCAAATTTCTTTAGCCTCCTGAGGTTGAAGAGGCTCTGTTGCACCTTCTTCACCACACTGTCTGTGTAGGTGGTCCATTTCAGTTTGTCAGTGATGTGTTCGCCAAGGAACTTGAAGCTTTCCTCCACCTCCACTGCGGTCCCGTTGATATGGATAAGGGGGCGCTCCCTCTGTTGTTTCCTGAAGTCCACAATCATCTCCTTTTGTTTTATTGACGTTGAGTGAGAGGTTGTTTTCCAGGCACCACACTCCCAGAGCCCTCACCCTCCTCCTTGTAGGCAGTCTCCCTGTAAGCCATCTCGTCATCGCAATCAAGCCTACTACTGTTGTGTTGTCTGCGAACTTGATGATTGAGTTGGAAGCGTGCTTGGCCAGGCAGTCATGGGTGAACAGGGAGTAGAGGAGGGGGCTGAGCACGCACCCTCGTGGAGAGGGGGATTGTCACTCAAATTTAAGGAATAAGTTGAAAGTGTGAAGGATTTTTTTGTTGTTGTCATTGAAAGAATCTAGTGGGAGTCCAAGGATGGAGAGGGAGCTTGATGACTTAATATTCCCAGTGACCTAATGCAAATTCTAATAGGTTCCAGGGGGAATCAAGAATGACTGACTACCTCCAAAAGCAATCAGATTTCTGCTAGTCTTATTGATAGCCAGGACTGTTCTCCTCTACCGTGAAATGACGAAGCTTCTTTGAAAAGGCATACACTGTTAGAATGTGATATTGCCATATAATTTCGTTTCCATTGAATGCCCTATCATTATGAGTCATGCGCAGTGCTTAATTTGTAAATCGGGAGGTGCCGGAACAAAAAGTGAGTAGGAGAGGGTTGTGGGGATCTCCGAGGTACCGGAACGAAGCATTGCATGTATATCATCACATTTGCGTAGTGGCATAGAGCAGCAGAGTAGAGGCGCTTACAGACGTTGCACACTTTGGGAACATTTGCAGTAGCCTAGGGTGCTGGAAAAATGTGGCCTTTTTCTAAACATATTTCATGCAATTCTGCATCATTTTACACTTTTTTAACACCGTACAAATTATTGGAATGACAGGCCTCTTTGACACTGACTGCCTCCCGAGTGGCTCAGTGGTCTAAGACACTGCATTGCAGTTGCTAGCTTTGCCACTAGAGATCTTGGTTCGAGTCCAGGAGACCCATGGGGCGGCGCACAATTGGCCCAGCGTCGCCCGGGTCAAGGGAGGGTTTGACCGGCAGCGATGTCCTTGTCCCATCGCACTCTAGCAACTCCTGTGGCGGGCCCGGACGCATACACGCTGACACGGTCGCCAGGTGTACGATGTTTCCTCCGACACATTGGTGCGTCTGGCCTCCGGGTTAAGCGGGCATTGTGTCAAGAAGCAGTGTGGCTTGGTTGGGTCGTGTTTCGGAGGACGCAAGGCTCTCGACCTTCATCTCTCCAGAGTCCGTACGGGAGTTGCAGCGATGAGACAAGACTAACTACCAATTGGATACCACAAAATTGGGGAGAAAAGGCATAAAATATATATGTATATACTAACAAAAGAAAAAAAGATTGAAACTGAGAATCTGAGATCAATATTAATGACCATAAATCCATCAATAGCATAGGCCTAGTTGTGTGGAGAAGCACATTGTAGGCTACAATGTGAGGAGGAAATGAGTCTGCTTTCCAGTTTCACTGACTCGCCCAATGATGCTCAGCTTACTCACAGGTGATGGCTGATGTGTTTGTGCCAAAAGCCTATATTCCTCTCTTGTTTTACTTTGTAAAACAATTACTTCATCATTACTTTGTGAAATCACTTTGCAAAATGTGTTCTGGTACCTCGGAGCTCCCCAGCCCCCTCTCCCGCTCACTTTTTGTTCTGGCAACTCCCGATTTACAAATCAAGCACTGACTCATAGTGATAGGGAAATATTTGGAAGTTGATCAAATATTTTGGTAGCCTACAGCAGACAGACTAGTCTTCTCTTTTCAGCAGGAGCCGTTTGCTTTCCAACCTGTGTTTTTCCTTGCGATTTTGTATTTGAAATATTGAGAAAGGCCTGCTTTGTCTGCATTCTGTTCATTGACAGATTTGCCTCACGTTCCTGACTGTAGGCGATGCCTTGTTATTGGGCTACACCCAATCCACAGCTAAATTATAGGCAGTCTGATGGTGTAGTAGGCTATTTGGACTTATTTAGTTTATTTCTGACAGACTGCAGTTATTTTAGAACTTCGACAAATTTGATTTCCGATTTATCCCGGGTGCTGCAGTTCCTCCAGAACCCTTTCTGCGTCTATGATCCTATAAGGAAATACATTATGAAGTGCAACACTGGAGAGATGAGAGTTGCAGAGTTGCAGTCTATCAGAGCAGCGAGAGGGAGAGAATACTGTAGAAAGGGAATCTCATTCTAATTCTGCGAGAGATAGAGTTGAGCTTCTCACACAGCCACGTGTTGGTCTCAAACAGGTTGTAATGTTGCTCAAACCGTAAGCCCAGGCCGGTCCAACCCGAATATTCATACTATTATTATTATTCATATTATTCTTCTTATTATTATTATTATCATCGCTTTTATTCGAATTTTAACAAAATTTGAAAATGATTTTTCATGCCATGAGAGGTAGCGGATCTGTCAAAATAGGTTCCGGAATGAAATAGTCCAAAACGGAGATGTACAGGATCCTGTTCCGAATTATGAACTGGTCATGTGTCTGTTTTTAGCTATGACCCGATGGTGTACTGCTCTCGTTCTGGTTTGCGGAGTGAAAAGCTATTCTCTTTTTCTGGTTTGCACCTAATCTCTCTCGCTCTCTGTCGCGCGCTCTCTCTCGACTTCTTCCCCTCTTCTTTCTCTCGCTCGCTCTGAGAAACAGGAAATAACTTGACAGTCTTGACAATCATCTTATTCACGGACTTTCATACAGTTTATTCAACTTCAGGTTCGTTTGGATAGACGTTAGGAGATTGAGTTAAGCCAATGCGCTTGAAACCATGGCAATACGGTTCACCTTGGAGTAGCCTTCAAGTCTGCCAGTCCAATATTTTTCACTTACTTTATTATTCATTGATGACCTGTCCAAGGAAGGTGATTCCATGGTCCTTGATATGAGAGAATCGCTATATAATTACTAACCCCACATCCTATGGGGTTAGTACACTGTTGGTTTTTCCACCTCGTTCTATGCATTTCAACTGAAAAGGAAGTAGCTCTGAGGTAAATGGGTCGTTTTAAAGTTTGGCTACTGCAAAGTAATAGTATACCTCTTAAAACAACAAGACCTTTTTATTTAATTTAATTTTGATCTCCTCTCCTCTGTTGTCATGGTATCCACATGCTATATTAATACAGTTACCATGTTGCAGGTGTCTCTGGACCAGTACCACACCGAGGAGGAGATCTACCAGCTGTCTCTACAGAGAGAGCCACGCAGTGCTAAACCAGCAGTGAGCGCTATGGGCCAGGGGCCAATAGGAAACAAATGTGTCCTTATGGCCAATAAGAAGCCATTAAAAAAAAAAAAAAGATTATATCTTGTAGATAGTTCATGTGTTTTTACAATTTAAATATGGAAGTCGATGTATTCTAATAGCTTATAGGAAACCAATGTGTTAATTTTCTCATGACATTTGAACACCCTTGCTCTCTCATGTTCAACTTTCCCTTTTATTGATTCTAGGAAGTCTCTGGAGAATTGATGCTCTTGTCTTCTCATTGGTCTGGCAGAACTCTGGCCCTGCCCCTGCACCCGCTCCCGCCCCCAAGCCCTCTATGATTGACGAGTGGGCAGCGTCGGTGAAGCCCAAAGCAGACCCTGCGGTCATCAACAAACACATAGAGAAGATGGTGGACGTACGTTATGCTAGCTAAGGCTCTCTGTTTAGTTGAACCAACAAATTACAAGTTGAAGGAACGTTATCGGCTTGGTACATAGTAGTTATCCTCTCCACTACCCTCTTGTTAATAACAACAAGTCACAGGAATGACAACCATAGTAGTCTTTGTTTTGAATGTCAGATATGTTGAAGTGATGTGTGTTTCCACGGTTACAGTCTGTCTTCAAGAACTTTGACACGGACGGGGATGGTCACATCTCCAGGGAGGAGTTTGAGATCATCAGGGACAACTTCCCCTACCTCAGCAAGTTTGGAGAACTGGACAAGAACCAGTGAGAGACAAAATTATCTTGGCAACTGCTACCATAGGCTACGTAGCAACAGTCGCAGCAGTCGTAGCAATATATAACTGATATTGTAACCATACTATGCGTAATAGTGTCACACAGATTAGGGAAGGAGACATTATGTTAATTTTCTCTTTCTCTCTGTCTGTCTGTGTGTCTCTCTCTCTGTCGCTGTCTCTCTCTCTGTCGCTGTCTCTCTCTCTGTCGCTGTCTCTCTCTCTGTCGCTGTCTCTCTCTCTGTCGCTGTCTCTCTCTCTGTCGCTGTCTCTCTCTCTGTCGCTGTCTCTCTCTCTGTCGCTGTCTCTCTCTCTGTCGCTGTCTCTCTCTGTCTGTCGCTGTCTCCCTCTCTCTGTCGCTGTCTCTCTCTCTCTGTCGCTGTCTCTCTCTCTCTGTCGCTGTGTCTCTCTCTCTCTGTCGCTGTGTCTCTCTCTCTGTCGCTGTCTCTCTCTCTGTCGCTGTGTCTCTCTCTCTGTCGCTGTGTCTCTCTCTCTGTCGCTGTGTCTCTCTCTCTGTCGCTGTGTCTCTCTCTCTGTCGCTGTGTCTCTCTCTCTGTCGCTGTGTCTCTCTCTCTCTGTCGCTGTGTGTCTCTCTCTGTCGCTGTGTCTCTCTCTGTGTCTCTCTCTGTGTGTGTCGCTGTGTGTGTCGCTGTGTCTCTCTCTCTGTGTGTCGCTGTGTCTCTCTCTCTCTGTGTGTCGCTGTGTCTCTCTCTGTCGCTGTCTCTCTCTCTGTCGCTGTGTCTCTCTCTCTGTCGCTGTGTCTCTCTCTGTCGCTGTGTCTCTCTCTCTGTCGCTGTGTCTCTCTCTCTCTGTCGCTGTGTGTCTCTCTCTGTCGCTGTGTCTCTCTCTGTGTGTGTCGCTGTGTGTGTCGCTGTGTGTGTCGCTGTGTCTCTCTCTCTGTGTGTCGCTGTGTCTCTCTCTCTCTGTGTGTCGCTGTGTCTCTCTCTCTCTGTGTGTCGCTGTCTCTCTCTCTCTCTGTGTGTCGCTGTGTCTCTCTCTCTGTGTGTCGCTGTGTCTCTCTCTCTGTGTGTCTCGGTCTCTGT
Source organism: Oncorhynchus mykiss (assembly GCF_013265735.2). Lineage (NCBI taxonomy): Eukaryota > Metazoa > Chordata > Actinopteri > Salmoniformes > Salmonidae > Oncorhynchus > Oncorhynchus mykiss. The sequence goes on along the minus strand of NC_048573.1, from coordinate 27,134,006 downwards.
GTGTCGCTGTGTCTCTCCCTCTCTGTGTATGTGTCCCTATGTGTCTGTCTGTCTCTCACTCTCTCTTTCTCATTCTCATTCTCTCACTCTCACTCACCAGAGATGGGAAGATCAGCAGAGAGGAGATGATTGACTATTTCATGAAGGCCAGCTCTCTGCTCAACTGTAAGATGGGCTTCATCCACACCTTCACAGAGACCACCTACGTCAAGCCCACCTTTTGTGAACACTGCACTGGCTTTGTGAGTGCACTGTCAGTTTGACCATCTATAAATCCATCCTCACTCCTATGTACAACACAGATCCCTGCCTGAGTTAAATGGATTGATGAATTGATTGACAAAGGGATGCTTTTAATGCTGATATAGTCCCGTAGTCAAAATGGCTCTGGCTCTTTGAATGCTCACTGCTATAGACTATTAGGTCCATATTCCCATACTATTCCCTGCTGTCTTTAAAAGTCATTTTTAAACGTATTGATTGAGGGACAGAATGGCGTGGATGGCTATGGTCACGTCTGGCCACCATGACTATGCAGCAATATTGTGGGAGTTCTAGACAAATACCTAATTACAACATTGGCACATTTTTATTTGACAAGGAAAAGACCCTTGACGTTAGAAACCCTGGCAAGAGGTCAGCAGGAAGTAGTTACCGTGCACATACAACCCAAGCAAAAATACAACACATTAAAGATCAATTGCAAAGGTAAATAAAATTGCCTTTCATCAGAGCTTGAAACTCAGCAAGCGATACCCTCTTCTCCTGTTCCAAAGTTGTTGTTTTTTTTTTTTCTTTTTTTTTTTTGCTCAGCTGGCTTCAAGACAAAGGAGCATTATTAGGAGAATGATCCTTCTTCCCGTTTCAGTCCTGGTCTTTCGGAGCCGTGACAGATGGTAGCACCTGAGAACCGATACTAAGTGCCTGCGTTATTATTCGGCATCATCATTGGGTCTGGTCTCAACCATGGCAATTATTTGGAGATACAGTTGATGGTAGTGAGATACTGGAGGTAATACAGCAGGCTCCTTGACAAGCCCTGTATCCCCCCCCCCCCCCATCCCCCCCTCCACATTGCTGTTTTTCATGTGGTGGTGAGAGGAGAGAGAGGTGTCAGAGGGCTTCAGAGGATCTCTGTTGTCTCACACAACGCCAGTGAGTCAGGGGGCTGTAATGAGGGCGAGAGTGTTGGCTTTGATACTGAACTGGGCGACAGCTCCTGAAATTGCACCAAAAACTCCTGACTGGTACAAAGACCGAGGGAAACGAGGTGCAACGCATTGAAAAACATACACCGTGACTCATACACACGTTCTCTCATCTTGCACGTGTCTCCCCCCCCCCCCCCACACACACACTGCTGATTCACATGCCATTCAGAGAAAAATACTATGGAAAAATGGGGGGTAGAAATGTGCAAAGCATTCCAGCTACTTCCTCTCTGCCTGCTTTCCTGTTGGCTTCGGGTCAAACATAATACCTAGGCTTCCAATTTTTCAGAGAGAACGCGGTGAGCAAAAAACAAGCTGCCCAGCACCATTTCTGGAGTTCAGTTGCCTTGGGTGACTCGGGCATAACTTCGTAACCCAACGTTGTTTTTAATGTCTCTCTTCTGACAGCCCCCCGCTGTCGTCTTATCACCTACTTAATGGAGCGAGAGCTTAAAGCTCTTGTGAATGGGTCTCTGTGCTCTCTGTGTCGTTCCAGCTGGGAGATGGAGGGTGCATCCATCATGGTATCCCATTCCCTATATTTCACCTGGGCCCTGGTCAAAAGTAGAGCACTACATAGGAACTGGGTTCCATTTGGTACACAGCCAGGGAGGGAGTGAGTGTTTGTTCTGCTCTGGGGGCTATAAGCTATACATGGGGCCAGCTGTAAGATTTGTGTTTAACTCTCTATTAGGCCATGTTTGTTGATATGAGACTTTGCCATGGGGACTCTCTCGAGGTCTTTTGTTCTTGGCGACTGGTGAGCGTTTTTGTAGTCCTCTATTGGTGTAGGAAAGGTGTAGTTTTTTGAAAGAAAAGGAATTCTCTTTGAACTTATGGCTGGTAAGTGTTTTGGTGGCATTGAGGCTCTCTGTCCGTGTGTATGTGTGTGTGTAGGGTCAGGTTATTTTCTCGGTCCTCAGATCTCTGATGTGGCTGTGATCTCCTGGACAGGTCTTTCATGTCATTGTACCCCCGCGGTGGGCTCCTAGCGTCTGCTTGATCTCACCCCCCCCCCCCGTCCCACCCACACCACCTCCCCCTTCCCTCTGTCTCTCCTCCACACCTCCCTCTGTTCCTGCACCTCCCCCTATCATTCTTCCTCTCTCGTTATTGCTCTTTCTACCTCTAACGCTCGCTCTCTTTCGATCTGCCACTTCCTGTCCCTCGTTCTATTTCTACCTCACACTTTCTCTACTTCCCTCTTTCGTTCTACCTTGCTCCCTCTCCCCACGTCCACCTGTTTCTTCTCCGCATGTGTCATCCTCGTCTCTCTCTGATCCCTGTCACTCTGCCCTAATCGGTCACTAGACGTCCGGCCTTTGTCTCCATGTGCCAAGAATTTCACGAAGAGAAGTCACAAATAACTTCTCTTTCTTTCTCCCTAGATATGGGGCTTCTACAAACAGGGATACAAGTGTAAAGGTAAGATAATCAATACATTTAGCTAACTTGAATAGTTCAAATTGCTATGAAATAAAATAAAATGATAGATTCATCACTCGAACCAAAGGGGTCTTTGAGCTTCATGTCAACAGCGTGGAAGCCATGGTAAATATCTCAGACTACATTACAGTGGCAAGAAAAAGTATGTGAACCCTTTGGAAATACCTGGATTTCTGCATAAGTTGGTTTTACAATTTGATCTGATCTTCATCTGGGTCACAACAATAGACAAACATAGTCCACTTAAACGAATAACACACAAACAATTATGCGTTTTCATGTCTTTATTGAACACACCGTGTCAACATTCACAGTGCAGGGTGGGAAAAGTATGTGAACCCTTGGATTTAATAACTGGTTGACCCTCCTCAGCAATAACCTCAACCAAACTTTTTCTGTGGTTGCGGATCAGACCTGCACAATGGTCAGGAGGAATTTCGGACCATTCCTTTTTACAAAACTGTTTCAGTTCAGCAATATTCATGGGATGTCTGGTGTGAACTGCTCTCTTGAGGTCATGCCACAGCACCTTAATCGGGTTGTGGTCAGGACGAAAGCAAGCTGTCCAGGCCCTGAGGCAGCAAAGCAGCCACAAACCATGATGCTCCCTCCACCAGACTTTACAGTTGGGATGAGGTTTTGATGTTGGTGTGCTGTGCCTTTTTTTTCTCCTCACATAGTGTTGTGTGTTCCTTCCAAACAACTCAACTGTAGTTTCATCTGTCCACAGAATATTTAGCCAGTAGCGCTGTGGAACATCCAGGTGCTCTTTTGCAAATTTCAGACGTGCAGAAATGTTTGTTTTTTTGACAGCAGTGGCTTCTTCCCTGGTGTCCTCCCATGAACACCATTCTTGTTTAGTGTTTAACGTATCGTAGACTCGTCAACAGAGATGTTAGCATGTTCCAGAGATTTATGTAAGTCTTCAGCTGACACTCTAGGAGTCTTCTTAACCTCATTGAGCGTTCTGCGCTGTGCTCTTGCAGTCATCTTCGCAAGACGGCCACTCCTAGGGAGAGTAAAAACAGTGCTGCACTTTCTCCATTTATAGACAATTTGTCTTACCGTGGACTGATGAACATCAAGGCATTTAGAGATACTTTTGTAACCCCTTCCAGCTTTATGCAAGTCAACAATTCTCAATCTTAGATCTTTTGAGATCTCTTTTGTTCAAGGCTTCTCGTGAAAAGCAAACTTAAATTTTGTGAGTGTTTTTTATAGGGCAAGGCAGCTCTAACCAACATCTTCAATCTCGTCTCATTGATTGGACTCCAGGTTAGCGGACTCCTGACTCCAATTAGCTTTTGGAAAAGTCATTAGCCTTGGGGTTCACATAGTTTTTCCAACCCGCACTGTGAATGTTTAAATGATGTATTCAATATAGACAAGACAAATACAGTAATTTGTGTTATTAATTTAAGCACACTATGTTTGTCTATTTTTGGGACATAGATGAAGATCAGATCAAATTTGATGACCAATTTGTGCAGAAATCCAGGTAATTCCAAAGGGTTCACATACTTTTTCTTGCCACTGTACATTACCCCCTTACAGGGCTCCCTTTGAGAACACTTGAACACAGGATAATTAAAATACACCTTTGTGGTTTGAGGGTCTCCGTCGCGCCACTGTTTTGTAGAAGCTGTCTCAAGGGTAGACACATACAAGTCACATGCACAAACACACATGCACATGTCACACTCCCGCTAGCGCCAACCCACAGTAGCATACACCTGAACTCTGTCTGCACAACGCTCGGTACTCAGTAGACTGTGTCTGTCTCTCAGCTGCATCCCAAATGGAACCCGGTTCCCTATGTAGTGCACTACTTTTGACCCGAGACCTATGGGCCCTAGTCAAAAGTGGTGCTCTACGTAGGGAATAGGGTGCAGTTTGGGATGCAACTTCAGTGTGTCTGCTCTACTCTGCCGAGTGCCTTAATGAGATGTGCGGAAGTCAATGAGAGGTCCCAGCCATTCATTTCCATTACCATTGTTAGCCCCAGTCGCCGAGTGGGAGAGACGATGGCGGCGGATAATTGAAATGAATTGGCTTGTCACAGATGGTGTGTGTGTGTAGTCTGAATCAGTCTGGGTGTTGTAGACATTTATCGAATCTAACCTTCGCTGATGTGGACGTTTTACTGAGAGCGAGAGGTGTTTAGAAATCAATGAGTGAGTGAATGCACGAATGGGAGAGTGTGTCTGAATGACTCTGAATCTCTTTCTCTGCCACCCTGGACATCCCTGCTCCCTCTTTCCTGCCTACTTCCAGAGTGTCCTTCATTGTCAGAGCTGTTGTCAGGGTCTGTCTGCATGGCCGTGTGTGTGCGTCAGTGTGCGTGCATGTGCACTGTGTGTATGAGCACCTACCTCTCACCACTCGCTCTTCCCTTTGCCCCAATGTTTATTTTTGCACCCCTCCGTCTCTCTTAAACTTTGCCTCCCTCTCCTCCCCATCCCTGATCTCTCGACCCTCCTTTACCTCGCACTCGTTCCCGCCAACTCTCTTGCCCTTCCCGTCTAAACCGGGCATTCTTCCCTCGTTCCTTCTCATCCTCCTCTCTCCCCATCTCGTTCTCGCTTTGTCTCCCTCCCTCGGACAGCTTGTGGAATTAACTGTCACAAGGCGTGTCAAGGTCGTCTGGCGGTGGAGTGTCGTAAACGGACCAAGAGCATTAGCCACGAGCACGCACCCTCTCTCCAGGCACGCTCCTACAGCTTCCCCCCTCCGGCCAACAGCCCACCCAGCCTACAGAACACAGGTGAGAGACCCCTTTTCAACCTCCAATCCGGTTCTACTAATACTATGTCTGCATCTCACCAGGATTCTTCAGATTTGGGGTCACTCAAGAACCGGTAGCATCATACTTCAGCCAGGTTGTCTTTACAGAAGGTTATGAGATGGAATGGTACAGTATGTTTTAGGGCTGACACCGATTAGTCGACAGATGAATTGCTTGATCGATAGGCTGTTGGTCAATGGAGATTTTTTTTTTTTTTGTTGTCGAGCAGTAGCATTGTGTGTGTGTGTGTGTGAGAGATCCCAAAAATATATTTTATATCATTCAAAGTAGCCACTCTTTGCCTAGATAACAGCTTTGCACAATGTTGGCATTCTCTCAACCAGCTTCACCTGGAATGCTTTTCCAAGAGTCTTGAAGGAGTTCTCACATATGCTGAACACTTGTTGGCTGCTTTTCCGTCACTCTGCGGTCCAACTCATCCCAAACCATCTCAGTTGGGTTGAGGTTGGGTGATTGTGGAGGCCAGGTCATCTGATGCAGCACTCCATCACTCTCCTTCTTGGTCAAATAGCCCTTACACAGCCTGGAGGTGTGTTAGGGCATTGTCCAGTTGAAAAACAGTTGACAGTGCCACTAAGCGCAAACCTGATGGGATGGCGTATCGCTGCAGAATGCTGTGGTAGCCATGCTTGGTTATGTGTGCCGGGATGCTGGTCTGGTACAGTGTCATTGTTCCTTTTCCCATCTTAATCTTTTATTTTTATTGGCCAGTCTGAGATATGGCTTTTTCTTTGCAACTCTGCCTAGAAGGCCAGCATCCCGAAGTTGTCTCTTCGCTGTTGACGTTGAGACTGTGGCTTAATTCGTGTGAAAATATACGTTTGTGCCACTTAATTCATAGGAAAATTTAAAAAATTGGGGGGGAGAACTTATGAACAATTTTTTGTAAGTTATTGGAGCAATGCATTTTTGGGCAATGGTTCCATTTTTTTGTGTCCCACACTTATTTATATGAAAACAAACGTTAACATCCCAATATTGTTAATCAACCAGGTTGTCCCCGAAATACTTACGATATAATAGTAGCCTGACGTTTATTTTTTTTATTGATTCCAATGCTGTTTTCTATGCTTGTTTTCACTTAGCACCAGTATCCCAAAGTATTATGTCAGATTTTGAGGGTTACCAGATTGGAGTAAAAAGCTGTATTTGTCTGTGTTTTTTGTGGTATCGATGAAGGAAACTGATTGGGGAATTGGGATACATTTTCATGATGGGAAACTAATTCATCAATAAATGTGGGGAAACAAAGACCTGCCTGTTTTGGTTTAAATTCTCCTGGTGCACCTGCATGGGATTTGCAGCTATAACGAGTCTGGACTATGATCAATTAAGCCATATCAATGCAGTTAAACAGGTTCATGTAAAATAATGAATTACACTTACACTTATGGCACTTCCAAGGCCAGTTTCATGATGATTATTACGGCCGTGTCGATCATGTTATATACTTAGGCTATTGTAACGAGGCATATGCCAGCAATCGTCGGCCTACTGCATCTGCCCAGAGGAATACTAGGCTTTTGATGGCAATGGCCGTTAGAGCTGATTTTGCCACTCATGAGCCCTGGTTAGAGTCTACAACAGGGACTCTAACCAGGGAACCAGCAGAAGATAGTGCAAGCTTCATTGGTAGCAGTGTTGGGATATGATCTAGTGGTGGGAAGCATTCTGTTTTTCAACATTGTGTTGGGCGTAATTGCATTGATATATCTAGTGAACGATGGATAAGCAACAATGGGCGTGACAGATGGAAGTAGCCACTACAGGTGTGACCAAGCCTTACATCAAAGTTCCCTGACGCTGAATGGAAAGTGCATTGCCCTGGCCAGTTATTCAGAAGTAAAATCCTCTGTGGCGGTCTCGATTACATAAGTTAACTTACCAGTAATGTGAATCACTGTTGATCCATCCGGTTATCGAATGAGATGGATGTTGGATTTTCGACGGCCTAGAATCGAGGTCTTTCCCAGGTCATGGAGGGCGAAGCAAGGCCCCTCTTGGTTCTCATTGGCGAGACTGAACTCAAGTTAGTGGTTACGGTGCATTCGGAAAGTATTCAGACCCCTTTACTTTCCCCACATTTTGTTACGTTACAGCCTTATTCTACAATGGATTCAATTAACAATGCCCCATAATGATAAAGCGAAAACCTGGTTTTATTTATAAAAAATAAAAAAGCATACCTTATTTACATAAGTATTCAGACCCTTTGCTATGAGACTCAAATTTGAGCTCAGATGCATATTAGAGTCCACCTATGGTAAATTAAATTGATTGGACATGATTTGGAAGTCACCTATCTATTTAAGGTCCCACAGTTGACAGTGCATGTCAGAGCAAAAACCAAGCCATGAGGTCGAAGGAATTGTCCGTTAAGCTCAGATACAGGATTGTGTCGAGGCACCGATCTGGGGAATGATACCAAAACATTTCTGCAGCATTGAAGGTCCCCAAGAAGACAGTGGCCTCCATCATTCTTAAATGGAAAAAGTTTGGAACGACCAAGACTTGAGCAATTGGGGGAGAAAGGCCTTGGTCAGGGAGGTGACCATGAACCCAGTGGTCACTCTGACAGAGCTCCAGAGTTCCTCTGTGGAGATGAGAGAACCTTCCAGAAGAACAACCATCTCTGCAGCACTCCACCAATCAGGCCTCCATGGTAGAGTGGCCAGACGGAAGCCAATCCTCAGTTAAAGGCACATGACAGCCCGCTTGGAGATTGCCAAAAGGCATCTAAAGGTCTCTTACCATAAGAAACAAGATTCTCTTGTCTGATGAAACCAAGATTTAACTCTTTGGCCTGAATTCCAAGCATCACGTCTGGAGGAAACCTGGCACCATCCCTACGGTGAAGCATCCTGGTGACAGCATCATGCTTTGGGGATGTTTTTAAGCGGCAGGATCGAGAGAAAGATGAACGGAGTAGAGTTCAAGGATTTCTCTGATGAAAACCTGCTCCAGAGCGCTCAGGACCTCAGACTGGGGTGAAGGTTCACCTTCCAACAGGACAACAACCTTAAGCACACAGCCAAGACAATGCAGGAGAGGCTTCGGGACAAGTCTCTTTGTCCTTGAAGGGCCCAGCCAGAGCCTGGCCTTTAATCTGATCGAACATCTCTGGAGAGACCTGAAAATAACTGTGCAGCAACGCTCCCCATCCAACCTGACAGAGCTTGAGAGGATCTGCAGAGAAGAATGAGAGAAACTCCCCAAATACAGGTGTGGCAAGCTTGTATATATACCCAAGAAGACTCGAGGCTGCAATCGCTGCCAAATGTGCTTTAACAAAGTACTGTGTAAAGGGTCTGAATACTTATGTAAGTGTCATATTTCATTTTTTTTCTTTTTTCTAATACATTTGCAAAAAATTCTAGACCTGTTTTTGCTTTGTCATTATGGGGTATTGTGTGTAGATTGATGAAGAATAAAACCAGTTTAATCCATTTTCCAACGTGAAAAAGTCAGTGATCTGAATACTGCACTGTATATGTCAGACTGTCTTATTGCTGCGGACATTGCCCATCATGTATTGCTCTAACTTTCAAAAGATTGTTCTGAAGTATGCCCCCAAAAGTATTTTCCTGTGAATTAAGTCACAGAAAAGTGTGTCTTTTTACACAAATTAAGGCACAAAAACACACAGGAAATCTGCTGAAATGCTTTTTGTACATATTCGCATGAATTCAGTGTGGGATCGTGTTCACCATTAGCATGTAGATCAAATGATTGGGTAGTTTTGTTTGATGATTCCTTTGTCATTCTGCCATGCTGCCTTTTCAATGTGTTCTGTGTCTCTCTTTGCACTGTCTCCACCAATAGTTGTGCAAAAATCACTGCAACGTGGGACAAGCAGATGAATCAAACATCCAGGCACAATTAAACCGCTTGGAATGGTTGTTTCCCTCTGTATACCACTGTGTTATAGAAGGATATTTTTGTTGTTGTTGTTGTATGCTGTTCAGCAATGCCCTTGTCTAATGGAGAATGCAGTGCTATTAATGGGTGGAAGAGCCAGGAGATTGTATAGCAGGTAACCATGGCCACTGACACTCTTGCTCTCTCCCTTTTCCTCTTTTGCGCTTCCACTTTCGCTCTTCCTCGAGCTCTTTTCCTCGCGCTCTTCCCCTCGCGCCCTTCCTTGCGCTTTTCCTCGCTCTCTTTTCCTCGCGCTCTTCCTCGCTCACGCTCTTTCTTTCTCTCTCGCGCTCTTTCTTTCTCTCTCTCTCTTTCTTTCTCTCTCTCTTTCTCGGCTCGCTCGCTCTCTCTTTCTCCTCTCGCTCCCTCTCTCTTTCTCCTCTCGCTCTCTCGCGCTCTCTCGCGCACTCTTTCTCTTTCTCTTTCTTTCTTTCTTTCTTTCTCGCTCTTTCTCTCTTGCTCTTTCTCTTTCTTTCTCTCTCTCTTTCTTTCTTTCTCTCGCTCTCTCTTTCTTTCTTTCTTTCTTTCTTTCTTTCTTTCTTTCTTTCTTTCTTTCTTTCTTTCTTTCTTTCTTTCTTTCTTTCTTTCTTTCTTTCTTTCTTTCTCTCTTTCTTCTCTCTCGCTCTCTCTTTCTCCCCCTCTCCCGCTCTTTCTTTCTCGCGCTCTCTTTCTTTCTCATGCTCTCTTTCTTTCTCGCGCTCTGTTTCTTTCTCGCATCTCCCCCTATAAGCTCTCTTTCTTTCTCCCCCTCTGCGCTTTCTTTCTTTCTCCCCCTCTCGCGCTCTCTTTCTTTCTCCCCCTCTCGCTCGCTCTTTCTCCCCCTTTCTTTCCTCCCCTCTCGCTCGCTCGCTCTTTCTCCCCCTCTCGCTCGCTAGCTCTTTCTCCCCCTCTCGCTCGCTAGCTCTTTCTCCCCCTCTCGCTCGCTAGCTCTTTCTCCCCCTCTCGCTCGCTAGCTCTTTCTCCCCCTCTCGCTCGCTCGCTCTTTCTCCCCTCTCCCCCTCTCGCTCGCTCGCTCGCTCTTTCTCCCCCTCTCGCTCGCTCGCTCTTTCTCCCCCTCTAGCGCTCTCTCCCCCTCTAGTGCTCTCTCCCCCTCTAGTGCTCTCTCCCCCTCTAGCGTTCTCTCCCCCTCTAGCGCTCTCTCCCCCTCTAGCGCTCTCTTTCTTTCTCCCCCTCTCGCGCCTCTTTCTTTCGCATGCGAAAGCTCAGCTCTTTCTTTCTCCCCCTCTCGCGCGCTCTTTCTTTCGTGCGCTCTTTCTTTCTCGTGCTCTTTCTTTTTCTTTCTCCTGCTCTTTCTTTCTCCGCTCTTTCTTTCGCTTGCTCTCTCTTTCTCCCCCTCTCGCGCGCTCTTTCTTTCTCCCCCTCTCGCGTGCTCTTTCTTTCTCTCTCTTTCTCGCTCTTTCTTTCTCTCTCTCTCTCTTTCTTCTCTCGCTCTCTTTCTTCTCTCGCTCTTCTTGCTCTCTCTTTCTTCTCTCGCTCTGCTTGCTCTCTCTTTCTCCTCTCGCTCGCTCTCTCTTTCTCCTCTCGCTCGCTCTCTCTTTCTCCTCTCGCTCGCCCGCTCTTTCTCTCTTTCTCGCTCTTCCTCGCTCTTTCTCGCTCTTCCTCGCTCTTCCTCGCTCTTCCTCTCTCGCGCTCTTCCTCTCTCGCGCTCTTCCTCTCTCGCGCTCTTCCTCTCTCGCGCTCTTCCTCTCTCGCGCTCTTCCTCTCTCGCGCTCTTCCTCTCTCGCGCTCTTCCTCTCGCGCTCTTCCTCTCTCTCGCGCTCTTCCTCTCTCTCGCGCTCTTCCTCTCTCTCGCGCTCTTCCTCTCTCTCGCGCTCTTCCTTTCTCGCTCTTCCTCTCTCCCTCTCTCTTTCTCGCTCTTCCACTATCGCTCTTCCTCTCCCGCTCTCTCTCTTCCTCTCTCGCTCTACCTCTCTCGCTCTCACTTTTTCGGTCTTCCTCTCTCGCTCGCTCTTCCTCTCTCGCTCGCTCTTCCTCTCTCGCTCGCTCTTCCTCTCTCGCTCGCTCTTCCTCTCTCGCTCGCTCTTCCTCTCTCGCTCGCTCTTCCTCTCTCTCGCGCTCTTCCTTTCTCGCTCTTCCTCTCTCCCTCTCTCTTTCTCGCTCTTCCACTATCGCTCTCTCTCTTCCTCTCTCGCTCTACCTCTCTCGCTCTCACTTTTTCGGTCTTCCTCTCTCGCTCGCTCTTCCTCTCTCGCTCGCTCTTCCTCGCTCGCTCTTCCTCTCTCGCTCGCTCTTCCTCTCTCGCTCGCTCTTCCTCTCTCGCTCGCTCTTCCTCTCTCGCTCGCTCTTCCTCTCTCGCTCGCTCTTCCTCTCTCGCTCGCTCTTCCTCTCGCTCTTCATCTCGCTCTTCCTCTCGCTCTTCCTCTCGCTCTTCCTCTCGCTCTTCCTCTCGCTCTTCCTCTCGCTCTCGCTCTTCCTCTCTTTCTCGCTCTTCCTCGCTCTTCCTCTCTCGCGCTCTTCCTCTCTCGCTCTCTTCCTCTCTCCCTCTCTCTCTTCCTCTCTCGCTCTTCCCCTCTCGCTCGCTCTTCCTCGCTCGCTCTCTCTCGTGCTCTCTTCCTCTCTCTCTCTCTCGCTCGCTCCCTTCCAGTCTCGCTCGCTCTCTTCCTCTCTCGCGCTCTTTTCCTCTCTCGCTCTCTGAGCGAGGTCGGCCTATGGTAGCCTCTCTCAATAGCAAGGCTATGCTCGCCGAGTCTGTACATTGTCCATTTCTTTCTCCGTTTTCTGCCACCATGGTCTGTCCGTTTTATAGCCAAATAGCATTCAAGTTTACTTTAAGAATTGTTCATGTTTTCCCAATAGGTAATATAATTTTATTTTTGTTTGGTAATAATTTAGTTGGACCAGATTTTCTGAGTGCTGTCCTGAGGCTTTGTTGGGTTGGTGGTGGATAATGAACTTAGCCTCAGGACCAGCTGGATGAGGGGACTTTGTCTATCATCTCTTGGCATTTCAGGGCTTTGTAGTGGTAGGAGGTCTCTTGTTTTTAGGTGGTTATAGAATTTGATGGCTTGTTTTGGGGTATTAATTAGTAATGGATATTGGCCTGCCTGCATTATTCGTAATTTTCTCCCTACTTCTCACACAGTGATTGTAGAGGAAGACCTAGAGGCTGTGGAGGAAGGAATGTTTGATATCCATCTATAACCAGGTGAGAAGGAAATAGTTTCCTCTTCCCTAACCCTAACGCCTGGCCTGTGATGTATGCAGTGTATTCGGAAAGTATTCAGACCCCTTCACTTTTCCCACATTTTGTTACGTTACAGCCTTATTCTAAAATAGATTCAATTTACCCTCCCCCTAAATCTACACACCCCATAATGACAAAGCAAAAATGTGTTTAAACATTTTAGCAAATGTTTTTATATTTATATATATATATATATATATTAGTCGGAAGTTTACATGCACTTAGGTTGGTGTCATTAAAACTTGTTTTTCAACCACTCCACAAATTTCTTGTTAACAAACTATAGTTTTTGTAAGTCGGTTAGGACATCTACTTTGTGCATGACACAAGTCATTTTTCCAATAAACTGTTTACAGACAGATTTATTTCACTTATAATTCACTGTATCACCCAAGTGGGCTGTCATGTGCCTTTTTACTGAGGAGTGACTTCTGTCTGGCCACTCTACCATAAAGGCCTGGTTAGTGGAATTCTGCAGAGATGGTTGTCCTTCTGGAAGGTTCTCCCATCTCCCCAGAGGAACTCTGGAGCTCTGTCAGAGTGACCATCGGGTTCTTGGCCACCTCCCTGACCAAAGCCTTTCTCCCCCGATTGCTCAGTTTGGCCAGGCGGCCAGCTCTAGGAATAGTCTTGGTGATTACAAACTTCTTCCATTTAAGAATGATGGAGGGCACTGTGTGCTTGGTGACCTTCAATGATGCAGAAGTTGTTTAGTACCCTTTCCCCAGATCTGTGCCTCGACACAATCCTGTATCGGAGCTCTGCGGACAATTCCTTCAACCTCATGGCTTGGTTTTTGCTCTGACATGCACTGCCAACTGTGGGACCTGATAGACAGGTGTGTGTCTTTCCAAATCATGTCCAATCAATTGAATTTACCACAGGTGGACTCCAATCAAGTTGTAGAAACATCTCAAGGATGATCAATGGAAACCAGATGCACCTGAGCTCAATTTCAGGTCTCATAACAAAGGGTCTGAATACTTATGTAAGTAAGGTGTTTTTATTTTTAGTACATTTGCAAAAAAATCGAATCTGTTTTCACTTTTTCAAGAGGTAGATTGAAGATGAAAAAAATGTTTATTCCTTCTAGAAAAAGTCTGTCAAATAACAATGTGGAAAAAGTGAAGGGGACTGAATACTTTCCAAATGCACTGTACCTTCAGCCGTTCTGTAATTACTAAAATGGTCAAACTTTGTCGGCCCACTAGCCAATGACTTAAGTTGCCTAATGTGATTTCAATGAACAATCATTTGGAGTTTTCAAGTACCGGTAGTCAGATTGAATGACTCTTCTCTTTTGATTACTTTCCTAGAAGTCTGCATTCAGCCTAACACAGCTGGGAGGAAACAACAGAAGATGTGAGCCAGAAGCATAGCCTACTATGGCGGCCTTAGTGCTGGAGTCTGTTCAGAAGGGTGCAATCTGTCATCTAGAACAGACACGATTCCCTCTTCTATATGACAGACAATCATATCTCCTCTACGTAATGGATTTCTGAGTCTGAACATTGCATGTAGAAATGTAATGAATAGAGCAGACACGATTCCCTCTTCTTTGACAGACAATCATGTCTGCTCTCTTCATTCCATTTCTATATGCAACGTTCAGACTGTCTCGGATAGAAATCCATTATGTAGAGCAGATAAGATTGTCTGTTGTGTAGAAGAGGGACTGGTGTAAGCTCTTCATTCCATTTCTATCTGCAATGTTCAGCGTGTTTCACATCACTGACTGAACACCCCCGGTGAGACTTCCAGAGAGAGAAGAAATTGCACTGAACCCAACCCAGGATACAGACATGCTGTCACATCGTGGACAAAAACTGCAACTGCATATCTTCAAGCACTCAATACTTCTTCCTCTGTGTATCTCAACTCCCTTTAAACAAGTGAATGTGATTTTTGACGAGAATATCTTTCTAAGTTAAATCTGCATTTTAGATTCTGGATATGGGCCCATGTTTTCATCTCTTACATAGTTTTAAGCACTGAATATCGAAAAAAATCCACATAATTGTATTTTCAGGGTAGAGATGTCATTGGGTTAGTGTAATGTTATTGCCTCCAAGTTTCAGTGGTGTTGTATTTTCAGTGCATTTAGCTGTACATTATTCTAAATTACTAACCTAAATGTCTCTCCAAAATACAAGAGGTGCTGTTGTTGCCAAGAAAGAATGTATAGGCTAGATGCCACCCGGACTTCCGTCTTTCTGAGAAAGCTTTGCTTTTGTCTTAGTAGTTTGTCATCTTGTTGATTTTAGTGAATGGTATGAGAGAAATTTAAAACACCCATGTGTTCGTTGTCCGAGATGAAATGTTTCAGCTCCCGATCTAACTGTTGACTGCGTTCCTGGATTGGGAATCTCACTTGGCGCTATCTCGACAGCAACAATATCAACGACCCAAATGGACTGTGGGAAAACTCCAGAATTTGAGTATTATTTGAATGCTGACGTATTTCCCGCCCTCCTGTTACCTGAATATTAATGACTGTTCTATGGTAATTTGACTGTGGTGCGTAAAGTATGGTATGTGGTTATTATGGTCTGTCTCGGTGCATGGGCCACTGTACCTTTCCTCTCTGTAACTTTGGATGTAGTTTGAAACAGTGAATATTATATATCGTCCTGAGATTTGAACTCTATTTTATGAGACATGTTAAAGCCTGTATTTTATCCTCCTGAGACCCAGTAAAAAAAAAAGGGATGGAAAAAGGGGTGTTTTGTTTGAACAAATATTATTTGTTATTTGATGTGCACTGTAGTGGATATAAGCGGGTGATAGTAAATATGGAACAGTACAGTAAGTGAAGAGCATAGTTGATGTCCACTACAGAGGACTTTAATGAACACGCTCTTATTGTTTCTTCTTTTTTTTTTTAACCAAGGAGAGAAAGTTGCATGTGATATCATTGAAACTCCCATAACTTCCTCTCAAAGGTAGAACAGCACATAAAGTAACTGACCCGTGATTCCAGATTTGTATGAAATGTGACCTATGATTAATTACAATATGAGTCAAATAGTTTACCTTAAAAAAAAAATGTAATTAAGTCTGTTTAAAATAAGCTTTTCTGTGTTCGAATGGTGTGGCCGTTTACCTGGTCATAGAAAAAAAATATATGATGAACATAGATCGCTGATTGGCCAGCTCATCTTCCGCTGGAGTATGACAATCATACGCTGAGGAAATAACATGCATTTAAAAAAAAACAAAAAAACGTTTTGTTTTGAATTTTTTTTTTTTTTTTTTTACAATTTATGCTTTGGCTATATAGGAGTATAGGACAAGTCAACTACATTATTTGGGTTTGAGTTAACAGAATATGAACTTTTAAATGTTTTTAACATGTATGGCCTCCGAGATAAGGACCAAAAATGAATGTCCATTAAGAGTGGATAAAAATGAATTGCTGGGCATTAGGAGGATATCAAATATGCTTCTGATTCCATCAAGGTGATCCACTCTTGCCAAATGTCTTTTCAGTGTATTTTTATGTAGCACGCATATATCTTTTTTTTATGGCAATATGAAATCCTATAGGCGAGTGTCCTAAATGTAGTAGTTTGGGGTCTATAAGAGCCCTACAGTGGAGGTGTCATAATACCCATAAAACCTAGCGGTCAACAGAGAAATTTGTTTTTCCGCCATACAATTTTTCCCAAAGGGGATTTTAGAAACACTTCAAATAAGGGTCAGGTTTCGTGTAGGCTTACCCTGGTGTGATGTGTTGATAACCACAAGAATTGTCCACATAAAGAAATGTAGCCAAGGTATTAATTACTAAATGTTAGCTAACATTAGATAGTTCATCCAGAGATTTTGACCTTTGCCTTGATTCGTCAGTCTTGTCCAGATAATCATGGCCTTGTAGTTATTTTAATGATAGCCACATTAGAAGCTAATTAGCATTTCATTTTTGGGGAGTAAATACAGGTGAATATTTTTTTATAAAAGTCACCTTGTCCTAGAGAGATTTACACGGTTGTCAAAACGTCACGTAAGCCTACACGAAACACAGACCTTAATTGAAGTGTTTTTAAAATACCCTTTGGGAAAAATGAATGGTGGAAAAACAATTGGAACCATTAACCTGTTTGACTGCTAGGTTTTATGGGTATTATGACTCATACCCTCTGAGGAATACGAGTTTGAGTCCCCCATTGTCGGCTGCTTTGTACCTTTTGAATGAAGTTCTTCCTCTGAATGGCTTTCATTAATACTGAATAGTATATCCTGCTTCCTTCCACAAAACCAAACTTCCAACCTGCCCTTGTCAGTCTGTCCTGGACAAGGTTCTCAATTGTTACCGGAAGTGAATGAATGAACACTTTAAACTGATATCATGTAAGTCATTCTTTGGATATATACTGTATCAGCTTTTTCTTAGTGTTAAATGCGGAATGCATTGCTATACTATGTTTTAAATAAGGATTTACAACATGACTAGCAGCACTGCTACCCAATAAAGCATTGTCTCTTTCTCTCTGTGTGTGTGTGTGTGTGTGTGTGTTGGGACTCGAACATAATTCTTGTCAAAAGTTCAGATCCAACACACATTTCCTACCATATTGTACTATCGAGATACGATGCCCAGTATTGGAATTCTTACACAGCCAGATTCAATGTATTCTCTAATTACCCAAGAAATGAAGTCAACAGCTATTTGAATGCTCCGGTTTCATCTCACATGTTGGTCCAATAGAGTATTGATTTCTTTTGTAGCTATATTCATCTTTACACAGGCTTAAATTCCATTCCAATGCTATTATATTTCCTATTTCTAAACGCTCTCATGTGGGATGAGAAGAGAGTTCTCTTCACCTTGCGCTATCGGGGATCTGTGTGAGTGCGTTTTTTTTTATTGATTGAGTGGGGAGGTTTCACTTATTTTCTTAGCTGGGTGTAATTACATCAGCAGAGTTGTTAAGGACTGTCTGAACAGATGGTTGTACTGGCCTTAGACACACACACACACCTGCTTCGACACCTAGACTCAACTCTTACAAATGCATACCGTAAGTTATATAGTGATCTGATTAGATCACGGCGTTGCTGTTGTGATTTTGTCAGACAAAACAAAGGTTAAAAAGTCCGAAGAGAAACCAAGCACAGTAGTTAGACGTTTGGTTTTGTTTTCCTTCCCATGCTTAGATACTTAAAGGGATCGTGAGAGATTTAAGCAATTAAGCCCTTTTTCTACTTTCTAACTCACGGAAGTCTACCAGAACAACTGGGACTAGGCCCGTTCTTGTTACTTTCCACTCAGCTACATTAAACCCCAGCCTGATCACAGTCATTTAGATGTGGCCCTGAGTGATATTGATCTCAATAGACTGAAATGAAGGAAATCTAATAGCGGCACTGCTAATTACGTTGTAATGAAGGCTGCAGGAAATAGCCTTTCGTTGTTAGCCAATTTCCCTCGGCGACCTTGATGTGAAAGAATTCGAAGCTCTTTGAGAAGACTGGTTCAATAGAACAAGCACAGGTAAGTAATAAGCCCAGTTGATATTCAGGCTACCATGTTTTAGGACTTTGGCGTCCATATTAGGACAGCCTTGCATGCTTTCTAGACTGGGCACACGCGGTGCCATATTGCGCATGTTGATTTTGTCCATCCACACCAGATGCGATCAGAACATGCAGGTTGAAATATCAGAACGAACTCTCAACCAACTATATTCATTTGGGGACAGGTCGAAACACATAAAACATTCATGGACGTTTAGCTAGCTAGCTTGCTGTTGCTAGCTTATTTGTTCTAGGATATAAACATTGGGTTGATATTTTACCTGAAATGCACGTGGCCCTTTTTTCTGGATCTTTGTAGAATTTTGACCCATTTTGAATCACACAAAATAGTGTGTTTCTCTACTCTGACAATCAATCCACAGATAAAAAGCGAAACCTAGTTAGTTTCTAGTAATCGCGCCTCTCCGGTCTTCTTTTTCTTCTGTGGACTTTATATGGGGGTTGGCAACCATCTTTAAGGTGCTTTACCACCCCCAACTGGCCTGGGGTTAATCTTTCAGTCACCCACGTGGGTATATGCTCCTAAAAAACAATGAGGAGATAGGAGAGGCGGGCTATGCTGATGCTTGGTGTCGCACGCTAGCTGTTTGGATGTAATTATTGAATAACATGTATGTGTACATTTATTTTGCAACACTCACCCATGCTTCGCGAGCGGTGTGGTCAGCATGTTAGTCTTAACGGGAGTTGAGGCTGTCCTAATATGTATACCTTATTGGCCCTATTTTGATGTGCAGTGCACTTTAGACCTGGGTCAAATGCTTAAGCTGGACTTGATTTAGTTCGCCCATTATGGAAACATTGGAATATTCCAGTGCATCTCAAAATACTCAAGTATTTGACCCAAAATACCATCAGAGTATTAGGTAGTTATTCATGAAAAATACCTTCAAGTGTAGGCTGTGTTGGTTGCCATGGCTATGGATAAAATTGAGTACATGAGTGAGTGACAGGTTTGATTTCATGTAGCCTGTATACAGGTGTAAATAATATTGACATTGTTAGAGTAGTAGGGTTCTCATGTTTCTCATTTTGAAATAATGAACATTATTGATTTTAATGTCGACTCAACAAACAGCTTGAGAGCATAGCGAACAGAGTTTTTTTCTCTTTGGAAAATGATGAAAACACAAACAGTGTATTTACAGAGATTACACTGCCCCTAGTGGCAATGAAACGTATATGTACCCACATCAATATGAGCTGCTCAGGCAGCACCACTAGTACCATAATAGACCACTTGATGGCGGTATTGAGCTGTTAAAGCGATAAGCAGTCACTCCAGGGCACCGTCATTGGGGAGCAAGAGCATTTCACAGAGAGGAAATGTATATATAGAACATTTTCTGTCACGAGGAAAGGGTAGAATCCCTATAAACAACTTAATAAACGTTTTGTATTCATGAAATCAGTAACTTTGTTTTACAAACTTGCTCTCTCACATATGCACGCTCACCTCTTCACCATGGCCTACACATAGCCCGCCAACCCCCCCCCCCCCCCCCCCCCCCCCCACACACACACACACACACACACAAACTTTGAAAATGTAATCAACGTTTTTTGGTCGCATATGCAGATTTGCAGATGTTATCGCAGGTGCAGCGAAATGCTTTGTGTTTTTAGCTCCAACAGTGCAGTAATAATACCTACAGTAGCATATACAAACACAATACGCACATAATCCAAAAAGTAAATAGAAAGGAATTCATAAATATCAGAACGAGTAACGTCAGAGTCCGGAATCACACGCACACACTGGCAACGTCTGCTCGCTCGCACACTCATCCACTGACATGTCACACTCCTTCCCTTGATCCCTACCCCCTTCACTTTGTTTCATGTTTTTGTCTCGTCTGGTGTTTTTTGTTTCAACTAATTTAGGTCCTTGTAAAGCGCTATACATCTCCCATTTATTATTGTTTATTATTATTAGTATTATTATTATGGTGTGCACACACACACATGCACGCACGCACACGCACGCACACACACAAAAACAAACACACACACACTCAGTCATTATTGTGTCCGTTGGTTATCATTGAACTTAAAGGTCCGCTGAGTGTCAAGCCATTCAATCTTAAAACTGAACAAACATATTTCTCCTGCTGTTATCATTGTCTACCATTTATTCTCACACCCTTCCTCTGTAGTGACATATGAGTGTCTTGATTTGTTTGGTGAGAGAGAGAGAGAGAGAGAGAGAGAGAGGGGGAGCTTGAGTGGCATGGACTGAATATGTATTTGCCTTCTCTGTCTCTCTATAACACACTGGATACTGAATATCTTGTATGCCCCCACACTTTCCGGTGTGTGTGTATTTAATGACTTTACACCGAGTCCCTATGATTAGAGACCTGACCTGGGAAAAATAGTTATGATGTTGGTACCGCCTTGGATGGTAATCTCTTAATAATAGTAGCTTCTTATCCTGTCCGCGTTTGAAAGCCAAATCCAGACAGTATATTTAGACAGAGACACTGCTTCTCATTGTAGGGTGCTAGTCTGCTAGAATCGTTATTATAAAAGGGAATTAGTGTTCCTTTCTAATATTTATTCTTGCTCCAGATACCCAGAGGGTCCTAGGACTATCCTATCTGATCCCTATCTCTCCAAAACAACACACACACTCCTCCTCCCCTCATATCTCCATGTCCTCTTCTTCCCTAAAAACTTAGAATTTAGCAGGGTTGGTGGGTTCAAGTCGAGAGAAAACCGTCACTGATACCGCATCGACCGTCAGTGGCTGGCCGGGATTGACACATAATCAATGACTCTGCATCTGCAACGGGGACAGGACACATATTTAAGATTCCTCAAGCCGCAGGATCGGAGGGAGGCGAGTAGGAGAGGCTCAAGGCTCGCTGCATGCGCTGTGCGTTTGAGTGATGGGCCGGTAGATTGGATCTCGCGACCGAGGGATCAGCGATAGCACGCCTCTGATTTATCTATTTACAGCAGCGCTCCAGGGAAGGCTGGCGCAATCCGGCCGGCCCGGGCCTGTTGTCAAAGCTCCCGGGAAGGAGAGGATTTTTTTTTATTTTAAATAACGTATTCCCAATTTGTTTATGGTTCCTCATGGCCCTGTTGTCCTCTCTGTTTTGTATCTGAGAGTGAGGATGACGGGATGAGGGGTCTTAGGCCTGTGTTATGTACTTAGCCTCATATCATGCTGAAAAACGAATTTGCAGACCACAAAACAGCCGAGTGTCTCGCCACTGGCATGGATTCAGTGAGAACGTCAGGGACAGAGTTGTAAAAAGTACCCAATTGTCAAAATTGAGTAAAAGTAAAGATACCTTAATAGGAAATGACAAGTAAAAGTGAAAGTCACCCAGTAAAATACTACTTAAATGAAAGTCTAAAAGTATCTGGTTTTAAATATACTTAAGTATCAAAAGTACAAGTAATTGCTAAAATATACTTAAGTATCAAAAGTAAAAGCAAAAGTATAAATCACTTCAAATTCCTTATATTAAGCAAACCAGACGGCACCATTTTCTTGTTTTTACTTAGATAATTTACACCACTGTGAAGGGAGACAGTGATGAAGTCTGGCTGAAGATGTTTCCTCCTTAATTTCTCTATTTTCTTCTCCTCCATTCCATCTCTCTCTCTCTTTCCTCCTTTATTGTTCCTCCCCTTTCCTCCTCCATTGCC
Organism: Oncorhynchus mykiss; assembly: GCF_013265735.2. Classification (NCBI taxonomy): domain Eukaryota; kingdom Metazoa; phylum Chordata; class Actinopteri; order Salmoniformes; family Salmonidae; genus Oncorhynchus; species Oncorhynchus mykiss. Next base: position 27,112,240 of record NC_048573.1, on the reverse strand, counting down.
TCTTCTCTCTTCTCTTTTTAATTTTCTCTCCCTGTTTCCTACTTTCCTCGTTTTTTATTCCTCACTTTCTTTTCTCCTCCTCCATTGTTTCCTGTTCTCTCTTTCCCCATCTGCTCCTTCTCTTCTCTTCTTCAGTTGGAGCCACAATTTCAACTTGCTTCTTGCCTATTTGAACTGAAGAAAGAAAACACAACCTTCTTGCCCAAAAATAGTCACTGTGTCTCTGCATATTTAGTTGCATAACCCACCTTGACAGTGGACACAGAACGCCAAAGCAGTGGAACTAATACGTCATAATGCCTCAAGTTGAAGACGATGAATTTTCATAAGTTAGCTTTATCTTCTCATCAGATCAGACTCAACCTTAGGATAATCGCCTCCCCCTGTCTGTTTCTCTGTCAAAGTCTTTCCCCCAAACTGCCTCTTACACACTCTTTGTCCCCTTCGTACCTCTCTCTGGGCGCACGATTATATTCATGTAACGTGTGTTTAGAGGCACTAAAATCAACGTCGTCGAGGCATCGTGTTGACAGGGATTTAAAACGAACCCTTTGTTATGCTACGATCATACTAGTGTTCACTTCCTTTACATTTATTAGCCCACAGAGCTAAAGTGCAAATCCTCTTTAGAAGTGTAATGGACAAATGCCTGGGAGACATGTAATATCATGGGTTCATTAAAGACCACTTAGGCTCTGTTTATGATGCCAAGCTAACACCTCCAACGGATGGATTTAAACATTATGTTTGTTCCTGTAGGTTTATAGGGTCTTTAGCTACACTAGCAGAATAGCCATTAGAGGTTGGTACACTGAGTAAAACAAACATTAGGAACATCTTCCTAATATCGAGTTGCACCCCCCCCCCCCCCCCCCCCCCCTTTGCCCTCAGAACAGCCTCAATTCATTGAAGCACGGGCTCTACAAGATGTTGAAAGCGTTCCACAGGGATGCTGACCCAAGTTGACTCCAATGCTACCCACAGTTGTGTCAAGTTGGCTGGATGCCCTTTGGGTGGTGGACCATGGTTGATACACACAGGGAAAAACCCAGCAGCGTTGCAGTTCTTGACACAAACCAGTGAGCCTGGCACCTACTACCATACACCGTTCAAAGGCACTTAAATCATTTGTCTTGCCAATTCACCCTCTGAATGGCACACATACACAATCCATGTCTCAATTGCCTCACGGCTTAAAAATAATTATTTAACGTATCTCCTCCCCTTCATTTACACTGATTGAAGTGGATTCAACAAGTGACATCAATAGGGGATCCTAGCTTTCACCTGAATTCGCCTGGTCAGTCTAAGTCAGGTAAAGAGCAGGTATTCTTAATGTGTTGTACACTCAGTGTATTTGACATGGGGAAAATGCATTGGTCAAATACACCTGTCCTATCCATTCTTCAACCTAATATTGGATATATTTTCTTGCCCATGCCTCTGTACAATACCATGAGACTACCACTCCTATCTACAAAAGTAGCTTACCAACACAAGCCTGCCTGGGAAAGGGATTACCACTTCCACTTTGGACCTTGTGGTTCCATGGAGCCTCTGGAGGGTTTCCTCCAAAGACCCTGTTTCATAGGAGGTGTAATCCCAGGCTAGGAGTCCCTGACTTGGGGAGGTCTCTGAGGTCCCACTGCCCTACCAGTGAGAAGGCTGGGCTGGAGTGTATGAATGGTATGAATGAGCAGGCCAGAGTTCGGCCAATGGCTGTCCCCTTCTCTCTCTCTCTCTGCTCTCATAGCCCAGCGTTAATTGCTTTGAAGCTCGGTGCTCACCTCCGGGAGCTCGACAGGGATGTTTTACAGTGCTTTCAGGAGACAGACATTAATAATTAAATTCCAGGCTTTTCCTCTCTTAGTCTCTCGCCACTGCAGAGGGATGGTAGGAGGAGGGACGAGGGTAGAGAGCACGAGTTGGACAATCCTCCAGTATGCCATAATTCTTTGTTGGTATCGGGAATAGGATGAAGTTGCTCCTCTAGGCAGCCTGGTCTCATAGACTAGACGTAACATAGTCAACTTAAATCCGGGACACTTAAATTAGGATGATATGTTACGTTTGGTATGGTGACCCCTCTAGGACCTAGACACGGATCTGAAGTCAGTTTTGAGTTTTCACTGAATGGTTCAGGTTAGGATTTAGTTGGTAGAGACGGATTCTAGATGTATGTACCGAAGGGCATGTTCTACCCGGAGCCGTAGCAATTACCAGGCTTGACCAAATGGAGCATTGGGCTTTTTATAACGTTTTTGGAATGTGACTATAATAAATAACATTAGCTGTAATTCAATTGTTCATTTGTGTGTAATTAAGGCAATGCTGCAGATGCAATTTGGGTAGAGTTTTCGTATTCTCAGTGTGTTCACTTTTGTAATTGTGTGATAACTCATTAGCTACACAACTGTTGCAACCCCTTTGTAGTAAATTGAGCTAAATCGTATATCAGCTGTGAAATTCACATCATTGGCCAAGAGCAGTCCAATTCAACCTTTAGCGCCTTTAATATTTCAAAAACAATCATGTCTGCACTGCATATCAGAGGGATCAGTTGCTTAGCAGAATGCTAACGTGCTAACGGTTGCCAAGCAGTGAGTGATGAGTTCTAACCCTGTGTGGTGGTCATTATCACTCTACCATGATTGCGGTTGATCAAAACAGAGGGGTTAATTAACATACTAATTGTAACCGGCCCTACGCTGGTGCAGAAAAAAACCTGACTTCCTTTCATTTCTTCATCACTCTGTTCTTTCTACAATGGCTTCCTTTCCGAACAGAGATGTTATTATTCCTGGGGTTCTGTGGCTCAGAGAGAAACACTGGCTACCCATGGTGCCACTTACGGTAAACAATACATAGTATTGTTGTCCCTTCAAAGACCTCAATATTGATGAAATAACCAGTTTAATTTCTTTATCTCCATCAACTTTACAGCAGAACCTGCCTTATATGTTAACTGGCATTAGATCTGACCTCAAGTCAGTTACTAAACCTATTCCACTATCCACATGAAAAAAATACTACAGTTTACTATAGAATACTAGCTACAGTACTTGCTATAGAAGTCTATAGTAAAATGTAGTATACTGTATAATACTATACTACACACTGTATTATCCCTCAATCATGTGTAGTACTATAGAATGTTGTAGTATACACTAACGGTCAAACGTTTTAGAACACCTACTCATTGAAGGGGTTTTCTATATTTTTACTATTTTCTACATTATAGAACAATAGTTAAGACATCAAAACTCTGAAATAACACATATGGAATAATATAGTAACCAACAAAGTGTTAAACAAATCAAAATATATTTTATTTTTGAGATTCTTCAAATAGCCACCCTTTGCCTTGATGACAACTCTTGGCATTCTCTCAACCAGCTTCACCTGCAACGCTTTTCCATCAGTCTTGAAGGAGTTCCCACATCTGCTATGCACTTGCTGGCTGCTTTTCCTTCACTCTGCAGTCCGACTCCTCCGAAACCATCTCAATTGGGTTGAGGTCGTGGGATTGTGGAGGCCAGGTCATCTGATGCAGCGCTCCATCACTGTCCTTCTTGGTCAAATAGCCCTTACACAGCCTGGAGGTGTGCTGGGTCATTGTCCTGTTGAAAAACAAATGATAGTCCAAACTAAGCCCAAACCAGATGGGATGGCGTATTGCTGCAGAATACTGTTGTAACCATGCTGGTTAAGTGTGCCTTGAATTCTCAATAAATCCCAGACGGTGTCACAAAGCGTAAGATGGCGCTGAAGAGGATAGCTGACATTTTACATGCTCCTAACCAACTGTGCTATTTTGTTAGTTGTTTTGTGTTGTTTGTAACTTATTATTTTACTTATTTTGTACATAATGTTGCTGCTACCGTTTCTTATGACAGAAAATAACTTCTGGACATCAGAACAGCGACTACTCACCTCGAACTGGAAGAAGCTTTTTCCTTTAACGAGTCCGACGAGAGGGATATACTGCTTTCCCGGGAACAGGCCCAAATCCCCGTCATTTGCGTGAAGAAAAGACGGAGGAAAAGAGGGCGCACGTCGGGCTGACTTCTGAGAATCCGTAGGCGAGCGAGTAAACTCCCACTGTCGTCTGTTCTACTCGCTAACGTGCAATCATTGGAAAATAACATTGATGACCTACGATTACGATTACCCTACAAACGGGACATTAAAAACTGTAATATTTTATGTTTCACCGAGTCGTGGCTGAACGATGACACGGATAATATAGAGCTGGCGGGATTTTCTATGCACCGGCAGAACTGAGAAGAAGATACGTCTGGTAATACGAGGGGTGTGTGTGTGTGTCTATTTGTCAATAATAGCTGGTGCGCGATGTCTAATATTAAAGAAGTCTCAAGGCATTGCTCGCCTGAGGTAGAGTACCTTATGATAAGCTGTAGACCACACTATCTACCAATATTATCTACCACACTATATTATTCGTAGCCGTCTATTTACCACCACAGACCAATGATGGCACTAAGACCGCACTCAACCAACTCAACACACTCAACAGTAAATACCATAGTCCTCAAAAACACTACATTATTACTATAGCATATACAGTTTTCTTTTACTTATACTGAAGTTAACTGTGAATACTACAGTATACTACAGTGACTACTATAGCAAAGTCTGCAAAAACACTACAACGATTACTGTAGTATTTATACCATAGAATACTACAGTATTTATTTTTATGTAGGTACATTCTGCATCAAATAAATACTATTTGTTTTCTTTCCAATACTTTAGCGGCACTTGATTGAAATTTCATGGCACAATGGAACCAATGGTATAGTCCCAAAAATGCAAACCCAGTCCATTGGGCATGATCCAACATCAGCTTGGCATTAGATCTGAACTCAAGTCAGTCACTAAACCAATTTATTTTCCACTGCACACAGCACCCAGGGCGATATGACTAATTGACGATGCCAATGTGGTGTGATGGAAATAGGGTGATGTTAAAGTTGGGGATGAGGGAGGAGGGAGGAGGGAGGGATTGATTGATTTGGTCCTAAATGATAGAGGAATTGATCATGGCTGCAGGTAGTGGAGGAGTGATAGGGGACTGATAGAGGAGTGATAGGGGAAGGTAATGAGGAAGGAGGGAGGAGACACATTAGTGGTTAGAGTTACCGATGTGAGGGGACCTCTCATGCTGATTAAACTGGCTTATGAGGGCAGCGACACATCAGTCTACAGCTGGACCGAGGGGAAGGGAGGCCAAAATGTGTCCGAGGACGGACAATGGAGATCGGGGATGAGCGATGAAGCAGTAAAGCCTAGGTTGTGTCGTGGTATCCAGCCAAAAATAATATTTAGTGACATCTCTAATCTGCACGTATCATCAACAAATACCTGATCATTATAGCTGGGTCCTGACTAAATGAAAAAAAACACTGGATAAACTCAGGATCCTATTCATAGACTAACTAGGGTCTGTCCTTCGTAATAGCCAATGGCACTTAAAGTCCAATCAAAGTTATAGGTACAATGGTTTTGACACTGATCTTATACTGTAACTGACCTAGACTTCACAATTAGGCTTAATCCAGTTTTGTGCTTCTAGAGCCACACATCATCTCTGATCCCAATACCCGTTCACACCAGCTAAATAAAGGATGAGGTGCTCAATTGTTACAGTCTTTAGAGTGGCCCTCTTTAAAGGACCCTTTTGTTCTCTTACGTTGTTAAGCTTGATGTGTTTGTGTAACCAAATCGACCTCTACCTCCGAGTGTGTGTGGCTGTGTTTATGGCCCATTTCATGTTTTACTGCTCAAATGAAGACCGATCACAGATGGATGAATGATTCACTTCACTGCATTTTTTTGTTGTTCTACCGGAGACAGTTTGAATTGACATCTTTCATTGTTTGGCTCAGTATCGCATACGCGCACGCACACCGTTTACTTGTTAATGAGATTGATGTGTCAGGTCGGGGGGGCTACAAATCCAGGGAAAATCAATGTGATGTTTTTAGCATTTATATGGCTTTCGCTCTTATATCACTCACTACATGTAGACGGAAGGGAACCTAAGAGCTATGCAGGCAGACATACTAATAAAATAAATGTGACTCACCACCTGGATTCGGGCTTATGTAGCAAAATTTGATTTTTTTTTATATATATATATTTTTTTACATTGGATAAAAGTAGACTCAGAGCTACAAAATGGAATATCAAACAGGCGTTTTTGAGGAACAATGGGAAGGTATTTCTACTTTGAAAGTTGATACACTTGTAAGCTCACTTTTTTCATTTGGTTTTGGTACCTACTAGAGAGCTCTTCTTTGTCTACACCCATTCAGCATTGTTCACACTCTCTTAAGCCAGCCCCAACAGCCTCTTTAAGGATTCACATGTGAGGTCATGTGCTAAACAGTGAGTAGTGTAGTAAAGATTAAGACTAAAAGTGGTAGTAGCCTGCAATATGAACAATTCCAGGTAAACAGGAAGTGTCCAGATATAATTATTTGATGAATATTAGATGACGCTTACCCAGACACACTAAATTGATGGGTCATGTGAAAGAAATGCTTTTAACCCCCAGCCACATCCAGTGGTGGAAAAAGTATTACATTTTCATTCTTGAGTAAAAGTAATTTAAAATTCCTTATATTAAACCAGATGGCACAATTGTATTTTTTGTATACTTTTTATTTATTGACGGATAGTCAGGGGAACAATGTATTTAAGTATCAAAAGTATAAACCATTTCAAATTTCTTATATTAAGCAAACCAGACGGCACAATTATATTATTTTTATTGGCGGAGAGCCAGGGGCACACTCCAACACTCAGACATTATTTACAAACAAAGCATTTGTGTTTAGTGAGTCTGCCAGATCAGAGGCAGTAGGGATGACCAGGGATGTCCAGGGATGTTATTTTGAAGGCTAACCGCAAAGTCCACTATTGTGGCTAATCCTTATTGTGGCTAGCTTCACATAGATGGGTCCGACCACCATTCATCAAATTAGAACTGTCTTTTAAATTAGGGTTATTTTAGATGATGACACTTCGCTATATAGTTAGCTAGCTAACAATATATCTACTGAAACAGATGTGTTATTTGACCCATCAAATAGTGTTATTTGACGTGTATCTTTATTGACACGCAACGACCCAAACGGCGTTCCGTTAGAAATCCTGGTTGAGAATGAAATGACTGAACAAGACAGCACGTAAGTGAAAGAAATAGGTTTTGATTATGTTTTACTGGTAATGGAGACATACGTAAATGCCAATAAAATAACTTTTTGGTTAGTGTGGTGTGTGTAACCTTTATTTAACTAGGCAAGTCAGTTAAGAACAAATTCGTATTTATAATGACGGGCCAGATGATGCTGGGCCAATTGTGCGCCGCACTATGGGACTTTCAATCACGGCCGGATGTGATACAGCCTGGATTTTTACCAGGGACTGTAGTGACGCCTCTTGCACTGAGATGCAGTGCCTTAGACTGCTGCGTCCATGTGTGTGTTAACTATACTAGAATGCTTAAAAGGCCGATAAAATTGTAACTATCGATTATCAGTATTTTTTGGCAAGGAAAACATCGGAATTGGACAAAAATGTCATCAGTGCATCACTAATACAGACACAACAAAAAAAATACTTAAGTAGTACTTTAAAGTATTTTTACATCACTGCCCAAATGCCTTCACACCAGTACATTAGAATACTTTATATACTGTTACACATGCACATAGTATTCCATACATAAGTTAAGGCCATGCAACCTGAGTGAGTTTTTTTTTTTTGCACATGTACATGAACAGATCCATGCAGCATATATTTATTTGGTGGACAATTGATACGGTCACATGATACTGTTGTGGTATGTCACAAAATCATGTTACTACCACACATCAATATTCATTTTATACAGTATATCTTGCTAAGTGGATGGTCTCTACAGAAGGTGTAAATTGTACAGCCAAATGGTTACTTTCATAGTAGCAATATCAGAAATAGATACTGTCAATATAAATAAAATACAGTATGTACAAGAATAATATTAATAACGATATCAGCGATAGACGAGGAAGTTATATGCATACAATCAGGGGTAAAGTGGCTGAGCAGCAGGGATAAACCAAAAAATTGTAGCAGCAACGTATGGTGTGTGTGTTAGGAGAGAGTCATGTGAATAGAGGCACTACAGATAGTGCTGATGACTGGTCCGTCTGAACCGTGCATGAACAAGGGAATCTATATTCGGAGAGCCTGTTTCTGTCCAGCCCTTGACTTTGGTGTAGGGGATGTGATGATCCAGAAGAAGATTGGGAGAATGTCATATGGTCAGATGAAACCAAAATATAACTTTTTGGTAAAAAAAAAAAAGTGTCTGTCATAGTTGAAGTGTACCTATGATGAAAATTACAGGCCTCTCTCATCTTTTTAAGTGGGAGAACTTGCACAATTGGTGGCTGACTAAATACTTTTTTGCCCCACTGTAAGAATAACCTCATACAATGAAAATTATGTTTTACCTGAAGTGCTGGTACTGCTTGATCTGTGGCAGCGGCCTGAAGTACGGAGTCAGGTGTTGTTTCCAGCCATAGCTTTCCACCAGCACCGTACCATCCTCCAGTCCAATCAGCTGTGGGATGTTGACCCCTGTCGCAGTGCTGTCTTTCACAACACCAGCGATCTCAGATGAAGTGTTCATTCTGGTCTGTCTGAAGCAGCTTGACGTGGCCTTTGATCAGGAAGTGAAGGTCCAGATTGTGGTGGAGCTTGTGCATGGTCCACCAGGCACGATACCAGAGCACAAACTTGTTCTTGTTTTGGCCACTGCAGTTTTCACAATTCAGGTCCACACGTGTTTTCCCAACTCCGTAGTTGGTGAAGAAATGGTGCATGTAGTTGATGACTGCGCTGCTGCCTTTACTTACTTGTGATAGCTCTTTTTTTGATGACTGTATGACTGGTGGATTAGAGTCAGGCATGTTCTACTGATTGATGCTGAAAGACAAATTCCAGAATCAAATATTTTAGCATTATTATACAATAGATGCGAAATAGCATTCTGAGATAACATCACTACACACAGTTCATACAGGTAATGTTAGCTACTGTAGCTAGCCAGCCATCTAACATCAGCTGGCTAGATAAAAAGCAAGCTTTAACTAGCAATACAAGCCGATTGTCAAAGCTAGCTAAAATTAATGGTTCAATGTCAGCTAACATTAGGCTATAACTCGCAATGTGAAATGGCATTCTGAGAAAACATCACTAACATTACACACACCTTATACACATACAGAAGTTAATGTTAGCTAGCAAGCCAGCCACCTAACCTCAGCTAACGTTAACTAGCTAAAAGCAAGCTTTAACTTGGGATCTTTTGTTTATACATGTCACGTTAATGTTAACTAGCTAAAAAAAACAACTATAATCCCAATCCATAGAGTAACGTTACTAGCAATACAATCCGATTGTCATAGCAAGTTAAAGTTAACCAAATAACGTTAGGTTTAATGTTAGTTAGCAAGCCAGCCATCGAACTCCAGCTGGCTAGCTAACAGCAAGCTTTAGTGTGCAATGAAAACAACTTTGACAAAATTAGAAACGTATAATATCTGAATCTGTAGCTAGATTGTTACCTGTATACATGGATGAAAGCTTCACGGCAGACTGCAACCCCTTTTATAAGACATCCTGTGTTGTTTCTGTTTAGTTTGCATAGCTTGTTTGGCTGTGTTATTTTCAGTGTGAGAGAGATTCAGCATTCGTCGTCCAGAAAGCAGTCCATCACAACTTTTTCCCACTGATCTTTGTCGATAGCGCCTGATAAATTCAGGGCAGCAATGTTATTGAGAGCAGTAGCAACATATTTGCAGTTCTTCAAGGCTAACATTATATCTTAAAAAGCTAAATAAAAAAATAAATGCAAAAATAAATTTAAAAAAAACACCTGCAGTAGGAAGTATTATCTTCGCTTTATGAGGAGCTCATTTTATTGACACAAGATGCAACCTAGCAGACTAGTCCAAACTCGTCTCTTGGCATGTCCAGCCCACTCATTATCTCAGCCCATCATGGCTAGCAGGAAGGTTGCTGACTTTCTCTGTGGCTAAACCAACCAGGCTCGTAATTTAACAATTGTATTGGTATTTACAGATGACATACAAGTTTGATATTAAGGCACATGAAAGTTCAAATGTCCGAGAAGGCATTTATGCCAAAAAACGCATTTTGATGAAATAAAAAACAAATGACAAATTATGTTCTAAAGGCTCCCCTATGAGGAAGTGAAGCCTAGTTTCCTGAATCGGGTCACAAATGTTGGAGCCCTAGGGTGTTTTACAGACAACCGTGGATTTAGAACGAGGAGAAGGATGTGGGGAACTTACTTTTAAGACTACTATATTTGGCGATACTTGAGAGTTGGGTTGATGGGAGAGGTAGTAAAACCTGATCGTGCTCTTATGAGGTTGTGGGTGTTTAATGCAACCAAACCTCTGGGTGAAGATGAGGCCAGAGCATGTTTTTATCTGGAGGTTGAGGTTGGTTTAGTTACCAGGTTAATGGCCCTTATTAGTCCAATTACATAATAAGGCCTGGTGGTATGCGGTCCTTGCTCATATCATAGGAATATGGTACTGTGGTACTGTGTTAACGACCCATTGACTCTAATGTTGAACACTGTAAATCCTAAATTACGTAGGACTATTCAGTGACGGATCCTTCACATGAAATAGCTCACCCAATCGTACGAATTTAGATCACAGCCACAGGTATAGTTTCAGGAGATGTAACTAATTCTCCTGTGTGGAAGTGGAAGATCTTAGAGTTAAAAAAAAAAAGTTGAGGAAGAAAGGGAGAGCGAGAGAGAGAGAGAGAGAGAAAGACAGAGAGAGAGAGATGAAGAGAGGGAGAGATAAAAAGAGATAGCAAAGCAAAGACATAATCCGTCTTCTGTAACCAGTGGTGCTAATCTTTTTGATTTGGGCAAACGTTCCTCCCCAAGTCTGAATCAAAAGGTCTATTTGCATTTTTTTTTTTTATGCTGGAGCTTTGAATTTACACAGCTCTGTGGATTACCTCACCTCAAAACTCTTTGTCAGAAATGGGAAGATCGCTATCTCTCTTTCTCCTCTCCTCTCCTCCTCTTTTGTTTATTGTTTGTGCTCACAGAAGGAAAGAATCATTACAAATTAATACACAGGCTTTGTCTTTGGCAATGTTCTCTTCTTACACCAACTTTGTTTTGTAAGGATTAGCATATTCTGCTCAATTGGTTATGCAAATCTCCTGCTACAGCTTTCTTTACTGGTGCTGATAACAGACAGAGAGAAAGTGGGAGCTTGGCTCACAAAATGATGTCAGAGCCTGTTACCGCCATTAACCACCCTAGGTAGTCAGACAGACTGTTATAAAGGGTCAACCTGACATAATTGAAGTCCCTCCCTTTTTGGCGCTGGGACTTTACTATCTTGCCGTCACAAGACTTTTGCAGTTGGCACGGCGTGCGAGCAGCATAACAAATAGAATTCAGCTGAGGATTCCCTTTAAAAACAGACATTAGAGGCAAGCTAAGGGACAGGAGCTCCCCTGTGGAGAGAGAGGGAATGTCTGGAACTTGGAGAGAGACAGGTGGCGGCTGGGGAAAATGGCCGACCGAAAGCAATTAACATTCCCAAATAGTGGCTGGGAAGGAAGGCATCCGTAGAGGTTACACAGGGACTGAATGAGCCACATGTACTAGAGCCTCAACGATCATTCATGGGTATGCAGACACACATAAATAAATACAAATATTTTTATCTTTATTTAACTAGGCAAGTCAGTTAAGAACAAATTCTTATTTTCAATGACTGCCAAGGAACAGTGGGTTAACTGCCTTGTTCAGGGGCAGAACGACAGATTTGTACCTTGCAACATTTAGGTTAAAAGTCCAATGCTCTAACCACTAGGCTACCCAAATGTGGGCTAACCCTCAAAGTACATTAGCTTGAATGATGTAAAAAAAAACTTATGTCATGATATTTGCTATGTGAGTATCTATCTACTCAGTGGATGAAATAAAGTGACATTTAAAAAAGAATACTGTATATTATTAAAACCTTTCCTAACCAGACACTGTGGATTGATGGCAAAATTTGTGCAAAATTGAAAGCGCGAACCACCGCTTTTAAACATGGCAAGGCTACTGGAAACATGACCGAATATGAACAGAGCAGCTATTCCCTCCTCAAGGCAATCAAAAAAGCAAAGCGTCAATAGAGAGACAAAGCAGAGTCACAATTCAAAGCCTGTGGGCTCTGTTTCTCCGTGGCTAACGTGAGTAAAACATTTAGACATGTTAACCCTCGCAAGGCTGCCGGCCCAGATGGAATCCCTAGCTGCGTCCTCAGAGCACGCGCAGACCATGCTGGCTGGTCAAGGCTAGTCAAGGATCATATCACCTCCACCCTACCTGATACCCTAGACCCACTTCAATTTGCTTACCGCCCTAATGGGTCCACTAACGATGCAATCGCCATCACACTGCACACTGCCCTGTCCCATCTGGACAAGAGGAATACCTATGTAAGAATGATGTTCATCGACTACAGCTCAGCATTTAACACCATTGTACCCTGGGTCTCGACCCCGCCCTGTGCAACTGGGTCCTGGACTTTCTGATGAGCCGCCCCCAGGTGGTGAAGGTAGGAAACAATATCTCCACTCCGCTGATCCTCAACACTGGGGCCCCACAAGGGTGCGTTCTCAGCCCTCTTCTGTACTCCCTGTTCACCCATGACTGCGTGGCCATGCACGCTTCCAACACAATCATCAAGTTTGCAGATGACACTACAGTGGTAGGCTTGATTACCAACAACGACGAGACGGCCTACAGGGAGGAGGTGAGGGCCCTCGGAGTGTGGTGTCAGGAAAATAACCTCTCTCTCAACATCAACAAATCAAATGAGATGATCGTGGACTTCAGGTAGCAGCAGAGGGAGCACCCCCCCATACACATCGATGGGACAGTAGTGGATAAGGTTCCTCGGCGTACACATCACGGACAAACTGAAATGGTCCACCCACACAGACAGCGTGGTGAAGAAGGCGCAACAGCGCCCCCTCAAATTCAGGAGGATGAAGGAATTTGGCTTGTCACCTAAAACACTCACAAACTATCACCACCTGGTACTGCAACTGCACTGCCCTCAACCGCAAGGCTCTCCAGAGGGTAGTGCGTTTTAAACAACGGATCAACGGGAGCAAACTACCTGCCCTCCAGGACACCTACAGCACCCGATGTCACAGGAAGGCCAAAAAGATAATCAAGGACAACAACCACCCGAGCCACTGCCTGTTCACCCCGCTATCATCCAGAAGGCGAGGTCAGACCGAGAGACTGAAAAACAGCTTCTACCTCAAGGCCATCAGACTGTTAAACAGTCATCACTAACATAGAGAAGCTGCTGCCTACATACAGACTCAAATCACTGGCCACTTCAATAAATTGACTTAATAAATGTATCACTAGTCACCTTAAATAACGCCACTTTAATAATGTTTACATATCTTACATTACTCATCTCATATGTATATACTATATCCTATACCATCTACGGCATCTTGCCTATGCCGCACGGCCATCGCTCATCCATACATTTATATGTATATTTGAAGTCGGAAGATTACATACATTTAGGTGGGAGTCATTCAAACTCCTTTTTCAACCACTCCTCAAATTTCTTGTTAACAAACTATAGTTTTGGCAAGTCGGGTAGGACATCTACCATGTGCATGACACAAGTAATTTTCCCAACAATTGTTTACAGACAGATTATTTTACATATAATTCACTGTATCACATTTCCAGTGGGTCAGATGTTTACATACACTAAGTTGACTGTGCCTTTAAACAGCTTGAACAATTCCAAAGAATGATGTCATGGCTTTAGGAGTTTCTGATAGGCTAATTGACATCATTTGAGTCAATTGGAGGTGTACCTGTGGATGTATTTCAAGGCCTACCTTCAAACTCAGTGCCTCTTTGCTTGACATCATGGGAAAATCAATAGAAATCAGCCAAGACCTCAGAAAAAAAATTGTAGATCTCCACAAGTCTGGTTCGTCCTTGGGAGCAATTTCCAAACACTTGAAGGTACCATGTTCATCTGTACAAACAATAGTAAGCATGTATAAACACCATGGGACCACGCAGCTGTCATACCGCCCAGGAAGAAGATGTGTTCTGTCTCCTAGAGATGAACATACTTTGTTATGCGAAAAGTGCAAATCAATGCCAGAACAACAGCAAAGGACCTTGTGAAGATGCTGGAAGAAACAGGTACAAAAGTATCTATATCCACAGTAAAACAAGTACTATATCGACACAACCTGAAAGGCCGCTCAGCAAGGAAAAGCTACTGCTCCAAAACCGCCATGAAAAATCCAGTCTACGGTTTGAAACTGCACAAGATCATACTTTTTGGTGAATTGTCCACTGGTCTGATGAAAAAAAAAATAGAACTGTTTGGCCATAATGCCCATCGTTTGGAGGAAAAAGGGGGAGGCTAGCAAGCCGAAGACAACCATCCTAACCGTGAAGCACGGAATGGCAGCATCATGTTGTGGTAGTGCTTTGCTGCAGGGGGACTGGTGCACTTCACAAAATAGATGGCATCACGAGGAAGGAAAAGGATGTGGATGTATTTAAGCAACATCTCAAGACTTCAGTCAGGAAGCTAAAGCTTGGTCGCAAATGGGTCTTCCAAATGGACAATGACCCCAAGCATACTTGTTCATACATGGAACATACATGTTCCAAAGTTGTGGCAAAATGGCTTAAGGACAACAAAGTCAAGGTATTGGAGTGGCCATCACAAAGCCCTGACCTCAACCCTATAGAAAATCTGTGGGCAGAACTACAAACCTGAATCAGTTACACCGGCTCTATCAGGAGGAATGGGCCAAAATTCACCCAACTTATTGTGGGAAGCTTGTGGATGGTTACCCGAAACGTTTGACCCAAGTGAAACAATTTAAAGGCAATGCTACCAAATACTAATTGTGTGTGTCTAAACTTCTGACCCACTGGGAATGTGAAGAAATAAATAACATCTGAAATATATCTTTCTCTCTACTATTATTCTGACATTTCACATTCATAAAATAAAGTGGTGATCTTAACTGACCTAAACCAGCATTTTTACTAGGATTAAATGTCAGGAGTTGTGAAAAAAACTGAGTTTCAATGTTTTTGGCTAAGGTGTATGTAAACTTCCGACTTCCACTGTACATATTCTTTTTCATCCTTATTCATGCATTTGTGTGCATAAGGTAGTTGCTGCGAATTTGTTAGATCACTTGATAGATATTACTGCATTGTTGGAACTAGAAGCACAAGATTTTCACACTCACATTAACATCTGCTAGCCATGTGTGTGTGACCAATACAATTTGATTTTATTTATTATTTTTTTACTTCAATAATAACTGACCCAAAGCATGGTTTCGGGGTCTGCTTAGTGGCCTACCTGAAACAATGCCAGAATGTTCAATATTTCAGCTCCTCCATAAAATCAAAGTCATCGTGCTGCTGTTCTACCTAGAACAATGTACACTATCTCTATATTTGGTCAAATATTCTACCTCTCTTTACCACTGTTCCTCTGAGGTTACTCAGTAGCCATGTGAGTTCTGCGAGCAGAGAAAGAGAGAAAAAGAAAGCAACAGAACAAGAACAAATGAGTAATCCATCCAATCAGTCATTCTCCCTGCTCTGCTCTGTCTTCTGAGTCACACTACGAAGGCACGCTTCATGTTCCTTAAAGGTCATCCTCAGGCTAGCAGAGACGGGTCCGGAAGGAAACAACAACAACAAAAAAGATCCAGCCCTCCCTCGGGTCAGGATGCCTTCCTGTTTCATATAGTTGACCCCCCCACACACACACTCTCCCACCACCACCTTGAGTTAGTGACAATTGTAACATGGGATTGTAAAAAATAAAAGATAAGTGCCTGTTGGTGATGCAGTGGGGAGGATGGAGGAGAACCTCCTCTGTTTTCTCCTCTCTCCCACCCCCCCACCCCTCCTCTTTCCCTGTCCTCTCCGTGTCCGCTCACAGCCCATACACCCCCAAGCAAAGCTAATTAAATCCTTATAAGTGAGTCGCCTCGCCTCGCCTGCCATCCCAGACTTTCAGAAAGGTCAGCCCACTCACAGGCATGAGGCAGACATTTTTCATTACTATTTTTCTTTGGAGAAATTTAGCAGATTGTTAATTATCCGATTACAAGTTTGCTTTTTAAAGGGCACCGCACATTGCCCCGAGTCGGATGGCTGGAGAGGAGGAGGATAAGGAGGAGAGGACTGAGTCGGATGGCTGGAGAGGAGGAGGTTAAGGAGGAGAGGACTGACAAGAGGGAGTGAGTCAAGGGAGAGGGAAAGAGAGAGGGAGGGAGGGATAAAGAGGCCATCTGACAGAGACCTTGTGGCCACACCAGGGAAGAAGCCAACAGAGACACCATGGTGAATCTTGCCTCTAGGACTAGTGTATTCAAAGGGGTGTTAGATATACAGCCCTCAACTTCTAGATGTACAGAGAAAAAGACTCAACTTCTACAAAACTTGCAACCCCCGCACACTCACATGTGCACACGCGGACATACGCCCACACTCTCTGTGCAAATGAAGCCTGTCATGACGGCCATAAACCATGGTGTATTTTCAGTGCAAGTTAGGAAGCTACTACTGATTCATCTTTGCCAGAATATTAGGCTACCTAATATTAGGCTATTTAATTGATAATATTAATATTTCAGATAGGCCTATTTTGGTTGCTACTGGCTATATGTCTAAAGATAAGCAGCTGTAACATTGCACTGCTTCAGTGCCTTCAACATTATGGGAGGAAGATGCAACATATTCTGGCGAATTTATTAAGACATTTGTGAGGAAGAACAGGGCTACTCGGCTGGCAATGAGCACACTGCAGGCAGGCTGCCCTCCAAAGTGATGGCGCAGTGTAGACAAAATATGCTTTCCATTTGATCCTGCAACCTCCACTAACCTCCGCCTTGTGATTTTGTTTGTGCTGGACTCCAGAGAAGTGACTTGATATATCTCTAGTTGATATTGGCTACTAACATGAATGACTTTCAGCTTCAAATGCAGATGTGAAACACAGTTTATTTCTGTGACCTATCTTTTGTTTGACTGTAATTATAGTTTACATTTGCGCAGCAGCGATTGTGTGCGCATGTTCTCATGTGCACACGAGCAAGTGCGTTCCCGGGGGTCGCAAGGTTCCTCCCCTCTGACCTTATCTATCCTCCAATGGGCTTTGAGAAGGAGGCGAGAAGAGCAAGATGGACTCAGTTTGTAAGTGTAACATAGTAAATGTAAATCCGGAACACTCCAATTAGTGTTTCGTATGATATGTATTCATTTGTGGATGTCTTACCATACTGCTTCTTAACACAGCGCGCATCCAACCCGGAAGCCAGCCGCACCAATGTGTCGGAGGCTACACCGTGCACCTGGCAACCTTGGCTAGCGCGCACTGCGCCCGGCCCGCCACAGGAGTCGCTGGTGCGCGATGAGACAAGGAGATCCCTACCGACCAATCCCTCTCTAACCCGGACGTCGCTAGGCCAATTGTGCGTCGCCCCACAGACCTCCCGGTCGCGGCCGGTTACGACTGAGCCTGGATGCGAACCCAGGGACTCTGATGGCACAGCTGGCGCTGCAGTACAGCGCCCTTAACCACTGTGCCACCCGGGAGGCCCCCATTTGTGGATGTCCATCATTCTTTTCGTATGATATGTTACGAATTACAAATCGTATGGTATGTTAGAAATTGCAATTCGTACAACGTGTAACGAATTTTCAAATGATAAAGTTGTCCATGATGACATTTGAACAAGCAACCTTCCGGTTGCTAGACAGTCTTGTTATATGCCTAAAAGGGGAATGTCACCCTGGCTCTGCCATGGCATATAGTCATTACTATATTAACAACATTACCTTTTTATTATAAACATCACAATTATCCAAACCAAAATTGTATTTCACTGGTAAAATCGGGAAGTTTCGACTTCCTGTGTTTGTAGTAAACCACAAAGTCTGGCATTCACAGCGAATGCAGATACCGTCCGCTAAGGGAGATGGGGCGTACCCACAAACTTGGATGATGGCATTGTGTACTTCTAATGAACAACACACAGCAATCTCAGAACTTATTTAGGCAAGATTTTATTTGACACATTTTTTCTTTCACTAACATTTGTCATGCCTGTGTGGTGTTCTGTGCCTGGCTGTGCTAATTTTCAAACAATGAGTTATCTTTCACTGTTCTACCTACCAAAGATTTACACTGATGCTGCCAGTGGCTAGCGGCTTTCAAGAATGATGAGCCTTAAGGTGACCAAAGTTTCTCAGAGGGATTTTCAGGCTGAACTGCTGGGGAATCCAGTTCGACAAAAGCTGAGAAGTCAAATCAAATCAAATTTTATTGGTCACATACACATGGTTAGCAGATGTTAATGCCACTGTAGAGAAATGCTTGTGCTTCACGTTCCAACAATGCTGTAATATCTAACAAGTAATCTAACAGATTCACAACAACAACTGTATGGGGCGGCAGGTGGCCTAGTGGTTAGAGTATTGTACTTGTAACCGAAATGTTGCAAGATTGAATCCCCGAGCTGACAAGGTAAAAATCTGTCGTTCTGCCCCTGAACAGGCAGTTAACCCACTGTTCCTAGGCCGTCATTGAAAATAGGAATTTCTTCTTAACCGACTTGCCTAGTAAAATCAAATAAAAATACACACAAATGTAAAGGGATGAATAAGAATATGTACATATAAATATATGGATGAGCGATGTCCGTGCGGCATAGGCAAGATGCAATAGATGGTATAGAATACAGTATATACATATGAGATGAGTAATGTAGGACATGTAAAAATTATTAAAGTGGCATTATTTCAAGTGACTGATGACAGGCATAGGCAAGATGCAGTAGATGGTATAGAATACAGTATATACATATGAGATGAGTAATGTAGGATATGTAGACATTTTTTAAATGGCGTTATTTAAGGTGACTAGTGATACCTTTATTAAGTCCATTTATTTAAGTGGCCAGAGATTTGAGTCTGTATGTTGACAGCAGCCTCTCTATGTTAGTGATGGCTGTTTAAAAGTCTGATGGCCTTGAGATGGAAGCTGTTTTTCAGTCTCTCGGTCCCAGCTTTGATGCACCTGGACTGACCTCGCCTTCTGGACGATAACGGGGTGAACAGGCAGTGGCTCGGGTGGTTGTTGTCCTTGATGATCTTTTTGGCCTTCCTGTGACATCGGGTGCTGTAGGTGTCCTGGAGAGCAGGTAGTTTGCCCCCGGTGATGCGTTGTGCAGAACGCACTACCCTCTGGAGAGCCTTGCGGTTGAGGGCAGTGCATTTGCAATACCAGGTGGTGATACAGCCCAACAGCATGTTCTCGATTGTGCATCTGTAAAAATGTGTGAGTGATTTAGGTGACAAGCCAAATTTCTTCAGCCTCTTGAAGTTGAAGAGGCACTGTTGTGCCTTCTTCACCACACTGTCTGTGTGGGTGGACCATTTCAGTTTGTCTGTGATGTGTACGACAAGGAACTTAAAACTTTCCACCT
This sequence comes from Oncorhynchus mykiss, assembly GCF_013265735.2. NCBI lineage: Eukaryota > Metazoa > Chordata > Actinopteri > Salmoniformes > Salmonidae > Oncorhynchus > Oncorhynchus mykiss. The sequence continues at coordinate 27,092,584 of NC_048573.1, read as the reverse complement.
TCTCCACTACTGTCCCATCGATGTGGATGGGGGGATGCTCCCTCTGCTATTTCCTGAAGTCCACGATCACCTCCTTTGTTTTCTTGATGTTGAGTGAGAGGTTATTTTCCTGACACCACACTCCGAGGGCCCTCACCTCCTCCCTGTAGTCCGTCTCGTCGTTGTTGGTAATCAAGCCTACCACTGTAGTGTCGTCTGCAAAATTGATGATTGAGTTGGAAGCGTGCATGGCCACGCAGTCATGGGTGAACAGTGAGTACAGGAGAGGGCTAGGAACGCCCTTGTGGGGCCCCAGTGTTGAAAATCAGCGGGGTGGAGATTTTGTTTCCTACCTTCTCCACCTGGGGGCGGCCCATCAGAAAGTCCAGGACCCAGTTGCACAGGGTGGGGTCGAGACCCAGGGTCTCAGGCTTAATGATAAGTTTGGAGGGTACTATGGTATTAAATGTTGAGCGTAGTCAATGAACAGCATTCCTACATAGGTATTCCTCTAGTCCAGATGGGATAGGGCAGTGTGCGGTGTGATAGCGATTGCATCGTCAGTGGACCTATTGGGGTAGTAAGCAAATTGGAGGGGGTCTAGGGTGTCAGGTTGGGTGGAGGTGATATGCTTCTTGACTAGTCTCTCAAAGCACTTCATGATGACAGAAGTGAGTGCAACAGGGCGATAGTCATTTAGTTCAGTTACCTTAGCTTTTTTGGGAACAGGAACAATGGTAGCCTTCTTGAAGCATGTGGGGACAACAGACTGGGATAGGGATTGATTGAATATGTCCGTAAACACACCAGCCAGCTGGTCTACGCATGCACTGAGGACGCGGCTAGGGATGCCGTCTGGACCGACAGCCTTGCGAAGGTTAACACATTTAAATGTTTTACTCATGCTGGCCACGGAGAGGAGAGCCCACAGGCTTTGGTAGCGGGCCGTGCCAGTGGCACTGTATTGTCCTCAAAGTGAGCAAAGAAGTTGTTTATTTTGTCTGGGAGCAAGACGTCAATGTCCACGACGGGGCTGGTTTTCTTTTTGTGATCAGTGATTGACTGTAGACCCTGCCACATACGTCTCGTGTTTGAGCCGTTGAATTGTGACTCTACTTTGGCTCTATACTGACACTTTGCTTGTTTGATTGCCTTGCGGAGGGAATAGCTGCACTTTGTATTCGGTCATGTTTCCAGTCGCCTTGCCATGATTAAAAGTGGTGGTTCACCCTTTCAGTTTTGCGCAAATTCTGCCGTCAAGCCACGGTTGTCATGTACTGTCATGTTGTGTCTTGTCTCTGTCCTTTCCCTTCACCCTGTCTCCCTCTGCTGGTCGTTGTTAGGTTACCTTTTCTCCCCCTCTTTCCCCCAGCTGTGCCTTGTCTCCTCCTAACCACCTCGTCACCCCGTTTCCCACCTGTTCCCTTTTTCCCTCTGATTAGGTCCCTATATCTCTCTCTGTTTTTGTTCCTGTCCTTGTCGGATTCTTGTTTGTTGTGTTTCATGCCTGAACCAGACTGTCGTCATGTTTGCTGTAACCTTGTCTTGTCCTGTCGGAATCTGCCGGTCCGTCTGAGCCTACCTATGTTTGGTAATTAAAGTAGCTCTGTTTAAGTTAATTCGCTTTTGGGTCCTCATTCACTCACCGTAACAGAAGAATCCGACCAAGAATGGACCCAGCGACTTCAGATCCTCTCCACTCAGCCGTCGGGATCCAGGGAGCGATGCTAGGCAGACACGAGCAGGAAGTGTCTGCTGCTCGACATGCCGTTGAGACCCTGGCCACCCAAGTCTCCAACCTCACAGAACAGGTTCACCATCTCCGCCTCGATCCACCGGCCACTTCCAGGGCTTTCGAATCTCCGGAGCCCAGAATCAATAACCCGCCGTGTTACTCTGGGGAGCCCACTGAATGCCGCTCGTTCCTCACCCAGTGTGATATTGTGTTTTCTCTCCAGCCCAACACTTACTCCAGGAGCACTGCTCGTGTCGCCTACGTCATATCTCTCCTTATTGGACGGGCTCGTGAGTGGGGCACGGCAATCTGGGGGGCAAGGGCTGAGTGTACTAACCAGTATCAGGACTTTAAGGAGGAGATGATACGGGTTTTTGATCGATCTGTTTTTGGGGAGGAGGCTTCCAGGGCCCTGTCTTCCCTATGTCAAGGCAATCGATCCATAACAGACTACTCTATTGAGTTTCGCACTCTTGCTGTCTCCAGTGGCTGGAACGAGCCGGCCTTGCTCGCTCGTCTTCTGGAGGGTCTCCGCGCAGAGGTAAAGGATGAGATTCTCTCCCGGGAGGTTCCTTCCAGCGTGGATTCCTTGATTGAACTCGCTATTCGCATTGAGCGACGGGTTGATCTTCGTCACCGAGCTCGTGGAAAGGAGCTCGCGCTCTCCGTCGCCCCCCTCTCCGCATCACTACCATCTTCCTCTGCCGGCTCGGGTGCTGAGCCCATGCAGCTGGGAGGTATCCGCATCTCGACTAAGGAGAGGGAACGGAGAATCACCAACCGCCTCTGTCTCTATTGCGGTTCCGCTGGTCATTTTGTCACTTCATGTCCAGTAAAAGGCCAGAGCTCGTCAGTAAGCGGAGGGCTACTGGTGAGCGCTACTACTCCTGTCTCTCCTTCAAGATCCTGCACTACCTTGTCGGTCCATCTACGCTGGACCGGTTCGTCAGCTGCCTGCAGTGCCTTAATAGACTCTGGGGCGGAGGGCTGTTTTATGGACGAGACCTGGGCTCGGGAACATGACATTCCTCTCAGACAGTTAAAGGAGCCCACGGCCTTGTTCGCCCTGGATGGTAGTCCTCTCCCCAGGATTCAGCGTGAGACGCTACCTTTAACCCTCACTGTTTCTGGTAATCATAGTGAAACCATTTCTTTTTTAATTTTTCGTTCACCTTTTACACCTGTTGTTTTGGGCCATCCCTGGCTAGTTTGTCATAATCCTTCCATTAATTGGTCTAGTAATTCTATCCTCTCCTGGAACGTCTCTTGTCATGTGAAATGTTTAATGTCTGCTATCCCTCCTGTTTCCTCTGTCTCTTCTTCACAGGAGGAGCCTGGTGATTTGACAGGGGTGCCGGAGGAATATCACGATCTGCGCACGGTGTTCAGTCGGTCCAGGGCCACCTCTCTTCCTCCACACCGGTCGTATGATTGTAGTATTGATCTCCTTCCGGGAACCACCCCCCCCCGGGGTAGACTATACTCTCTGTCGGCTCCCGAACGTAAGGCTCTCGAAGATTATTTGTCTGTAGCTCTTGACGCCGGTACCACAGTCCCCTCCTCCTCTCCCGCCGGAGCGGGGTTTTTTTTTGTCAAGGAGAAGGACGGGTCTCTGCGTCCCTGCATAGATTATCGAGGGCTGAATGACATAACAGTGAAGAATCGTTATCCGCTTCCTCTTATGTCTTCAGCCTTCGAGATCCTGCAGGGAGCCAGGTTTTTCACTAAGTTGGACCTTCGTAACGCTTACCATCTCGTGCGCATCAGGGAGGGGGACGAGTGGAAGACGGCGTTTAACACTCCGTTAGGGCACTTTGAATACCGGGTTCTTCCTTTCGGCCTCGCTAACGCTCCAGCTGTCTTTCAGGCATTAGTCAATGATGTCCTGAGAGACATGCTGAACATCTTTGTTTTCGTTTACCTTGACGATATCCAGATTTTTTCACCGTCACTCCAGATTCATGTTCAGCACGTTCGACGTGTCCTCCAGCGCCTTTTAGAGAATTGTCTTTTTGTGAAGGCTGAGAAGTGCACTTTTCATGCCTCCTCCGTCACATTTCTCGGTTCTGTTATTTCCGCTGAAGGCATTAAGATGGATCCCGCTAAAGTCCAAGCTGTCATTGATTGGCCCGTCCCTAAGTCACGCGTCGAGCTGCAGCGCTTTCTCGGCTTCGCGAACTTCTATCGTCTTTTCATCCGTAATTTCGGTCAGGTGGCAGCTCCTCTCACAGCCCTTACTTCTGTCAAGACGTGCTTTAAGTGGTCCGTTTCCGCCCAGGGAGCTTTTGATCTCCTCAAGAATCGTTTTACATCCGCTCCTATCCTTGTTACACCTGACGTCTCTAGACAGTTCGTTGTCGAGGTTGACGCGTCAGAGGTGGGCGTGGGAGCCATTCTTTCTCAGCGCTCCCTCTCTGACGACAAGGTCCACCCATGCGCGTATTTTTCTCATCGCCTGTCGCCGTCGGAACGTAACTATGATGTGGGTAACCGCGAACTGCTCGCCATCCGGTTAGCCCTAGGCGAATGGCGACAGTGGTTGGAGGGGGCGACCGTTCCTTTTGTCGTTTGGACTGACCATAGGAACCTTGAGTACATCCGTTCTGCCAAACGACTTAATGCGCGTCAGGCGCGTTGGGCGCTGTTTTTCGCTCGTTTCGAGTTCGTGATTTCTTATCGTCCGGGCTCTAAGAACACCAAGCCTGATGCTTTGTCTCGTCTCTTCAGTTCTTCAGTAGCCTCCACTGACCCCGAGGGGATTCTCCCTGAGGGGCGTGTTGTCGGGTTGACTGTCTGGGGAATTGAGAGGCAGGTAAAACAAGCGCTCACTCACACTCCGTCGCCGCGCGCTTGTCCTAGGAACCTTCTTTTCGTTCCCGTTCCTACTCGTCTGGCCGTTCTTCAGTGGGCTCACTCTGCCAAGTTAGCCGGCCACCCTGGCGTTCGGGGTACGCTTGCTTCCATTCGCCAGCGTTTTTGGTGGCCCACCCGGGAGCATGACACGCGTCGTTTCGTGGCTGCTTGTTCGGTCTGCGCGCAGACTAAGTCCGGTAACTCTCCTCCTGCCGGCCGTCTCAGGCCGCTTCCTATTCCCTCTCGACCGTGGTCTCACATCGCCTTAGATTTTGTCACCGGACTGCCTTCGTCAGCGGGGAAGACTGTTATTCTTACGGTTGTCGATAGGTTCTCTAAGGCGGCTCATTTCATTCCCCTTGCTAAGCTTCCTTCTGCTAAAGAGACGGCACAAATCATCATCGAGAATGTTTTCAGAATTCATGGCCTTCCGTCAGACGTCGTTTCGGACAGAGGTCCGCAGTTCACGTCTCAATTTTGGAGTGAGTTTTGCCGTTTGATTGGGGCTTCCGTCAGTCTCTCTTCCGGCTTTCACCCCCAGTCTAACGGTCAAGCAGAACGGGCCAATCAGACTATTGGTCGCATCTTACGCAGTCTTTCTATTCGCAACCCTGCGTCTTGGTCAGAACAGCTCCCCTGGGCAGAATACGCCCACAACTCGCTTCCTTCGTCTGCGACCGGGCTATCTCCTTTTCAGAGTAGCCTCGGGTACCAGCCTCCGCTGTTCTCATCTCAGTTCGCCGAGTCCAGCGTCCCCTCCGCTCAGGCTTTTGTCCAACGTTGCGAGCGCACCTGGAAGAGGGTCAGGTCTGCACTTTGCCGTTATAGGACGCAGACTGTGAGGGCTGCTAATAAGCGTAGAACTAAGAGTCCTAGATATTGTCGCGGTCAGAGAGTTTGGCTCTCCACTCAGAACCTTCCCCTTAAGACGGCTTCTCGCAAGTTGACCCCGCGGTTCATTGGTCCGTTCCGTATTTCTCGGGTCATTAATCCTGTCGCAGTTCGACTTCTTCTTCCGCGATACCTTCGTCGCGTCCACCCGGTCTTCCATGTCTCCTGCATCAAGCCCGTCCTTCGCGCCCCCGCTCGTCTTCCCCCCCCCCCCCCCATCCTTGTCGAGGGCGCACCCATCTACAGGGTCCGTAGAATTTTGGACATGCGTCCTCGGGGCCGTGGTCACCAGTACCTCGTAGATTGGGAGGGGTACGGTCCTGAGGAGAGGAGTTGGGTTCCCTCTCGGGACGTGCTGGACCGTGCGCTGATCGAGGATTTCCTCCGTTGCCGCCAGGTTTCCTCCTCGAGTGCGCCAGGAGGCGCTCGGTGAGTGGGGGGGTACTGTCATGTACTGTCATGTTGTGTCTTGTCTCTGTCCTTTCCCTTCACCCTGTCTCCCTCTGCTGGTCGTTGTTAGGTTACCTTTTCTCCCCCTCTTTCCCCCAGCTGTGCCTTGTCTCCTCCTAACCACCTCGTCACCCCGTTTCCCACCTGTTCCCTTTTTCCCTCTGATTAGGTCCCTATATCTCTCTCTGTTTTTGTTCCTGTCCTTGTCGGATTCTTGTTTGTTGTGTTTCATGCCTGAACCAGACTGTCGTCATGTTTGCTGTAACCTTGTCTTGTCCTGTCGGAATCTGCCGGTCCGTCTGAGCCTACCTATGTTTGGTAATTAAAGTAGCTCTGTTTAAGTTAATTCGCTTTTGGGTCCTCATTCACTCACCGTAACAACGGTTTCTGGTTAGGAAAGGTTTTAAAAGTCACAGTGGGTACGACATCTCCGATGCACTTGCTAATAAACTCACTCACCTAGTCTGCGTATACATCAATGTTGTTGTCTGAGGCTTTCCGGAACATATCCCAGTCCACGTGATCGAAGCAATGCTGAAGCGTGGAATCCGATTGGTCAGCCCAGCGCTGGACAGACCTGAGCACAGGCGTTTCCTGTTTTAATTTCTGTCTATAGGCTGGGAGCAACAAAATGGAGTCATTGTCAGATTTGCCGAAGGCAGGGTGGGGGAGGGCTTTGTATGCATCGCGGAAGTTAGAGTAGCAATGATCCAGAATGCTAGCAGCCCGTGTCGTGCATTCGATATGCTGATATAATTTAGGAAGTCTCGTTCTCAGGTTAGCTTTGTTAAAATCCCGGCTTCAATAAATGTAGCCCCAGGATGTATGTATTCCAGTTTACATAGAGTCCAGTGAAGTTCTTTCAGGGCCAACGATGTATCTGCTTGTGGGGGATATACCTGGCTGTGACTATAATCGTAGAGAATTCTCTTGGAAGAAAATGCGGTCGGCATTTGAGTGTAAGGAATTCTAGGTCAGGTGAACAAAAAGACTTAAGTTCCTGTATGTTGTTGTGATTACACCATGAGTCGTTAATCATAAGACATACAACCCAGACCTTCTTCTTACCAGAGAGATGTTTATTTCTGTAAGAAACTGGGTGGCTGTACCGACTCCGACATCATATCCCGAGTGAGCCATGTTTCCATGAAACAGAGAATTTTACAATCTCTGATGTGTCTCTGGAAGGCAACTCATGCCCTAATTTCGTCCACCTTGTTATCTAGAGATTGGACATTGGTGAGAAATATGATCGGGAGCGGTGGATGGTGTGCTCGCATTCTGAGTCTGACCAGTAGGCCTCTCCTGCGGCAACCGTGTTGTTTTGGGTCGGCCTCTTAGGATAAGATCCCACGTCCAGGGTGGAGGTCCGAACAAAGGATCCGCTTCGGGAAAGACGTATTCCTGGTCGCAATGTTATTAATTAAGTTGTCATCGCTTTTCTATCTAATAGTTCTTCCCAGCTGTATGTAGTAACACTTGACATTTCCTGGGCTAACAATGTAAGAAATAATACATAAAATAATACATTAAAAAACAAATAGGACCTGAAGCGAGGCGACCATCTCTGTCGGCGCCATCATTGAAACCATAGATTTTTTCCGTCAAAACAAAACAGAAGATTCTTGATCAGAGGAAATGTAACGCTAGCTAGCTGGCTAGCTTAGCTGGACTAGCTCGCTAGGTAAGTTAGCTACTGTTAGCTAGCTAATGAACTCTGAAAGCCATCCTCTAAATCAAATAGCTATCTTTTTTGGTATGCTTTACACACTGTCAATCAATTTTGCCTAAGCCATGGTAATCACTACTAGACTGGTAGCTACCTTCAGCAGAGTGAACATTATTATTTGTAAACATTTATTTAACCTTTTTTAACTAGTCAGTTAAGAGTAAATTATTATTTACAATGATGGCCTACCCTGGCCAAACCTTAACCGGATGATGCTGGACCAATTGTACTCAGCCCTATGGCGGCGCACAGCCATGCATGTTTGTTTGTTTTATTTTTGACTGACGTTAGCAAACGTAAGCTACCTAATGTTAGCAAATAAGAGTAACTCAATCTGGTAGCCATCTATTCCACCCTTGTCTGGAATGTGTATAAATCGTCTATGGTTAGTTGGTTCTCAGCTGGCTAGCAATCTTGCTGCCAATTTAGTGATGCTAGTTAGCTAATAGCAACCTGCCAATATTGAAATGTCCATGTTAGGTATGCTAAGCTAGCTAGTCTAATAGAGGTCAATACAATTAGTGGGGTGGTTAAATTGTGTATTGTTGTGTATTTTGTTGTAAGTGGTACAGAATGTCATTCCACCAACATGCGCTTCTAACCCCTAACTCTGCACAAGGTGAAGGTAAGTTGGCAAAAATATTTAGAAACTGACAGCTAAGATAGCTCAATTCACAGTAAGCATGGTATAAACACAAACTGGGTAGTGTTCGTATGGTTTGTATTATGGGGTTACATGTGGTCAGAGGTAGCCTGAGGACCACAGAGTATCTTCCGGACCATGTAATCAATTTAGTCCACTTCTCTTCTCTTTTTACCTATTATTTCTGTAAAACTCATTTGACCTGTAACTCCCAGTAATGGATACCACAAATCTTTGGCTAATTCCCTTTATCTGGTGTAACAATCTAGCTAATAGAACTGGTGGTCATTATGAAATTGCCATTCGCAAAGAAACATATAGTAAGACAATACACTATGGTGAGTGTACTAAAGTTCAGGGAATACTTGTACAGCTGTACGAGTCATGATCAAACTGCCATTCAGCTCCTCTTGGGTCATCTGCTTGAAATCCAGAATGTCTAATCCATAAGGATAGCGGGATACAGTTCCGCTATAATGACACATGCAGGCTTAGAAATTCTGTTATTGGATCTAGAATCCACTCCAGGAAGCATCCCAGGCACCACACGGTATTGTCTGTAAGACAAAACAAAGAATAAAAATGATATTCTATTGTAGAGCCCACAACCTTTGCACAATGACCAAACCGTACAAAGGTAGGTAGGCAGACAGTATCTACCTACAGGCATGTCTATCAGGTATGCTCAGGCAAATATTTTTATAGCAAAAACAGCTTTAGTTTTATTGATTTACAACTATTATTGTTTCTCCTCACTGTTTCAAAGTAAACTTACCTAGCTAGCTTGCTGGATATACAATACTTGTGTTATGCCTATAGTTTTATGAGATTGAAATACATCCACGATCATAACGAAAACCAATAACCCGTCAATTATGTTACCTAGCTAGCTACTAACATTATTTACAGTTGCTGATGTTACACATGTTTGCTAATAAGTTACAAACGTGAGGCGTGGCACATAACAAAAAAAAAGTGTCTGTCCTCGGTTGCAACACTCCCTAACGAGTTCCAAACTGCCGCTGGAAGCAAAGTCAACACAATAACTGTTCGTCGGGAGCTTCATGAAATTGGTTTCCATGGCCGAGCACCAGCCTAAGATCCCCATGCGCAATGCCAAGTGTCGGCCGGAGTGGTAAAGCTCGCCGCCATTGGAATCTGGAGCAGTGGAAACACGTTCTCTGGAGTGATGAATCACGCTTCACAATCAGATTCATCTGGGTTTGGCGGATTCCAGGAGAACACTACCTGCCCGAATGCATAGTGCCAACTGTAAAGTTTGGTGGAGGGGGAATAATGTTCTGGGGCCATTTTTAATGGTTTGAGATAGGCCCCTTAGTTCCAGGGAATGGACATTTTAACGCTACAGCATACAATGACATTCTATACGATTCTGTGCTTCCAACTTTGTGGCAACAGTTTGGGGAATGGCATTTCCTGTTTCAGCATGAAAATGCCACTGTGCACAAAGCGAGGTCCATACAGAAATGGTTTGTCGAGATCGGTGTGGAAGAACAAGTTTCCACATACTTTTAGTCATGCAGTGTATGTGTGGCTGAACCCATGCCCTCACTTCCAATATGGGTTCCTGCCAAGTGCTTACCGCCCTACCACAGGATAACTCTCTCAATTTCAACCTATACTTTAGCCCAGTGACATGGATGGTGCCTTTATCACCCCACGCCGCAGTCTATGCTGTCTAAGGGACATCGGGGATGATTTAACAGCAGTGAGATTCCTAGTGGACCAGTGCTAATGGTCATGTTATCTGTTGTTTCTTTATTCCAGTCATTTAGCACCCCTGGGTATGCTGGTTTTCATCCCAGCCAAACTATCAATCAATATTGTGTGTTATTGAGCCGATAATTGAGCAGTGAATCAGGTCTGACATCGCCTAAACATTGATGAAACATCTCTGTTATGCCCTCTGGTCAACTGTGGGAAGACCGGAGAAAACAAGCGGAAAGATGCAGGTGTAGTGAAATCATTTGGATTTAGTTTGTGTTGAAATGAACCAGTTAGTTCCGATTTTTTTACTGTACATGCTGACTCATGTATTCCTTATTTGCTTGACGTTCTATTCCAGTATTTCATTTCCATGTCAGTGGATAGTACATGCGTTCCAGGAATATCTCCCCATCACCCTACCTCAACCACTGCTCTCCATACTCTGCCTTGGGCCTTGACTAATCAGGCGATGACATCATATACACCCCCCACCCCTTACATCCTGGGGTCACAAATGTTCAAGAGCCCATTTACAGAAGGAAACATTGCTAAAACAATAAGCAGGAAAAACAAATAAATAAGTAGATAGCTCCCTCCACTGACATGAGCCTAATTAGAGCTAATAAAGGCCTTGTCAAGATCTATGCAGACAGGAGAGTTGATCAAGTGTCTAGAGGTTCCCTGTCCACGCAATCTCACTCAATTGCTCACTGGCCCAATAAACTCACCAGTGCCCCTCTTTCTCTCACTGTGGAGTAGATGAAGAGAGAATATAGAGAAAAGGTCTGTGAGAATAGGAGCATGTGGTCGGGTGGTCAGACAAGGGCGCCCTGAGAGCGTGAAGTCAGAGCCGGAGCTATTGTTATTCAGCTCGGGCACGCACACACACACACACGCACACACACACACACACACACACACACACACACACACACACACACACACACACACACACACACACACACACACACACACACACACGTACTGTACACTCGCATATGCACGCACACACACGGACAACAGGCGGAGCACACAGTACAGATTGGAAGCCTATTCAGAAGACAGGCCGAGCCTTCTTTTGTAAGATACCCTCTGGATCGATGAGGAGGAGCAGCATGTTACATTGGGGGTTGATGAGAGTGAAATGAGTGAGAATGGACAGAATTAGTATGTTCTACTCCTCTAACCTTTTCTCCTTCTGTTCTCTTTTCTTCGGCGGTGGCCCCAATCAGCACGCCCCAGTAATCCCTGTTGCTGTGATCTGATTGTCCGCAGCCTGCGGTGGGCAGGCAATCAGTGCCATCGCATCACTTTGTGCAGATGCTTATGCTTCAGAGGGAGCGAGGGATGACAGAGGGGGGAGGGAAATGGAGAGAGGGACTAGGGTATGGGAGAGAGAGACTATGAGTAAGGACAAGAGAGGGAGAGAGATTAAGGAGAGAGGGAGCGGGGAAAAGTAAGGGAAGGTAGATGAGAAGGGGAGAGGGAAGATGACATTAAGACAAGGCGAGCAGGGAACGGAGGAAAAGAGTAAAGGGAGACAGGATAGGAGAGCGAGAGAATGTGAGTAAGTGCAAGAAGGGACATTTTCAGAAAGAGTTGGGGACAGAATTCACAGCCGGCCCGGCTTGACGTGATTATTTCTATATAGACATTGCTACTTCATTCTTATATAACACTATACGTGATCTGATCTAGAGAGACACACATCAGATGACTACAGCACCAAATCAACAAACTTCACAGTAAGAGAAACGAACACGTCAAAAGAACATTGACACATCCAAGTTGACTGGGGACGGCAAAACGACAAACAAGGGAGCATGTCAAAATGTCCCCATTTTGATTTCCCTCCATCCATTTCTTTCCTTCCCTCAATCACGCTCATTTCCTCTGCACTCTACTCTTATTAGCCCTCCTCTTAAGCGTTGCGGCTCTGCTAACGAGTTAATTGAAGCCATGTTAAGACTTTGTAGGTGACATTGAGAGTCAGATTGCCTTCACTGTATGAGAACGAGCCTAGCTAGAGGGCTAGTAGGCTGGGGGAGGGAAATTTACTCTGGGAGAGTGAAGTTCATTGCTTATTATTCAATGCTCAGTGGGCCTGATTATTGTGGCCCCCTGACTATAAACATGCACGCATGCACACTCCATCCTGCGGTGTTATGGTTTAGGCCTGTGGCTGCAGTGCGCTCAAGGCTCCACAGTTGTCTGTGGGCAGGTTGACCGTGCAGACAAACAGACAGACAGGAAACAGCTGTAGAGGGACCTGGGGCTGATGGCTCTCTGCTTCTCCTAGAAGCCCTGAGGACAGTAGACAGGCCCCATCAACACACACAACACATACACACACACACACACACACACACAACACGTACACACACACACACACACACACACACAGATATACACACAAACATATGGAGCTTACCAGCAGAGAGGAGAGTGTCCTTTCAGACAACGACAGACAGTTGTGTGTCAAAGTGAACATATAATGCATTTGGAAAGACCCGTTGACTTTTTTCCCACATTTTGTTACGTTACAGCCTTATTCTAAAACGGATTACATTGTTTTTTCCCCCTCATCAATCTACACACAATACCCCATGATGACAAAGGCAAAAACAAGCTTTTTTGACATTTTTGCTAAAAAATATAAAAACAGAAATATCACATTGCACAGCTATTTTCAGGTCTCTCCAGAGTGGCTGAGCGGCTTCCGTCTCGCCACTTTACTATAAAGGCCTGACTGGTGGAGTGCTGCAGAGATGGTTGTCCTTCTGGAAGGTTTTCCCATCTTCACAGAGGATCTCTGGAGCTCTGTCAGAGTGACCATCTGGTTCTTGGTCACCTCCTTGACCAAGGCCCTTCTCTCCCCATTTCTCAGTTTGGCCGGGCGGGCGGCTCTAAGAACTTCTTCCATTTAAGAATGATGGAGCCAATGTGTTCTTGGGGACCTTCAATGCTGCAGAAATGTTTTGGTACCTCGACACAATCCTGTCTTCCGACAATTCCTATAAACTCTTGGCTTGGTTTTTGCTCTGACATACACTGTCACCTGTGGGACCTTATAGACAGGTGTGTGTCTTTCCAAATCATGTCCAATCAATTGAATTTACCACAGGTGGACTCCAATCAAGTTGTAGAAACATCTCAAGGATGATCAATGGAAACAGGATGAATTTTGAGTCAAGTAGCAAAGGGTCTGAATACGTTTGTAAATCGGATATTTCTGTATTTTGCAAAAATATCAAAAAACATGTTTGTGCTTTGTCATGGTGGGATTTTGTATGTAGATTAATGAGGACTTAAAGAAAGAAAGAAAGAGAATATGACTGTAACGTAACAAAGTTTGGAAAAAGTCAAGGGGTCTGAATACTTTCCGAATGCACTGTAACTTAAAAGTGAAATATAGGAAGTGTGCTTAAATGTATATGCATACTTCATGTGTGTGCCAATGCATGTGGCTAATCTAACACGAGACTGCAGGGACCCCTTCCAGGTTGAGCTGACATCCTGAGCCTGTTATGACAGGTGATTGCGTCTGGCTCGTGTTCCGTCTAGACAGGTCAGTCAGACTGGCACACCACTACGACTGATTGTCCACTAGACAAGCACCTCCTATGACCTTTTCTCTTCCACCATCATCCACTAGAATAGATAAAACACTTATACACCTCCAAAAGCACTTACTGTCTCGATCACAATCCCCCGCAGTAAAGAAATAGAGCAGAAGCACACAGACTTATTCTTGTCACGCTTTGAGAATAGTGGATTTGATGTGACTTTACTGTTATAATCTCTCCATCTCTGACAGCAATATTTTTGTACTTTTTTGGGATTGATCAGAACTCATTTGAATGAATTTGTTCTAGTTTAGGATTTTGGGGCTTGTTCTTTGGAGAAGCTAAGTTAGATTGAGTATAGGAACATTGAAATTCTCTGCTTATTTAGTTTTCTGGAAATGGAAACCCTAATCCTCAATCAAGAACCAGACAAGAACCATAAACAATAACAATGGCTGATGATTGAATTTGATATCATTATTTTTTCTTCAGACAAAAAATTACTTTTGTGTGTGATTAGATTTCAACAGACTCATGTATTGTCACATTATACTCATAAGTACCATCTTTGAAGAGCACTGACACAGGGAAATAATGTTAGTAAAATGTTCAATCCATTATAGGCACACCAGGGAGGCATAATCCCTCCAGCGAAATAGAGAATGATATGGAATGGTACAGCATTAGAAATAGAATATCTAGAAGTGACATTCCCTTTCAAATCAACATTCCCTTTGGTTCTAGAACTTCTAATTCTATGTGAACAGTAACACTCCTATGCCTGTGTTATTGTAACACATGCAGTGCATCATGTGAATGACTAATGGCCTATGACCAGGGATGGGCAGAAATGTCAAAACACTATTACAAAGTACAGAGACAAAAAACCATGAAGATCAATGTATCAAAATAAACTCAAGTATTTAATATATATTTATATTTAATATACTATATAAAATACATGTATTTTATTTTGAAATAGAAAAATACATTTGTAAGTAGCCGGCCCGAACAGCAATATCTAGAATATGAGCAACAAGTCACTATGAATAGGAGTGTCTGCTAAATTACCAAAATGTAAATGTATATGTGAAAATGAACATACCAAAATGAACTGCAATGCATACTGGGTATTATTATTAGCCTTGATTTGGGGCGGAGCAAATTAGGATAATACTCAGCATGCTTTGCAATGGTTCATTTTTACATTTACATTTTTGTCATTTTGCAGACGCTTCTCCAGAGCAATTAGTGCATTAATCTTAAAATACCTAGGTGAGACAACAACATTTCACATTCACATCAAGTACATTTTCCCTCAACAAAGTTTAGCAGATGCTCTTATCACACCATAGTGCTATCAGACTTGTGATACCAATGCAGGGTGATTAAGGGGTGACAAAAAATGTGAACCTCTATAAAACAAAAAATGATAAAGAAAAGTATTTAGTATTTTGAAAATGCTAAATACACTTTTGTTTTGATACATTGAAGTTTCGTTCAGCCCAAAGTAATTTAAATGACAAAATACTCAGAAGTTATTAACATGTAGGAGAAATACTGCCCATCTCTGCCTAAGACACATGGAAAAGAGGTGGGTGAGAGATAGAGAGGAAAGGGACAGCGAGTGGTTATGGTGGAGAAGAGTGAAGAGGGGGAGAGAGAGAGGGAGAGAGCGAGAAAGAGGTGAGCAACAGTGAGTGGTTATGGAGGAATGAGAGGTGGAGAAAGAGAGGCAGACAGACAGACAGACAGAGAGAGAGAGAGAGGGAGGGGGCAGGGGAGCGAGTGGGCAGGGGAGCGAGTGAGAGAGTGGGGCCGTTCCAACCTAATTGATAGTCCAGGTGTCATCTTTCCAGTCAATGTTGATTAGCTCCTGAACATATAACCTGGGGAGAAAATTAAATATTGATTTATTTTTCTCTTCTTTTTTCGCCACCCCCTCTCTTTTTTATTTTTACTCTGATGGAATTTTCAATTGTGAAGGTAACCTGACTAAATGACTACCGCCCTGTAGCACTCACGTCAGTAGCCATGAAGTGCTTTGAAAGGCTGGTCATGGCTCACATCAATACCATCATCCTGGAAACCCTAGACCCACTCCAATTCACATACCGCCCCAACAGATCCACAGATGACGCAATCTCAATCGCACTCCACACTACCCTTTCCCACCTGGACAGAAGGAACACCTATGTGAGAAAGCTGCTCATTGACTACAGCTCAGCGTTCAACACCATAATGCCCACAAAATTCATCACTAAGCTAAGGACCCTGGGACTAAACACCTCCCTCTGCAACCGGATCCTGGACTTCCTGACGGGCCGACCCCAGGTGGCAAGGGTAGGCAACAAAACATCTGCCATGCTGATCCTCAACACAGGAGCCCTTCAGGGGTGCGTGCTTAGTCCCCTCCTACAGGAAAAAGAGGGCCGAACACGCCCCCATTCACATCGACGGACTGTAGAGGAGCGGGTCGAGAGTTTCAAGTTCCTTGATGTCCACATCATCAACAAACTATCATGGTTCAAACACACAAATAAAGTCGTGAAGAGGGCACGACAATGCCTTTTCCCCCTCAGGGGACTGAAAAGATATAGCATGGGTCCTCAGATCCTCAAAAGGTTGTACAGCTGCACCATTGAGAGCATCCTGACCTGTTGCATCACCGCTTGGTATGGCAACTGCTCGACATCCGACCGTAATGCGCTACAGTGTAGTGCGTACAGACCAGTAAATCAATGGGGCCAAGCTTTCTGCCGTCACGGACCTATATACTATGCGGTGCCAGAAGAAGGTCCAAAAAATTGTCAAAGACTCCAGTCACCCAAGTCATAGACTGTTCTCTCTGCTACTGCACGGCATGCGGCACCCGGAGCACCAAGTCCAAGTCCACAAGGCTCCTTAACAGCTTCTATCTCCAAGCCATAAGACTGCCGAACAATTAATAAAATGGCCACCCGGACTATTTGCACCCTCCCTTAGTTTTTACACTGCAGCTACTCACTGTTTATTATCTATGCATAGTCACTTTACCCCTACCTACATGTACAAGTTATGTTGACTAACCTGTACCCCCGCACATTGACTCGGTATTGGTACCCCCTGTACATAGCCTCGTTATTGATGTATCGTTATGTAACTTTTACATTTTTTTTTACTTTAGTTTATTTAGTAAATATTTTCTTAACTCTATTTTTTAAAACTGCATTGTTGGCTAAGGGCTTGTAAGTAAGCATTTCACTGTAAGCTCTACACATGTTGTATTCAGTGATTTTAAATGGGTTCTAACTGGAACCAAAAGGGATTCTTCAGTTAAAGAACCCTTTTTAGTTCTAGATAGCATCTTTCTTTCTAAGAGTGTACAATATGTCCAGAACTGTGCTGCATGTGTCCTCACCAACTCCTCCCCCGTGAGCACATCACTCCAGTGCTGTTCAACCTCCACTGGCTCCCCATATGCTTACGCATTGACTTTAAAATCCTGCTTCACACAAACAAAGCTATCCACAACTCTGGACCCAAGTACCTGTCTGACCTCATTCTACCCTCCTGCCCCACACGCACACTTCTCTCCGCCAGTTCTGTCTCCCTTCAGCAGCCCCACAGCAGACTAAAAACTATGGGTGACAGGGCGACAGGGCTTTCAGTTGTGCGGCTCCTCGGCTGTGGAACACACTTCCAGTCACTGTCAGGGCTGCAGAGTCACTGGCCTTGTTTAACGGCACAGCTAAAGACTGAACCTATGTTGATTCTGTTCTTATGTCCACCGGACCTGACGACACCTATACAGTAGCTTTGATTATTGTCTGCTTACAATGTTCTGTGTTTTGGGTAGTTCTATATTATTTTCAATTTTATTTCTCAGTGACTTGGGTGTGAGAAAAAGGGCTTTGCAAATGAAATAAATTAACAATATTATTGTTGTTATTATTATTCAGAAAGGTTCTAAAAAAAATGATTCTCCGTGACATCACAGGGTATGATTAAAAGCAAGAAAAACAGGGTTTTTTCAAAACCTGCAACGAGTTTCTTGCCAGATGGAGGGTCTTTTTTCGCTCCCACGTCACCGCGATTTTCATTGAAAATCACTGTTCTTACAAACATAGAAATGCGCCATTTTCACATATTTGGACACTGGTATTGTGCTGGAGATATTGAAAATGAGGTTGAAAGTGGTGGAATTGCCCTTTAAGGCTGTAAGTGCTTGTGACAAGTGCACCAGAGAGCGATGGAGGAAGGCAGAAGAGAAAGAGATAGCAAGAAGAAGTGAGTGAGAGAGAGAGAGAGAGAGAGAGAGAGAGAGAGAGCAGACAAGCAATTGAGAGAATGCGAGAAAAAGCACTCATCCTTCCCTCTCCGCAGGTGATCATAAATTGATCATAAATGGTCTCTGCCCCTGGGGACCTCTGGGTAAATGGTCTCTCCCCTTTCTCTCCCCCGTCTCTCTCTATCCTCCCCCTCTTCTCCCAGGGGTCCCTCTGCTGCGTGTGGCTTGTGACGGCCTCAGCGTTGTGTGGCTGTGAGCGGTTGTGACAGGCCAGGATAGCGACCATCGCCTTTTGTCTAACTGAATCAGTTCCTCTACCTCTGGATGGCTGGAGCTGGGACTGGGTGTCATCTGGCCCACCTACTGGGCTCCCTAAGGGCCTGCTACTGCTAGATGTGGCGGTGGCCATATTGGCTCAAAGGTGCTCCGCTATGGAAGCTTGGTACTTGACACTGACTGAGACTGGCATTATGTATTCACCTTGTAATGCCCTGAAACAAGGGCGCATCCAATTTGTTGTGATTATTTTCCTAATTTTGGCTCATTCACAAACAAGCAAAACATTGTTAAATATGAATTAAATGTGTCAAAACTAATAACTAATGATTCTGTGTTGAGGAAAATTATAGAAAATATTAAAATGTTTGTTTTCATATAGTATAAGCACTCGGAAGTGGACGTTCGTTAGCTTTAGCATTCTCATAAACTTTAATTTGGAGGGTAAGCTCATTTTGTGGCATAACATATTCAAATCAAATGTTATTGGTCACATACACATGGTTAGCAGATGTTATTGCAAGTCTAGCGAAATGCTTGTGCTTCTAGTTCTGACAGAGCAGCAATATCTAACAAGTAATATCTAACAATTCCACAACAAATACCTAATACACACAAATCTAAGTAAAGGAATGGTATAAGAATATATAAATATATGGATGACTAATGACAGAGCAGCATAGGCTAAGATGCAATAGATAGTATAGAATACAGTATATACATATGAGATGAGTAATGCAAGGTATGTAAACATCATTAAAGTGGCATTATTAGTTATAATGACTAGTGTTCCATTTATTAAAGTGGCCAATGATTTCAAGTCTGTATGTAGGCAGAAGCCTCCCTGTGCTGGTGATGGCAAATACCCTAATGTTGTCTACACTACCGTTCAAAAGTTTGGGGTCACTTAGAAATGTCCTTGTTCTGAAAGAAAAGTAAATTTTACGTCCGTTAAAATAACATCAAATTGATCAAAAATACAGTGTAGACATTGTTAATGTTGTAAATGACTATCGTAGCTGGAAACGGCTGATTTCTTAATGGAATATCTACATAGCCGCACAGAGGCCCATTTTCAGAAAACACATGTTTTCCATGTTTTTGATGCCATTCCATTTGCTCCATTCCAGTCATTACCATGAGCTGCCACCCCCCCCCCCCCCCCCCCCCCCCCAGAAATCTTCAATGATTTGGTGCTATACTAATGTATACTTATAGCCTCAGGTTAGGACACCAGATTCACAGGTTAGTAGTGTCAGAATGATAATAGCGTCACCATACAGGAGGAACAGTTTGACACAGAACTGCACTTTCATGTTTGAAAAACACTGTCACTAGCCTCAAGGCAAGCACAGAGGCGCTTACGCCTCACTAGCATTACATAGTGTAAATGACTACTGTGTGAAACCCGTAAATATTCCTGTCATCCTTGATTAGCCGGGGTAAAAAGTAGAAGTGGTGGAGGCAGAAGGTATTTTCAATTATTTAACATAGCTGGGGGGGAGCTAAGCTGTCTTTGGAGCCATGAGGTTGTTACTGTGAGCATGTTTCAGGAGTGGCTCTAACTCTCTTTAGAGACCACATGCTGCACAGGATGTCTGTACGCGGTGTGTTCGACTGACATCTGACTGCGGACATTGAAACGGTTACTTGTTGAATTGCCCCCCCGTTGGGAGAGAAATTACCACTCTGAGCCAATCCCTGGGGAGCCAAAAAGGAAGGACAACAAGAAGAAAAAAATAGGGTGCTTTTCCCGGTGACATCCACCCCCATGCAGCTTGCTGTGTGAGCCATCATGCTTCATATGCAATATATGGGATGGTAGCTAGCTGAGTGCACAGAAAACTAAATGCTTCCTTCAAGTTAGCTATCTGGCCACTGTTGCTAGTAACATTGCAATGAAATAACAATGGATTCGTTTCCACGGAGCAACTGCCTGTTAGCTGCCGAGAGGCAGTGCGGTGTCTTTAGCTAGCTAGCTGTATTGTGCTAGCTAGCAAATTAAATGCTAAATTAAATGCTAACGTTAGCTAGCTAATAATCTGGCTATGGCACAGATACAGTGCATTCAGAAAGTATTCATACCTCTTGACGTATTTCACATTTTGTTGTTACAGCCTGAATAAAATTTTAAAATACATTTTTTTCCCCTCACCCATCTACACACAATACCCCATAATGACAAAGTGAAAACATGTTTTTAAAAATGTTTGCAAGTGTATTGAAAATGAATTAAAGAAATGAAGTATCTAATTTACATAAGTATTCACACCCCTGAGTCAATACTTTGTAGAGGCACCTTTGGCATTGGTTACAGCGCTGTGAAAGTGTGTACGTATGTGAGTGTGTATGTGCCGTGGGATATGTGTGTTAGTGGGATAAGATGCCCTACAGTCTTTCTGGGTCTCTAAGAGTTTTCCCCACCTGGGTTGTGCAACATTTGCCCATTATTCTTTCAAAATTCTTCACGCTCTGTAAAATTGGTTGTTGATCATTGCTTGACAACCATTTTCAGGTCTTGCCATAGCTTTTCAAGTAGATTTAAGTCAAAATTGTAACTTGGCCAACATTCACTGTCTTCTTGATAAGAAACCCTGAATTTTAGGTTACTGTCCTGTTGAAATGTGAATTAATCTCCCAGTGTCTGGTGGAAAGCAGACTGAACCAGAGTTTCCTCTAGGAATTTTTTATTTTAAATTATAACCTTTATTTAACTAGGCAAGTCAGTTAAGAACAAATTATTATTTACAATGACGGCCTACCCCGGAAGACGCTGGGCCAATTGTGCACTGCTCTATGGGACTCCCAATCATGGCCAGATTTGATGCAGCCTGGATTCAAACCAGGTACTGCGGAAATGCCTCTTGCACTGAGATGCAGTGTCTTAGACCACCGCGCCACTGCAGAGAATAATGGGAGAAAGTCCTCAAATACAGGTGTGCCAAGCTTGTAGCGCCATACCCAAGAAGACTCAAGGCTGTAATTGTTGCCAAAGGTGCTTCAACAAAGTACTGAGCAAAGGGTCTGAATACTTATGTAAATGTGACATTTAAGTTTTTTTATTTTTAAAATACATTTGCAAAAAAAATAAAAAAAGAAGTAAAAACAGGTTGTCATTATGGGGTATTGTTTGTAGATTGATGAGGGGGGGAAAGGATTTAATCAATTTTAAAAGAGGGCTGTAACGTAACAACATTTGGAAAAAGTCAAGGGGTCTGAATACTTTCCGAATCCACTGTACAAATGGTGATAACACAGGCTATGTCTATGCACTCTTGCTCGGGCACAGAGCGATGTCCATGTGATGAGCATGCGGGCAAACCTTTAACTACTGTCATAAAAACTAGACAACTGGATAACCTAAACATGGCACGCCCATCAACCAATGAGCAGCTATCATGCATACAGAACATGCACCGTTGAACACATGGGAGGAACAAGGGCTATGCCATCTGCACTACAATACGATGCTGCGCTTTGTTTTCCCCTATCACAGCCATTAAACTCTGTAACAGTTTTAAAGTCACCATTGGCCTCATGGTGAAATCCTGGAGCTGTTTCCTTCCTCTCCGGCAACTGAGTTAGGAAGGACACCTGTATCTTTGTAGAGACTGGGTGTATTGATACACCATCCAAAATGTATTTAATAACTTCACCATGCTCAAAGGGATTTTCAATCTCTGCTTTTTTTTACCAATAGGTGCCCTTCTTTGCGAGGCATTGGAAAACCTCCCTGTTCTTTGTGGTTGAATCTGTGTTTGAAATTGTATGTGTGGGGTACAGAGGGTACAGAGACGAGGTAGTCATTCAAAAATCATGTGAAACACTATTATTGCACATAGAGTGAGTCCATGCAACTTATTATGTGACTTGTTATTATGTGACTTGTTAACATATTTAGTTTTGCCATAATAAAGGGGTTGAATACTTTCAGCTTTTCATTTTTTAAATGAATTTGTAAAAATTGTGAAAAAGTAATTTCACTTTGACATTATGGGGTATTTTTACATTTAAAAAAAATATATTATTCATACTGTAACACAACAAAATGTGCAAAAAGTCGAGGGGTGTGAATACTTTCTGATGGCACTGTAGAACAAGGAGCCAGATGCATCCAGTTGGAATTTCCACTCCCCACCATGAATGAGAGAAGAGCAGCGCCAGCACGTCATGACAAGTGACGTGAGAACAACGAACTAACAGCACTCGCTAGCTACATTGCTACTTCTGCCCCATGGGCGCTCACTCATTCAGCTGCCTGCTGCCTGCAGCACTCTCTCAACACACACACACACACACACACACACACACACACACACACACACACACACACACCTCCAGCCTTACCCCTCCATCCCCACACCTCACTCACTCACTCACTCACTCACTCACTCACTCACTCACTCAGCAATAGCCTGCTTCACTTCCTGATAGTCAGCAGCAGCAGGTAACAGTGAAATTAATAGATTAAAAAAAAGAGAAATGGTGCAATTTAGAAGAAGCCAAAAACCCTGCAACCAATACATTTTCACCCGCAACATCATTTTCAAAGTAGCCCAATTTGACCAGAAAATCGTGTACATGGCAACCCTGGCCTGGACTGTGAGGGACGCTGCTGACAATCCAATCTGCACCCATCACATCTTCTATAACAACAACTTTTATTTTTAAATAAAATAAAGATTTCACAAAGATTGGCCAACGTTTGCATCTTCCCAGAAAACATGTTGTGATTGGAGCTCCGGATTTGCTATGCTGAATTAAAAAAAAAAAAACAGAAATAGCAGAGATGTGCTTGGGAAACAGCAACTTGGATTAAATATGAAGATGTTTGGCTTTCTGTGCCTTGTATAGCCTACTACTGAATATGGTGCCAATGGTTGCTCAGATATGCAACCTCCATGTGAATAAGCACTGTGTTTTTCTGCACCTGATTAAGTAAAATAATTTGGGCACTGGACATTTCATGAATATGATGTAGGCCATTTTTGATCAGACATACAAAGTTAAAACATTAAAATATCTATGATTCACATATCATGTAGGGATATCTATTGAAATTATATTTTGTTTTTTGGGGATACATAAATGACTACAGGTAGGATGCATTTCTGGAAATCTGTGGATTCGTTCATGCCCGAGTATAAAGGCTTAGATATGTCAGCAAATTGACACATAACCTTTCCAAGGTGTTAGCATGTTCTGCAAATATTATATTTTCAGGTGCGTGTCTTGAAAGAAACTCACCCCAGATATCTCCCTGGACTCATACGGTAGTAAGGAGATCTCAGAGGTCCAGATTGGATGCATGTAAAAACTGGCTAATTAGAGAATGTCCTAGCTCTGTAAATGAAATTAAGGATATGCTTATCTGGAGAATCAAGACATCAAAACTATGAAATATCACAAATGGAATCATGTACAGTAGTAACCAAAGAAGGGTTAAACAAATCAAAATATATTTTATATTTGAGATTCTTCAAAGTAGCCATGCTTTGCCTTGATGACAGCTTTGCACACTCTTGGCATTCTCTCAACCAGCTTCCCCGGGAATGCTTTTCCAACCGTCTTGAAGGAGTTCCCACATATGCTCAGCACTTGTTGGCTGCTTTTCCGTCACTCTGCGGTCCAACTCATCTCAAACCATCTCAACTGGGTTGAGGTCGGGTGATTGGAGAGGCCAGGTCATCTGGGGCTCCCGAGTGGCGCAACAGTCTAAGGCACTGAGATGCAGTGCCTTAGACCGCTGCGCCACACTCCTCTGCAACAGAGGTAACTCTGGGTCTTCATTTCCTGTGGCGGTCCTCATGAGAGCCAGTTTCATCATAGCGCTTGATGGTTTTTGCGACTGCACTTGAAGAAACTTTCAAAGTTCTTGACATTTACCGGATTTACTGACCTTCATGTCTTAAAGTAATGATGGACTGTCGTTTCTCTTTGCTTATTTGAGCTATTCTTGCCATAATATGGACTTGGTCTTTTACCAAATAGGTGTCACGATTGTCTAAGGTGGAAACAGCGGACCAAAGTGCAGCGTGGTGAGCGCACATACTTCTTTATTATAAGATGTCGCCAACAAAACAATAGCCATCAAACCGAAACCGTGACGCCAACGTGGTGCTCACAGGCAACTATACATGGACAACTACCCACAAATACAGGTGGGAAAAAGGCTTCCTAAGTATGGTTCTCAATCAGAGACAAGGATAGACAGCTGCCTCTGATTGAGAACCACACCCAGCCAAACACACAGAAATACAAATCATAGAAAAAGGGACATAGAATGCCCACCCAAATCACACCCTGACCATACCAAAATAGAGACATATAAAGCTCTCTACGGTCAGGGCGTGACAATAGGGCTATCTTCTGTATACCACCCCTACCTTTTCACAACACAACTGATTGGCTCAAAATAGTCAAATAAAGAAAAACCCTTGAATGAGTAGGTGGTCCAAACTTTTGAGTGGTACTCTATATAATACTTTTTTTGAGATATATGAAAATATATAGATACATATATCTCCTGATTGCCCAGCACTCGTCTTTCAGAAGCAATTGGAACTGAGTTGATAGCCCAGAGCATTCCAAAGTTAGAGCTCAAAGTCTGATGGCACCAGGGCCCATAATGCCCATGACTTCTGTATCGTTGGCCATCTAAGGTCATACAGGTACTTCAGATTAGGTCGATCGCCAACTTCTCAGCTTCTGCGTATCACAGAAACACAACACTGAATGAGTAACATAATTGTTTACATTTCAAGTTGCTCTGGATGAATCAAAATAACTGTCAACGTGAAAAACACAATTTATTTTTTACTCCTAATATTTACTGATTTAAAACCAAAAGCTTGACAGTGTCTCTTTGGAATCATTACCAACTTGGGGTGAAAAATGACCCCCGTTGGTGCTTTTACGATAAAAATATGTTGCCGCTTTTAGGGTTAACAATGGTCATTGGCCAGTGGTCTGTGTTATCTGAAAACAAAAGACATTGACTGCCGACATTCTGTTCAGAGGTGCTAAGTACTCTCACCTACAAATGTTCGACAATCCTACTGGTGTGTCCGAACCCTAAGCGACGTGAGTTATTGGATCTGCCTTGGCAACCATTAAGCAGCTAGCGGATTGCATTTCCCCCAAAACCAATCTCCTGTTTTCTCCACCCAAACGCATTTTTTCCCACTTTGGTGAGCAATCGTTGTGGAAAAACTGAGTGACCTTTGGGATTATAATCCATTAGGGCTATAGACAAAAAACTTCACCGCTCTGTGATTCTTCTAACTGCTGCTGAGATAAGAAAAAACCTACAGCCTTCATGTGCAGTGAGTGGAAATGGACTGTAATGTGTGTATGTGTGTGTGTGTGTGTGTGTGTGTGTGTGTGTGTGTGTGTGTGTGTGTGTATTTCTTGGTGTGAAAATGTGAACTTTCACGCACCATAAATGGCTATGATATGGAAACTTGTAAAAGCTGTAAGATTGAGGAAAAACAAACAATAGCAAAACAGATGGGATATCTCTCGCTCCATTGATTAATATAGAGGAAAAGCACCAAATTCCACTGTGAATTCCACAAAACAATAATAGGTCTTACATGGATGAATTTAAAGGCTGGAATCCAGACGCACTGTCCACGCAGAACAAATGGATTGTAATTTTTCACTCCATTTTATTGAAAGGAAAGCAGGGACGTCAGTAGCAGAGGCAGCAAAGAGTCAAGTACGGTCGCGATTTTAATGAGCCTATGCAATGAGTTGCCACCTGTTTTATCAAGATAATTAGCTGATTGGCCGACCGTGAACGACCCCTGCTTGGTGAGCCGTGCTCACTCTCTTTCTCACTTTCATTCCTTTTCCCTCTTCCGTTCTTTTCATCAGACACATATTTCTGCTACCCACCATGTTTTAGCCAGGAATAAATGTGTAGTGAAGTGGTGGATGTTGTTATATCCAATACTCAACACAGTCTGGATAGATAATAATAATAATAATAATAATAATTAGGTCGCCGCTGATATTTGCCCTATTTGGAAATGTGTGTGGACGAGTGTGGGGAGGTGATACGTGCAATTTACCATGTGCTAAAATTACAGTTCTGCTTAGTGATGGTGATAGCAAATCTTCCAATTCTAAGTCCAATTGTCTCAGAGGAGAACTTGAAGGAGACTTAACACTGGCTGTTGTATTTTTGAACATGGCTGGTTGCTATGGTTTCTACAGCTAATGACATTTTAGAAGGAATGTAAATGGTTGGAAATGGAGCAGAATTCTTGTCTACTAATATTCAAAACATTGAAGTTATAAAAAAAGAGGCCCTCATTTTGCTTGCCACTTGTTCTTTTAGTTCCACTCCACAATGAGGTGTTGAATTTATTTGCATTGTGTGCCATCAATGTGAGAGGGATGATAAGAGTGACCCCCCCCCCCCTCCAAACGACCAAATATAAAGAGCAGAATAGCTCTTATAGGAAACCTGACCTTTCTATAGAAGCTGACCCGCAATCTCCCTGCTCTCAGACCCACAGTCAGATAATGGGCCACACACAAACGTGGCACTACGCGCAAGCATGCACAGACACACTGCACAGGAACACAGTATCCGATACCGCAGTATGCACCATGATTAGTTCAGTGCTCCTGAAACTCACCCTGAGGCATGGGCTCTACATGCAATCGTTCAACAGCCTGTATACTCAACCACACACATGCCTGGCTGGCCCTCCATTGAATTGCCCTGGATAGCTACAGCACTGAGTAGGGCTTGGACAGATTGGATCCCTATGTGTGTTTCAGGCTAGCAGAAGTACATTACAGTAAAGGCAAGAATAGGAATAAGATGGTACCTGCTTATAGCATATATATGAGATAGGGAGGAAAATGGAGAATAAATCAATTCAATAGATTTAAAAGAGAAGATTGTGTGAGTTTGTGAAGGAGTGGGAGGAGAAGATAGACGATAGGGACGGAAGGAAACAGAGGAAACACTGTAATTCAGACGGTGAGTGGCGGCAGAGATTGGGTAGTAGAGTGGTGTGTGTTTGAAACTGAGCGGGGTAGAGCGACAGATTTAGCAGGGTAATTGAGTAGTTAATTCATCAGACTGCTCCATGGTCGGCTGTATCTCTACTTAATCTGCACATAATAATACACCACAGACTCACTCACACCCCTGGTCTCCACCTCATAAACCCTCACACACTTTCACCTCCCCAGGTCTCCACTAACACACACTCAACTATACAGTTCGCCCTCCACAGTAGAGAGATTTCATTTTTCCATTATTTTACCAGGTAAGTTGACTGACAACACGTTCTCATTTGCAGCAATGACCTGGGGAATAGTTATAGGGGAGAGGAGGGGGATGAATGAGCCAATTGTAAACTGGGGATTATTAGGTGACCGTGATGGTTTGAGGGCCAGATTGGGAATTTAGCCAGGACACCGGGGCTAACACCCCTACTCTTACGATAAGTGCCATGGGATTTTTAATGACCCCAGAGAGTCAGGACACCCATTTAACATCCCATCCAAAAGACGGCACCCCAGGGCACTGGGATATTATAAGAGGAAAGAGTGCCTCCTACTGGCCCTCCAACACCACTTCCAGCAGCATCCTGGTCTCCCATCCAGAAACTGACCAGGACCAACCCTGCTTAGCTTCAGAAGCAAGCCATCAGTTGTATGCAGGGTGGTATGCTGCTGGCAATTAACACCGACGTGTTAAGTTTTGCCCAACCTAGGTCGAGGCACAGACACGGTCTCAATGGGGATAGCTGAGCTGACTACACTGACTGTGCTTGTGGCAGACTCCACTAAGCTGGCAGGCTGGCTAACAGCTAGAGGAGTTAGAGCCCTGTCTATGTTGGTAGATAAGATGAGAGCACCCCTCCAGCTAGGATGGAGTCCGTCACTCCTCAGCAGGCCAGGAAGAGAGGTCAAGCCCAGAGCTGTCCTATACCTGTGAAATGTCAAAGGGTGTAGGCGGATCGCTGCCCTAAAAGAGTTCCAGACTGTAAACTTGTTATTGAAAGTTCACTTGAACTTTTTTTGTATTTGTTTGAAATGTTAAGATGTTATTTCTACAGTGAAAGCTGAGTTGCTGAGAATCCCTTGTTTGAAAAGTAGCAGTATGTTGGATCATTGTTTCAGAGTCTATGTTGATTCAGTTGGTGTAGTATGCAATATAAATGGTTACCTACCTTGAGTTCAAACCACAGAGCATGTATTCAAAAGAAACCCTTAGAATATGTCAACATTTTTATTTTGTTTTAAAAGAAGGGGGGATGTAATATTCATATGTGTAAACATACTGAATTGTAATTGGATGCATTTTACCGCCATATCATACTGTGCTATGATTGGTTAAGACCATCCAAATGGTTAGGTCATGGTCAGTTTGATCCTGGTAAGCGATACGTGAACATGCCAGTTATAGCTAGCTAATAAAGAGCTACGTTAAGAAATATCCTGTAGTACTGCATTTCATTATTTTGTACAAAGTGTGCAAAACAAGACAGTAGCAAAGTAAGGTTGGCAACAAAACGCACAGCAACACGTAAACAAGTCTATAAGTTGTGACCGGACATGACGGTCATCCCACAATCACTGGCCACTTTAATAAATGGATCACTAGTCACTTTAATAATGTCACTTTAACAATGTTTACATATCTTACATTACTCATCTCATATGTATACAGTGCTTTGCAAAAGTATTAATCCCCCTTGGTGTTTTTTCTATTTTGTTGCATTACAACCTGTAATTTAAATAGATTCTTATTTGGATTTCATGTAACAGACATACACAAAATATTGAAGATTGATGAAGTGAAATGAAAAAAATTACTTTTTAATTTTTAACATTTTTACAATGTTAATAAAAAAGTGGTGTGTGCATATGTATTCACCCCCTTTGCTATGAAGCCCCTTGTCACGCCCTGGCCATAGAGAGGCTTTTATTCTCTATTTTGGTTAGGCCAGGTTGTGACTAGGGTGGGCATTCTAGTTTCTTTATTTCTATGTTTTCTATTTCTTTGTGTTTGGCCGGGTGTGGTTCTCAATCAGAGGCAGCTGTCTATCGTTGTCTCTGATTGAGAATCATACTCAGGCAGCTTTTTCCCACCTGTGTTTTGTGGGTAGTTGTTTTCTGTTTTGTGTCTGCACCAGACAGAACTGTTTCGGTTTGTTCCATTTTGTCTCAGTGTTCAGTTTAAATAAATGATCATGAACACCTGCCACGCTGCGCTTAGGTCCTCTTCTTCAGACGAGCGTTACAGAACTACCCATCACCAAAGGACCAAGCAGCGTGGTAAGGAGGACTGCACATGGGAGGACATCCTGGACGGCAAAGGATCCTTCACTTGGGAGGAGATCCTGGCCGGAAAAGACGGCCTGCCATGGGAGAACAGCATCCCCACAGTGAAGCATGGTGGTGGCAGCATCATGCTGTGGGGATGTTTTTCATCGGCAGTGACTGGGAAACTGGTCAGAATTGAAGGAATGATGGATGGTGCTAAATACAGGGAAATTCTTGAGGAAACCTGTTTCAGTCTTCCATAGATTTGAGACTGGGACAGAGGTTCACCTTCCAGCAGGACAATGGTCCTAAGGATACTGCTAAAGCAACACTTGAGTGGTTTAACATTTAAATTACTTGGAATGACCTAGTCAAAGCCCAGACCTCAATCCAATTGAGAATCTGTGATATGACATAAAGATTGCTGTACACCAGCGGAACCCAACCAACTTGAAGGAGCTGGAGCAGTTCTGCCTTGAAGAATGGGCAACAATCCCAGTGGCTAGATGTGTCAAGCTTATAGAGACATACCCCAAGAGAGACTTGCAGCTGTAATTGCTGCAAAAGGTGGCTCTACAAAGTATTGACTTTGCGGGGGCTAGTTATGCACGCTCAAGTTTTTTTTTTAAAGTCATATTTCTTGTTTGTTTCACAAAAAAAGTTTTTTTTTTTGCATCTTCAAAGTGGTAGGGATGTTGTGTAAATCAAATGATACAAACCTCCCCCCAAAATATTTTTTAATTCCAGGTTGTAAGGCAACAAAATTGGAGAAATCTCAAAGGGAGTGAATACTTTCGCAAGCCACTGTATACTGTATTTTATATCATCTATTGCGTCTTGCCTATGCCGCTCGGTCATTGGTCATCACTCATCCATACATTTATATGTACTTATTCTATCCCTTTAGATTTGTGTGTATTAGGTAGTTCTTGTGGAGTTGTCAGATTACTTGTTAGATACTACTGCACTGTCAGAACTAGAAGCACAAGCACTTCGCTACACTCACATTAACAT
This sequence comes from Oncorhynchus mykiss, assembly GCF_013265735.2. Lineage (NCBI taxonomy): Eukaryota > Metazoa > Chordata > Actinopteri > Salmoniformes > Salmonidae > Oncorhynchus > Oncorhynchus mykiss. The sequence goes on along the minus strand of NC_048573.1, from coordinate 27,062,155 downwards.
CCACAAACCATGTGTATGTGACCAATAAAAGTGTATTTTAGTTCGGGAAAAATGTATAACATTTGTAGAAGATGTATGAAAAATAAAACACAAATATATCTTGATTAGATAAGCATTCAATCCATCTGAGTCAAAACATGTTAGAAGGACATTTGGCAGTGATTACAGCTGTGAGACTTTCTGGGTAAGTCAAAGATTTAAGTCAAATCTGTAACTTGGCCACTCAGGAACATTCACTGTCTTCTTAGTAAGCAACTTCAGTATAGATTTGGCCTTGTGTTTAGGTTATATTCCCTCTGACAGGTGATTCATCTCCCAGTGTCTAGTGGAAATTAGGTTTTCTAGGATTTTGCCTGTGCTTTCATAGCTCCATTCTGTTTATTTTTTATCCTGGAAAACTCTCCAGTCCTTAACGATTATAAGCATATCCATAACATGATGCAGCCACCACTATGCTTGAAAATATGGAGAGTGGTACTCAGTAATGTGTTCTATTGGATTTGCCCAAAACATAACACTTTGCATTCAGTACAAAACGTTCATTGCTTTGCCACATTTTTTTGCAGTATTACTTTAGTGCTTTTTTTGTAAACAGGATGCATGCTTTTGAACACTTTTTTGTCCTTTACAAGCTTCCTTCTTTTCACTCTGTCAATTAGGTTAGTATTGTGGAGTAACTACAATGTTGTTGGTCCATCCTCGGTTTTCTCCTATCACAGCCATTCAACACTGTAACTGTTTTAACCAAGGACCCTAGGACTAAACACCTGCCTCTGCAACTGGATCCTGTACTTACTGACGGACCACCCCCAGGTGGTAAAGGTAGGGAAAAATACATCCGCCATGCTGATCCTCAATACGGGGACCCCTCAGGGGTGTGTGCTCAGTCCCCTCCTGTACTCCCTGTTCACTCATAACTGCATGGCCAGGCACGACTCCAACACCATCATCAAGTTTGCCGATTACACAACAGCGGTAGCCCTGATCACCATCAACGATGAGACAGCCTATAGGGAGGAGGTCAGAGACCTGGCTGTGTGGTGCCAGGACAACAACTTCTCCCTCAACGTGATCAAGACAAAGAAGATGATTGTGGACTACAGGAAAAGGAGGACCGAGCATGCGCCCACTCTCATCGACGGGGCTGTAGTGGAGCAGGTTGAGAGCTTCAAGTTCCTTGGTGTCCACATCACCAACAAACTATCATGGCCCAAACACACTAAGACAGTCGTGAAGAGGGCACGACAAAGCCTATTCCCCCAGAGGAGACTGAAAAGATTTGGCATGGGTCCCCAAATCCTAAAAAGGTTCTACAGCTGCAAAATCAATAGTATTCTGACTGGTTGCATCACTGCCTGGCATGGAAACTGCTCGGCCTCCGACCGCAAGGCACTACAGAGGGTAGTGCGTACGGCCCAGTACATCACTGGGGCCAAGCTTCCTGCCATCCAGGACCTCTATACCAGGCGGTGTCAGAGGAAGGCCCTAAAAATGGTCAAAGACTCCAGTCCCCCTAGTCATAGACTGTTCTCTCTGCTACCACACAGCAAGCGGTACCGGAGCACCAAGTCAAGGTCCAAAAGGCTTATTAACAGCTTCTACCCCCAATTTGTAAGACTACTGAACAGCTAATCAAAGGGCTACCCAGACCCCTCTTTTACGCTGCTGAATTGCTATTGACTCAAGACATTTCAGCTTTTCATTTTTAAGTAATTTCTAAAGCATGATTCCACTTTGACATTATAGGGTATTGTGTGTAGGCCAGTGACAAACAAATCTTGATTTCATCCATTTTAAATTGAGGCTGTAACACAACAAAATGTGGAAAAAGTCAATGGGTGTGAATACATTCTGAAGGCACTTTACCTATTGTATTAACACCCTTCCTTCCTGACTATTCACAATACAGCACCTCCTCTACAGTCATATTATTTCAACTTAAAAGGGCAACACACACTCCATAATCTACAGAAGGCACCACACTCCATAATTAAAAGGGCAACACACTCCATAATCTGATGCCTGCAGTTATGGCAAAATACTCAATTTGCCTAGGAGGTTGCATTGCCATTCCATTAGGGAGAAAAATCCCTGACTGGGTAGAGCAGCCTTGCAACTGTTTTTCAAGTGGGCTTTCCATCTCCCACACAGATGAGGCTATTCCTGCTTCTATAACCCCCCTCATCATCTAACCTGTGATGAGTGTTTGATGTCTAGCAACTCAGTGGGTGGAAATGCTTTCTTAACCTAGAGTTCACTGTCTGTGGTGAATCTCCGCTCAGTCCGACATCTCTTTGATCAAGGCACTAAATTGCTCCAACTAAATAGTTGACCCTCATAAATCCTTCCTTTTTCCAGGTGATCTGTGTGGACAGTGTTTTGGCCTGGTCTGGCTAAGGGGCAGGGTGGTGACGCTAATAAATAATATGGTAAATAGTGATGGGTTTATTCCCCAAACACTCCCATCTGTCAGGGCAAAATGGAGGAAGATAAATACTGGCGAAGAGACAGAGGGAAAAAGGTTAGAGGTAGATAGGGAGAGAGACATACTCTTTCTATCATTGATTTCTGACACACGCACGCACGCACGCACGCACGCACGCACGCACACACACACACACACACACACACACACACACACACACACACACCTACACCCCCACCCCCCAGCAAGATGTGAGACAACTGAGTTTCCATGTTGACCTGTGTGTTTCTCACCTGTCAGTCTTCTGAGACAGAAGGTACATACAGGGGCCAGGGGATGTGTCACACTGACAGATCTGTGGCCCCTAGCACTGTGGCCCCTGGCAGAGTCACTGGTGGTGTTGTTGTTGTTTTTGTCGCATAACGACAATGTGACAGGAGGAAACGATAGTACAGAGAGGGAAATTCATATGAACGTACTGAAATGCCCTCCTATGAAAAAAGAAAACCCTATGATTGGTGGTGTTGTTTAAAACTGATCTTTTTTTTTTGTCTCTTTTCTCTCTTGTAACTTTAAAGGCCCAACGCAGCTGTTCTTATATAAATATGAAATTACTTTATCGTTACTTCTGGGTAACAATAAAGTACCTTATTATAATATTGTAATTTCCATTAAAAAGTCCAAAAAATAGCAGTGAAAAAACACAGGGCCTTTTAAATGCAACAAATTGCTGTCAAACAAGATCATTTCTCGTAAACTCATGAATCTTGAGAAAAGTCCCCCTCCCCTGCCCTTCTGCCACTGCGAGCGCCGCAGTGCATGGCTGAGCTCGTCGCATGCTGTCCACTGGCACCGAGTGGTGAGTTTGAAACGAATACCGCCAGTATTAGGTTACATGGATTTGTAGCATGTGTTGTCTCACAGTTAGGGACAGAGATGGGGGCAACTGCAGTTGGACTGTCGTCAGTAGCAGAAAACATTCAAATCAAGTAAAGGTTAGTTAGCTTGATTTGACAGCGTAGCCTCTCAGCTAGTTAGCTGATTCTGGATCTAGCCTACAGTAGAGATGATCAGATGACATAACCCACCCCAATTGTCATTCTAGCAAAGATACTAACCTAATTTCCTTTCATATTTGGTTCTAGCATGCTTAGCCTATAATGTGTGATGACTGAGTGTGTTTTTGTAGAAAAATTAAGCCTATGTTAAAACAAATAATGGAGAATTTGTCTACAGGAGCAGTAGAAATGTATACATGGAATTAAAGGGAGGCTGAACTTCCTGATTTAGCCTCGGTTTCAAGTCTACTCTTTAGGAAATGCGACTGAGAATGAAATTTGGGTCTTGGGGGCGTGCCTTGATGTGGGTGTGTCTTATGTATTTGTGTGTGTGTGTGGGTTCGAACGTGTGAAGCGTTTGTACTTTCACTGTGCCACAACAGTACACAGTTACAGTCATTCACCCTTCTAGAAAACTTGAAACAGTTTAACCAGGTCTTGTATTTGAAAGTAGTCTAGACAAGCTCAGTTATTTTCAGCCAACCGGTGTACTACTGTGGCAAAGTTGGGTTGAATATGGATAGCCTCTCTCTGGGACCATCACTAAATTACATAATGTAACATGTAACATAAATTACACAATTTTCATTTAGTTGGAAATGCTTTCCATAATTGTATATACATTTTTACAATTATAGTTGATTTGATGTTTTTAAGTCATTGAAATTTGGAGCTATCAACATTTACATTTTTTTGTCCACTATACAGTACATTGTCTAACTTACTGATGGCTCCTAACTAGCCTCATAGGGTTATCAAATGTCAAACCGAATTCACCATGGCCATTATGATCAGGTCACATGCAGATGTGCTCCGAACTGATGATTACTTGGGTGCTGCCAGCTGTGAGCATGTGGGCAGGGTTGCAATGTCCAACCCAAGGAAAATTGTTCAGGTACCCTTCATTCAGTGACCTACAGTACCAGTCAAAAGATTGACTATTTTATACTTTGTAGAATAATAGTGAAGACATCAAAACATATGAAATAACACATATGGAATCATGTACTGTAGTAACCAAAAAAGTGTTAAACAAATCAAAATATATTTTATATTTGAGATTCTTCAAAGTAGCCACTCTTTGCCTTGATGACAGCTTTGCACACTCTTGGCATTCCCTCAACCAGCATTCATTCACGAGGTGGTCACCTGAAATGCATTTCAATTAACAGGTGTGCCTTGTTAAAAGTACATTTGTGGAATTTGCTTTTGAGCCAATCCGTTGTATTGTGACAAGGTAGGGTTGGTATACAGAAGATAGCCCTATTTGGTAAAAGACCAAGTCCATATTATGGCAAGAACGGCTCAAATAAGCGAAGAAAAATTACAGTCCATCATTACTTTAAGGCATGAAGGTCAGTCAACCTGGAACACTTCAAGAACTTTGAGCGTTTCATCGTGCAGTTTCATCGTGCAAAAACAGAGTTTTTTCTGCTGCGTAGGACAAGTTCATTAGAGTTACCAGCCTCAGAAATAGCTAAATAAATGCTTCACAGAGTTCAAGTAACAGACACATTTCAACATCAACAGATGATCTCCATATGTGTGGTTCCCATCGTGTAGCATGGAGGAGGAGGTGTGATGGTGTGGGGGTGCTTTGCTGGTGACACTGTGATTTATTTAGAATTCAGGGCACACTTGACCAGCATGGTTACCGCAGCATTCTTAAGCAATATACCTTCTCA